>NC_053468.1:5428696-6028696 GCF_015227805.2 Hirundo rustica
TTCTGCCACTCTGTCTGGGAAGGAGCTGTTGACTGGTGACCTGAGCTCAAACCCCGGGAGATGCTGCCTTGGTGTCCCCTCAGCTCCTTAACTGGCTCAGGCAGGCGGTAACGAGTGACCCCCCGCAGGATGGATTTGTTTTATAACGAATTTCACTAATGGCATTTGCATAAGTGGGAATGAAAAGAGGAGGAGTGAGAAGAGGAACAGAAGGATTCATTCAGAGCATAGGAATCTTGGGGTGAGCAGGAGGGACAGGGAGAAGGCACCGGTGGGGATGGGCATCAGAGGGGTCTCTGCTCACTGCCTCCTCTGGAGGAGATTTTGGGGCAAATTTCCAGGCTGAGCAATTTACAACCTCTGTGAAGCACCCATGGGTGCCTCTGTCTCAGGGACAATTCAGTGTGGAGGCCAAAGAGAAACTGAGGCATCAAGTGGAGGTTCTTGGTCAGGTGGGAGAGAGTGAGGGCTGGCCGGAGCACCTGGGTCAGGGGACACTGCTTGGTGGACATGGGGTGTGGATCTGTGCCTCAGGAGCACCTGGGTCAGGGGACAGTTCGCATGGTGGACACGGATCAGTGCCTCAGGAGGTCATGGGTCTGGGACATTTTGTATGATGGACACGGATCTGTGGATCTGTGCCTCAGGAGCACCTGGGTGAGGAGACACTTTGCATGGTAGATGTGGGGTGTGGATCTCTCTCAGAGCAGGATCTCCGGGAGGGTGCCCAACCCTGCTCCAGGGGCTGGCATGAGCTGGATTGATGCTAGGTGACCTTCTGCTCTTCCAGCCTCCTGCCAGGATCTCAGCTGTGCCCACAGGACCATTCCCACCCTCTCTTGTCCCACAGGTTTCTAGCAGCTGCGACTACGTCTTTGTCAGCGGGAAGGAGTCGCGGGGCTCCATGAGTGCCCGGGTCACCTTCACCTACGAGCACCTGTCGGCCCCGCTGGAGATGACGGTGTGGGTGCCCAAACTGCCCCTGCACATCGAGCTCTCGGACGCCCGGCTGAGCCAAGTCAAGGGCTGGAGGGTGCCCATCCTGCCGGACAGGAGGTGGGTGCTGAGGAGCCGCGCTGGCCAGCGCGGGGAAGGCGAGGTGGAGGTGGTGGTCATGGGTTAATTGCCTCGCTCGGCTACTTCATGCGGAGGTTTTAGAGGTGGTGGAGGCAGAGGCATCTCAGGGGTCTTCGGTGGAAAAGGGAAAGGCCATGGACACAGGTTATGGGGAAGGAAAAGATTTCACAATGAGGTTGGTGGAGAACATCCCTCCTTGGCAGTGGTCAAAAGTTCCCTGGATGAAACTGGAACAGCCAAGCTCCCAAAGTCCCTTTTATGAGGTCTGGAGACCTCCCATTGTCCACCCCAAGGAGAGATCCCTTGTTCTCTCATTGGTTTAGTGGGCAGATGTGCTGGTGACCCTGCTGTTAACGCTTCCTGCTGAATCCCTTGAATACCTCATGGACAAGGAACATCCTTTGCCCAGGAGACACCATTTTTTGGTGACATCAGGTTTTTACCTGATGGGCCACCTTTCCTGGGGGAGTGGGGCTGAGGAGCTATGGTGTGGGGAGCTTGGCAGCACTGCCCACCCACTGCCCCATCCATCCATCTGTCCATCCGTCCATCCATCATCCATCCATCCTTCCATCCATCCATCATCCATCTATTCATCTATCCATCCATCCATTGATCCATCCATCCATCCATCCATTCATCCATCTCTTCATCCATCCATCCATCATCCATCTATCCATCCATCCATCCATCCATTCCTGTATCCATCCATCCATCCACCCATCCATCCACCCATCCATCTATCCATCCATCCATCCATCCATCCATCCATCCTCCATCTGTCTATCCATCTATCCATCTATCCATCATCCATCCATCCATTCCTATATCCATCCATCCATCCATCCATCCATCCATCCATCCATCCATCCATTCCTGTATCCATCCATCCGTCCATCCTTCCATCCATCATCCATCCATCCTTCCATCCATCCTCCATCTGTCTATCCATCTATCCATCTATCCATCATCCATCCATCCATTCCTATATCCATCCATCCATCCATCCATCCATCCATCCATCCATCCATCCATCCATTCCTGTATCCATCCATCTGTCCATCCTTCCATCCATCATCCATCCATCCTTCCATCCATCCTCCATCTGTCTATCCATCTATCCATCATCCATCCATCCATTCCTATATCCATCCATCCATCCATCCATCCGTCCCGCAGGTCGGCGCGGGACAGCGAGCACGAGGAGGACGAGGACGAGCGGAGGCAGAGCCGGGGCTGTGCCCTGCAGTACCAGCACTCCACGCTGCAGGTCTTCACCCAGTTCCACACCACGGCGGCCGAGGGCACGGGCCAGGTGGTCACCATGCTGGGCCCGGACTGGCTGGTGGAGGTCACCGACCTGGTCAGCGACTTCATGCGCGTGGACGACCCGCGGGTGGCCCACATGGTGGACAGCTCCACGCTGGCTGGGCGGGAGCCGGGCACCACCCTCTTCAAGGTACCCCTGGCCACCTTCCCCCGCTCTGCCAGCCCGCCTGGGGGTGGCAGGGGGTGACAGGAACCTCGTCCCCTGCAGGTGGTGTCCCCGCTGGTGGAGGCGGTGCTGGGCGAGACGCTGGTGATGGTGGCGGAGGAGAAGGTCAGCATCACGGACCTGAAGGCCCAGGTGGTCTCCAGCCTCTCGCTGTCCCTCCACCCCAGCCCTGGCAACAGCCACACCATCATCGCCCGCACGTCCGTGCAGCAAACCCTGAGCTTCTTCAAGCAGGTGAGGCCGGGGGGGGCATCCAGGCTCCAGGGGGAACTTGGGGTGCAACCCCCTCCTCCCAAATCCTGCCCACACTCCAGCCCTTACAGCACCCACTGCGCTCGTGGTGACCCCAAAACACCCCAGAAACCTTGACAGAGACCTGCGACCCAAGCTTGGGGACAGGACACAGCCGTGGGGACAAAGCGGGAGGGATGAAATCCTACACAGCTCCCGGCCCAGCTCTGGTAGCCCCATCTGGCACCGCCGGGATTTGGGCTGGGCCCGGGCGAGAGAAGAACAGGCTGAGGAGAAAAACCAGGGAACGGTTGGAACAGGATGGGTTCTGGAGGGATAAAGGGCGAATTGCATGGAGAGGTGGACGTGGGGACGGACAAAGGGGTGCAGGCGGGACTGGCCTCCTGCTGGGCAACCGGTGCCTGTGTTGGTCCCGCAGGAAGCGCTGCTGAGCCTGTGGATTTCCTACAGCGACGGCACCACGGCCCCCCTGTCCCTCTACGACCCCAAGGACTACAACCTGGTGGTGAGCAGCCTGGACGAGAAGGTGGTGTCGGTGACGCAGGACCGCGCCTTCCCCTTGGTGGTGGCGGAGAGCGAGGGCGCGGGGGAGCTGCTGCGGGCGGAGCTGGTCATCTGCGAGAGCTGCCAGAAGACCAAGCGCAAGAGCGTCCTCTTCACGGCCTTGGCCACCGTGCGCGTGCACTTCGGGTCCGAGGAGGACCCCACCTACGACTACGACCACGTGTCCAGCAGGCCGGGGCTGGGGGAGGCCGGGGCCAGCACCACCCTGCGGGCAGAGGTGGACAGGAAAGCGGACCCGAGCCAGGACAGCCGCATGTCCGGCGCGTCCCACCCCACCCAGGACTTCCCCACCATCCCCACCGGCTTCGTGCAGGTGACGCGGGGGCTGACGGACCTGGAGATCGGGATGTACGCCCTGCTGGGCGTCTTCTGCCTGGCCATCTTGGTCTTCCTCATCAACTGCATCGTCTTTGTGCTCAAGTACCGGCACAAGCGCATCCCGCCGGAAGGCCAGACCAACATGGACCATTCCCACCACTGGGTCTTCCTGGGCAACGGGCAGCCCTTGCGGGCTCACAGTGACCTCTCCCCGCAGCCCGAGAGCCCGGGGAACCCGCTGGAGAACGTGCAGACCTGCTGCCACGGGGACCACCACAGCAGCGGGAGCTCGCAGACCAGCGTGCAGAGCCAGGTGCACGGGCGCGGGGACGGCTCCTCGGGGGGCTCCACGCGGGACCAGAGCGAGGACCCGCTCAACTCACCCACCTCCAAACGGAAGCGGGTGAAGTTCACCACCTTCGCCACCATGCCCTCGGACGAGCTGGCCTACAACTCCATCCCCATCGCCGATGAGGAGGACTTGGAGTGGGTGTGCCAGGACATGGGGCTGCAGGACCCCGAGGAGCTCCACAACTACATCCGCAGGATCAAGGAGATCGCTTAACGCAGGGGCGGCGGGGACGGGGCGGGAGGGAGGGGCTGCCACGCTGTGCCACGCCACGCCACGCCGTGCCACGCCGCGCCACCACGCTTCCCCGGGGCCGGGCACCCGCGTTCGGCTCCTTCTTCCGCACATCTCACCTCCTCACCCCGTCCCAAGGCACTGAAATTGGGGGCCTTCTTTCCGTTCTCGCCCTTTCCCCACCGGTTTTCGCAGGGGAGGCAGCAGCACACTCCCCAGAGGGCAGAGGGGACGGGGTCACAGCTCAGGGCGCGCCTGTGGCCCTGGCAGCGGGCGGCTGTGGGTCCTGCCGGGAAGGGGCTGGCAGAGGGGAGAGATCCGCTTCCCGCCTGGATCCCAGCTGGAGGTGGTGGGTGAGGGCGTCCCGAGGGCCTCCCCCAGCCTTTGCTGCGCTCCGTTGCACAATTTTGGAGGTGAGCGCCGGGTCACGCCGTGGGTTTTGGGGTGCTGGCCCGAGCTGGGTGATGCTGGGGGAGGCAGGAGTTGGGGACGCAATGGCCGCGGGCCCAGGGCGCTGCTATCCCAAATTCCCGGTGTGCCGCGCTCCCTGGCCGCTCGGGCAGTCTGGGGGTGACCCGTCGGGACATTTCCTGCCCACCCTGCCTGTCCCCCTGTCCCAGCCGTGTGTCCAGTGCCGGGACCTCCCACCCCACAGCCCTGCTGGAGCCTCCAGGGCCAGCCGCTGCTTTGTGCCCCCTCCCAGCGCTGGAACGGGACGGGAATGTGGTGCGGGGGCTTCCCAGCGCCCCGGCGTCCCTCAGCGGGACCTGGCCCGCGTGGTGTCCCAGTGCCAGCCCAGCAGGGACGCCCGGGGCCAGGCTCAGCCTGTGTGGTGCCTTCTGACTGCCATAACCCGATGCCTCCCGGTGCCCCCGTGCTGCTGGCACCGCCAGGGCCCGGGGTCACCCCATCTCCCAGCCCGGTGCGGAGCGTCCCCAGCCTGGGGGGGACACGCCGGGTACCAGGGCCGGGCACCCTGGGCTGTGCAATTGTCCCCGTGGGCACCGAGCGCGTGGGGACAGGGACGCCCCCAGCATCACCACTTGGAGGCTGGCAGCGGATTATTTCGGGATCGAAAGTTACCCACCACTGTGTCTCTTTTTTTTTTTTTTTCTTTTTTTTCTTTTTTTTTTCTCCTTTTTTTTTTTTTTTTTTGTTAAATAAAAGATCAGAAAAGGAAAAAAATGAAAAAAAACCCAACAAGTGGCAGCACTGTCATGGGCCCTGTCTCTGCTGTGTTGCCCGGGGTGGGGGTTCACAGCGGGCTTGGGGGTGAACCCTGGTGGCTCTGGGGTCTGCTGGGGGGTGGCTCAGCTCTGACTGAGCATTTTGGGGATCAAAGCTGTGGCTTTGAGGGTTCCCCCTCTGAAATCCTCCCCTCTTGGATGGGCAGAGAGCAGCCCCAGCCGTGCCTCGGTTTCCCTGGCAGGTAACCCGTGGTCCAGGGTGGTGTGTGGTGTTCCAAAAACCTCCTTAAGGAGTTTATCAGTTTTGGGTCTGTGGAAGTTTCTCCCCTGCGTGGCCTTAAAATCCACCTGAGAGCTTTATGCTGGTTTTCCATGTGCATATAAATATAAATACAGGGCGTGCAGGGAGTCGCTTTTACTCTGCCCCCTTATCTGAACCAGCCACGGAGCTGACTGTGGCCCTGAGCAGGAAAATTAACGCAGCTGCCTCCCCTGCCTGGAACTGCCAAACCTCCTCGCTCAATTACCATAAATGAATATCTGGGGGATGGGGGGGAGAATTTAAAAAGGAAAGAAAAAAAAAAAAAAAATTGGGGAGAAAGGTCAGAAAAGGGTGGAATAAAATTTTATAGTTGTAATAAGAGCTGGCAGCGCCCGACTCCTGTCCGTGAGCGTGTCCTGGGGCTGCGGAGGTGGAAGCTGGAGACAACAGGGACAGATCCGTGGGAATCGGGGAGCGTGGCCGGGCTTGGCATGAGGTGTCCCCTCTGCCAGGTTTTCCCACTCCTCCTGGCTGCTCTCCCAGCCACAGCCAAGCCCAAGGTCTGACACCAAGCATCAGCAGCGGTTTTCCAGCCCGTCACTCCCCGTTCCAGCTGATGGATCCAGCTCAGCATCCTTGGGAAGGCAGCACCCACAGCCCCACGGTGTCTGTAGGGCGCTCTCAGGGCCCTGCGCCCCCAGTTTGTGTCCTGCAGCAGCCCCGCAGCCCCCGGCCTCTCCTCCAGGCAATTCCCAGCATCCCAGTATCCCTGATCCCATTCCTGGCTGAGGGACCGGAGCCCTGCGCAGGGTGAAGAGAGCAAACCCTTCTGTGCAGCTCCATCTGCTTACCGGGACCTTCAGATGTAGATATTTCCACTTCATGCATATGGATGTATTTAGGCTTTATACATATACATGCATCCCTAATGTGCGCCTGCATATATATTTATATCGTTATTTTAATACATATATTTATATGTATTTATATATTTATTTATATATTTTTTTGGATAGATAGACAGATATGTGTATGAAGGCTGTATAATGTATAAAGGCTTTGCTCAGGGGCAGGGGTGCACTTACAGGCACCCCTAAATCCACTCACCTGAGTCTCACCCCCTCCCATCCCAGTCCCTCTGGGAATTCAGAATGCCAGGAAAGCAGCTCCCACCAATGTTCCCAGGATCCTGTTGCCCTGGAAGTCCATCAGGAAATGCAAAACACGCAGGGGCAAACCCCAGGAGAATGGGGGCCCTCTGAAGGCTCTGAAGGTGTCTGGTCCTCTTCATTCCTGACAGTGCCAGTTTATTTTTTTAATTTTTTTTTCCTTAGGAATGATCCAGCTGGGACATAATGATTTTTAAAAAGACCCCAGGGTGCCGTCGGAGATGAGGAGATGGGTTTTGCGGCTGGGGGCTGGTGGCACCCACGGGGACAAGCCCCAAACCCAGCTGTGCTGCCCCAAACCCAGCACCTTCCCCCTGGATTGCCTCAGCCCCCACCAAACAACCCCCAGCCAAACAGCCTGGTGTCACAGAGGGAAAAGGAAAAAAGGGTAAAATAATGAAAAAGCAGCTCTCTGCCAGCTCCCCTCAGTGCTCCCCGTGTTTATTCCTGCTGCCTTTTCCCTGTTTGGTGGTTCACTATCTGCTCCCAGCAGGCAAGGGCACATTTGCATTTTAATTTGGCCCTGTGAGGCTGCAGGAGCCTCCTGTGAGGAGGAGGAGGAGCTGGGGGCCTGCACCCTGATGTCCCCCACCTCCCCAAGGGATGCTTGGTGCCCCCAGCCTCTCAAATCCTTTAAACCCCTCTAAACCCCCACAAACCCCCCGGGGTATCAACGTCTCCGTGCTCAGAGAGGAGAGGGATCCAAGCAGAGTGAAAAATCGGGATTTTCCTGTGCTGCGGTCAGCCCCTTCCCTTTTTCTCCATCATTTCCTCATGCCTTGGGATCTCTCCCAACCTCTAACCTGGCTCGGGGCTCTTTTTCCCCATTCCCAGCCCCCTGTGCTCCCCTTGGGGTGACTCCAGCCACGTTCAGCCGCGTCCCCAGGGTGGGATTTGTCCGGGAACAGAGACCCCCAAATCCTGCGGGGCTGCACCCGGAGCTGCCCCACATCCCAGGGGATGGAGGGACGCTCCCATCAGAATGGGAGATTGATTTCCCGGGATAAGAAGAGCCACCCCTGACTGTCCAGGGGAAGTTTAATCAAGGCAGGACGCAGCTCTGTCCCCCGCAGCTGTTGACATTCCCGGCGCAGGGTTTGCGCGGCAGCCGCAATTTAATTACTTTGGTAATTGCGCCGTTATTTCTGGGGGCTGGCGGCTGCTTTTTAATGCCTGGCTCAGCGGAGATCCCTCCCAGGGGAGAGAGGAGGGATGCTCCTGTCTGCGCACAAGCTGGAGGCCGGCTTCTGAGGGGCTCCAGGGAACAGGAAAACCCATCAGATGCCGAATTTTGGGGCTCCTCCTCTGCGTGAGGAAGTTCTTCCCGTCCTCCCAGCCGAGGATTCCTCTGTGCTGCCTAAATATCCTGGCTGTGGGTTCCCAAATCCCTCGGGAGCACCACGGAGCCTCCTCAAGGATCCTGCTATGAATTCTCCCCTTTTTTCCAGGAATCCCAAGGACTGGAGCCCCTCTGAAATGTTTTTTTAGGCCTTGCTGGAAACTTTTGCTGCTCTCTGGGACTCCCTTTGGGCTTTCCAGGAATTTTGGGGCCTTTCTGGGTTTCTTTTGGTGTGGGGCGAGACGTCTCTGCTCCTGTCATTGGAATGAAATGAGCTTTAAGGCCTTTTCCAACCCGGATCATTCCGGAATTCTCTGGTTTGGGACGCTGCTCCTCCGAACCTCCGGGCTTTTATTCCAGTGCTTCAGTGAAGGATCTCCACCAGGATGGCTTTGGGAGAGGCTGATCCTTTAACCACGGCTGCATTTTCAATGATCAGCCCCTGCTTCCCGTAAAGGAGCCGGCTCCTTTCCGTTCCCCCGACTCAGCACCGCGGGGAATCATTTCCCGGAGTTCGCTCCTGCTCCTGCCGGGATCATCCTGGCACTGCCATGGGGTGACCCCGCTGTCCCCGGGGGTCCCATGCCGGGATTCCCTGTCCCTTGTCCCAACCATTTATCCCCGGTTGGTATAAATCCAGTTATTCCTGGATCCGGGCAGGGCAGGCAGCAGATGCTGTCCCGGCTGCCTGGCTACAGAAAAGCCCCAATTTTGTGAGTTTCTGGATTTAAAGGTCAGGGAAGAGCAGCTTGTGTGACCCGCCGTGACACAGCTCCCATTATCCATCTCCCTTCCCTCCCGGGGAAGGGCTCCTCTTGGGCATCGTTGAAATCCAGGCTGCGAGGGCTGGGCAGGGCTGGAGCCTTTCCCTCTTCCCATGGGAGCAAACGCTTCCCAAATATCTGATCTTTGAGGCACAGCTCAGCTCCTGGGCTCTCCTCATGCTCGGATCCAAAGTTGAGTGGTTTTTTTTGCCAGCCCTGGAAAAGCAAAGCATTTTGGCCAGGGAAAAAAAAGGTTTTTCATTCCCTGCAAATTAGTGAGTTTACAGCTGGTTTTGGCTGCAGCTCTCTGTCTTCACTAGAAATCCAAAGAGCTGCTCCACACGACGGGGAGAAACCAGGTTGAGGAAAAAGTGGCTTAAGCTGAGACACATCTGGAAAAACCAAACTGGGGACGGAAAGTGTCTTTGTCATGGCGCAGAGTGACAGGGACAAGGAGCAGAGCCCCTCAAAGCCCCTCCTGGTGGCCCTGTGACAAAGCTTCACCCACCCGTGCCTCAGTTTACCTTGCCACTCAGTTCACCTGCCCGTAGGCCGTGGCAGGCTCAGGGCTGCAGTTTGGGGTGCTGCAGCCCAATTAACTGCTCAGTAATTAACCCCAGCTGGCTTTCACAGCCTGGATTTGCAGGGTCTGATTTCGCCCTTTGCAAGGTGCCAGTTAAAAATAAAATCCTCCCTCAGCCCAAACTTCATCTCTGGCTCTGTCCCTGCCTTTTCCAGGCAGTAACATCCCAACATTTGATGTCCCAACATTTGATGCCCCAACATTGATATCCTAACATTTGATATCCCAACATTTGATATCCCAACATTTGATGTCCCAACGCTTGATGTCCCAACATTTGAAGTCCCAACATTGATATCCCAACTTTTGATATCCCAATGTTTGACATCCCAGCGTTTGATGTCCCAACGTTTGTTATATCAACTTTTGATGTCCCAATGTTTGATGTCCCAACATTTGATATCCCAGAATTTGATGTCCCAACATTTGATGTCCCAACATTTGATATCCCAACATTTGATGTCCCAACATTTGAAGTCCCAACATTTGACGTCTCATTGATATCCCAACATTTGATATCCCAATGTTTGACATCCCAGCGTTTGATGTCCCAACGTTTGATATCCCAACTTTTGATGTCCCAATGTTTGATGTCCCAACATTGATATCCCAACATTTGATATCCCAACATTAATATCCCAACATTGATATCCCAACATTTGATATCCCAGAATTTGATGTCCCAACATTTGATGTCCCAACATTTGATATCCCAACATTGGTATCCCAACATTTGATGTCCCAACGTTTGATATCCCAACGCTGGATGTCCCAACATTTGAAGTCCCAACACCCCAGGCTGCCTTTGCCCGCCCGACCTTGCCGCCTCAGGACTTTTTCTGGCTCCTTGTCCCTGCTAAAATCCCAGCCAGGCCCGTGCCCGGAATACTTGGCGGAGGCATAGATCACCCTAACGACGGCAAATCCAATTAGCCGAGGGTTGAGCACTCCGCTGATGAAATCCAGGGGCTGGAACTGCTGAGCCAGCAGCAGCTCTGCCGCGATCAATGCCGTGGAGATGATCCTGCTGCTTCCCGGGAGCCCATCCCTGTCTGTCCTCGCCGGGAAATGCGTTTTTAGCTGGCAGGACCCCACCGAGAAGGTTAATAAGCGCCGTCCTGGTGTGGGGCTGGGTGGGGGGACACGGAGGCGCCGCAGCTCCCGGTTTTACCGCTGGAAAAAAAATGAGGGGAAATTGCTGCTCGGATGGCTCTGGGATTCCTTAGGGAAAGAGAGGGGATTCTTTGAGTTTTATTTACAGCAGAGGTGGGGAAAATGCTGTTCTGGGGTCCCCAGGGATTTATGGGGCCATGAGCTGGGAGAAGCACTGGGACAGCTCCATGAGCACCTCGGGGTCCCACCTTTGATGTCCAGTGGCCACAAAGGGCTGTTCCCACCCTGCCACCCCCACCCCGGTGATCCCAACGCCTCCGGATTCATCCCAGTCCCTCCGGGAGCAGGAGGATCAGAGGCAGCTCCGTGGGCGATCCCGAGCTCCCTCTCCCCACCCCAGATTCCCACAGGGACCTGCTGGATCACGGAATGGTTTAGGTCGGAAGGGACCCTAAAAACCATCTCATTCCACCCCTCCTGGGCACCTTCAACCCCAGACACTGGTGTCCAGTTAATTGGCAGTGAAGGTTGCGTTGCTGAAGGCAAACAAGATATGAACATGACACCTGATTGAGCTCAGTGCTTTTTCTTTCAAAAAATTTTCTTAATTTTTTTGATTTAGGGCACTTTCTTTTCCACTCTTAATTTCTAAACAAATCTTTTAACACATTCCTTTCGTGTTGGGTTTTGTTTCGTTTTTTTTCCGCCCCAAATTTGTCCTGGGACCAACCAAACGTAAGGCGCTGAATTGTTTTGTTTGCTTGCAACTCTGCAAATCTGAATCTCTTTTGATGCTCTCAAAAGCTCCCTGCTCCATTCCTCCCCAAGAGGAGGAAGATGGGGGCTATTTTCTTCTCTGTGACCCAATGCAACTAAAAATTCAATGCCTTTGTAATTTGGGATTCTCAATCATAGCACGATGCGCCCCACGCTTGTGCCAATAGAGCTCGACGATACCAATCATTCCCACAATTTTTCCATTGACACAAAAGGGTTTTTCTGTTTTTTTGGGTTTTTTTTGTGAATCGACTACCCCAGGTCGCTCCAAGCCCCTTGGATTTATCCCTGCTGCACCTGATGGTTTAGTGGCTGAAAACTCCCGGAGAAAAAGGACAGAAAAGCACCCACATTCAGAAATAAAAATATTTCCTCTCGACAAGTTTCCTTGGCTCGCAGCGAGCCGCCTCAATCTTTTGATCTGGAGTTTCTTCCCCCCTGACACTTCCTTTGATTACATTTATTTATTTTTTACCTTAAAAAGCTGGAAATCAACCTGAGCCCTTTTGATTTCGACTGGAACGGAGGCAGAGCACAGATGATGTCTCTGGAAAGTGATTTCTGGTTTGTTTTTTTTTTTTTTCCCTTTCCTCAGCTACTCCAGAACCAGGAAAAAGAAAAAGCCCAAATAAATCTGCTGTTGGCATAGCTGGGAAGGAGATGTTGAGTTTGTGGAGGTCTCTGGCGGGAATGGCCCTGGCTCTGCTCTGCCAACAGCTGGGGATGCCAAAATGCCTCTGGAAAAAAGCGGTGGGGTGCACAGGCATGGGATCCAGCACGCCCAGAGGCAGGATGAGCTTGGGAATGATCTCTTTTGGGCACATTTTTAAGGATTTGGTCTCAGAGGGAGGCAGCTCAGGGTCCTGCTCTGTAGGAGAGCCTCCTGCTCCAACTCATCACACAGAAATCTTCCTCTTCCCTCCAGAAAAACGGGGAATTTGGGGACCTTTACAGCCTGGAAAGGTTTGTTTTTTGGCTGAGGGGCTTTCTCGGGTGGTTTTTGCTGGCTGCAGTGCCTGGGCTCACCCCGGGTGCTGCGTGTGGCACCCACAGAAACTGGGCACCCTGCCCATGGTGAGAAGACAGGAAAAGCCCTGAGGGTGACCTCCATCCCAGCAGGGATCATTGGAGGGGGGAGAAACACAAACCAGCGATTTTTGGGAGCGGCAGCAGCAAATCCAGCGTCATTTCACCAAAAATAAATCATCTCTGAGCTGTTTCCCTGCCCCCAAAGAGCATCGCTTTGCCTCTGCACACCGGAACGCAAGCAGGGCACAGGCACCCCTGCACATCCCTGTCCCCAAAAATCAGCTCCCAAACCCTCTGGAAAGCGGCTGGATCCCTTCCTGAGGGTGTTTTCAAAGCTGTCATTACCGCAGCTCTCAGACAGGCGCTTTATGGCCGATTTATTTTCTCTCCACCCTAAGAACGTTCACAGTTTGCTTTCAATCACTGCAGCGCTCACATTTACCAGATCCTCTCACCCTCTCCACGAGCAGATTTTTGGATTTAGGGTTTGTCCTGGAGGTCGTGGCCAGGAGAGAGTTCTCCATCCATCAGCAAGGAGCCAAAGCCTCTCTGGGAAACACTCCCGGGGCTCTCATGATTTCACTCTCATCTAACAATTCAAAAGACGCAGATACCCCCCAAAATCCACCTTAATTGTGATTTTTGAGCTGCTTCCTGAAGACCTGAGCTCTTTTCCAGGTGGGCTATGAATGTACTGGAAATTTACTGCTAACAAACGACAGCGTGGAATGCTTTATCCTTCCCCTCCATGCCGTGAATTGTTCCTTTGCCTGATGGAGCCGGGGGAGGTTTTGTTTCTGAGCTCACTGATGCAGAGATTTCCCTCTAACCGGGTTGGGATTTCCTTTTCCTTTCCCCTCTCCCCCAAAAAGGTGTTTTTTCCAAGGGTACAGCAGAGGACACAGGAGGCAAAGGTGGCCTGGAGGGAAGCTGGCATCCAGGGCCCCAAACCTGGCCAGAGAGAGGAGAAACTTTTGGAGCCAAGCTGCACAAGAGCTCCCAGCTCTGCTGCTGGGGCTGTGTTACGCTTCCCACAGGCTGTGATTGTGCTGGTGTCCCATCAGTGATGGAAAAATCCAGTTTATTCCCAAGTTCTGACCCTCAGGGCCCTCCCTGGATCTTCCCTGTCCTGCAGGCGCATTGTGCTGGCAAATCCAGGATAAACCCCAAGAAAGGGAGCCGAGACCATCTCCCTGCTCCACCACGACGCTTGAACACTCCCAGCCTTCCAGAGACGTGGAATGGAGCGAGGGATGGATCCAGGCTGGCTGTGGGGAGCTCCAGCTGTTCCTTTTCCCTCTTTTCCCTCCCCTTTCCCCCTTTTCCCCCTCTCAGTGCCAGCAGCACCTGTTCTACAGCCAGACAACGGCTCCAATTGCTCCAGATTTCTTCTGGAGGCCTCGGTGGTAAATCAACGACTTCGAATGGGATCACAGAACAGCATTCCCAACAGCAGCGGGATAAAAATAATTAATGGAGCAGCCCGGCAGCCGGGAGAGGGGAAGGGCTGGGCTGAGGGCACCCAGCTCTGCTGCTGGTGTGGGCTCCACACCCTCGGGATCCACCCAATCCATTCGGGAATTTGCCTGGGCGAAGAGAGGTGAGGCTGTAAAGGGTGGAGCAGGCTCGGCTTGAGCCTCAGCCAGCAAAACTGGGATCAGCGCTTCAGCGTCACACCCGGCATGGGATCCACGGTCCTGGACATCCAGGTGTGGTGTCACCATCAGGGCCTGGACATCCAGATGTGGCACGTGGCTGTCCCCACAGACCTGAGCTTCCTCACACAGAACGGGGAAACTGAGGCACGGCTTCCCTTAGGCTCAGACTGTGCTGAAACCCCCCGAGGGATGCCCGTGGATCTGGGCAGCTCCAGCTCTGCAAGCAAGGCCGAATTCCCAGCCATCCCCTCCAAATTCCCGCATGGAATTCCCCCCATTCCTCCCAGAACAAACACCCCTCCAAACCCAGGAGTTATCAGCTCCTTAAATAATTTTCTTGCTTTTTAAGAGTCAGTGAGAGCAGGAGCATTGTCCCTTAAAAACCTCCCCAGCCCGGAGGATGCAAAGGGACGGGGGAGGAGGAGATTTTGGGCTTCCTCCTGCTGGAATTTCCAACTCGGCTCAGTCCTGGAATTTCTGCATCTGTGAGATGAAGATGCGGGCAAACAAAATCCCCATTAGAGGTGGCAGGGAGCGGACGAACGAGAGCCCTTCTGGGCAGGATCTTCTCTTCCCCTTGATTAATGAATTTCATTTACCACGTTAACGACTTTACCTTCATCTGCACAGTCAGGGCAGCACGTGGGGCTGGCTCAGCCTGGGCTCAAGGGAGATGTGAGGGATGGACACGGGGATGGACAGAGGGATGGACACAGGGATGGACACAGGGATGGACACAGGGATGGACACAGGGATGGACACACGGACACGGGGATGGACACAGGGATGGACACAGGGATGGACAAATGGGCTTTGTCCCAGAAAACAAAATCAGTTTGGGGTGCATCCCTCGTGGTGGCTTCCATGGAGGAGATGGAAGGGCAGCTGCAAAACCCCAGGACAAGTTTGGGTTTTTTTGTCCCTGCCACCCAAATCTGGAGCATTTCCATCCACCCAGGCTGTTTCACAACGACTGGAGCAGGGCAGGTGCTGGGGAAGGTCGTGGTAGCTCTGGGTGAGTTAACTGGGATTATCTGGGATTAAAAAAAAATAGGGGATAAAAAAGCATTTCCAGGGTCTTGCACGGGCACAGGGTGTGTTTAGGATGGGTTTCACCCGAGGCGAGAGAAGCTGGATGGAGCTGAAGGCCCTTGGATCTGGGATCCACGGGGTTCAGAGGGGAAGAACGTCCCCAGGAGTCACAACTTGGGCTGTCGCTGCAGCCAGCTGGGGACACTTTGGCTGTGTCACATCCGCCCTGCCCGAGCACCCCTGGGTGACAGCGCTGGGACATGAGGCACCACTGGAGCGGCCACCATGGGCAGCCCAGGACCCGCCAGAAGCCACGGAGGAGAGCACTGATGATGATGATGATGGTGATGATGATGGTGATGGTGATGATGCTGAAGAAGCTCCTGCCAGGAGCAGGGACAGCAGGGACCCCCTGGCTGGAGGGGCAGATCCAGGGAAGCAGAAATGGAGCAGAAATCTCCCGATTTTCAGGCTGCAGGCCACGGCGAGCGTTCCCATTTCTCCTCTCCCTGCTCCGCTCCCCTGCACGTTTTGGGCTGTGGCTCCCACTCGGATTCACCCCAGGCACCCAAACCACAGCTGCTCTAATAAATCCCATTTTTGATCCCAAAATTCCACCTGGCCGTGCCAATCCAGCCGGGATCACCGCTGGTGCCGGTGCTGCAGCCGCCACAGAACCTTCCCGAGAATTTATGGGCGGCGATTCTGGGGGCGAGGACTCGCCCGTGGCGCACAATGCACAATGAATTTAAACAGGCTCCACCTCGCAGAGCGGTTTAAACTCGAGCTGAGCTTTAATCCGAGTCCTTTTGTCCCCCCTGAGTTGGGATTAACCCAGCCCTGGCGCTTGTTCTGTTTCCCGATTTGAAGCCGAGCTCGGTTCCAGGCTGGCCGGAAGCGCGGAGCTCTCGGCACGTGCAGCATCGCCGCTTGATTTTGCACTTTTCCTCACCTCCAGGGAGGCTTTTTCCTCCCAAAAACCTGGATGGAAGGGGTGGCAAAAACCCGAGAGCACCCTCCCAAACCCGGGAGGAGCTGCAGATTCAGCTCCCGGGAGGGAGAACCTGCCGTGGGAGGATTCAAGGCCCAGCTCCTGACCGGGCTGGAGGTTTTGGTGATGTTGAAAGATGCTCCTTGGTGATGTCAGAGCAGGATGAATCCCTGGAGAAACCCCCTGTGCCAACCCTGGAGCGGGGACAAACTGAGCCGAGTGTCTCCTCGCTCTGCTGTAAATACTCAGCGAGAGCGGCCGTAAAAAGCACCTCAGAGAGAAGGCAGCAGCAAAATTACATCAGGCCTAGGGGCTTAAACTGATTGAAGGATACATTTTCCAAGCTGATGCAGCTAATGCAGCAGCGAAGTCCCCTGCACTGAGCAGCCGCTGGAATTTGATCTTTTTTTCTTTTTTTTTTTTCCCCCTTTTAGACGGCCAGAGAGCTGGGAAACAACCCCCCACCCCGAATATTTTGGGAACGCTTTCAGAAGGAGTGCAAAGTTAGCCAGAGGCAAAAGTCTCTGAGATTTTCAGTGCGAATAATTGCTGGGAAAAGAGGGGGGGGAAAAAAAAAAAAAAAAAAATTAGGGATGGCGTCAATCCTGGTGAGGTGCTGCTGCCTTCTGGTCCTTTTTGGGGGATTCTGCGCCAGGCTGCGAAAGGGGAGGTCGGGACGGGAAGGGTCTCTAAACCCCGGCTGTCTGCTCTCCTCCTCTCCCCAAATCTCCATCCTTCCCGCCCGCTCCCTGCCCCTTCCCTGGGCAGCGAGGGGCTCAGCCCGGCGGGACCTGCCTTTGACAGCCCAGACGGGGGCCGAGCCACGTCTAATCAAAATTAATGACCGCGATGCTGCTGCGGGCGCGGGGCCCGGACCTGCCCCGGGGGGACGCCGGGGATCCATCACGGCCACCGCTGCAGCAGGGAAAGGCCAGCGGGGACAGCAGGCAGGGAGAGAGGGGTGGCTCGGCTCTACAGCAGGGATTTCCCCCGGGGAATATCAGCCAATGTGCCAAAAACACCCCCAAGGCTCTTCCATTTCTGCCTCTGCTTCCTCCGTGCGGGTCCGAGGGCGTCAGGGGGAAATTTTTGACCCCCGAACATGAGAGGGTCAAAATCTGGAGGGGTTCGTGTGGTAACCCCCAAAACTTCTCGGCTCGCCAGCCACAGAAATCTGGGATTAAACATCCACTTCCCCCCTGTGAGAGGAGAGGGATGCAGCCTCCTGTGGGAAACACCAAAGGTGAGAAGGCTTTCAGAAAGCTGTGAGAAGCAAGCCCAGAAACAGAAAGAGGAGAAGAATTCGGGATTAGCTGCAGCTGCCGAGCTTGGAAGTAGGAAAAGCTACAATAGTGCAGCGAGCAAGGACACGAAACAATAGTCTGAGTGTGATACCTCAGACTGCTTTAAATTGCCACCCCCGGGCTGCTTTGGCGCAGATCCCAGCGAGGAGATGTCACATGCCTGAAATTCCGCCCTGCCCGTGGCTGGAGGTCCCACGACCATCCCAAAAAGGGAATCCCTCCTTTTTTTGCTGCCTTTCACTTCCCGCTGCAGGATGGGGCCGTGCCGGGCTCCAGCTGGGATCCCAGCTCTGCTCAGGGCGGGTCCGTGCCCTGCTCACCATCCCCATTTCCAGGGATGGCAGAAGGGCTCAACGTGTGCCTGGAGGAGGGCAGGAAGCACAAACGGGGATGGACTGTGGCGCTTTTCCACCTGGGAGCATGGCGGGCGTGGAATTCTGGGCTCATTTAGGTTGGGAAAGCCCTCCAAGGTCATGGAGTTCAGCGTCAGCGCTGCCAAGGCCACCACCGATGTGTCCCCAAGTGCCACACCCAGGCTGCTTTGGAATCCCTGCAGGATTGGGGACTCCGCCGCTGCTCTGGGCTGACAACCCTTTCACGAAGACAATTTCCCAAATATCCAGCCTAATCCTCCCCCTGGAGCAACTTGAGGCCATTTCCTCTTGTCACCTGGGAGAAAAGCCGGGTCCCCACCTGTCCTCCCTGTGTCCCCAGCAAAGCCCAGGGCTGAGCCTCAGCTGAGAACCAAACAGATCCTCCCTGTCCTCTTTGGGGTGATAAACTCAGCACAGCCTGGCTCGGCTCTGGCTGAAGTGGAGGGAGGAAGACTCCGAAGGCACTTCCCTGGATCTGCCACAGGGCAGGAGAGTGGCTCACAGTTCGTCCCCTCACATCTGTCCCTGCACAGAGCTGAGGGTGGTGACCCCACACCCCGTTTTCCACCTTGGCCAAGTCTCATCCCGGAGAAATTAAAAAAAAAATAAATGGGGAAAACCTCCCCAAGCCTCAGGAAGGAGAGACTTTGACTGAAAGTGACCGCTGAAGGAGAAACACAAAGAAACCCCCCCTTTTTTAAAAAAGAAAAAAACAAAGGAACAACAACAAAAAAAAAAGCCAGGGCACCCCAGCCCAGATCAGAAGGGAAAGCTGGAATGGGAGCAGACACCGTCCCCCGCCACGGCTGGAGCCACGGCTGACAAATCCTTCCAGGTCAGTGCAGAACAACACAGGCCCCTCTCAGGGCTGCAGAGCGCTCATTAATTGGGGTGTTTCTAATTAGGGCAGCGCGGCCGGGCTCAGTGCAGCGGGGCTGAGCTGGGGGACAGCGGTGTGACCCCAGCTCCCGTGCGGAACTCGGCTGCTGCTGCTGCTGTGGGGTTCAGCGGGTGGAGGGAGAGCTTGCGCTGCCCAGCTGCTCAGGTGGGGCTGCTTTGGAGCTCGAGGGGGCCAGGAGCTGCCTTTGTCCCCTGGAGCAGCGGTGACAGCAAAGCCCAGGGCCAGGAGGGGCGGCCAGAGGAGTTTTCCCTCTTGGCCAGCACACCCAGGGGTGACGGAGTTCCCAAGAGCTCTGCAGGGAGAGCAGGATGCAGCCCCTGGGGTGGCATCCCCGGGGACAGGAGCGGGGATTCCCTGCCCGGGGGGGTGCAGAGGAGGCTGGTGAAGGCCCAAAGACCCCACAGGAGCTCTCATCCCCACCCCTGGCTGGGTTCCAGCCATCTCAGGGTGGTTCAAGGAGGGTGTCAGCACCCGGAGGTGCTGGGATGACGGCCAGGCTTTGGCAGCCCATCTCCTGCAGCTGAGCGAGGAGACTCTGGATTTGGCAAGCAGGAGACTTTTCCCTTCAGGATAACCCTGGGCCAACGCTGTCCCCGTGCCGGGGTGGGGGCAGAGCCTGGAAACTCCGGGGCTGAGGGTGCAGTGCTCCCAAATTCACCCAGCTCCCATTGAAATCCCGTGGGATTTCAGCTTTTATGTTTTCCATGGATTTGTAGCCCTGCAATTCCTTCATGTATAACACCAAGCTCCACACACAGTGGGAGCTGCTGTCTTCATATTTTGGTCAGACACAACAATTCCTCTCCAGGCCTGGGAATCCAGGACACCTCACTGCCTCAGGCCCTGAGAGATGGAAACAAAAATGAGCTGGGGGGGAGAAAACTGAGGGTGAATGACTTCATTACCTGAAGCTTTAATTGGAAGATTAACTCCCAATATACAAATGGACCAAATGGATAAAAGTGTGAAAACCCGTGATGCACTGTCCATTTTGGGTGTAGCCCCTGGGGGGGGCCTCGTCTGCCTGAAATGTACTTGAAGGCCCTTCAATAAATAAAAATAAAAATAAAAATAAAAATAAAAATAAAAATAAAAATAAAAATAAAAAATTAACTATATAACTATAACTATATATATAGATATATAGATATGGATATAGATATAGCTATAGCTATAAATATAATATGAAAACATAAATATAACATGAAGATAAAAATATAAATATACTGCTTTTTATTCCCTTAATTCTGTCTGGCCTCTGTTTTTAGGTAGCCCTGGAAAAGGCTTCACCATCCCATGGTGGGGATTCCCTAGAGCTCCCTAAAAGCCACTGCAGGGCACTTATGTGAGCAGGAGGAGAGGCCGGGAATGCCCATCCCGGTGAGCTGGGATGCCTGGGAAGCAGGATCCCTGCGTGGACGCTCACCCAGCCCAGCGCCGGGAAGAGCCGCAGCCGCAGGCAGAGAACTCCATAATCCATCAGGCAGGCTCTGCAGCGAGACTTTAATAGACTTATCTTCCCCACAATAATGCGTTTTATTTTTCCAGTGCCCATTCATTATTCACACGCTCTTCTCCCCCCCGGATCACGAGCGCTGCCGGAGCTGCGGGCTCCTGCCTCCTCCGGTTCGTTTTTACAGCGCCGTCACCTGCGGAGGGGTTTCTGTTTGATCCCGACACAATAACGTGACTCAGGGCAGGTGTCGGGGGCAGGGTGCTCATCCCCTTCCAAAACCCCTCGGAAAAAGAGGAGATGGAGCTTCCTGCACGGGAAGATTTGGGATTTCTCTGATACCACCTCCTGCACGGGACGATTTGGGGTCTCTCCGTCCACCCCCTGCACGGGATGATTTGGGGTCTCTCCGTCCACCCCCTGCACGGGATGATTTGGGATCTCTCCATCCAACCCCTGCATGGGATGATTTGGGATCTCTCCATCCAACCCCTGCATGGGATGATTTGGGATCTCTCCATCCAACCCCTGAATGGGCTGATGTGGGATCTCTCTGTCCAACCCCTGCATGGGATGATTTGGGATCTCTGTCCAACCCCTGCACGGGACGATTTGGGATCTCTCCGTCCAACCAGTGCACGGGATGATTTGGGATCTCTCTGTCCACCCCCTGCATGGGACGATTTGGGATCTCTCCGTCCACCCCCTGCATGGGCTGATGTGGGATTTTCCCATCCACCTCCTGCATGAGATGATTTGGGGGCTCTAATTCCCACCTCCTGCATGGGAGGATTTGGGGACTCTGATACCATGGGATGATTTGGGGGCTCTGATACCATGGGATGATTTGGGAACTCTGATACCATGGGATGATTTGGGGGCTCTGATACCATGGGATAATTTGGGAACTCTGATACCATAGGATGATTTGGGGGCTCTGATACCATGGGATAATTTGGGGACTCTGATACCATGGGATAATTTGGGGACTCTGATACCATGGGATGATTTGGGGGCTCTGATACCATGGGATGATCTGGGGACTCTGATACCATGGGATAATTTGGGGACTCTGATACCATGGGATGATTTGGGGGCTCTGATACCATGGGATGATTTGGGGGCTCTGATACCATGGGATGATTTGGGGACTCTGATACCATGGGATGATTTGGGGGCTCTGATACCATGGGATGATCTGGGGACTCAGCCCATCTCCACCAGGATGGGTGAATCCTGTGGCTGCAGCATCCATGGAGTTTGCTGGAGGAGAAGTGAGGGATTGGGCACTGACACTTCAGCTTCATTCCAGGTTTAGAAAGGAGTTTCAGATGCTCCCCAAATCCACCTCCCGCTCAGTCACTGCCCCTGAACTTCCCAACGCACAGCAAAACCCTTCTCCTGCGCTGAGCTGCAGCGTCCACGGATATTTTTAAACACCTCAGACCTGGGATGACCCCCGGAACAAGGGGAAGGAGCACGAAGTTGCTGCTCATTAGTCAGGGACATCTGGGAAGCAGACGAGCACTGGTGCAGCAGGAGGAGCAACATCTGCTCGGAGGCACGGAGCTCTGAACCTTGGCAGGTGCATTCCCAGCATTCCCAGCATTTCCAACATTCCCAGCATTTCCAACATTCCCAGCATTTCCAGCATTTCCAGCATTCACAGCATTTCCAACATTTCCAGCATTTCCAGCATTCACAGCATTTCCAACATTCCCAACATTCCCAGCATTTCCAGCATTCACAGCATTTCCAACATTTCCAGCATTTCCAGCATTCACAGCATTTCCAACATTCCCAACATTCCCAGCATTTCCAACATTCACAGCATTTCCAGCATTTCCAGCATTCCCAGCATTTCCAGCATTCCCAGTTCCTAGGGGTGTTAAAGGGAAGGGAGATGCCTTGCCATGGGTTTGTGGCAAAGCCGCCAGCGTCACCACATCCAGCTCTGGTCACACCCTGACACCGAAGCCCCGAACACTCCGGGGCTGTTTCTGAGCTGGATCCCGGCTGATTTTGGCACTCTGGTGCCTCGTGGAGGAGGATGATTTCATTTCCTTCCTTCCCTTCCCTGGTTTCTTCCCACCAGAGGAAGCGAGGGCTCCTTTTTGCCAACACCTTCTGCGAGCTGTGAAGTGCTGGGGAAGGGAGAGGTTCTGCTTTGGGAAAGGAGAGGTTCTCCTGGATTCTCCTTCTGGAGTTCTGGGAATGATTTGTGTCCAGGGCTGGGTCCTCAGGCAGCAGAGGGGAGCTCAGCACCTTCATCCCGGCCAGATCCCTTCTCCACCAGCTCCAATCCCACCTGGCAGCCCAGCCAGCGAGGACAGGCTGAGGGAGGAAAGCCCCTGAGCACTCAGGGAGAGTTTTCCTTGAGGTTTCTTTGTCACAAGGAGCAGAGGGATCTTTTTTTAGGGAAAAATTCTCCTCCCAGACAGGAAAGATCAATCCTGATCCTTCACCTTCCCGCTGAGTGCCTGCAGGACGCTCCAGCCCAAATCCTTGTCCCCGGCACAGCCTGGCCGAGGTGACACTGGCTCAGGTCCTGCCCTGTCCCGTTCCCAACCCTCATCCACTGCTGGATCCCTGTTTTCTCTCCCCACCTTTTACATTCCAGCTCCTGAGCTGTGTTTTGCTCGGAGCCCGGATGCCCCCACCCAGCACAGGTCCCTGTCCCTGTGTCACTCCCCCTGGCTTTGCCTCAGGGAGTTATTCCCACCTGGAATTCCATCCCCCCACCTTTAGCCAGTGCTTTATTCTGCCCGCATCCCTGCGCTCTCCCTGCCTCCCATGAGGATCCTAAAAAAGGCATCAGGCACACTAAAAAGGGAGAGAAAGCATTTAATTTCTGTTCTAGTTGGCTCCAGAGCTGAGATGGATCTCAGGATCCCTCCTCCAGCCCCAGCTGGCTCCTGCTTTCCCTGGCACTCACACACGCGGATGGATGACAAAGGATGGACGCTATCCCGCCTCGCAAAGACATCTTTATTTTATTATATTTTCCTGCAGATGGCAAGTGCCAAACTGTCCACGAGCAGGGACGTTGGTGCATCCCAGGAAAGGGATTAACTGGCTTTGGAGCCCTCAAAATAGAGCTGCTCCCAATCCCTGAAAGCACCAAGCTCTGCATCCCACAGGGGGAAGGAAAAGCAGGAATTATCCTCCAGCTAAAGCCCACGTGAATTCCCAGGGCGAGATCCCGAGGCAGAGGGATTTCTCCCACCGTGGTGCTCACCGGCTGCTTCCAGGGCTGGGTTTGCTCCAGGAGCTTTTCCTGTGGCTCTGGGACAGGTCATTCCATGTGAGCACTCCCGGGACAGCTTTTCAGGAGTGCTCGGAGATTCCTGGAGGGAGGGATCCCTGGATTCTGCTGAGGGCTGGGATCCGGTGCCAGAATGGATGTGCTGAGCTGCAGAGAAACAAAAAGAAAAGAAAAGAAAAGAAAAGAAAAGAAAAGAAAAGAAAAGAAAAGAAAAGAAAAGAAAAGAAAAGAAAAGAAAAGAAAAGAAAAGAAAAGAAAAGAAAAGAAAAGAAAAGAAAAGAAAAGAAAAGAAAAGAAAAGAAAAGAAAAGAGAAAAAAGAAAAGAGAAAAAAGAAAAGAGAAAAAAGAAAAGAAAAGAAAAGGAAAGAAAAGAAAAGAAAAGAAAAGAAAAGAAAAGAAAAGAAAAGAAAAGAAAAGAAAAGAAAAAAAAGAAAAAAAAAAAAGAGTGTTTTGGTTTCTACAAGCCTGATTTCCTGAGGGAAGGAGGTTTATGGGGTCTCCCTCCCTGTGCCTGAGACAGCCGGAGTGTCTGCCCTCCTCATCTGCCACTTTAGGGAGCAATTGGAACCGGATTTGACAGCAATAATGGGAATCTGAGGAGAGTTCTGTTCTGACAGGCTGGGTGAGGATCCCCAGCCTGCCGGAGGAGTGAAGCACATAATTAATGTCCCTGCTGAGGAAAGGGCCGTGCTGGGAATGTCGTCTCTCTTTTCACCAGGCATCAGGGACTCTCCAGGCAATTAGGAGCAGTCCCGGGGGAAATTCCCGGAGCATTATCCAGCACCAGCAAGAAAACCACAGCTGGCTGCGGGTACTTTGGGGTGGTTTGCGGGGCAATCCTGGCTCAGCAAAGTGTTTCCTGTTTGAAATCCCCACTCCTGTGCGCGTTCTCTGGTGTCTGCTCCACGCATTTGGAAAGGCTTCGTTTGCCTCCAGGATGAAAAGTTCCCTTTCCCTTGGCTTGGCAGCACCCTCCCTGTCCCCTGCTGTGGCACCAGAGGAAGGAGGAGCTGCAGCCAGATTTGAGGAATTCATGGATCCTCCCTGGATGGATCCTTCCCTCCATCCTCCCCGTCCTGTCCCACACTCAGAGCAGGAAGCAGGAGCTTCACCAGACCCAGGAACCCATGGACACCCCCAATCTTCACAGTCTGGATCCTTCCTTCCACCCTCACCCTCCCTGTTCCCTCCTGTAGCGTGAGAAGAAGGAGCTCAGGATGGACTCCAGGAATTCATGGATCCCCCCTGGCTGGATCCTTCCCTCTGTCCTTCCCTTCCCTGTCCCCTCCTGTCCCAAACTCAGAGCAGGAAGCAGGAGCTTCACCAGACCCAGGAACCCATGGACACCCCCAGTCCTCACAACTGGACCCTTCCCTTCATCCTCGCCCTCCTTGTCCCCTGCTGTGGCACCAGAGGAAGGAGGAGCTGCAGCAAGATTTGAGGAATTCATGGATCCTCCCTGGATGGATCCTTCCCTCCATCCTCCCCGTCCTGTCCCACACTCAGAGCAGGAAGCAGGAGCTTCACCAGACCCAGGAACCCATGGACACCCCCAATCTTCACAGTCTGGATCCTTCCTTCCACCCTCACCCTCCCTGTCCCTTCATGTAGCGTGAGAAGAAGGAGCTCAGGATGGACTCCAGGAATTCATGGATCCCCCCTGGCTGGACCCTTTCCTCCATCCTCCCCATCCTGTCCCACACTCAGAGCAGGAAGCAGGAGCTTCACCAGACCCAGGAACCCATGGACACCCCCAGTCCTCACAGCTGGACCCTTCCCTCCACCCTCGCCCTCCGCCAAGGCCCCTCAGGAAGCGCTGCCCTGATTCTCCCGGCGCAGCCACCGTCTCCGTGTGCTCGTCCCGCCGTTCCGGGCAGCCACGGGATCTGCTGTACATCCCTTTCATCTCAAAGCGTCACTTGTCCCTGGAATCCCACGGAACGTGGCTGCTGCCAGCCGAGGAAAGGCGGGTTTGGATCCTCAGGAGGTTTCACGCAAAGGTTTGTTTCAAACCTAGACTTTGAGTCTTCTCGACACCTTTGGTTTCCCTCGCAGGAAAAAAATGTCTTAAACAGCAAAAAGCTCTTGATTCTGTCGAGCTCAGAGCAAAGTGAGTCCTGCACAAACCACCCAGGGTGGGATTCAGGATCCTCTCCCAGAGGGATTTTTTTTCCTTCCCCGCCTCAGCTGGAAGAAAAGGTTTTGTTTGTCTCCGGGATTCCCTTTTCCTTCACGTCCCTTATTCCAATATTTGGAAACAACACCCTTCTGCAGCAAAGTTTTGTCTCCTCTCCATTTCTTTCCCCCTGAGAGGAAATTATTTGCTTGAGTGGTCCCCAGGCAGCTCCAAAAAACTCCAAATTCCCTCTTTACTGGGGAAAGGGGCCTGTTGGGATTTTCCTTCAACAACTGGAAGCACCAGGAAAGCGTCAAAGCGTGAATTTTTTTTTTGGCCCAGAAAAGGCTGGAAAATTCAAAAAACCTCAAGCACCAGCACTTCCCCTCCTTTGGTAAATGCTCTGAACTCCCCCCAAAATGTTTGTGTGGAAAAGGAGATAAAATAAATAAAATAAATAAAATAAATAAAATAAATAAAATAAATAAAGCCTCAGCACTGGGAGAGCCCATGGAGGCTGGCCCCGCAGAGGAATGGGTGGGAATAAAATAGTGAAATAATGGCAGGAGGAATCAGTGTAAGAGGAATTATTTAAGAGGTAGAAAAAGCTGTTAAAAAAAACCCCGAAAAATGTGTGGGGGGAAAATCAACCTTCTCCTTGGGGGAATAAAAATGCTCCTGCAAAAGTAGGGCATTCGCTGAACAATAAAAGGGACGAGACAGATGATGAGGCTGCAATGGCTGAGATGCCGAACTGCTTTTAGAAATCTGCCTTTATCAAATGTGGGAAAGCCGTTTGGACAATTCGGAAGTGAGGGGGGGGGAAAAAAAAAAAAAAAGAAGCTCCTGGGGTGGGAGGAGAAACACTCAGGAAATTGGGAGCGTGTTCGGGAGAGCATTAAGGGATTAACTGGTGGGGTGGCTGGGAGCGACTGGGAGGGACTGGGACGGAGCCGCATCTCCTGCCGCAGCAGCGGCGGCTCCCGAAGGAGCCGCCAGCACCGGCTCGGGGCTTTGGGATGAGAGGAGAACAAAGATCCCGTCAGACAAATTGTGGCCTCTTCTTTTTCCCTTTTTTTTTTTTTTTTTTTTTTTTTTTTGGACGGCGCAGGCAAATCCAAGACAAAGCAGAGCGAATTCTCCCCGGATATCGGGATGCGCTATCGCTTCCCCCGGGGGTGGGAGGGAGCAGTGACGGAATTAAATGAAGGAGGAGGGAGATAAAAACTGAATGTTCTGAAAGGAAACTCTGGTCCTCGAGGTAATTCCGTGCTGGTCTGGGGATCGCCGGCACCGAGGGGGATCGCAGAGAAAGTCCGGGAGCACCTGGATGTTGGCATCCAGAGGGAATTCCAATCCTGAGGGGCTGCACCCTGCCCAAGGATGGCTCGGGGGTGGGGGACACCAGAGAGAAGGGGGGAAAAGAGAGCAAAACACCAGGCAGAGTGGATTTTCCTGGTTTTCCTTGGAATTACAGCGCCCGGACTCTCTCCTCTCAGGCTGGGAGCAGGAGACAATTCGGGATCCTGGGAGAATTGATGGACAGGGTCACAGGGGACAGCGCCTGCTGAATCCACCCTGGGATGATGTGGAGAAAAAGCCACCACATTCCTGCTTCTCTTTCCCGTTGCTCTGGAGAGGCTGGCAGAGCAAAGCTGCCCTCCCGGGACAGCCCCAAACCCGGCCTTTCCCCAAAACCTGACCGTGCCCAGCAGGAAAAAGCACAAATGGGAGCCTGGGAGCATCCTGCTGCTCTGCCCAGCCCCCGGGATCTGGATCTCAGGGATGATTTGGGATGCCCCAGGTGCCCAAATCTTGCCTCGTGGGCAGCTCCAGGCCGGAGAGCAGGGTGGCTCCTGTGCCACAGCCAGCAGGGAGGAGGTGGGGAGTGGGAGAGCGGGAATATTTCCCTGCTGGGCCAAGAGCAGCCCGGCCTAAATCTGGCCATTCCCGGGGGTCACATTCACAGCTCTGGCTCAGCTGGGCTCAGCTCCTCACTGTCCCTGCCAGCCCCATCCTCCTCCTCCTCCTCCTGCTCATCACCCATCCCAAATCCTGGTGCAGCGCAGGAAGCACCTGGGCAGCTCCTCTGCGCAGGGAAAAGAACTGAAAGCGGGGGGGGAAAAAAAAAAAAAAAAAAAAAAAAATCCTGAGGCAATTTGGAATGCCAGCGCCCTCAAGTTTCCCGAAGTATTTTTATCGGCGGGGTTTTGAGCAGGAGGAAACATCTGTATGAACTCTGGCAGCGGGAGAGACAGGAGGTGGCAGCCAGCAGCCCGCGTGGTTTCATCCCGCTTTTCCTCAAAGCACCCTGAGCCATGGGACTGGCAGCTCCCCCTCCCTGGGAAGCGGGAGCCGAGCAGCACCCGCAGCCCCAAAAAAGCCTGAGTGCTCCCAGCGCCAGAAGGACGACAGAAATACAGAAATAGGTCCCTGCTGCCGCGCTGCCAAATGGAGTCGCCTCCAGCCAGCAGCCAAAATTTCCCCCCAAAATCCCAAAGAGCTCCGATGCTGCCCCAGCCCATCCCTGGGGGAAAACAGGAGAGGCTCAGCCCAGCCCCACAGGTAAAGATCGATTTTTCTCCCGAATTCAGCGATTTAAACAAAAAGGTTTTGTGTTTTGCTTTAAATTATGGCATGTTCCTGGATTTAGATGGGGCTTGGGAGAGGAGAAGCTCTCCTTTGTCTGGGGAAAATGAACCCCTGTTCAGAGAGGAGCTTTCCAGCTCCAGGCTTTGGTTTCCTGCCCGAGGAGTGGGGACAGGAGGTGACAACAGGGCAATAAACCAGGGGGAGGATTCCTGCTGGGCTTTCCAAGCCACTGGCATGAGACAGGAACATGCCCAGCTCCAGAGCAGCTGCTCCAGTTCCACACACCTGCTCAGCCCCCAAAAGCAGGAGATCACCGGGATCTCTGATAAACCTGCAACGTTCCAGCCTGGGTTTTAGGGAAAGAAAACGGGAGAAAAAGCTCCTGAGTGCACCCCGGGATGTTCACCCACCTTCTCTCCTGCTCTGGGCTTATTCCCTTGCCCCGGGCTCCTGGAAGAGGCTGCTCCAAGCTGGAGCACCCAGTTCCTGCCGGTGCCATTCCAAGGTGGGAAAGGCAAAGCCGCTCCCAAGGATGGGCAGCAGAGGAGAACTCTGAGTTCAGCCTCCAGCTGAGACCCAGGCTGCTGCTGGGCAGCCCTGAAAATCCATCAGGGAGGTGAACTGGGTTGAGACTGGTGGGATTTTTGGCCAGGAAAGTGCTGATCTCCCACTGGATCCGGCTCCCAGGGATTCCGTGATCTGCGCGTGGGAGGAGATCACGGGTGCATCATTGTGAGGGTACGGAATTAGGACCCGGGAAGATATGAAGGGCCACCCAGGAAGGACAGCCTGGGTTGTGCCAGCTCCAGAAAGGCAAAAATTTGGAGGGAGAATTTTTCTGGAGTGTCTGGAATGCCTGGGCTTGGAGCTGAGTCCATCCCTTCTCTGAGCTGGGCCCATCTGCAGCTCCAAGCTCCATGCAGAGAGGAAAAAAAACCCCTTTTCATCCCCCACAACAACTTCTGGGGGTGCTGTTCCCATTCCAGCTCGATGCCAGCACCAGTCCCTGCTCTGGGAAGCAAACAGGACCCGGAGTCGCATCCGGGGGTGAAATTCCTGGGATCCTTGGCAAGGCAGGGAGCCGCTGGCGCCGGGCCAGGCAGTCAGATGGGTGTCTGGCACCAAATGCCAGTGCTCCAGGAAGGAAAAACTTTATCGTCAAGTTGAACAGGACCAAATCTAGCTAAAAAAAAAAAAAAAAAAAAAAAAAGCAAAAATGAAAGGACTCTGCAAGTAAAATGTTGGAATTGAGAGGACACAATGACAGGATTGGCCTGGGAGAGTCTTCGTCCTGTTTCAGCATCGCTTGGAGACACTGAGCTGAAGGTTTGACATCCAAAGGAGCCAAAAATGCTTCCTGCTTAAACCTGAGAGAGGGCTGGCTCCTGGGAACGTGGAAACTGGGAGCAGCTCTGAGGGAAAACTCCACAGGTCAACAGAGCCAAAAATCGGAATTATCAGAATTCTGCCCGTCCCCCGTCTTGGTTTGGAAAGACAGGTGTCTGCCAGGGAAAGCTGGAGCTTCCCTTGGAACGGGGAACGCAAACCCCCTCCCTCCAAATTATTACAATTTTGCGATTTAGGGGCTTTCAGGCAAAGATGTGGGAGCAGCTGTGGGAAAGGATCAAGGCATCACTTCCCTCCCACCTGGATCCAAACCCGGCCCTTGCCCTTTCCCCACTGTGAATGAGGATTTGAAAATTCCCTTTTAATTTTCTTTGCTGCGGTGGAGGAAAGCTGGGATGGGGGGATGTGGGATCACTCCCACCTTTATGGTGCTTTCTTTCAAAGTGAGCTCCACTTGCCTGGACACAAAGAGTCGGCTTTTGCCTTGGGAAGAAAGTGTTCTTTAAAAAAAAAAAAAAAAAAAAAAAATTATATATATATATATATGAAAAGAGGCCTGGACAGCTTCAGAATTCATTAGAATGGCTCTGGAGCTCTTGAAATCAATGAGAATAGGAGAGTGGAGCTGGTGCTAACAGTCTGCAGAGAAGGGTCGAGGAGGGTCTCTCAGACCCAGCTGGAGCTTTGGCATGTTTTGATTTTTCCTCTCATCCGGGCAGGCCCTGAAAAGGAATCAGGAAGGAGCTGATTCCTCACCGAGGGGAAGAACTCTCTCTGCAGCCAGTGCTGGGAACTGGAGTCTGCTGGAGACTGGGGGAGATCACCGCGGTGCCGAGGAGGGGCCGGAAAACCCTGGATCATTTCCCGGCCGGAAAACCCCGGATCATTTTCCGGCCAGAAAACCCCGGATCATTTCCCGGCCGGAAAACCCCGGATCATTTCCCGGCCGGAAAACCCCGGATCATTTCCTGGCCGGAAAACCCCGGATCATTTCCTGGCCAGAAAACCCCGGATCATTTTCCGGCCAGCTTCCCACGAGCCACCAGAGCGGCGGCGTGTGGCAGAGCCTCGTGTCCCCAGCCCAGGGCACGGAGATTTCCATGAGTGACACGAGGAGGGGGAGCACCTGGAGCTGCTCCTGGCACCATCCAGCCCCTGGTGTGTGGAGGTGAGAAACTGATGGAGGGATGGTGGCTGGAGAAGGGATGGTGGCTGGAGAAGGAGGGATGGTGGATGGAGAAGGAATGGTGGATGGAGAAGGGATGGTGGCTGGAGAAGGAATGGTGGCTGGAGAAGGAAGAAATTGTGGCTGGAGAAGGAAGGGATGGTGGCTGGAGAAGGGATGGTGGCTGGAGAAGGGATGGTGGCTGGAGAAGGGATGGTGGCTGGAGAAGGAAGGAATGGTGGCTGGAGAAGGAAGGGATGGTGGCTGGAGAAGGGAGGGATGGTGGATGGAGAAGGAAGGAATGGTGGCTGGAGAAGGAATGGTGGATGGAGAAGGGATGGTGGCTGGAGAAGGAAGGGATGGTGGCTGGAGAAGGGATGATGCCTGGAGAAGGGATGGTGGCTGGAGAAGGGATGGATGGTGGCTGGAGAAGGAATGGTGGCTGGAGAAGGAGGAATGGTGGCTGGAGAAGGAAGGGATGGTGGATGGAGAAGGGATGGTGGATGGAGAAGGAAGGGATGGTGGATGGAGAAGGGATGGTGGATGGAGAAGGAAGGGATGGTGGATGGAGAAGGGATGGTGGCTGGAGAAGGAAGGGATGGTGGCTGGAGAAGGAAGGAATGGTGGCTGGAGAAGGAGGGATGGTGGATGGAGAAGGAAGGGATGGTGGCTGGAGAAGGGATGGTGGCTGGAGAAGGAATGGTGGCTGGAGAAGGAATGGTGGCTGGAGAAGGAATGGTGGCTGGAGAAGGGATGGTGGCTGGAGAAGGAGGAATGGTGGCTGGAGAAGGAAGGAATTGTGGCTGGAGAAGGAAGGGATGGTGGCTGGAGAAGGAATGGTGGCTGGAGAAGGAATGGTGGCTGGAGAAGGAGGAATGGTGGATGGAGAAGGGATGGTGGCTGGAGAAGGAGGAATGGTGGCTGGAGAAGGAAGGGATGGTGGCTGGAGAAGGAAGGGATGGTGGCTGGAGAAGGAAGGGATGGTGGCTGGAGAAGGAAGGAATGGTGGCTGGAGAAGGAGGAATGGTGGCTGGAGAAGGAAGGAATGGTGGCTGGAGAAGGGATGGTGGCTGGAGAAGGAGGAATGGTGGCTGGAGAAGGAGGAATGGTGGCTGGAGAAGGGATGGATGGTGGCTGGAGAAGGGATGGCGGCTGGAGAAGGAATTGTGGCTGGAGAAGGAAGGAATTGTGGCTGAAGAAGGAGGAATGGTGGCTGGAGAAGGAAGGGATGGTGGCTGGAGAAGGAGGAATGGTGGCTGGAGAAGGGATGGTGGCTGGAGAAGGGATGGTGGCTGGAGAAGGAGGAATGGTGGCTGGAGAAGGAATGGTGGCTGGAGAAGGGATGGTGGCTGGAGAAGGAAGGGATGGTGGCTGGAGAAGGAGGAATGGTGGATGGAGAAGGAAGGAATGGTGGCTGGAGAAGGGATGGTGGCTGGAGAAGGAAGGAATGGCGGCTGGAGAAGGAGGGATGGTGGCTGGAGAAGGAGGAATGGCGGCTGGAGAAGGGATGGTGGATGGAGAAGGAAGGGATGGTGGCTGGAGAAGGGATGGTGGCTGGAGAAGGAGGAATGGTGGATGGAGAAGGAATGGTGGCTGGAGAAGGAATGGTGGCTGGAGAAGGAGGAATGGTGGATGGAGAAGGGATGGTGGCTGGAGAAGGAGGAATGGTGGCTGGAGAAGGAAGGGATGGTGGCTGGAGAAGGAAGGGATGGTGGCTGGAGAAGGAAGGGATGGTGGCTGGAGAAGGAAGGAATGGTGGCTGGAGAAGGAGGAATGGTGGCTGGAGAAGGAAGGAATGGTGGCTGGAGAAGGGATGGTGGCTGGAGAAGGAGGAATGGTGGCTGGAGAAGGAGGAATGGTGGCTGGAGAAGGGATGGATGGTGGCTGGAGAAGGGATGGCGGCTGGAGAAGGAATTGTGGCTGGAGAAGGAAGGAATTGTGGCTGAAGAAGGAGGAATGGTGGCTGGAGAAGGAAGGGATGGTGGCTGGAGAAGGAGGAATGGTGGCTGGAGAAGGGATGGTGGCTGGAGAAGGGATGGTGGCTGGAGAAGGAGGAATGGTGGCTGGAGAAGGAATGGTGGCTGGAGAAGGGATGGTGGCTGGAGAAGGAAGGGATGGTGGCTGGAGAAGGAGGAATGGTGGATGGAGAAGGAAGGAATGGTGGCTGGAGAAGGGATGGTGGCTGGAGAAGGAAGGAATGGCGGCTGGAGAAGGAGGGATGGTGGCTGGAGAAGGAGGAATGGCGGCTGGAGAAGGGATGGTGGATGGAGAAGGAAGGGATGGTGGCTGGAGAAGGGATGGTGGCTGGAGAAGGAGGAATGGTGGATGGAGAAGGAATGGTGGCTGGAGAAGGAAGGGATGGCGGCTGGAGAAGGGATGGTGGATGGAGAAGGGATGGTGGCTGGAGGATGAGGAATGGTGGCTGGAGAAGGAAGGAATGGTGGCTGGAGAAGGAGGAATGGTGGCTGGAGAAGGGATGGCTCCTACCCCAACCCCGGGGACTCAACCACCCCTCCTCAAACCCCCTCCGGAGCGGGGGCCACCAGCCTTGCTCAGGCTGCACCCACACCAGCTGGATCATCCTTTGGAGAGCCCTTTTCCTTCTGGCAGCTTCCCAAGTGCTGCGGTCCCCTCTGGAGCTGCTTTTTCCCTCCTGGAATGATTTCCCAGCCAGGCTGGGCCCTCTGTGGCTGCCCAGGAGGAGCGGAGCCGTGTGGGGGTGTGTGCTGAAGATGTGTCTCCCTGAGAAGCACGAGCAGATGGTGACTCCATTCCTGGAGGCTCCAGAAGCCGCAGCCTTCATCCCCAGGAATAATTTTAGCCGCAAAGCCTCCGACGGCTGCTCCCTGCTAAACACGGGGAAAAACAACAACAACAACAACCACCAAAAAAAAACCCCAAAAAACAAAACAAAATGAACAAAAATAAAAAGCTTTGGAAAGCATCAGCATTCCTGAAAGAGCAGAACAGTGGGAGGGATGGAGAGCAATTAAGTCAAGCAGTTAATTGCTAATGAGTGGTGTTTCTCTAACGGGTGGAGGAGCGTTTGGTGGCTCCTCCGTGGGGACAATTCCACCCCTGTGAACTCACAGCAAGTGAATCTTTTGTGCTCCAGCCCGTGGAGCTGCAAATATTCCCCTGTGAGCAGGGCTCTGGGAGAGCGGCACATCACCCCGCGCTTCCAGGCTCCCTGTTCCCATTTTCCCATCTCACAGAGGTTCTGTGCTCCAGTTCCTCACCAATTTTTACCTCCATGCACAGGCTGAGACAACAGCCCTCATCCTGCCGTGTCCCAAATCCAGCTTGGGTGGGAAGGAGGACGAGACCTGGATGTGTTGTGGATCCCGAATTCCCCCCTCCAGACAGACAGGGGTCCCCGGGCACGGGCTGGGGCTCTCGGGATGGGCACAACCCCGCCACCGTCCCCTTCCAGTGGCCAGTTTACCTTCCTAATGAGCCACAACGGTGTTTTCCCACTGCTGGAGCTGAGGTGGGACTTTGGAGCTCTCCCTGTGCTCCCAAAAAGCTGCATAACTCACCATAACGAAAGGAGCCAATCCCAAACCTCTCCCAGAGTCTCCGGGATCCATGGGAAGCAGCACGTTCCACACCAAAGCCTGGCACCAGCAGGGACCTTGGCCCAGCCTTGACCCCGCTCTCCCCTCCAAGGGTTAAGGCAGAGGCTGCAGGGGCTGATGGAGTGAGAAATTTCACTTTGCTCTTTTTTTTTTTGTGGTTAAAAAAAGCACTAATTCATCCTAAATCTGCCTGAAAGAGCCTTAAGTGGTAATACACCCATAAGGCGACTTTATTTGGCTTAGCGTTTGGGAAGTTTGATGTGTGTAAATGGGTGAGGAGACAAAGAAGGACTCATTTTCACCCTCTCTTTTAACGCAGGGAGCTGCCTGGCCTCCCTCCCTCCCGCTCTGCTGCTGGCAGGGTTCAGATATCCCACCCTTTTTTCCCTTTTTCCAGCAGGGGATTATGGCTCGGTGCGGGGTGGGCACCTTGTTTGGCTGATTTCCCCACAGCCTCCTCACCATCCAAGGATTTCTCCATCCTGCTGTTCCCGGGTGCTGCAGCCCCGGAACCATCCCTGAGCCTCCGTGGGGCTTTTAGGATCTTTCCTGGGGTGAGTCAGGGCTGGATTCCAGGTGCCGCTCCAAGAGTCCTGGGGAGGAGACGTCCCACCCCCTGCATTTCGGCATTCCGGCCCCGAGATTTCGGCGCGTCTCCACTGAAGACCAAAAGCTGGGTAGCTGTGAAAGCCAAGTCCTTTGCTGCATGGTTAAAACCCATCTCAGGAAGGCTGAGACCAGCACCCCACTGGTGTTAGAGTTCGTGCCAGTGTGCAGAAACCCTTCTAGCAAAAAGCCCCCACGTCCCAAGCAGCAGCAGCAGCAGCAGCAGCAGCAGCGACAGCCCCCGTAATCTGTGTCCTGTGGGGTGCTCACATCCTCAGGCCAGTGCGTTTTTATTCTATTTTCAGCCAATCAGCCTCAGACACGAATTTCCCACAGTCTCGCTGGACCTATCCTAAGCCAGGATTGATGTGCGACAGTATTTGTAATTTCTTACACAGATTTTTCTCAAATAGCTCTATCTGTTGCACCTAGGAATGTTCTGCCAGGCCACATTGTTTTAGTTATGTCTAGAGCTTAACTAACTTTGCAAAAGGCAATGCTACTGAACTTTAAACTGGGTTTTAGCTCCTTTTCTCGCTAACTAATTCAGTCTCTTATTTGCTTACGGCACTTAATATATTTTCTACTTATTTAAAGCTGAACTCGCATTTCTGCCTCACGTCTGTGTGGATTTATGTATCGTAGCTTCTCCCAAGGTTTTAATTCAGCCCTCACGTCTCAGACACCTCCGGGCCCGTGTGGATGGGGCCCAGTGGGATTTGTGTCCCGACACATCCTCACTCAAGCAAAGCAGGAATTTTGTTTCCCGTGGCTCCAGCAGCTTTTGCTTTCTGACCACTGGGCTTGGGGCCACGATTCACTGTCCCCAAAAGTGTCACCAGCAGCTCCTTCCCAGCCCAGCCCACACTTCCCTGCTTCTCCCAGCCCGGCTCTTCCCATCTGATCCCCCAGCACGGGCGGCTCCGATGGGAAATATCCCATTTCACAGGGAGACTCCTCATCCTGATCCCTCCCTTCACCTCCAGGGCCGTGGGACACCTTTCCCTGCGGCAGACAAGGCTCCCAAAATGCTCTTCCTGAAGGTTATCAGGGCTGGGAAGAGAGGGATCAGCAGGAGCAGGGAGAACAAACAGTGCCAGGCCTCGGGAGACGTGTCCAATTCTGTAAAGGTCAGGGATCCCATAAATGAGAGGAGAGATCCCAGGAAAATCCATCTCCTGGAAATGGATAGAGCTCATGAATTGATGGATCTCTCATCACTGGTTGGTGTCTGGAGCTGATTTTTGTTCCCTATCCCTGGAAAAGGTGTTTGCTGCTCCAAGGAATTTATTTGGGTTGAAGACGGACCCGCGGATTGGGATTTAAGCGTCACACCTTGAGCCCCTGGGCCAACACCCAGGGTGGATTTGGGGTCTCCACCAATATCCCTGTGTGTTTTATCCTGGATGCAACAGCAGCAACTGTTTGGAATCTTGGAATTAACCAGTGTCAATGGGAGAGTCCCTGTTCCAATATCAAACCCCATCCCCAGGAAAGGGACAGCCCAGGAATGTGTCTGCGAGGAGCTGGGATCTTTCATTCTGCTGCTTTCAAACCAAAAAGTTTCACTTCAGGACACTCAGCTCCATTTGAAGTGGGCAGTCCTGACTTCCTTTTAAATGGATTTATGGGTTTTAATCGTCTGAAATTTAAAAAAAAAAAAAAAAAAAAAAAAAAAAGGGTGGATGAGCCCTAAAATTATGGGGTTTTGGAGGAAGTGAATAAGAACCATCAGCATTCCTGCTGATCTAGAAGGGAATGTCCCTCACAGGTTCCCTCAACTGATTTTTTGGGATTGCAGTCTCAGTGCTGAGCACCTCCATTGGGATCTAGGCGTCTCCCTCTTGGGATGAGCCCACAGATCCAGGGAGAACAAGGGAATGATGAAGGAATGCAGAGCAGAGAGGTGCTGAGACCCAGTCAGAGGAGTTCCCTCCTGCCTTGTACAATCCAGGAGGAGTTTGGGATGATTTCCATTATCCCATTTCCATTTAGCTGAATAAATAGAGGGTTTAAGTTAATTTCATTGTGTGCAGTCAGCTCACACAGCCTAAAGAAAATCAGGATTATTTTGGAGTTGCGGTGGTTTGGGTTTAGAGGAAGAATTTCAGGAGGTTTCTCACCCTTTCCAACTGCTTCATGTGGGGAAATATAAAATAATTGGAGAAAAAGCTGAAAAATGACAAAATAGGATATTTTTCAAGGATTTACAATGAAGTTTCCTTTGTTCTGGGCTGGCTTCAGAGGCCTTTCATTGGAGACGTGCTGGATCCATCTGGGTTTCAATGGGATCCAGTGTCCTATCCCTGCTCCAAGCATTGAGAACACTGGGATCCAGTGTCCTATCCCTGCTCCAAGCATTGAGAACGCTGGGATTCAATGGGATCCAGTGTCCTATCCCTGCTCCAAGCATTGGGAACACTGGGATTCAATGGGATCCAGTGTCCTATCCCTGCTCCAAGCATTGAGAACACTGGGATTCAATGGGATCCAGTGTCCTATCCCTGCTCCAAGCATTGGGATTCAATGGGATCCAGTGTCCTATCCCTGTTCCAAGCATTGGGATTCAATGGGATCCAGTGTCCTATCCCTGCTCCAAGCATTGGGATTCAATGGGATCCAGTGTCCTGTCCCTGCTCCAAGCATTGGGATTCAATGGGATCCAGTGTCCTATCCCTGCTCCAAGCATTGGGAACACCAGGAGGGAGCAGCACCCTTTGCCTCGGACCTTTTCCAGGGGTGACTGCACATCCGGATTTGTGCTCATTCCCCGTTTCCCCTTTCCCAAACACAGGGATTTCCCTGGAAAGCTGTCCCTGAGGTTTGGCAGGGATGCAAAGGCCTGCTCTGTGGTCTGGGGAGGGGCAAACCAGGCATTCCAGGGAGCTCTGGGATCATCCAGCGGGAGCTGATTCCCCGCCAGGTTCCTCACATTTGTTTACTGCAGCAAAGAATTCATCTCTGCAGCTCATGCTGGGGATTAATTAATGGTTCTGGCTCCTGTGACCCTGTGATTAACTCATTTGCACATAATTGCTCCAAGACGAAACCATGGATTAGGAGCTTTTCTCCCTCCCCACCTCTGGGGAGGGACTGAACAGTCAAAAAAAACCCAAAAAACAAAAAACAAAAAACTTGGATTTTTCTTCCCATTTTTGGCCTTTCCTTGCTGCATTTTTTTTTTTTTTTTTTTTTTTTTTTTTTTTTTTTTAAATTTTTTTTTTTTTTCCCCACTTCCCTTATGCATCCAGGATAAAAAGTCGGTGGGAGCTGATGTGGGAGGATATCCCAGTAGAGGACAGGGCACAGAGACCTCACTGGGGTCTCCAGGAATGATGCTGAGCGTGTTTTTCTGCCTGAGGGTGCTGTGGCACAGGGAAAAGGGCTGATCCCGATGCCCAGCTGGGAGCCTGGGGTGGGTGAGAGCCGCTGGAATTGTGCTGCAGGCTCCCAGCAAGCTGAGACTTCACTTTTCCTGCTGGTCCCGGACTGAAAGGAGGGATGGGAGGGAGATAACGAGGGGTATGGAGTAGATAATGAGGGGAATAATGAGGGATCTGAGGGAAAAAAATGAGGGATGCGAGGGAAATAACGAGGGATGCGAGGGAAATAATGAAGGGTGTGAGGGATCTGCCGAGGTTTGTGGGTGGGAGCAGGGATGAAGATCTTGGCTGCCTCAGCAAGGAGGGAACGGGCTCAAAGCTGCCTCAGGAAGAGGGGAGGAATTTGGGAAGCTGGGAGGGAGTTTCGTGGTCCCGCAGCCTTCCCAGAATGGGATTTGTGCCGGCTCCTGCAGCGTTGTTACAGCAAGGACATCGGGAGAATCGAGGTTTATTGTCCGAATCTGCTCCTTTGTGCACCTCGGGAGCCTTGCACTGGGGGCAGGCTGATTGTAGGGAGCCAATCCTGAGGGATCCTGGCTCTTCCCAAGCTCTGCCAGCGCTTCCAGCTGTCCCACGCCCAGCTCTGGGATGGGGTATCCCGCCAAGGCCTCCCGGTTTTCCCTTCCATCACAGCAACCACGTGGAAAAATCAGCAACCTGCGGCAAAGTCCATCCAAACCGCGAGGAAAGCCCCCATTATCCACCCAGAATATTTATTCATTGTTCATTATTCACCCGGAGCTGTGGGAGGGGTGATGGCCAGGACCTCCAAATCCAGCCTCAGCCATTCCGTGAGCGCCGGGAAGGATCCCTCCACGACACCTCCCACTCAAGGCAAATCCCTCCTCTGTGTGAATCCTACCCCTGCTCCTCCTTGTCCCTCCCCATTTACCCTTTTTTTTTTTTTTTTATTTTTTGCCCCCCCCCTTTTTTTATTTTTAAAACTCTCCGGGAGCCTCCCATCAAGCGAGGCTTGGAGAAAGCAATCAAGCTATTTCGAGGCAGAGAACTAATTTAATGCATGGATGACTTTAGCTCAAAAGGAGAAATAAGGACACTCAGGCCTCCTAAGGGAGCAGAATAATAGGGTAATTTGCACAAGATGAGGAGAAAGGGGGGAAAAAAAAAGGAAAAAAGAAAACGGCCACTACTTCTTTGCATAATCTTCTTTCTAAATCTCCTCTCTCCTGTTTGCTGCTCAAAACCACCGAGTCTTGGGCTGAACACCCCGAGAGGGAGAGGCTGGAGAAATTCCAGCTGTGGAGTGCAGAAAGGTGGGAAGAATCAGGCAAAGGATGAGATTTGGTGGCTTTTTTTTTGGGTGGGAGGGAGGGCAAAGGGGCTGAAAATTCTCCCAGGCAAAGAGGCAGTGAAGTTTTCAGTGCCTGAGAAAAACTCCGCTGTTCCCAAACACCTAAAGGGAGGAAAAGCGAGGAAAAGGGAAGGTGGGAAAGGCGGGGAAACGCCGCTCAAAACTCTAATATTTAGAGCTGCCTGATTTTATGGAATAAAAGAAATGTCAGCGTGAAAACCGCTTCGAGGTGCGAAATTGAAGCTTTCCCTTCCAGATGTGTGGAAACAGGGAGGTTTTCACTCCACCAAAAAAAACCTCCGTGACAGAATTTTCCCGTTCCCTTCGCCCTCCCGGGCGGGGTTTGATTGAAAGCACCACTTTCCCGCGGGGAGTTTTTGTGATGAGAAAACCGCCTTTCCTGTCAATAGAGCTGCTCCTGCTGGGGCTTCCCGAGCAGCGTGGAGCTCCATGGGCAAGTGATGGGAATGATAAATCCAGCGTGGAGGAGGCACCACGGAAAAGATTTGGGCTGGGGCTCAGGATTCTGCCCCCAACCCCGCAAAAAAGCAGGATCAAGGCACAGAGTCCCTTCTTGAATCCCTGCCCGGCTCCAGCCACATCGAGTGGATGGGGAAAAAGAAACAGAAACGGGTCAGGACGGCGTTTGTGGGATCTTTGGCAGTGGTGGAGCGACGGGGATGGGCAGCTCCACGATGAGATTGGCCACGTTAAAACAGGTCCCTGCAGGGCACAGAGGCTTGGGGACATGGTGAGGAGGTTTGATGCTGTCACCAGCCAGGAGAGGAAGAAAGAGCCTCTTCCCCTCCTCCTCCATCCCGTTTTCCCCATCCCCAGGGCCCAGGGAGGGGTTGCTCCCAGATTTCTCCTCTCTTGCTGGACCCATTTTTGGGGCTTGTCCGGGTCCCTGTGGAAGGCACCCCACCCCTGAGGCGTGTGGAGCGCTCTGCTCAGCCTGGTGGCACCTCCAAACTTGCTGAGGGTGGCCTCAACCCCGGTCTGGGGCACTGGTGAGGACATCACACATGACTGGTGCCACTCCAGACCCCCGGACCGTCACCGACCTCCACCCGGCCTCCGAGCCATTGGCCACCGTCCCCTGCATCCCCCATCTCATCCCGAGCTCTTCCTCCGTGTGGGAAGCCCCCCAAGGGTGCTGAGAGGAGGAGCAGCATCCTTGGGTAGGCTTGGAAAGACCCCGTGGACGGAGAGCGGGAACACCAGGAAAGAGCTGTAGCATCTTATTAGCAAAGGGCAGCTGAGCCTCTAATTAAAATTTGCCTAATGACCTGGCTGCTTCGTCATTTTCACTATCAGCCTCAGTAATAGAACGTGACAGGCGCTTAGGCGAAGACGAAATTAATTTCTCCTTTATGAAAAATGAAAGCGGCAGAGCAGGGCTGGGCCGCGCCCTGCTCCCGCCGTCCCAGCACGGGGTGGGCTCGGCTTGGTGGCCCCTGTGCTGGCCCTGGGCAAGGAGGGGCAAGGAGGAGGAAGGAGAAACACAGAGCAGCTGGAAAAAGTGCCCAGACGATGGAAAAACGCTTCCGCAGAGACAGAGGGCCTGCTCTGCCTTGGGTCCTGCAAAACCCACACAAACACCGGGGGTCAAGCTTTGGTTTTCCTCAAGGAGGAAAAACGGATCTGTGGTTCCTCCCTAAAATCCTGAATTCCCCACCTTTCCATGGCAAATGTGATGTTGTCCAGCTGCAGCTCCCTCAGCAGCTGTCCACTCCGTCCCATCCCCGGGGCCACCCCTCTCATGTTCAACGAGCCCAACCCTTCAAACCCTCAGCAAACTCCCTTCCTCTTCTCCAGGCCTCCCAAAAAAGGAAGATATCCAGAAAACCACCGGGAGTTTGGCACCCACAGGCAGCTCCTGGGTGCTCCCTGGGGACAGGGATCCGTCCCTGTGCCCACGTCCCCCACCCGAGCGGCTCTGAAGATCCAGAGTGTCCCAGCCCGCAGGACAACGCCGAGCCCTTCTCTGTCCATCTCCCACCGAGCCCGGACAGTGACAGCGGCGGAATTCCCGTCCTGTCCTTGGTGCGGAGGTGGACGCAGTGCTGGGCTCCGGCAGCCCCGTCCCTCATGGTTCACGGCGCGTTGATTCTCAATTCCGGCCCCGCAGGTTATTTAATTGGGCAGATATCCCTTCAATTTTCTCCTCCAGTGATGTTATTGATGGCTGAGGCCTCTCTGCTCCTTCAGAGGAGCCTGGCTGTAATTAGAACAACACTCAAACACTCGGCTTTTGATTCTACTCCACACCCAAATCCCCAGCAGTCCATTACGCCCATCTTGGAGGAATTCGCTGCCCCAGGTTCAGCCCAGAGATCTCCTGCCCTGCCCTGAGGGCTGCAGTCTTCGCTCTTCCCTCTCCATTGCTCCATGGAGAACGCTGCTCCATGAGAATCTTCCAGCAGAGCACGGTGTTGTGGGGGCCAGAGGGTGTTCCCAGGCCACCCACAGCACTGTCCAGGCTGGGGCTGGGCACTGAGGCAGCTCCAGGACAGGTCTGGGGGTCACTCCAGCGCCTGGGAGCCTGCACCGCCCGTGGGCCGGGCGCTCCCAGCGACCCCAGTGCGGCACGGGGCAGGAGAAGGGGCGTCGTGTTGCAGCAGAGCTCCAGGCTGGCCTTTCCCTGGACATTCCGGATCCCAGAGCGCGGCCAGCCCTCCCTGGGAGGTGGGAGAGCTCGAACGCCCCTGGCTGTGCCGCCTGGGAAGGAGAACAAGCCCTTCTTCCAGGACCCAGACTCTTGGGGAGCAGGAGAAACTTCTGCCCCTGGAGCCACGCCAGAAGGAGCCCGAAATCCAGCCGGAGGATTTCCCAGCCTGGAGGACCTGGGATGTGAGGGATTCCTCCTCCAGGCTGTTCAAAGGAGGTGTTGTTTGAAGCTTGTTTTATTTTGTAAAAGCTGGATTGGTTCTGGCTCCCCCTGCTTATGGAAAAGGAGCTCTCCGGTGAGTTCCCATCCTCTCCCGGCACTGGGAATCCCCAGGTGCTTCCCAAGGGCACTCCTTCCCCTGTGACAAATCCCTCCTTTCACCTCTCCAACACCCGGAGTCGCACAGGGCAGGAAATGCTGTTATTTCACGCTTTATCCATTTTTCCCCCCGCTTTAATTTTCCATGGAAGCAGCTTCAGCCTTTACGCCATACGAAAATGAATATTTTACTGGAGTACAAAAGCTGAAATTACGTGAATTAATGACACCGAAATATTCCTCTGAAGGTTTGACTGCCGGGGTGGAGGAGCTGGAGGTGGAAGGGAATATTTTGGCTGGGCTGAGCAGATCCCAGCGAACGCAATCCCAAAGTTCAGCACCTCCCCTGACAGCCGCTTTTCCTCCTCTTTTTTTCCCACATTTCCATGCAGAACGCTGGGGAAAAAAGCAGGTGGGAGCTCTGTGGGAGCACTGCACACCTGTCCCCTCCAGGACACGATGTCCCCAAGGCCACGCTCCACGGGGAACGCTCCGACGGTCGCCGCTAATTGCGCGCCGCTCGTTAATTACCCGCGGGTGCCATCAGCCTTTCCTCCCCTCTGGAAGCAGCGGGGTAATTGCGCGCTCCAGGCGAAGTTAGCCCGGGAGCTCCCTGGCAGCATTCCTGGCAGGAGTTTGGGGTGTCCGATGGAATGTGGGGATGCAGGAGCAGCCGAGCGGGCACTGCTGCTCTGGAGGGATTCCTTCCCTTCGCTCCCGGGATTTTGGGGGAAGGGGTGAGGAGGCTTTGAGCGATCCCATGGAATTCCTGAGCACCGGGAGGGGACAGGAGGAGCCAGGGCAGGGTGGTGACACAGCGCGGAGCAGAGGGCCTCCCTGAGCGCCTGACCCACCTGGGCAAGGTCTCACCCTCCACCTCTCCCCGCTGGGAGCCCGGGATGGGGCTGGAGAGCCAGGGAAGGTGTGGGCTGTGGAGGAGGAGGATGGAGAGCCCAGGGCAGCGGGGTGACTGCAGACAGAGGGTTTTTTCCAGGGGGCCCGGCCTGAGAAACTCCTGCACCATCTTCTGCTGAGCGCCCGTCTGCATCCAGAGAAGCAGGGCTGCTCCCTTCCCTCCCTGCTAAAAATACTCCCTAAAAAAAATGTAAAAAAAAAAAAAAAAATAGAAAAAAACAAAAAGGGAAAAGAATGAAGACAGGGAAATGAGAGGAGTATAAACAAAGACTCCATGGAGACCAGGGGCTTCGGCTGCTCCAGCTGCATCAGGTCCCTTCCCCCATTTCTCTGTCTCGCATTTTAGGGCAGGAGGAGGCGGTTGCTGGGCTCCTGCAGCTCCGGGAGGGGCAGTCGCACACTCACACACTCGCACTCGCACACTCACACACTCACACACACTCACACATTCACCATCACACCCACCAAGCCCCTGTGCAGCCACCTGGGCTGGGCTGCGCTGGGCTGTGCCTCTGCTCCCTCTCCTTGGTGACCTTGGTGACAAAGTGAGGGCCGGGAGGTGGCAGGGAGAGGCGCAGGGGACCCAGGGGCTGGTTTATGGGCACAGTCCCCCAAGGTGGCCACCAGGAGCCCCAGCTCCACCCGTGGCCACCTCTGTGTCCCTGCCAGGACCTGCCTTCCCTGGGGTCCCCACCCTCCAGCCGTGCTGCTCCAGCAGCAGAGCCCCAAACCTGGGGGGTTTACCTCAGCTGTGACCAGCAGGCCCTGCAAACTCTTTGGGGACGTCGCTGAGGTGAGGATTTGAGCACTCAGGTCCTTGCCATGAACCCAGCCTGGGGCAAGGTGTGTGCCCCCTCTGAGCCCTTGTGTCCCCCCCATCCAGCCGATCCCGGTGGATTTGCATCCTGAGCTCTCCAAGCAATGTTGGCCTCTCTCAGGGACCCTCTCCTCTCCCCAGCCCACCAGGCTGAGAAAATCCCATTTGCAGGAGGCCCAGAGCAGCTCTGAGTGATGGAAATCCTCCTTCCTTGGGCAGGGAGAGGGAGCAAAGGGAAAGAAGGATGAGGAAAAGGCTCTTTCTGTGAGAAATTAAATTGGGCTTCAAATTTACAGGGTCCTCATTTTGTTCTGGTGCTAATGAATTAAGCCCTTGCTGACAGTTATATTGCTGCAGAAATAAGTGCTGGTTAAAAGCACTTTTGGAAACTCTGACTCTCATTTTAAAGCTGCCACAATTTACATTTCGTCCATTCATTAATCCATTTATTGATGCTGCTCAGGTAGGGAGCTCACGCCAGGATTCACCCAGACAGGGTTTTTAACCCCAGAGCAGCCGCCACGTGCAGCTGAAGGGGGCAATTCCCTGGGGGAATTTTCCAGAGTGGAGCAAACCTCCCTCATTTCCAGGACCAGAAGCACCTGGAGATGTAAAAGGCGCTCGGTGTTGACCACTTCCAACAGCGAGACAAAGCCTCATCCCCCCAGACCCCTACCCAATCCCAAAAATTGGCTTTTCCCTCTGCTCAGCACTAGGAAAAACCTGGTGATCCCCTGTAAATGTTTTGGTTCCCTCTCCCAGAGGATCTCTGTCCTGGAGTGGCTTTTTGATGCTTGTATCCCCATTTTATTTTATTTTATTTTATTTTATTTTATTTTATTTTATTTTATTATTTTATTTTATTTTTTATTGTTTTATTTTATATTTTATTTTATTTTATTTTATTTTTTAATATTTTATTTTATTTCATTTTATTTCATTTCATTTTTTATCCCCTGTTTATGCTGTACATTAAGCTCTACACCTTTAAGACTGCTCCTGAGAGCAAAGCGGGGGAAAGAAGAAAACTTCTCCCCGGTTTTCCCTAAACCAGAACAATCTCCTTGATCCTCCCGGAGCACTTTGAGCAGACTGGAACTTCCAACAACTGGAATTTCCTGACTCTCCATGCCGGGGGCTGCTGGAGCTCCAGGGACAACCAATCCCCCAGCTCTCCCTTGGAGGGTTCCTGCTCCAAAGGAGGTGGGATTTTGGCCCAAATCCCATTTCTGTGTGTTTTTGTGAGGCTCCTGCTCCCCCAGGAGAGCCCCTGGAGCCGCAGAGCTCCTGCCAGCAGCTGGATCCCAAATGTTCCCGTCATTTATCCGGCAGCTTTCATTACCTCCCTTCTCCAAAGGCTCGTTCCATAAATTACCACTTTATGAATCCGTAAGTGCTCTGCGCAGCCATGAACAAAAGAGAGGGGAAAAAAACCCACCAAAAAACCCCAAACCCTACAGCCTGGAGCAGCTGTGACAGCAGAGCTTTTCCTGCTGGAAGGAAAGACATCCCTAAAGGAATATCCCACATGGATAACGGAGCCTCCAGCAGCCAGAGGACAGCAACAACCTCAGTGCCGCTGCAGGGCTCAGGGGGAGCAGGGGATGGAGCCAAAATCCTGCCCAGAGATCGCCTCGAGGGGCTGAGCCCACCCCAGAGCACGGGAGGCGGAGGAAAGGGCTTTAAAAAAAAGCGTAAACAGGGAGAAAAATCCCATTTTTTAGCGCTGCTCCAACCAAACCCCCCTGTTTTTGCCCATTCCTGGGGCTGGATTTCCTTTAGCCCCCAGGACAGGGCCCACACAGAGAGGGGTCCCTGAAATCCCTGAAATCCCTGAAATCCCTGAAATCCCTGAAATCCCATCTGGGAGCTGCAAGTGGCAGCGAGGAGGAGGAGCAGGGACAGCAGGGGCTGAGTCAGGGATGAGCAGCGCTCGGATGGGTGGGGCAGGGTGGTCCTGGAGATGCTAAAATGGGATTTTGGCTGTAGATTCCCTCTTTTAACCCCATCCTTCCTCGGCCTCCAGCCTCGGTTTTCCCCCAAAAGCTGGTGCTGGGCTCCAAGGCAGGCCCAGATCCAGCAGCAGGCTCCAAGGATGGGCGCTGGGAGTGCCTCCCTCCCTGCCTGGGTGGAGAGGGCAGGGAAGGTGGGCGAGCTGCCAGGCAGAGAGAAACGCCCCCGAGCTGCCAGCAGAGCCTTTCCACTCTGCTGGGCAGCAAACGGGGGGAGGAAGAACCAAAAAAAACCCCACAAAAAACCCAAAAACAAAAACGAAAAAATAATAATCAATAAGCACCACCCGGCTGGGCTCCATCTGCCATTGATTTATGGCCCTGCTGAAAAGCCTGGTTGTCCACAATTATTGGGCAGTCAGCTCCTATTTGCCGTGATCCCCTCGGCCCTCCCTTCCACCTGGTGTCCTGTCACATCCCGGCCTGGGGGCTCTGGGGGCTGAGTCTGGGCTGGGACAGTGGGACAGTGGGATAGTGGGACAGTGGGACAGTGGGATAGTGGGACAGTGGGACAGTGGGACAGTGGGATAGTGGGACAGTGGGATAGTGGGACAGTGGGACAGTGGGATAGTGGGATAGTGGGATAGTGGGATAGTGGGATAGTGGGACAGTGGGATAGTGGGACAGTGGGATAGTGGGATAGTGGGATAGTGGGATAGTGGGATAGTGGGATAGTGGGATAGTGGGACAGTGGGATAGTGGGATAGTGGGATAGTGGGACAGTGGGATAGTGGGACAGTGGGATAGTGGGATAGTGGGATAGTGGGATAGTGGGATAGTGGGACAGTGGGATAGTGGGACAGTGGGATAGTGGGATAGTGGGATAGTGGGATAGTGGGATAGTGGGACAGTGGGATAGTGGGACAGTGGGATAGTGGGATAGTGGGATAGTGGGACAGTGGGATAGTGGGACAGTGGGACAGTGGGACAGTGGGACAGTGGGACAGTGGGATAGTGGGACAGTGGGACAGTGGGATAGTGGGATAGTGGGATAGTGGGATAGTGGGACAGTGGGATAGTGGGATAGTGGGATAGTGGGACAGTGGGATAGTGGGATAGTGGGATAGTGGGATAGTGGGATAGTGGGACAGTGGGATAGTGGGACAGTGGGATAGTGGGATAGTGGGATAGTGGGATAGTGGGACAGTGGGACAGTGGGACAGTGGGATAGTGGGACAGTGGGATAGTGGGATAGTGGGATAGTGGGATAGTGGGATAGTGGGATAGTGGGGTAATGGGATAGTGGGATAGTGGGACAGTGGGATAGTGGGACAGTGGGATAGTGGGGTAATGGGATAGTGGGACAGTGGGACAGTGGGACAGTGGGACAGTGGGATAGTGGGACAGTGGGATAGTGGGGGTAATGGGATAGTGGGATAGTGGGACAGTGGGATAGTGGGACAGTGGGACAGTGGGACAGTGGGATAGTGGGACAGTGGGATAGTGGGATAGTGGGATAGTGGGATAGTGGGATAGTGGGATAGTGGGGTAATGGGATAGTGGGATAGTGGGACAGTGGGATAGTGGGATAGTGGGACAGTGGGACAGTGGGATAGTGGGATAGTGGGATAGTGGGATAGTGGGATAGTGGGATAGTGGGATAGTGGGATAGTGGGGTAATGGGATAGTGGGATAGTGGGACAGTGGGATAGTGGGATAGTGGGACAGTGGGACAGTGGGATAGTGGGATAGTGGGATAGTGGGATAGTGGGATAGTGGGATAGTGGGACAGTGGGAGAGTGGGATAGTGGGATAGTGGGAGAGTGGGACAGTGGGATAGTGGGACAGTGGACAGTGGGACAGTGGGACAGTGGGACAGTGGGACAGTGGGAGAGTGGGATAGTGGGATAGTGGGATGGTGGGATAGTGGGATAGTGGGGTAGTGGGATAGTGGGACAGTGGGACAGTGGGACAGTGGGATAGTGGGACAGTGGGATAGTGGGACAGTGGGACAGTGGGATAGTGGGACAGTGGGATAGTGGGATAGTGGGGCAGTGGGACAGTGGGACAGTGGGATGCTCAGGTCTGATCCTCCGAGGGCCTGGGATGGCAGCTGGAGGCAGGATGTGGGTGGCTTGGCCACGGAGCAGCAAGGGGGAGAAGGAGCACTCAGGTGGAGTGCAAGGAAAGCCAACCAGAAAATTAAATTTTGCCCTCAGCTGCTGGAAATTTGGATTTATCTCTAAAGGGCCCGAAAGCTGGGCACAAGGACATTTCCTTCCTGGTCTTCTTGACAACCTTCCCGGCTTGATTTTGCTCTTCTGGCCGTTCCTCTCGTGCGTCGGTGACCCGGGAGGTCAAACTGAGCCAGCCAGCCAATGGTGAGGGAGATCCTGCTGGATGAGCTCCCTCAGATATGCATTCCATTATCCCAGCGCTTCCTCGGGCAGGGAGCGGGGAAGAAAATCAATGTCAGGACATCATCAAGCGTCCTCTGAGCCGGCAGAGTGGAGCCTCCCCCTGCAGAGCCCAGCCGGCCACCTCCAGCACCAGGAGCACCCCCGGGGGGTTGATGAGCTCTGGCAAATCCCAGGATCTCCTGCCCCAAGAGGAACTGCCCTGGGAGCTGAGGAGTGAACATTTCCTTCCTCCCCGAGGGCAGGCTCAGCCTGGCACCACCAGGCTGGGATGGATGGGGAGATGGGATCCGGGGGAAGGTGCCCCATGGCAGGGGTGGAGCAAGATGAGCTTTAAGGCCTCTTCCAACCCAGACTATTCAGATTCCCTTTTCTTCCCTTTTCTTCCCTTTTCTTCCCTTTTCTTCCCTTTTCTTCCCTTTTCTTCCCTTTTCTTCCCTTTTCTTCCCTTCTCTTCCCTTCCCTTCCCTTCCCTTCCCTTCCCTTCCCTTCCCTTCCCTTCCCTTCCCTTCCCTTCCCTTCCCTTCCCTTCCCTTCCCTTCCCTTCCCTTCCCTTCCCTTCCCTTCCCTTCCCTTCCCTTCCCTTCCCTTCCCTTCCCTTCCCTTCCCTTCCCTTCCCTTCCCTTCCCTTCCCTTCCCTTCCCTTCCCTTCCCTTCCCTTCCCTTCCCTTCCCTTCCCTTCCCTTCCCTTCCCTTCCCTTCCCTTCCCTTCCCTTCCCTTCCCTTCTCTTCCCTTCTCTTCCCTTCCTCCAGGGTTTTGGCCCATCTCTGGCTCTGGCAGGAGGTGATTCCCATTCCCATTCCCATTCCCATTCCCATTCCCATTCCCATTCCATTTTTGTGAAGCAGGAATATTGCTCACCCTCTGGGTGACCTTTGAATCCCACTATTTCTGTTTTTGCACAGCACTTTTATTGTTCTTTAATCAACAGGTTTAAGCGAAAAGCGCAAGCCGTAAGGCGTTAACGATTTTAAAGACACCAGGGTCGATGAGAACCACGTCTGGGTCTTCTCCTAACACCCACTGGGCGACCCAAAGCAGAGAGAGGAAGGAAAAAAGTGGTTTGAGCACCCAGGTTGGGTAAATCCTCCTCACAGGAATCACTGGGAATGCGGGGACCAAGCTGCCAACCCTTCGTACCCCTTGGGGAGGGAAATTCTTCAGTCATCGTGAAAAACAATTCAGTGGCTCCGGTCCACAGGGAGCGTGGAAAAAGCCTTGGAGCCACAGTGAGAGCTGGCAAGCTGAATTTCACCTGAACTCATGGTTATTTAGAGTACTGTGGTGAAAGGCAGGAAAGCGCGGAGCTGGCAGAGCCAGCTCAAGCAAAACGGCGTGGCAAGAAAGGGAAGATATTATGGAAGAACGGAGATGTGGTCGGGATACGCAAAGCAATCACACGGAGACGAGAGATTTTCGCAGGGCAGAGAGTTCCTTTGAGAGAGCCCAAGGCTGAGCCAAGTCCAGAGCCCCTCTGCCTGTTCATTTCTTACTTTTTATACATTTGTGGGTCTGGCTGTGGATTGGCTTCTGGAGTTTTCACCCCTCAGCTGAATGGCCAGACCAACTGTCAGTTACAATTGTTTTCAGGTTAGAAATGTGCAAACAAAGGACAGAGAATGAAAAACAAAGGATTTGTTTATGTTACATCTGTGGGAAAAGGTAGAAACTGCTCCTAATATTGTACAGGAGCTAAAAAGTCTGACTCCATTTTATGAACAATCAAAAGGCTTTAAAAAACTCAGAAAACCCAGAGTGACACGGAGATATTCTGGAAGGGCTCGGTGGCAGAACTGAGCCCTGAATGGAGGACTTCGACCTGAACCCACACGTGATCGGAGGAAGGAACAAAAGAGAACAAGGCTGCAGCTGTGGATCCTGATTTCAAGCGGAGCGAGAAACAAAAGGAATTTTCAGTGGATTCAGATGGAGAGAGGTCAAGGACCCTGCGAATGCGCAGGGTACCTGGAATGGCAACCAGTGAAAGGGTGTTGGAGCTGCAAGAAATCCCAGGCAGGGGAGAGAGAAACTAAAAATAAAAGCTCCCAAAGCAGAGCTTGTGAAGGGAGGCGTTGGGAAGGAGCAGGGACTCTGCCCAGGCCGGGAGAGAGGAGCCCTGGGATGGGAGGTCACAGAGCCCACCAAGCCTGGAGCAAATTGCATCAAGTCAGGGCAGAAAAGGTACCGGAGCAAAAATCTGCTTACAGATCTCGAGCAGAGCCTCAGGACCTCTGCGGCGCACAGAACAAGGGGTGCGAGGCGAGGAGAGCAGGGAAAACATGAAAGGATAGCTCGGGGCACGCCCCAGCGCCGTTTCCTGACGGGTTTCAACCGAGGGTGAGGCAGGGAAACAAGAGAGAGGAGGCAGGAATTCCCTGGAGCGCTGAGGAACGGGCACGAGGGGGGAGCGTTTCTGCCCGCAGTCATATTTATTGCATCGAGGTAAAGCGTGGTTGGTTTTGAGCGCAGCACGGGCGGGGGCTGTGTGTGAGCACGGGACACAAACCCGTTAATCTGATCTCGCGGAGGATCAGGCTCCAGCGCGGGGCTAATTGAAAGTGAGCAAACAACATTACAAGGGCTTAGCAAGGGGAGATCACGGCCGGAATAAGTGGATTTGCCTCATCCCCTCCTCTCTGCGGGATCAGCTCTTCCCATCCACCTGGAGAGGAGCTGGAGGGCCGGGACAGAGGGACAGGGAGGCAGGGAAGGTGGAAAACTTCCAGATCAAGATCCCCTGAGGACACATCTCCAGATGGGAACCACCCCATGGACACTGGCCCTGTGTGGGGATCCTCCCTTTATTGGATCCTTAAATTAAAATGACCTCGACCTTCCTCAGGCACAGGGCGAGACCAGACCCGTTTGGGACTTTGGATCAGGTGGTGCCGTGGGAATTCCAGCCAGGGGAGAGGAGAAAAGTCAGGGATGTTCCTCAGGAACCCTCTGGATGCCCCTGGCATGGGCACCCGGAAGGGGTCTGGTGCTTGGAGTCCTGTGAAGGGTTGGAGAGAGGGAAGGGGACGGTGGGAGAGCAGTGGGATGGGATGGGATGGGATGGGATGGGATGGGATGGGATGGGATGGGATGGGATGGGATGGGATGGGATGGGATGGGATGGATGGGATGGGATGGGATGGGATGGGATGGGATGGGATGGGATGGGATGGGATGGGACGGGATGGAGTAAGGGGCTCCCACTGGTGCTGCAGTGACATCTCTCCATCCATCCTGGAGCAGCCCTGATCCCTCCCCAGGCCTGGGAGCAGCTCGTCCCACGGGCAGGGAGGATCTGGCTGCATCAACATGGCCAAAGGATGACTCCAAGAACCCCTCTGAAGCGACCCTGCTGCTGCTCCAGCATCTGTTGGCATCACAGACAGCTCCCAACAGCATCTGCTCCAGCATTCCCCACCTCTGTCTCCCCCTCCCCTGGTCCCCAAAGCACTGCCCTCCTCCCCAGGGCCTCAGGAGCAGCAGGCACTGCCAAGTTTTCCATGGGAAGAGCCCGGGAAGAGCCGAGCAGCGACAAAGCCATTAAACCCGATAAGGGAGGCAATTTTGAGATGCGTATCCTTGAGCACACAGCCTAATCTCCGGCAGCTGGAATTTCAGGCAGGGAGATCACTGAGGGAAGAGAAGTCAGCGTTTGCAAAAGCTGCCTGAAGATCCAGAGCGCCAGGAGGACAGATAAAAGCAGTCATTACAACCTGCCAAAACGGGTGATGAAAACAAAGATACGGCCAGAGCACCCACGGGAAAACCACCTGCGAAAGGCGTGGGCACCAGAGGGAAGGGACAGCTGGGAATATCTCCCCGAAAAATATTTAGGGTGCAGAAAACTCAGCGTGAGCACGCAGGAAGGTACAGGGTGTGCAGAGCACGCAGCTGCAGGGCTGAGCAACACCGGCTCCCAGCACTCCTGGCTCTGGTACAAGGCAGAAGAATAGGAATAAATAAAATAAAAAAAAAAAGGAGTGGGATAAAGCCTGCACAGCTCCAACCAAGCTCAGCAGAAAGGCAGGAAAGCGTGGAGCTGACAGAGCCAGCTCAAGCAAAACCGCATGGCAAACAGGAAGGCAGGGTTAAAAAAGAGGAGCTGGCACCACGGGCAGGGAGAGAGGGAAGCAGGGTTGGGAGGTTTGGGATGGGAATCACAGCCAGCGCTGCCAGAATAGCGCTGGGGAGTCTCAGCGTCACTGGAATGGGCTGAAATCCTGATGGAACAGCTTGTCCAGAGAAGCTGTGGAAGCGTCCGAGGCCAGGGCTTGGAGCAGCCTGGGGTGGTGGGAGGTGTCTCTGCAGGGTGGGAATCCCATGAGCTTTAAGGTGCTTCCAACCCAAACCATCCTGGGGTTCACACGGGCGTCCAGCAGGTGCAGAGGACCCAGAGGCCATCCCAGGGCTCCCTGCACTGCCCAGGCTGAGCTGCAGCAGCCGCCGTGACACCAAAAATCCCCAAAAATCCCAGTGCCCAGGGCGATTCCTGCAGCTGCCAAAAGGCTGGGGCCAGCCTGGGGCTGCCGTGGGCACTGTGGAATGCTGAGTATTCCAAACCCTCTGTGAAGAGGAGGAATTACTGGCCAGACAGCTGCCAAGCTTGTCCCAGCTCCGGCCCTGCCCCAGGCTCCTTCTCCTACGGGCTGGAGCATCCCCTGGATGTGCCCAGGGAGGTGGAACCAGAGATCACAGCCCCAGGGAAGCATCCCTGACATCTCCAGCTCCTTCCCTGCCGAGTCTGATCTCGAAAGCTGCAAGGAGATCACAAAACCTTGGGAAGGGACTCTGGGAGCTGTTGGAGGAGGGGGAAGCAGATGGATGCTCCAAGCAGGGGATGCAGAGCCTTGTTCAGAGCAAGGGATGCCTTGGGAGGGCTGAGCTGGAACAGAGACTGGACACAGCTGGAGAATAAAGTAGAGATTTATTGAAAGGCCTTTAGGGTACAGCTTGGGCAGGACAGGGCCTGGCCAGGGCTGCACCCAAGGTGGAACCAAAATGGGCACAAAATGGACACAAAATGGGCACAAAATGGACAAAGGGTCACGAGGTCTCACACTTTGATGAGTTTTGCTCCATTTGTATTTTGGGGTTTAACTGTCCAATTCCAGCTCCAGGCTGTGAGCTCCCATCCTTCCTGTTCCTCCCTCCAGCCACCCTTGTTTGTGCTTTTGGGGCTGAAAGTTGTCCTTGGAGTGCAGCAGGAACAGGATTTGTTTTGTGTCGCTGCTGTGTGCAGAGAGCTGAGTGACCCTGAGTGTGAGCTCAGAGCTGCACCTGGGCAGCACAGAACATGGAAAACTGGAAAAATAAAACTTAAGGGATCCCAGCAGGGTTTGATTCACAGCGCACAGCACGGGGCAAGTCTCACCTGGATGGATAAATTCTAAAAGGATCCACAAGCACAATACCCCAATATTCTATGGAGATGGGAAGGCAGCATCTCCCCCATTCCCCGGGAGAGGTGGCGGCTCTGGATAAGCTGAGAAAGTTCCACCAGATCTCCCAGTGATCTCCAAGCCCATCCCAGCTGGCTCAGGTCGGATTTTTAGGGATTCTCTCTGTGGGAGCGCTGGGAGACCTTGATCCAATTCCACCCCCATGGATAAGCAGCAGCACGGCAACACCCTGGAATGTGCTCAGGGACCCTGCTCCGAAGGGTCACCTGTGTCTGGGTTGTTTGGGGTTTTTTGGGGGGATGAAAATCTGCTCATATTTTATTAATTTGCGTCAGAAAAAGTTGGTTCTTTTTGTGGAGGTAAGCAGCTAATTACGTTCAGGTTCTTCAGCTAATGAAGAAATAAGCTGAATAATTAATTATTTGAAAATAAATTATTCATGGGCTGGTTGTGATTCCAGTGTGGGAGCGAGGAGCTTGGAGTGTTTTGTTATTTTCAGCTTAAAAAAGAATAATGCATGTAAGCACCGCAGCCAGCCCCGGCGGATCCCGGCTGATCCAGGAGGGAACGGCTCCTTCCAGTGATTCCACCCTGCAGGATGAAGCCTTCTCCAAAGCGACCTGTGGGACGCTGATGGAGCCGCCTCTGCCGCAGCTTCCTTCCAAACCACCCCCAAAAACGCCCTGAACCCCAGATTTACACATCTCAGCTCCTTGCTCCAGGTCTGACCCCGGGGGGTGCTGCAGCAACCCCCCGGAGCTGCTGGAGAAGGAGCCAGCAGCGATGGATTTTAGGGATAATGCCGCTTGCAGCAGGGACGGGCTCATCCTGGACCCCCAGTACCCCCCTCTTGCTGCAGGCAGGGATCCCTGCTGACCCGGAGGCGCAGTTTTAAAGGCTGATCCTTTGCCCCTGTGCATGGACACAGTAAAAACCCTGGATTTGCCTCCTTCCCGGCAGCCTGGAACACCCCTTGATGGAACAGTGGGATCACTTCACCCCACTGCTGCCACCGGGGATGTCCCTGCTGCGTTTTCCCCCCCTCTCACCATGCTTCTTGCACTCCAGCGTGATTGTCCCTGTCCCTCAGAGAGTTATGGAATGGCACCGATCCAGGGGAGGGATCCATGGGAGATCCTGATGGGAGCAAACACCCACTGACCCCTCTGTTATTACCTCAGTGACCCTTTTAATTCCCCGCAGAACTGAAGGAAACAAAATTCTTGGAGAAACCTCAACCCCACCCAATCTACCCCTCACCGACTCACAGAGGTGTTCCCAGTTCCAGCTCCCTCAGCAGTCAAATCCCAAAGGGATTTTCCCACCCTTTGCCTTAGGATGACCCAATTACTTCCCTAAAACTTGCAATAATTCGGGGATCCCTCAGCACCCCGGGAACCTCCCAGTTTTTAAAGATCCGAGTGGAAAGAAGCTGGAAGAAGAATTTGGGGAGCAATTTCACAGCTTCAAGCAGAGGCTGACAGTCCCTGGATGCCCTCCTGCATTGGGAACTACGGCAAAGAAAACCTCCTGCCTCTTTTATTTTTCTGGATTTGGAATATCTGCGGAGCATCCCTACCTTTCCCACTCTGCTGTTTTACAATTTCGCCATCTGGCTCTAAACCAGAGGCCATTCCTGACACAAAAATAAACCCCCTGCTCTCTCTAAGTGCTTTCTTATTGTCCTTGACCCTTCTGGTCATTCATAGTCCATTAGCTCCTTCGATTCCTCCCAGCTGCTTGCTACCTGCATTTTTAGGTGCCACATTCCTTTTTTTAGCGTTTGCCAATCCATTTGTTTCTCTGTTTTCCCCCCTCCTCCCAGCACCGGTGCATTACTGAGGCAGGAAAACAAGGGGAAAAATCCCGATTTCAGCGCACTTGGAGCGTCGGGCGCTGCTCACTGCCGCGCTGGCTGCAGCCGCAGGAAAAGGGCTGGAATCAAATTGCGTCTGCCCCTCCTTACGGAACTCAGGGTTTTTCCTTTCGCTGGTTGATTTTCGGTGTTCCTGTCTCAGCGGGGACAGCGAGGCAGCGCTGCACAATGAAGTCATCCCTCGTCTCCGCTCTCTCGGGGGCCGCTGCTTTGTTCCTCAAGACACAAAGTGTTCCCAAAGTCGCCCCTCTTCCTACCCCCGAGCCCTGAATCATCTCCCTGAAGCTCCCAGGCAGATGGTTCAGCAGTTTCTCCTGTTTGCCGTAGAAAACTCGAGTGTTTCAGCAGGATTTTACCCATTCTGTGCCAGTCCGGCCCCCCGTGCTCCTGCGGGTGCGTGTGTGCCCCTCACACCCTCAGAGGTTTTAGCCCTCGCCTCCATCCCCACCAGCCCGGTGCCACAGGAGGGGTTTGGGTCCTGCCCTTTGACCCAGGGGTCCTTACAGACCCTGCTTTACCTCAGCCCTCATTTGACAAACCGAAATTCCCCTCTCCAGCCCTGCTCAGGTGTGTGCTCAGCGCTCTTGTCCGAGAAACCCCACGGGCTGAGGGACAGCGGACAGCTCCTCCCTGCCCTCAGGCCACCCCAAAACCCCTTTGGACCCCATTTCCCCACCCGCAGATGACCCCCAGGACCCTTTTGGACCCCATTTCCCTGCCCGCAGATGACCCCCAGGACCCTTTTGGACCCCATTTCCCCACTTCAAATGACCCCACAACCCCTTTGGATCCCATTTCCCCACTTCAAATGACCCCACAACCCTTTTGGACCCCATTTCCCGGCCCTCAGGTGACCCCAGGACCCTTTTGAACCCCATTTCCCTGCCCTCAGATGACCCCAGAACCCCTTTGGACCCCATTTCCCCACTTCAAATGACCCCAGGACCCTTTTGGACCCCATTTCCCTGCCCTCAGATGACCCCAGAACCCCTTTGGACCCCATTTCCCCACTTCAAATGACCCCAGGACCCTTTTGGACCCCATTTCCCCACTTCAAATGACCCCAGGACCCTTTTGGACCCCATTTCCCTGCCACAGTGCCAGGGACTGGGCAGCAGCACCGTTGTCAGCTGGCGTGGGAGATGGTGAGAGGCACCCAGGGTGGTTTGCGCCGAGCCCTGGGCAGTTGTCACTAATGAGGTGACATCTTCATGTCACCCCTCATGTTCTGCTTGATTACAGTCCTTATCTGGGTCACCCCGTGCTCTCCCTAATCTGTTTTTCCCCGGGGACGTGCAGTGATCTCCCTCAATCACACCGCAGATAAGAGGAGCGCCTCGTTAGGAATGGCCCGAGGGCTCCCAGGGGTGGAGAGGAAGGAGAGCCGAGATTTGGGGTGGTTTCGCAGGATCTGCACATCACCAACCCCTGCCCAGCAGGGACCCAGCGTGGGCAGAGCTCCTGGGAGGACCCTGACCAGGAATTTCCTCGCGGAGAGCGAAAGGAAAAGCTCCAAGTGGTGCCTCTTGGGGACTACCTGAACACAGAGGCCAGACAGAATTAAGGGATTAAAACCCAGCTTATTTCTATTTATGGAAGGGCCTTCAGGTATGTTCCAGGCAGACAAAACCCCCCATGGGCTACACCCAAAAATGGACAATGGTCACGAGTTTTCACTTTTATAAATTTGGTCCATTTGCATATTGGGGGATTTCTAATTACAGCTTCAGGTAATGAAGTCATTTACCCCAAGTTCATTCCCCCCAGTTCACTTTTGTTTCCATCTCTCAGGGCCTGAGGCAGTGAGGTGTCCTGGATTCCCAGGCCTGGAGAGGAACTGCTGTGTGTGACCAAAATGGGAGAGCAGCAGCTCCCACTGTGTGTGGGGTTTGGAGTTACGTACCAAGGAATTGCAGGATTACAAATAGATGGAAAACATAAAAGCTAAAATCCCGCGGGATCACAAGGGTTAATGCCTCAGAGGCCCCAGCAGGACATCCCAGACTGGGATCCGGGATGGGCCAGCAGGGGGGAATGGAATGGGAATGGGAGCGGGAATGGGAATGGGGAGGGATGGAATGGGAATGGGAATGGGAATGGGAATGGGAATGGGAATGGGAATGGGGAGGGATGGAATGGGAATGGGAATGGGAATGGGAATGGGGAGGGATGGAATGGGAATGGGAATGGGAATGGGAGTGGGAGTGGGAATGGGAATGGGAATGGGAATGGGAATGGGGAGGGGCAGAATTTTGCTCCACACAGTCATATTTAATATCAAATACCTCTTCTAGCAGGAGACAGAGTCCTCAGCCCCTCAGATGCAAGAGGATCAGTTTGTCTCCCAATAAATCACCCGAACATCCCAGCGTGTCCTCTGTCCCCACAGTCCCACCAAGTGTTGGGACACCCAGAGACTTTCCGAAGGTTTCAGGAATCCTGGGATAGAGCAGAGCCCCTTTCAGCTCCGGCCAGTCCCTTCGGGGTCTCCTGGATGTGAAAGCCACCAGTGACCCCTCCAGGCCACGCAGGGACCGCACTTGTCACCTCCTGTCCCTCCCTGGCCCGGGGACTCTGCTCAACCAGGAGAAGAAAGTTGGAACTTTTGGTTCTATTTTTTTCTTTTTTTTTTTTTTTTTCCTTTAAGTGATTGAAGCAGCAGCTGAGAAAGAGGCACTTGAAAGCAACTCGAGTCTGGTTAAAGCTGGTTATCCATCTCAATTTGCATGATGATTATGCAAATTGCGGCTCGCATGATGTGGCTGTGATCTCCAATCACTTTTAGGGTTTTCCTGCAGGAAAAGACCCCCGAGAAGTCCCTGAGCAGCCCGGACAGCTCCGGGCACGGGAAATGCTGGGAGTTCCCCTCTGCCCCGTGGTTCTGGGTGTTCTGGGGGGGCCGAGCCTGGCTTTGCCCCTGCCCTCGGGCGGTTCCGGGCTTCAGGAGGGGCTGCAGGGCTGAACTCTGCCCTTGGCATTGATTCCTCAGCCGAAACTGAGAGACCGCCAGACTGAGTCTGGCGGCTGCCCTGGAGCCCTTCCAGCGTCCCACAGCCCTCCAGGGAGAGCAGGTCTCAGGCTCCAGGGCAGGTCTCCACCACCAGATCTGAACCAGAGTTCGTTTAACCTGATCCCCGTGGGATCCTCCAGATCCTCCCGCACAGCAGCAGGTCCAGACCCTCCCCTCACCTGGGGGGGACAGGGCTGGATCATCTCCCAAATCCTCAAACACCATCCATGGGCTCCAGCTCATCCCAGCCCCAGGGAAGAGCCTCCCCCAGCAAACACCCCACAGCAGCGCCCCAGAGAAACCCCGTTCAGGAAATTATCCCCAGGCTGCCCTAAACCAGTCGAGGAAAGTATAAAGACCCAAACAAGCCCTCTCCAAAACCCACAAAAACTTCGCAAATCTTTCCCACCCTGGAGGCCAGGAGCAGATTCACACCACCCAGGACCTCCCTGGGCCACTGCCCAGGCTTTTATACACGCCAAAACCTATTTATACTGCACCAAGAGCTCTTCTCCAACATCAGAGTCCAAAACCCCCCACATTTAAAGGATGAGATGAAGCTTGGATTTATCCAGATCTCTCCTGCAAGAGGTCCCGGTGCTAACTTTCCTGTTGGGTCAGTCTGTGGGACACTGGAGGCCCTCGTGGTCATCACTGTGGTGGTGATGGTGGTCACCTTTGGAGCCACTCGAGACCACCAAATCCTCCAGCTCCAGTCAGGAGTGGTTTTATCTCCTCATTTCTCGTGGTTGCAAAAGCTCCAGCAAACGCAGGGGGATGGGAGCAGCATCCTGGAGAGTAACCAAAAACAAGGGAAAAAAAAAAGAAAAGGCAAACCCTCCCTCCCCCAGCTCTCCAGGGCAAAATCCAAACCCACTGGGAGGAGAACAAAAGCACAACGGGAATTGGCTCAGCCCGAGCTGGACCTTCCCAGGAAAGCTGAGCTCCCGGAACATCCAGCAAAGCTTCTGGAGAGAGCCTGTGCAGCCCGTGGGGAGGGGAGGCCGAGGGGCTGCCCCCTGCCTCGGGCCTTCCTGGGGGACACGTCCACGGATATGAACAACACGGATCAAAAAGAGGAGCAGCCAGGCACGGCTCCCCAGCCCGGGATTAGATTCGGGTTGAAATCCCAACTCTTAGTGAAAACTTGGCGCTTCAAACGGAGTGGGGCAGCTTCAAAGGAGGCTGTGGGGACCCACCTGTGGCCACCAGCTGGGGAACCTCCCTCAGATGGCCCCTGGGTCCGTGTTGGCCTCCCCTCCGAAGGTTTCTCTGTGTTTCATCTCTCCTTTGCCGGCAGATGCCAGAGCGGAGTGATGGACGGAGCTGGGAATGGGATCCTGCTCCCACCAGGAGGGTGAATCCCCAGCCCTCCCTTCAGCCCCCCGCTTAGGAGGCAGCTGGAATTTTGTTTTTTGAAGTGGTTGAGAACTAAAGCAAGCAAATGCAGCTCACTCCTGGCCGCAGCTCCAGGACTGGCCCCTTGCTCCCTTGCTCGCTGCTCTCAGTGATTCCCGTGCTGGAGGACGTGTAGGGGCCTCAAACGCCGCGGGACGCCCCCAGGAGCTGGGAAACAAAGAGGGAATGCTGTGTTCAGCCACGGGAGGGGCAGCTGCTGGACCTGCCCCTCCTCTGCTCTGGTCCCTCCTGGCTCTGAAAAATGGCTTTTGGGGTCTGTTCTAACACAGCCGGGCTTTCCCAGCACTGCTGACCGCAGCACTGGCTCACAGCTTCTTGGGGTGCCCTGATGGGTTGGGATGTGCACAGCTCCCCCAGAACTGTCCTGGAGAGCAGCTCCCACAGCCACAGACGTGTTACTGCCTGTGGATGAGGGTGGGGGAGATCCTGGTGGGAATTCCCACAGCCTGTGAGCCCCGGAGAGCGGCAGCACTCCCAGCAGGATGGGAACTGGTGGCCATTCCCCTCCACGGCGCGGGAGAGGGCAGCCAAAGCCAAGTGGGACTCTGGGAGCTGGGAGTGCTCCCATCCTTCCTTCTGTTCCCTCTCCCTCATCCTTCCCTCAGGAGTCTCTCGGTGTATCCCGATGTGAGCCCGCCATTCCCAATCCCTGCGCTCCAGCTCCTGTCGGTCCTGACCAGGAGGGTCTGGAGAGCAGTTTGGGTGATCGCATCTCCCCTGTGGGGTGCAGGAACCTTCCCACTCCCAGAACAATCCCTGTTTCCTTGTGAAATCCCTGGGGCGGGGGAAACCGGCAGAGACACCTCCCCACACCCAGAAAAATCCCTTTTTCCCCGTGAGCCCCCTGCTGCCCTCCCTTTTGCATTCCCCCAGGAAGTGCTCCCCAAGTTACAGGGATATTTTAGACCAGTCTCCACGGCCTCACAAGAGAAATCCAAACTCGGCAGCTCCTCAATCTTCCTTCCAACCTGGGAGCTTTACCCTCTCTCTCTTCACTGATTTCAGTCTCGTGCTGCGTCTGCCCACGTCCCGCTCTCCCTTTTTCCTCCTTCTCGGGGAGGGGTTGATGTCCTCAGGTCTCATTTGTGCAGTGGAAGGGTTCAGACCTTGCCCGGCTCTCTCTAATCGGGTGGGAGCACCAACGCAGTCCGTGATACCACAAATCACGCAGAGTTTCCCACATTTGGGGAACTTTTCCTGCTCTGGATGTCAGCGGGGATGAGATCCAGCACCGAATCCTCTCTGCGCTCGTTCTCCCATCCCATCAGGCTGCTGTCTGCACCCCGAGCTCGGCTCCTCTCTCCCACCAGGAGCATCCTCTGCCCGCCCACCTGAGCAGATCCTGGCCTTCAAAGCCGTGTGAGCGAGCTCCCAGCCTCGCCGACAGAAAAAGCTCTCCTTGTTTGTGTTGTGCACGGCGCCGGGAAGCCGGTGGGATGCGGGGGGGTTTTCCCTGGGAAGGCAGAGCATGGGAGCACGAGGAGGAGCTCCTCAGCAGGGATGGAAACCCGAGCAGACAGAGGAGGAAGAGTTTGTGGCTGGAGACAGGAGCCTTCTCCCTCTCCTTGCTTTGTTTCCTTCCCTTCGTGGCGTCCCCAGCCCTGATCTGCTCCGTGTTTCCCGCTGTTTTTGGGAGCGTCCCAGAGGGAACAGCTCTGAGGTTGGGTGTTACCCTGGTTTTTCTGAGTTTTTTATAGCCTTTTTGATTTTCATAAATGGAGTCAGATCCTTTTAGTTACTGTAGAATATTAGAGCAGTTGTCTAACTTTTCCCACAGATGTAACATAAACAAATCCTTTGTTTTTCATTCTCTGTCCTTTGTTTGCACATTTCTAACCTGAAAACAATTGTAACTGACAGTTGGTTTAGCCACTTGGCTGAGGGGTGAAAAACCCCAGAAGCCAACCTTCTGCTAGACCCACAAATGTATAAAAAGTAAGAAATAAAACAAAGAGGCTCTCTCTCCGCCCTGGCTCGGTTTGAGCTGGATCGGAAGGACCTCTGCCCTGCGAAAATCTCTTGTCTGCGTGTGACTGCTTTGTGTGTCTCGGTGACAGTTGGGCTCAGCCACAACCAAACCCCCCAGAAAATGGGAAATGGAGCTTACAGGGAGGTGTTTTATTGGGATCCCTGATCCTGGCACGCGGCTGGGAACACGCCGGGAGCAGGGTGTGCTTCCCTCTCCGTGGCTGGGAGGAGATGGTGGCAGTGCACCCCAGGGTGAGAGAGCAGGACACGGGACCAGAGAGCTGCCCAAACCTGAGCTGCAGAGCAGCCCCGTGCCTCCTGAGCCTCCCCCAGGGGCACAGCTCCATCCAGCTCTCGGAAACACTGCCGTGGATCAATCCAGATCCCTGCTGTTGCAGACAACTCATTCATCTCCCGCATTAAAGCACCAGACTCTGGCTTAAAACTGCGTGGGTCGTTTCCTCCTTAATTCCTAAACCTCCTTCACAGCTCCTAATTTGGAGTTCAGCTGCATTACTGCCTAATTTGTGCTGAGTTTTCCTCTGCACACACAGTCCTTTAACCTCAGGAGCTCTTCTCCTCCCCTGACGTATCCCTTCCCTCCTTTTCCCAAGGAATCCATTGGCTCAGCAAAGGGGTGCTCCGCTCCCTACACCAGCAGCTCAGCCCTCTCCTGCCCCTTCCCTGCTTGGATTTGCCCTCAGGGGAAGTCCGGGAGCGTTGCAGATGAATCCCACCAGGAATTCCAGCAGTTTCCCCTCCCTGCTCCGCTGGGATGTGCTCGGCTGTGCTGTCATGCCAGCATTCCCAACACTGGAGATGGGGTCAGGCCCCAAATCCCTGGGCTGTCCTCAGGATGGATCTCCTGCAAGCCAGACACCCCCGTGGGCAGCTCTCCAAGCTGTCAGCTCCTCTTCAGTGAGCTCCTCGTGCGCTTTCCACTCTGCCATTAATCCCTGTCCTCGTTAAGGGTTTCCCACCGGGCGCTGGAGCAGACTCCTCACTGGAGCGTGGAGAGAAGTCTCTGGCATTTCCTTCACCCAGAGACAAGCCTGGCACCTCCTGGGCTGCATTCCATGTCCTTTCCCCTTTGGCTCTGTGTTTTTGAGGACTCTTTCCCTCCAGATTTGTCCCATAAACTCCGGGGGCCGGATTAATGCGCCCCAGATCGTTCGCGTTCCCATTTCGGAAGCACAGAGGGAAATCTGGGAAGAGCTTGGGTCAGGAGGTGTGAAATCTGGATCCAGGTGTTTTCTGGTTTGTGGGAAGTTTGTGGGAGTCTCTGGACAGGCAGGGAAGGCGAGGAAAGGGCTGTGTTGGGTCACTCCAGTCCAGCTGCCTGCAGAGTGATCCCAAGGACAGAGAGGCATCCAGAGGTGACATCCTCTTGCTTCAGCAGGAAGAAAATCCAGGCTGAGGAGCCATCTCCTCACTCCGGGCTTCCCTTAGCGCTGAGTTAATTTCCCTAATCACATTGGGGTGCCATCCTTGCTGGGAGGTGGCTCTGGGAGGGGCTCTGCTGGAAGGGGTGGCCTCCCCCAGACACCCAGGCCGTCCCTGCTCTGAGCTGAGTGGCCGGGGTCCCTCTGGGCTGGGCTTAACTCCAGGAGAACAAACTCGCTGGCACCAAGGATAGGGAAATGCCGGGATGCAGAAATGCTCCAGGCAGATTTCTTGTGGAAATGGAGAAGGGCAATGCTGTGGACTCCGGGAAGGAGTCTGAGCTCAGTGCTGGGTTTGAGGGTTGAAGACACCGAGAGAAAAAACCCTCCTGTCTCTCACAGTCCCCAGGCGCAGCTTATTGAACAGTTTCTAGCAGGGTGTTCCTGTCACCCTGCACTGTCACCCTGCGCTGTGACCCTGTGCTGTCACCCTGCGCTGTCACCCTGCGCTGTCACCTCTACACTGTCACCCTGTGCTGTCACCCTGTGCTGTCACTTCTACACCGTCACCCTGTGCTGTGACCCTGCACTGTCACCCTGTGCTGTCACCCTGCACTGTCACCCTGTGCTGTGACCCTGTGCTGTCACCCTGCACTGTCACCCTGCACTGTCACCCTGTGCTGTCACTTCTACACCGTCACCCTGTGCTGTGACCCTGTGCTGTCACCCAGTGCTGTCACCCAGTGCTGTCACCCAGTGCTGTCACCTCTACACTGTCACCCTGCACTGTCACCCTGTGCTGTCACCCTGTGCTGTCACCTCTACACTGTCACCCTGTGCTGTCACCCTGCGCTGTCACCCTGTGCTGTCACCCTGCACTGTCACCCCTGCACTGTCACCCTGCACTGTCACCCTGTGCTGTCACCCTGTGCTGTCACCCCTACACTGTCACCCTGTGCTGTCACCCTGTGCTGTCACCCTCACAGCCCCAGAAGTCCCCCAACAATGGAAGCAAGACCAAATCCGTGTGTGGGGACAGCACAGAGCACAGAGCACCTGGGAGCCTTGGGTCGGTGGAAATAGAGAGGGAGAGAAACTGAGGATGGGATGGGATGGGATGGGATGGGATGGGATGGGATGGGATGGGATGGGATGGGATGGGATGGGATGGGATGGGATGGGATGGGATGGGATGGGGTGGGATGGGATGGGATGGGATGGGATGGGATGGGATGGGATGGGATGGGATGGGATGGGGTGGGATGGGATGGGATGGGGTGGGATGGAACCATCACAGGGAGATTCCCAGGGGCTGTTTGGGAGAGGAAGGCCACGACCCTGCAGCTTGAGCCCTGCTGGCCCTGGGGCTGTGACACCAGCTAATGGGTGACTTTGCCACGAGGAGAAGTGTTGGGGGGTTGGATGTGATGCCTTAAGTTTTATTTTTCCAGTTTTCCAGCCTCTGTGCTGCCCAGGGTGCAGCTCTGAGCTCACACTCAGCGTCACTCAGCTCTCTGCACACAGCAGCGACACAAAACAAATCCTGTTCCTGCTGCACTCCAAGGACAACTTTCAGCCCAAAAGCACAAACAAGGGTGGCTGGAGGGAGGAACAGGAAGGATGGGAGCTCACAGCCTGGAGCTGGAATGGGACAATTCAACCCCAAAGTGCAAATGGACCAAAACTTATAAAAGTGTGAGACCTCGTGACCGTTTGTCCATTTTGTGTCCTTTTTGTGCTCATTTTGGTTCCACCTTGGGTGCAGCCCTGGCCAGGCCCTGTCCTGCTCAAGCTGTACCCTAAAGGCCTTTCAATAAATCTCTGCTTTATTCTCCATCTCTGTCCAGTCTCTGTTCCAGCTCAGCCTCCCCAAGGCATCACCAGGCCTGGCCAAGCCCCATGGAAAGGCCTTTTTCCATCTGGGATCTCTCTCCTAGCATGGAGTGAGAGTATTGACATGTCAGAATGGCCTTTTATTATGATCCATTTATGCCATTAGTGGAATATCCTCCTCTTGGATCGCTCAGTTCTGTATTAGCAGCGTAAGAAACCCGGCTTTTCCTTCGGCTCCTCGTTGTCTAAATGAGTCCCAGACTCTCCCCGTGACAGGATTTTGATGGATGGCCATATTTTTAGCTGTGATCACGTCTTGATGCTCTGAAATTAGGGACATGCTTTAAAAAATATTAGCCCACGTGCGTTTATCTTATTTTTCTCAATCTCTGTCTCACCAGTTCTCCTTCTGTTTTTATTGTAGGGTCATTAGTGCTTGTTACACGCCTGATAAATGGGTATGACACCATTTATTTGCTGTTTGAGCAGCCCGAGGAATGGGAAAATAAAGCATAAATGCGGGGAAATGATCACTGGGGGTTTTACTTCCATAAAAGTGAACATTCCTAATGAATTGCCTCGCTGGGGCATCGTTTTGTCCAGCCAGTCTCGGAGATGTGAAGGAAATCCGAGGATTCGGGAAAGAGCTACAGGATTGAACACGGAGGAAAAAAAAAAATCCTGTGCAGTGCCAGACCCAAGGGATTTGACCTGTTTGATGTCTCAGAGGCACCAAGAGCTGCCAGTTAAAGCGACAAATACGCTCAGAGTGGGGGGAAATATTAAAGGATTCATTAAAGTTCAGAAAAACGGGACTGAACAAAGTCCCACCTGGAAATTTAGTCAGGAGCTGCCAGCACAGGGGTCTAACAGAGCTCAGACTAAGGGATCATCCAGAGCTGGAGACTCGGGGAGATGCAGGAGCTCCGCAGCCCTCGGCAGGATTTTCAGTGTGGAGCCAAGGTGGGAATTTGGGGCAGAGGGAATTCCCCCATTGCCATCCCAGCAGCCCCAATCCATCCCTGTGGGCGCCCGTGGATGAGCTCTTCGCTGCCAAGGAGGAGGAGCACGTAGGCCAGCACAAATTATTGGGATTGGGAGCAGTGAATCTCCAGTTGTTGGGTCAGCTCTTCACAGAATGATTCCAGCTGCCCTGAAAAGTGGCAGAGATTCCAATTGCTCTGCTCCCGGCTGGAAGGGAATTTATTGCTGTGAGTCCCAGGGGTGTTTCCCGCTGGGATGGAGGAGGTTCCGTCTCCGTGGGGAGTGAGGAGGAGCTGTCAGTAAACAGAGATCGCCCTCAAACCCAAATCACGGATCAGAACGGTTCTGGAGAACCTCAGGGACCAACTTGGTCAGGGCAGAGCTGCTACAAGTCCTGTTCAGCTTGGCCTTGAACCCTTCCAGGGATGGGACATCCCAAATCCCACATCCTCAGTCCCAGATCGGAAATCCTCAATCCCAAATCCCACATCCTCAATCCCAGATCGGAAATCCTCAATCCCAGATCGGAAATCCTCAATCCCAGATCGGAAATCCTCAATCCCAAATCGGGAATTCTCAATCCCAAATCGGAAATCCTCAATCCCAAATCAGAAATCCTCAATCCCAAATCGGGAATCTTCAATCCCAAATCGGAAAGCCTCAATCCCAAATCGGAAATCCTCAATGCCAAATCCCAAATCCTCAATCCCAAATCCCAGCAGACTCTGGCCCAGCCATGTGGTCCCCCATGGACTTTCCCTTCTTTTCCCAGCTCCTGCCTTTGCCCTTGGAAAAGGAAGGCGGAGTAGGGGCAGGATGGAGCTGGTTCAGGGGAGGGGACAGATGGCAGCCCTGGGGACACGCGGCTGTCCCTCGTCCCCGCTCAGCGCCTGACGAACGGGAGCTCCTCTCCTCTGGAAATGTGATGGATGATCCCAATTACGTCCTCCCAGCCCCGATTTAATGTAATGTTTTATTAATAGCAACAATCAGGGGAAAGCAAACAGCTCATCCCGCGCGCGCCGCTCCCTCGCCGCTCTTCCTGCTTTGCCTTCCCGGCCTTCATCCCAAACCCTTGATGCTCCGGGGATCGGGGGGTTCAGCAGGAGGAGGAGGGTGGGGAGACACGGGCAGACAGCTCACGGAGCGGGGCAATGGCTCATTAGCGCCCAATTAGCGTGATTTGGACAATATTTTCTTCGCTCATTCTTCACGGGTTGTTGGGAGGAAACGGCGAATTGCCGGTTTGCTTCCGAGGATATTAAAAGTCGGCGTGGAAAGTCGGGGAGAAATGATGCCAGGTTTTGCCTTGCTGGGTTTAATGGTGCTTTGTGGCAGAAGGAGTGATGGGAAGAGTGGAATAAATCCGCTGGAGCTCTCCCTGATCGGGCACAGCACGGGCAGGGCTGAGGATCTTTGCTCAGGGCAAAACTTTTCCTGATCTGGATCCCCCCCCAACCAAGCCCTGCTTCCCAAACCTTTGGGAAAAGCCTTCCTGGCTGGAAGTGCATCCCCGCCTCTGCACAGGCACCGGAGAATGGGATTTCCCTGGATAAAACATACAAAAAAGAAGAATGACACAGCAGAGGGCAAGGAATCCCCGTGTCCCCATAAATCCAGCCTCCATCCTCTTGCCCTCCTTGGATCCTCCCTCCATCCCGGCCCCGTTTGCTGTTGGATTTGGAAGCCTGTTTGCATATTTACTCATTTTCACACCTGTTTTCTCACCCTATATCTTGTTTTAATAGCAACACAAAGCCCCCCGGGCCAGTGGTGATAAACAAACGAGCTTTCCTGGGTTTGTTATCCTGTTTTTTGCTCCCGGCTTGGACACGGAATTCAAAGATCTTTTCAATCAAAAGTGCTCCACATCGCGGGTAAATGATTCCTTTTCCCCTCAGAGAACCATTAATCAGGCGCATCATCCTACATCTCTCCCCTTTTCCCGATGCCTTTTGGTGAATTCCTAAAATAAAGGAGATTTGGTGGGGGGGAAGGAGAAGGGAGGGAAAGATTAACTGGAGCAGGTGTCACATTTATCTTATTTCCAGAGCAAATACAATCAACAAGTGCCAGGCTAAAACCAGACCCTAAACAAAACCTGCAAAATGTTCTCCAAATAAATGATTCTTGGCTCTCCTCTGTTTGTTTTTAATTTCCAGTCATCCTCTCCGTGTTCCTGCCAATCCTTCTGCTCTGGGAATGAGCTCATCCGAGCTGATTCCAGGGGGCAGGCTCCTGCTGCGGAGGGTCCCTGCAATGCCCCATCTCCACCCTCATCCCAAAGCAGCCCAGGATCCCTTCCTAAAACAGCCCTGAGCGTGCCCGGGGCTGAACTTCAGCATTAAAACCTCTCCTCAGAGCTGGCTCCCCACCAGAGAGGGGAGGGGGAGGCATCTCCAGATGCAAACCCAAAAATAAATCCTATTTGAGCCTTTTCCCCACCCTTGCTTTAATAGGATTTATTTTAGGATTTTGGAGCTTCTCTGCTCTTCATGGTGTTGTTGTGGTTGGACTCTGCCCTCTGCTGCACCCCAACCCCACTCCAGGAACCTCCTCCTCCACTGAGCCCGTGGGTTTTGGGTCACACTTGATAAAGGAGAAGATATTTGGGTTGGGAGATTAAGAGCAGACTTAACTTGTGACCCACAGGGGTCTGGTGGGATTTCTCCTGGGGGATGCAGGGAATCCTCTGGATGTGGGAGGGAGTGTGGAAAATCCCATTAACCTGCAGCTGTAGGGAAAGGTGGCTCACCCGGCGTGTGGGTCTGGGCTTGGAAAGTGCCAGGGAGTTCTCCTGAGGTGGACATCCATGCCTTTTCCTCGTTGGAAACTCCAGCTGCACCTCAGGAAAATAAAGGTGGTGGTGGTGGGGGGGGGGGAGTAACAAGTTGTTTTTTTGAATTGGAAATTGCAGATTTTAACAGAGAAAGGCTTTTACGAAAATTTTCCGCTTTCTGAGGAAACGATAAAGGAGGAAAAAAAATATTCAAAACACATTAAGAGTAAAAGAGGGCTGCAGAAGCTCTTCCCTGAGTCAGAAAATTTGACTCAGAGCTACAAATGGGAGGTGCTTTTTCTGCACCCTGGAGCGCTGCAGTGAAGCGAGAACCACATTTCCCTCACTGGATCCCATTCCCAGCCCAGGAATGTCTCTGCCCCGACCCACAGGACCTTTATCCACCTCTCCAATCCCTCAGCAGGAACCATTGGATTTGATAAAAGCTTTGTCTCTGTCACACCTCTGCCTCGAGCCTCTGTGCCTCCAGCACCATTCCAGGGGCTCCCAGCTTCCCTTGGAGCCGTGGGCTGTCCCTGGGGACTCTGGAATGGGAGCAGCAGCATCCCAGGCCTCCAGCAGCACACCGGGGTTATCCTGAGCCTGGATACACCCAGGATATCCTGAGCCTGCTCCATCCCTGGATACACCCAGGATATCCTGAGCCTGCTCCATCCCTGGATACATCCAGGTTATCCTGAGCCTGCTCCATCCCTGGATACACCCAGGATATCCTGAGCCTGCTCCATCCCTGGATACACCCAGGTTATCCTGAGCCTGCTCCATGATGATACACCCAGGTTATCCTGGGCCTGCTCCATCCCTGGATACACCCAGGTTATCCTGAGCCTGCTCCATCCCTGGATACACCCAGGATATCCTGAGCCTGGATACATCCAGGTTATCCTGAGCCTGCTCCATCCCTGGATACACCCAGGTTATCCTGAGCCTGCTCCATCCCTGGATACACCCAGGTTATCCTGAGCCTGCTCCATCCCTGGATACATCCAGGTTATCCTGCGCCTGCTCCATCCCTGGATACACCCAGGATATCCTGAGCCTGCTCCATCCCTGGATACATCCAGGATTCCCTGTGTTTATTTCGAGGAGCAGTCCCACGAAAGCTGAGGTTACAGAGCTGAGTTCAAAGCGGTCATTTCCCCTCCGTTTTCCCTAAAGGAGTTTATTTGGGATAACTCAGCCTGCAGAGGAGCAGGCATCTCCTGCCCTGCCCATTCCTGACCCTTTTCCTGTGGGATGGGGACGGCCCGAGGGCGGGCACTGTCCCCATCCCGGCCTTTCGCGGCCTTGGCAGTGCCCACAGGATGGGCCCTTGGAGGGGCTGTCCAGGAGGAATAGATCATTCCCCATCTCTGGGCATGCTTTTCCCATCCCCAGGGCCCACCTCCGGAGCCAAGGCAGAGCACCCGTGGTGTTAAATTGTTCCATTTCCCGGCGGGATACGGGGCGAATTCCCAAAGCAGTGCCCCCAGAACACGCAGAGCTCCCAAACAAAATTCTCCCTGCTGTGGGAAGCGGTGGCTGGGCTGGCAGGGCACTGAGGAGCCACGGGAGCACCCGTGGGATGGGGAGGGTGCTCTCCCCTCACACCACAGGAGATGGGAATTCCTCGGAGTTCCTGCGTGGGGACGCCCGGGCTGAGCTCCCTTCGTGCTGCAGATGTGGGATAAGGGGACAGCACCAGGAACTGGACGGAGCTCTGGGAGATGCAGGGGAGTAAAGGGAGCTTCGCTTAACAGGAGGGATGGAGCAAAGGTGTCACCCTGGTTTTTCTGAGTTTTTTAATAGCCTTTTGAATTTTCATAAAATGGAGTCGGATCTTTTAATTACTGTACAATATTAGGAGCAGTTTCTACCTTTTCCCCACAGATGTAACATAAACAAATCCTTTGTTTTTCATTCCCTGCCCTTTGTTTGCATATTTCTAACCTGAGAACAATTGTAACTGACAACTGGCCTGGCCACTGAGGCTGAGGGGTGGAAAACCCCAGAAGCCAGTCTACAGCCAGACCCACAAATGTATAAGAAGTAAGAAATAAACAAGGAGGCTCTCTCTCCGCCCTGACTCAGCCTTGAGCTGGCACGGAGGAACCTCTCTGTCCACGCGTGATTGCTTTGTGTGTCTCGGTGACACAAAGGGAAACGGGGCAGGCAGCAGTGTTATAAATACGTATGACATTATTGGCTTTTCGCAAATATTAAAACGAACGCCGCACGCAGGACGTTAATATGGCTTTGCTGTAATAATGTAGTTTTTATTTCTGGCGTTAACAAGACTTAGCCATGGATGGCTGATATATATCAAGCTATGCCTGTAAATGCACGGCCTGCTTGGCTGGGATAACATCCAGTGAGTGTCTGATGAAGGCCCTGCTGCTGACACGCCAGCCATCAACACCTCTAAAAGTATGGACCTGAGCCCCAACCGGAGGTGATAACGAAGGAAGGCCAAAACCACCGCCAGGAAACACGCGTGCTCCAAAAGGACCCGAGGAGGGGCCGTGCTAAACGGTTCCTAGGAGGCGTGAACCAGTTTTATGGGGAAAGTTTGGACGTGCATAACGGTTTATGAATATGCAGCAGGCTGCTGCAGTGGGAGGAGCGTTTAAAGGGTGTCTCCGAAACGGCAGGTGTGCTCCTGGCTGAATGCCGAGCACCTGACCCTTAAAACTTTGCTTTATTGTCTTTGTCTCCTATTGTGCTTTATTAAATTTCACTGTGAACAAAACAAACAAAGTGAACTTCCTTTTCCACAGCTGGATGAGGGATGGAGAAGCGCCTTTGGGGCCGGCCCGCCCCAAATCCCCCGCCGAGGCAGGAACACCTCAGCCTCAGGCCGCTGGATGTGGAGCAGCCCAAACCTCTTCCCTGTGTCCCTGCCCCCTCCATGAGCCCTTCCCAGCCATTCCTGGGAGATCTCCTGCCCCAGGAGCAGCCTGCAGCGCTGGAGGAGGGCGCGGGGCAGCGGTTCCCTGCGTGGGGCCAGAAAAACCCTTCCCTGCCAGCGCCAGCAGCTCCACACTGGAATTACGGATGGAACTGTGAAGGCTCTGAATGCAACACAGCGCAAGAATTACGTAGAAAATAAAGGTAGTTACAGTTGCTTCAGAACATTTTCGCAGCTAGAGCTCGGGGTTTTTAATCAACTCCCTTTTCCCCCCCTTGTTTTTCTGTTTTTTTTTTTATTGCAGGTTCTCCTTTCTGCCAAACGTTTGCAGAGGGGGGAAGAAACTAAAGCAAAGAGAGAGAGAGAGAGAAACAGTTTTAGCTGCCAATCTGTTGCTTGCGAAGCCATGAAAAACACCCTGAGCGAGACTAGCGTGTATTATAGAGAAGGAAAAGGAGTTCACGCATCCTCTTCGCTGAAGTCCTTTAAGGTCCCTTCCCTCCTGGGGCCCGCTGTGTCCCCAGCGTGCTCCAAGCCATTGAAGAAGGAGGTTTCAGCCCACACCGGCCTCATCCCAGGCTCCCTGGAAAGTTGTCTCGGCCATCCTGTCTCTCCTGGGAGTTTGCTCTGGTGTGTGGAGGTCCCTCTGTCCCTTGGGGCTGTCCCAAGGAGCTCTGCTCTGACGCCACATCCAGGATTTCTCCCAGAGCTGCTAAAGCTCGGCAAAATCTTGGTTTTGAGTTAAATGTTCCAGGCAGGGAGCCTGGGAGAGATGGGGCTGCATCCCCTGCTAGTGAAATCCGTGTTCCTCCCCGTTCACCTCTCCTTTTCCCTCTTGTGCAGGTTGATTTGTTGATTCCAGGCTGGAATTCTGGATTTCTCCTCCCACCCGATGCAGGGAGACCTCCAGAGCCCCGGGACACTCGGAGAGGTTCCCTTGGGAAAACCAAGCTGTGGAAAAAGGGACAGGGGGCAGAAATTTGGGTTGCGTTCAGTGTGCGAGGGCTGGGAAGATTAAGCACAGCCTGGCCTCAGTTTTGCTGGGTCAGAAAGTCAGGCCTGAGCCTAAGGGTGTGGGAGTTCCCTTCCTGAGGCCACGGGAGCAGAGAAACGCGGATAATAGATAATAATATAGATAATCTGTCATGATGGATCTAGATAATAAAAATAATAGGTAATGTGGATAATATATGTAAATATGTAGATGAGAAATATAAATATAAATATAAATATAAATATAAATATAAATATAAATATAAATATAAATATAAATATAAATATAAATATAAATATAAATATAAATATAAATATAAATATAAATATAAATATATAAGCAGGAATATAAATATATTTGTATAAGTTTATATGTTTGTAAATGTATATTTAGATATATTTATATATTTATGCCTAGATAAAATAGATCAGTATGCAGATAATAAATATACAGATACTAAAAATAGACAAAAATACAGGTTATATATAAATACATAGATTCTAAAAATAGATAATAGATAATAATATATATTATATAAAGATACATCCATAATAAATATAAATCTAGATTAAAATCGAGATTATTTATATAAATATATAGATAACAAATACATAGATAATACATACATAGGTAATAAATATATAGGTAATAAATATATAGGCAATAAATATATATAAAAATTAAATATATAGATAATAACATACAATCCGTTAGTGCTGTTTAGGCTAATGGAGGCCGGGAGGGAGCCGAGCTGAGCTGTGCCAGCCTTCCCCCGCTCCGCCGTGCAGGGAAGGAGAATTAGAGGGGCAATGAGGAGAGAAACATCCTCTCCAGCTTGTTTTTAAGACATCCCTTCCACCCTGGGGCTTGTTTTAACGGCCCATGCCGCACACCAGAGCCATCCCCTTTTATTTACGATGATTATTACGGGCTGCTGCAGCGTCCCCTGGGTCCCGGGGAGGCAGCGCCGGCTGCTATTAAGGCATTTTGTCTTTCTCTACAATCACATAAAGACCTTCCCCGCGCTCCTCCCGCTGGGCAATAAAAAGGGAAAGACAATCCGCGGCCGAGCCGGCTGCTCCGGCTGGCTGGGCAGAGCGCCTCGTTAGGCACGACAAAGCGCTCTCCTTAACCCCGGGGCAGCGGCCGGGCCGGGGCACTCGGGGGAGCGCGGGGGAGGAGGAGATGGAGCCCACGGCAGGAGCCGAGCCCGCCCCGGCAGCGCCGGGGATGCTCGGGACGGATCCCTGCAGCCTCGTCCTGCTCCGAGCCCGGGCAGCCTCGGTGCTGGGTGCTCCAGCCCTGCTCCAGCCCTGGGACCCTCCTTAATTCCAGCCCAGGACCCCCCTGATGACACCCCCAATTCCTGCCCCGAGACCAATTCCTGCCCTGGGACTCTCCTCAATTCCAGCCCTGGACCCTCTCCTGAGTCCCCCAATTCCAGCCCTGGACCCCCTTCTGAGTCCCTCAATTCCTGCCCCAGGACTCTCCTCAATTCCAGCCCAGGACTGGCCTCCTGAGTCCCCCAATTCCAGCCCTGGACCCCCCTCATGAGTCCCCCAATTCCTGCCCCAGGACTCTCCTCAATTCCAGCCCTGGACTCCCCTCATGAGTCTCCCAATCCCTGCCCCAAGGACCTTCCTCATGAGAGCCCCAATTCCTGCCCCCAGACCAATTCCAGCCTTGGGACTCTCCTCAGTTCCAACCCCAGGACCCCCCTCATGAGTCCCCCAATTCCTGCCCCAGGACCCTCCTCAATTCCAACCCAGGACTGACCTCCTGAGTCCCCCAATTCCAGCCCTGGACCCCCTCATGAGACCCCCAATTCCTGCCCCGAGACCAATTCCAGCCCCAGGACTCTCCTCAATTCCAGCCCAGGACTGGCCTCCTGAGTCCCCCAATTCCAGCCCTGGACCCCGCTCATGAGTGTCCCAATTCCTGCTCCAGGACTCTCCTCAATTCCAGCCCTGGACCCTCTCCTGAGTCCCCCAATTCCAGCCCTGGACCCCCTCATGAGACCCCCAATTCCTGCCCTGAGACCAATTCCTGCCCTGGCACTCTCCTCAGTTCCAGCCCTGGCACTCTCCTCAATTCCAGCCCTGGACCCTCTCCTGAGTCCCTCAATTCCAGCCCTGGACCCTCTCCTGAGTCCCCCAATTCCTGCCCCAGGACCCTCCTCAATTCCAGCCCAGGACTGGCCTCCTGAGTCCCTGAATTCCAGCCCTGGACCCCCCTCATGAGTCCCCCAGTTCCTGCCCCAGGACGCTCCTCATGACTACCCCAATTTCAGCCCTGGGACCCAGTCCCTGAGTTCCAGATCTTCTGGGAACTCCTTCATGTGACCCCTAATTCCAGCCCTGGGAACCTCCTCAATTCCAGCCCTGGGAACCTCCTCAATTCCAGCCCTGGGGCTCCCTTCCCAAATCCCCAGTTTGAGTTCTCAATTCCAGCGCTGGCACCTCCCCCATGAGTACGCAATTCCACACTTTGGACCCTCATCATGAATCCCCCAATTTCAGCCCTGAAACCCCCTCATGAATCCACCAATTCCAGCCCTGGAAACCCCTCATGAATCCACCAATTCCAGCCCTGGAACCCCCTCATGAATCCACCAATTCCAGCCCTGGAACCCCCTTGTGAATCCCTCAGTTCCATCCCTGGAACTCTCCCCATGAGATCCCCAGTTCCTGCTCTGACCCCCCTCGTGAATCCGCCAATTCCAGCCCTGGAACCCCCTCGTGAATCCGCCAATTCCAGCCCTGGAACCCCCTTGTGAATCCCCCAGTTCCCACCCCGACCCCCCTCATGAGTCCCCCAGTTCCAGTCCTGGCCTTGGCTTGTCTCCCCAGGAACTTGAGCACGCCAGAGGCAGCCAACAAAGCATTTCGGAAAATCAATCAGCCCAATTGAAACCTGATTGATTGAGAATTGAGAACCACCATCCAGCAAGTCCTGGAAAATGTAATACTCTAAAACCCTTATTAATTTTTCATGTTCTTTCTGTTTGGGTTTTTTTTTTCCCCCTCCTTGTGGAGGTGGCTTCGTGCCGGGATGTTTATGTGTAAATTCCAGCCCTCTTCCCGCCTGGCTCCCCGGCTCTGGAGCTCGGGACACCCTGGGATTTCCATCTTCCCCAAACCCTGCATCAACAAAAGAGGGGAAGAACCTCATGGAGCTGAGCTTGCCAGCTTGGGATGAGCCAAAATCTGGGAATTTTTCTCCTGCTGTGACAGACGCGGTGACGCCCACGTCACCGAGCACCTCTGGGCGACCTCCAGCGAGGAGCAGCACCAACACCAAGCTCCGTGCGGCACACCCTTGACTCTCATCACCCTCTAAATCAATTAATCACAACTAATAGGGGGAAATCTGGTGGGGTAAACCCCGGTGCCATGCAAGGATCCCAAAGGTGGGTCCAGCAGCTCCTTTGAGTTTTGCTCCAGAGCTCCTCGCGGTTCCGTGCCAGCGGCCTGGCGTGGAATTAGCAATCAAAGGCAGGCCAGGTTGTAAGCGGCGCTGCTCGGATGAAATTATTTCTGTTTTCAACAGATCTGTTTTGGTTTTTTGCTTCCAAAGTGAAAATGTCTCTATTTGTGCAACATTTGGGTTTGGCCTGGATTTTTGCTTGGCTTTTTAAATTTATTTATTTATAATTTTTTTTTTTTTTTTTTTTTTTTTTTTTTTTTTTTTTTTTGACACAGCGTCAACATTTCTCAAGTGGGAAAAAAAAAAACCCAAAAAAACCCAGCATAATTTTGATTATTATTTTTTTTTAAAAAAAAGACCAATTTTCTGCCAGCAGCAGCCATGGAAATGTTTCAACCAGAGCGCTGATGAAGTAATCTGAACATATGCCATGGGACCCGGGATCTGACCTCCCTTGTTGGCTTGTTTCCCTGGGGAATTGAGGCTGCGAAAATCACTCCTTCTCCGTGCCTCTTTGTCACCTTTCCCCCAGCAAACCTGGCTGTACCTGGGCACATCTCAAGCACAGATGGGCTGAGATCCTGCAGGTAATTGGGTTCTCAAAAATCACGGCGCAGAATCAGTGATATTTGGATTTCTAACGGCAGAAGGGGTGGAAGGGAGCAGAGGTCTGGCTTTTAGTGGATACAAATTAATTTAAAATGTGCAGAACTTCTTAAAATTTCCCATCTGGCAGGAGATTGGAGTTTGCACCTTTCTGGCCCGCAAATCGAGCACGGACTTGGAGCAGAAGTGACCCTTTTCTCCTGCCTCGTCCAAAATTCCCTCCTTGCCACATCCATGGAGTCATCCCGGTCCTCTGCCAGGCCAGCCTGGAAATGAGGATGAACCAGGGGGTTGATCTTCATCCCAGGGCCAGGACACAGCTCTCTGCCGGGTTTTCAGTTGGGTTATTTTCCTCTGGGACCCCGAGTCTGTGTTTTCCTTGGGAATTTTTGCTGTTCCCAGTGTTTCGGCCACAGACCCGGCTGTGGCCTCAGGGCCTCGCACCCCTGTCCCCGTGCTGAGTCCAGCTGTTATTATTTCTCTTTATTTACATCCTGCTCTTCCCCGAGAGCCTTTTCTGACCTCTCTCAGCTGTCTCTGGCAGCTCGTGGCAAATCTGGAAGACAAAGTGCTCGTCCTCTCCACGAGGGTTTTTTATTTTTAATAAAACTCGCTGGTGCTTCTCCTGAGGGACTTGTCGAAGTTGCAAAACACAAAACACTGGAGCTGCTGTTTCCTGGAGAGCGAGGCTGTGTTTCCTTGTGGAACATCTGGAAAGGACAGGGATGGGGCCAAGGGCTCCAAGCTCCCCTCGATCCTGGTGGTGCTGGATGTGATGCCTTAAGTTTTATTTTTCCAGTTTTCCAGACTCTGCGCTGCCCAGGGTGCAGCTCTGAGCTCACACTCAGGGTCACTCAGCTCTCTGCACACAGCAGCGACACAAAACAAATCCTGTTCCTGCTGCACTCCAAGGACAACTTTCAGACCCAAAAGCACAAACAAGGGTGGCTGGAGGGAGGAACAGGAAGGATGGGAGCTCACAGCCTGGAGCTGGAATGGGACAATTAAACCCCAAAATGAAAATGGAGCAAAACTTATAAAAGTGTGAGACCTCGTGACCGTTTGTCCATTTTGTGCCCATTTTGTGTCCCCCTTGGGTGCAGCCCTGGCCAGGCCCTGTCCTGCCCAAGCTGTACCCTAAAGGCCTTTCAATAAATCTCTACTTTATTCTCCAGCTCTGTCCTTTATTCTCCAGCTCTGTCCAGTCTCTGTTCCAGCTCAGCCCTCCCAAGGCATCACCAGATCCTTTCCAGCTCTTCCCAAACCTTTTCCCACGGGCTAAAGGAAAACTTGAGAGGGAACATGGCAGGGAAAGCAAAGCCCATTTTCCTTCTCTGTCCTGAAGAACTCTGGCGCCTTCCCGGGGCCTCGTGACGATGTTTGGCCTCCTCAGAGGGACCAGCTGATGGTGCAGAGCCATAAAGGGAATTTCCACAACAAACCAGAGGCAAATTCCCTAAGCCAGTTCCATAGGACAGCTCTGGCTGCAGGAGAAGCGCAGCAACACCTCCGCTCTTGGTTATTAATCAAGGCTAATTAGCTGGACTAACGAGGCTGCACTCCTGCTGGCCCTGAGGTGAGGACTCTGCAGGAGGAGGGAGATGCTCCCAGACCAAGCCTCCCTCCCAGGCCATTTTGACAGGGATAAAAAAAAAAATAAAAATGCATTTCATCCTCATAAATCCTTTGGCAGCAAATGTCGACTGGATGCCAACAGGAAAAAAAACACTAATAAATAAGAGGCAGCACTGTTTTTCTTTTAGATGGTTTGGATTGTCAGTGTTCTGTGGTCTGGAAATTGAGTTTTTATTATTATTTTTTTTTTAGCTCTCCTCTGCTGCTGGGAATAAGCAAATACCTTAAGTTAAACACCTTCCCCGGAGTGCAGCCCATGGGGAGCAGGGTGATGTTTTTTGGGCACAAAAATCCTATTCCCCAGTGCCCAGGGCAGGGTGGGGACACGTCCCTGTGGCCACAGCAGCACCTGGCTGTCCCCAGGCCACTCATCCTTGGGGGTGAGGACTTAGAGCGATAAAATAATCACATTTTCTGTGAAAAACAGCGTTTACAGGCACAACCTTAAACCCAGCCCCGGTTTTCTACCGAAGGAAAAGTTCGGGTAAGAACTTTTATCTGCCCCGCTCTGAATTTTACACAGGCCCAGCCCTGGAACTCCGAGCTTCCAGGAGTTCCCGTCCTGCTCCGGAAAAAGTTCCTGCTCACCCCAGGAGCCAGCGCAAAGCCCGGGCAGAGAAGCGACTTCCTTGGCACCCAGATCTCTTTCCTGATTATCATTCTGGTCATTCGCCCTCTTTCTCTCTCAATCTTGAGGAAGGAGCAGTGATTTTGTGAGTTGAAATTTGGATGTATTCCCAGCTCCATTTTTTTTTTTTTTCCCCCCCTCTCCCCCTCTTGTTAATTAAAACTAATAAATCTGCTCAGCAGAGTTTGCAGAGCGGAGGGACGAGGTACAGTTATCTCGACACGGCAAGGCCATCTCGCTCCTTCCCCCCACCCCCCCAACCTGTTACTTATTTAATTTATTCACCTATTTATTCCCTTCTTGAGCCCGTTCCAGACCTGAATTTCTCCTCCTGGCTGCGTGCAGGCTCTTTGCTTTTCTTTCCCAGGGAAGCATTCCCACCGGAGCCTCAAATAATCAACAATTGCCGCGGCGTGCATCCCTGGAAATAATTACAGACAATCCTGAGCAAGCCGGGAACAAAGGGATCCGTGTCGTGCGAGGCCTCCTGCGTCTGTTCCCTCGCCAGGGGAGACGGAACCCCGGGCTTTGGGGTGCAGGGGGGCCACTGCAGTGCTCTGCACTCATCTGGGGGGTGCGGCAGCAAAAATGCGAAAGGGAGAAGATGATTCCCCAGTCCTGGGGTGCTGGAAGCCCTTTGGGAGAATCCGTCGCTCCGGAGAGCCACGTACCCTCCGGCCCCCGGGAAGGGGGGGATCCAAACTGTCCCCAAGGTGTCCCACACGTCCCTTCCAGGGTCCCCACGCTCTGAGGCGGGACGGGACAGACAGGATTTTCATGGAGCTGCTGCCCATCTCCAGCTCCTGTTTGCCCGCAGGGAGCGTGTGGCGGCACCCAAGGGCGCCCCAAGGGTGCCCCAGAGCCCCGGGATGAGCGCCAGCGGCAGAGGAGTTTGTGGGGAATGGCTTTGCCCTGGACTCCCGCCGTCTCCTCCTCCTCCTCCTCCTCCTCGGGAGGAAGGCAGCGCTGGTAGCCATAGCAACCAGATCTCCTTCTCCGCTCCCAACTTCACCCAGCCGGGGCTCCGGAGGAGGAATGGGAATGCAAATGACCCGCAATCCCTGCAGCCCCTCCCGATCGATGGGATCCGCGTTCCGAACCGCGGGGCGCGTGTGAGGATACCGGGGCGGACCGCCGGCAGCAGGGATGCTGGAAAAGCGGGCAAGGGAGAGGCGCGGGACAGAAAAACGAGCTGCCGAGCCCTCTCTGCCATGCCCTGGGCCTCCAGGCGGGCTCGGGAGAACTGTTCCGGTGTCAGGAGGAGGGTAACAGCTTCAGTTAGTGATTTAAGGACTTTCCACAACAGACTCGGCGCTCTCGGTGCCCCTGGGGAGCGGCTGTGCCTCGGCTGGGGGGTCCGAGCCCGTCCTGGCCGTGCCCTTCCCTCCCCTGGCACAGCAGCACGGCGGGCAGTGGGGTGTGGGCACCCCGGAACGGGGCTGGGACCCGGCTGTGGGGACAGCGACAGCCGAAGGGGGTGAGAGCGCCGGGCTCCACCTTCACCTGGCCCCGCAGTGAAGCGGGAGTGCAGCAAAAGCAGCTCTGGGCCAGCACGGCCAGGACTTTTCCCTGCACTTCCCATCCCCTGTCCTGAGCAGCGCTGGGGCTTTCCTGCCCTGTTTTCATCCTGCTTCACCTTCATCCTGCTCCATCTTCACCGTGCTCCACCTCCATCCTCATCCTGCTCCATCTTCACAGTGCTCAATCTTCACCCTGCTCCCCCTCAATCCTGCTCCACCTCCATCCTGCTCCATCCTCACCCTGCCCCGTTTTCATCTTGCTCCATCCTCACTCTGCTCCATCCTCATTCTGCTCCATCCTCACCCTGCTCCACCTCCATCCTGCTCCATCCTCACCCTGCCCCGTTTTCATCCCTCACTTCTTTGGCACAGAAATCCTCGTTCCCAGCTCTTTCTCTCCCTGAGTGCTGCTCAGACACCCCTCGGGTACTCCTGACACCTTTCCCCTGCAGGGGCTGAATTCCCTTTTCCAGGGATGTTGGCAGGAGCAAAGGACCGGCTCAAAGTCATGCACTGACCACCAGTGAGGGATGCAGGAATTGACCCCGGGCCCTGAATCTCAGATTTCTTTCCCAGACAGGCTGCACTGCTGGGAGATTTATCCTCTGAAACGATTCCTTTTTTTTTTCCTATTTCAAATGGCTGATCAGCCAAAACCAAAGGGGGAAAAAAAAAAAAAAAGGGAACATTAACTTCTGGATGAAAATTTGCCATTTTATTTCTACGAACCCCCTGACTCCGCTCTCCGCCGAATATCTCCAATCCACTAAAAGCGCTTGGGCGTCGATTTTAGAAAGTTGACGGGTGTTCCTGGAAATAATCCCTTTTTAGGGAAAGCTGTTTACCCAGATAACCAGCATCCCTCTCCCTGCTGAAGCAGCAGCTGTTGTGGGAGACAGCCGAAATGCAAACAGGCTCCTGCTCCATCCATCACGCAGGCACGGGCAAGGGAGAGCTGCTCCACTTAAAGGACAACGCTTCCATCAGAGGAGCTGGGCCACAAATCCATCCCCCAGGAACGCAGGAGAAGGTTTGAACGGGAGCAGAGGGTTCCTGGAGCGATCTCCTGGTGGGATGAGGGGACAAGAGCTGAAAGAGGAGAGTGCACGCGATGTGCTTGACTTGGACTCGAGCGAGGCGGGAAGGTCTGATTCCATATTTCTGCTTCGTGCCAGAGTCTCTGGGCAGCCAGAGCTCTTCCTAACGATCTGTGCTGGATGGAAAGAACCCCAAAGAGCTTTCTCTATCGAATTCCCATAGTCTTCCCCATCCCATTTGCATTTCGAGCCAGCTTTCAGCTGCTGTGCGTGGGACAAGACACATTTCTGCTCAATACCCGTCCAATCCTGCCTGCTGCGGATGCAGGCTGGTGGCACGGATTGCTGCCGATGCAGATGGAGCTGCCTGAGAATCCAGAGTTTCCTGGCCCAGGGAAATCTTTCAGGGAAATAACAGCAGCTCTGCCGGAGCCAACACCTGGCAGGGCAAGTGTGATGCTTCCGATTACTGGAAAACAAACTGACAAAAATCTGGGGGGCTGGGGGGATTGAGTCTTTTCCCTTTCAAAAACCTTCAATTTTTGTAACCATTCCAAAGAAAACTGATCACAAGTAGCAAGAAAGGTTTTTTTTCTTTCAAAGCATTTTATTCCAACAATTGCAGTCAGGATATTAAAACTCTTCCGTTTTTAAACAATTTTTTTATTTTTTTTAAGCAGGAATTGATTTACATTTTAAAACATCTGAAAAAGTCAGTTTGAATTTGGGGGGAAAAAAATAAAATAATCAAAATCCCGTTTGGAAATGTCAGAGTGGCTGGAGAGGGAGGGCAGTGCCAGATGATGCTGAGATGGCTAAAGCCTCTTTCAGTTTAGTCTTTACTAAAGAGATCAGCTGTGAGCTGGTGTCTGACACAATTAACCCTGAGGAGGAGCAGGCTGGGAAGGGACAGAGGAGTCTGGAGCACACTCAGGCTCATTCCAGCTCCATCCCCAGGCACGTGGAGAGCCGCTGAGCACAGTTTTGGAGCCAAAACTGCGAGATTTGAAAAGATGACTGTGCAAAAAAAAAAAACCAAACCCCAAAAAACCGTGGGAGAGGACAGAGGCAACACCTGCCTTCGGGAGAGGGGAGGGAGGAGGAGGAGTTTGCCTCAAACAAGGCGAGCACCTGGAAGAACAGAGGCAAATCAGGCGCAGCCAACGTGAATTTGTAAAGACCAAATTGGGTCAAACCAATCTAATTTCCTCCAGTGACAGGGCGGCGGGGACAGCGCTGGGCGAGGACGCAGGAGATGTCATCTGTCTTTACTTCAGGGAGGCTCTCCAAGCTGTCCCCCCGTGACATTCTCCTCAGCACGCCGGGAAACAGCTTTATCTGGCAATTTGGCTGGACCCCGAGAGGGATTATCGATGGCTCCCTGTCAGAGAGGAGGGATGTGTCCAACAGGAGTCTCTCTTCGTCTGCTGTGATTCAATATTCCAATTAACCTCCCCGGTGATGGAAGAGAGGGGACGTTGATCAGATCTACGGAGGGCTCACCCCAGGAAAGGCCAGTGGCACTTGGGAGGACACAAAACCAAAATCAGAGCCGAGAGCCAGTGGTGGGAAAGAGGAGAAAGGGCCTGAGATCTCCTCCAAAGCTGGTGAGATTGAGGCAGGGCCAGAGCACAGCTCAACACAAACACCAGATGGGCCACAACGGGCTGGGAAAAAGATCCAGGGCTGGATTTGATGAGGAGTGGAACAGACTGTGGCAATAAAAGGCAAAGGGTTGGCTGCAGCGTTGTCTCCAAAACGGCGCAGGAAGAGCCTGCTCCACTCAGGGAGTGAAACACAGGAACCCTCTGGGGCTCTGTGTCCTCATTCCTGCTCAAGGGGTTGGGTCCAGCAAAGGCAACTTTGGCCACCACTGGGGTTGATTCAAATACCTGGCTGCTTCCACCAGGAAGTTCCCAATTCCCTTTTTCCTCTCTGCAGAGCAGGATTTCCATTCCAATGTGGGAACTCACAGTGGTCAGAAAATGGATTTTTAGGCTCCAGGCAGTGGCTTGAAGCCTGTGGAAAAGCCAAGTACAAAACTCTCTCACTTGGGCCTGGGAAATCATAAGGAGGAACCCAAAACAATCACTGCAGATATCCTCCTCTGACACCGGGTGTTTGTCCAATTTGCTTACTGGTAAAGATGTTTACTGGTAAAGATGTTTACCGAGAGACATTGGCCTAAAGCAACCAATAACATTCATTGTACTGAAATATCATATTAAAGACCTTGTCTTTCAATAAACTTTTGCTATGACGCCCTCCAAAGAAACCGGAGTTCTGCGTGTGGTTATTTGAGCTGTCCCGAATGGTAACAATATTCCAACGGTGCCTCCCTGCCTCCTTTGATCTTTCCTGTCGAGCCAGGGATTAAGATCACTTCAACAGCATTTTCAGAAAAATCAGCAGATTGCATTTGCGGATCACCGGAGGCTCCGGAGCGACCTTTTCCTTCAGGGAGGCGTGGAGTGATGGGAGCAGTCCTGCGGGCTGGGACCAGGATGCTGCCAGGAGAAGGGAGATCTGTTACCCGGGTTTTTCTGAGTTTTTTAAAGCCTTTTGAATTTTCATAAAATGGAGTCAGATCTTTAGCTATGGTGCAATATTAGAAGCAGTTTCTACCTTTTTCCCACAGATGTAACATAAACAAATCCTTTGTTTTTCATTCTCTGTCCTTTGTTTGCATATTTCTAACCTGAAAACAATTGTAACTGACAATTGGTCTGGCCACTGAGGCTGAGGGGTGGAAACCCCAAAAAGCCAATCTTTGGCCAGACCCACAAATGTATAAAAAGTAAGAAATAAACAAGGAGGTCTCTCTCTCCGCCTGGACTCAGCCTTGAGTCGGAACGGAGGAACCTCTGCCCTGCGAAACCTCTCTCTCCGTGTGACTGCTTTGCGTGTCTCAGTGACAGAGATCCACCGGCTCCCAGCTCCTGGTGACTGCTCCAATCCCTCAGCAGCTCTGCTGGAAACGTGTGCAGAGCACGAACCCAAAAAAAAAAACAAACCCCACAAAACCCCAAAAAAGGGCCGTTGCTAATAGATTGCGCTGCTTGTTGCTGCTCCGCCAAGAATGTCCTGCTAATTTTTTTGTTTTCAGCACATTTTCCACTTGAAACGCGAGAGCGGAAAGGGAGCCGTGAGCTGCATCCGCGAGGAGGGGCAGAGCTGCCGGACGGGAGTTGGGAAGCTGCTGGCGTCCCCAGCTGTGATTCCCACCCGGATCCTCACCGCTGCCAGCCGTGGGGAGGCGAGGACGGGGCTGGGATCATCGGAGCGCCGTCGAGGGAAGGAGGACTTGTTCCTCACGGCCTCGAAAAGATCAAAACCCAGCAGAGAAACAGCAAAACGAGAGCGACACGGTGCAGGCCTTGGAAATAAGGAATGATGCTGCCAGTCTTGGGAGGCAGGAGCTCCTTTGGAGAAAGGGAAGAGCGATGATACCTGAGCAGGAGCTGCCATTCCTGCTGGGCCGGTGGCTGAGCCTCAAGGTCACGCTGACAAAAGGCAATTTGTTTCCTGCGGAAGCCAACCTTTTTGTTTCGCCTCTCTGCAGTCGTATTTCACACAAAGCCTCCGTCCTTGTGTGGTCAGCCCCGGGGGAGGACCCGGCCAGCAGAGCCTCATCAGAGTGTGCCACCACTCAGCAGCGCCCAGCCAGGAGATTGAAAGGCTTTTGCGGAGAAATCCTTTAAATCCCTCCTGCAGGGCAGGAACAAGACAGGCAGATGGGGACCTGGGAAGTGTTTGGACACTGGGAAGGAATGCAGATCCCAAGGGCTGCACGAGCTTTGCTGTACAACTCTTGGTGGGTTGTTGGCAGAATCCCTGAATCCTGCCATTGTCTTTGTCTGAATTATTTAGGGGACGGCAGCAGGGGCAGCTCCCAGCCCCTGTGTTTAGGGCAGGCTCCTGCCGGTCCAGCCTGGCCCCTGGAGCACCTCAGCACACCCAGACACCCCAGCCAGCCCAGGAGCACAGCAGGGAGGGAGTTTGGGGGGCACGGGGACCCCGGGGTTGGCTGGTGGCACAAAAGGAGCCCAGCAAGGTCATGAGAGCAAAACACCCACGGGGGACCTGAAATGCAGAGGTGTCAGGGCTGCAGGGCGGGAGGCTGCTCATGGGAATCCCCCCGGGAATTGCCAAAAAGGACCCAGGCCCAAAGCTGGGCAGTCAGGGGAGCTGGGTGGGTGTGAACAGGGATCGGAGTGTGCACATGGGGCTCGGTGTGAACAGGGATCTGAGTGTGCACAAGGATCTGAGTGTGCACAGGGATGAGTGTGTGCACAGGGATCTGAGTGTGCACAGGGGGCTGGGTGTGAACAGGATCTGGGTGAGTGTGAACAGGGATCTGAGTGTGCACAGGGGGCCGGGTGTGCACAGGGATGAGTGTGTGCACAGGATCTCTGTGTGCACAGGATCTGAGTGTGCACAGGGGGCCGGGTGTGAACAGGATCTGGGTGAGTGTGAACAGGATCTGAGCATGCACAGGGATGAGCATGCACGGGGATCTGTGTGTGCACAGGATGTGAGTGTGCACAGGGATGAGTGTGTTCACAGGGATAAGTGTGTGCACAGGATCTGTATGTGCACAGGGATGAGTGTGTGCACAGGATCTGTATGTGCACAGGGATGAGTGTGCACAGGATCTCTGTGTGCACAGGGATGAGTGTGTGCACAGGGATGAGTGTGCACAGGATCTGTGTGTCCACAGGGATGAGTGTGCACAGGGATGAGCGTGTTCACAGGGATGAGTGTGTGCACAGGATCTGTATGTGCACAGGATCTGTGTGAGCACAGGATCTGTGTGTGCACAGGATGTGAGTGTGCACAGGGATGAGTGTGTTCACAGGGATGAATGTGTGCACAGGATTTGTGTGTTCACAGGGATGAGTGTGTGCACAGGATCTGTGTGTGCACAGGGATGAGTGTGTGCACAGGATCTGTGTGTGCACAGGGATGAGTGTGAGCACAGGATCTGTGTGTGCACAGGGATGAGTGTGCACAGGGATGAGTGTGTGCTCTCTCCGGCGCTGCTGGATCAGGAGCAGCTCGAGGCAGAGCTCCCGGGTGTTCAAACATGCAAACACACAACCCCTCTCCACAATCAGCACGGATGGAAATATTGATGGTTGCATTAAAAGTAAATATATTTTTAATTAAATAATTTTCCCCTTCTCCATTCAAGGGGCGTGAAAGCACTCACAGAATTAAAACTGCTGCTTCAATTTCTCTCTCTCTCCTCTCTGACACATGCCAGGACTAAGATTTCTCCCTCTCCCTTCCCTGCCTTCCCACCATCCCTCCCCATCCAGCTCTCGGCTCTTTAACCCCTTCTTGGCAGCCCAGAAAGCACAAAAAGGCTGGAGCAGAGCAGCTGATTTCCTTCCCTTCTCTCTCCCCCTTCCCCTCAGCCCCAGCCCTGAAGGGCTCATTAATCAGCAGGCAATTAATTTCCCATCACGGGGGCAAATAACAGACACAGACGTTCAATAGCTGCCTTTTGCCACGCTCCAGCGTTTCTCTGATTCCTGCAAACCGAAATAAAAAGGAGGCAGAGCAAGAGGAACAGTAAATGATTAAACGCTTCATTAACACCCCGCGGAGGCGGGGAGCCCTCGGCTGATCTATCTCCGGTGCCAAAGAGGCAAAAGGATTTCAGAGATTTTGGGGTGCAAATGAGGGTCCCACCCCGTCCAGGAAGGTCTAGTGAATATGAATTACAAAATGGGATGGTTTTGCCCTAAAATGGGGTGAAAAATTGATTTTTTTCCTTCTCCTCCCCTCGGCTTTAGGACAGGACCCTGCTCACTCTGTCTCCATCTCGCCCTAGAATGAATGTCCCCCATTTCTCCTCCCACCAACAACCCACTACCCTGAAAATACAATTAATGAACGTTCTTCTGACGTGGACAATAAAAACCACACCAAAAACGCACGTGGAAAAGAAACGTTTGCTCCTTCAAATTGTGTTGGTGAGGAGTCAAGAGATGAGGGAGAGTTTTGATACACAAAACAATAGGTTTGCTCAACCCTGGTGCCCCAATTAATTAGTGGGTGATTGCTGCCCATAGAAAAATTAAGAGTAAACTATTATATTAGTTATTTAATCAGTGAACTTACAAAAAAAACCAGGCCCATGATTCAAATGCTCCGTTGGTATCATTAATCATAGTTTGGAGCAGAAAATAATTTTATATTATTAAAGCAATTACCACAGAATCACTGAGGGTAGCAAAAATTCATTAATCTTTATTCATTACTCAATCAGATCGCATTATTTTAGCCCGTTCCATCTCTCCTGCCCGCTCACAGGGATGCCAAAAAGAAAGGGGAAAAGTTACAAAAGGAACTTTTTATGATAGTGAAGTGTCAGGCTTGGCAGAAATTAGTTTTAAATATAATTAATGTAAAGGCATTGGAGGGACAGCACAACCCTCGTCCTCTCGGAAGCATTAATTGCTGTTTTTCTCCACCTCAGGTTGCCATTCCCAAGGGATCAGCGCTCACAACTTGGAGCAGGGGGTTGTTTTTCCCCCTTTTCTTTAGGCTTTAAACGCATTTTGTGTTCGGGGAGAAGAAAAAGTGGGAGAGCCAAGCTGGTGCTCCCCATCACAGCTGGGCCTCCACCAGGATGGAGACCTCAGGGTTTGGGGGTCCCCCAGCCAGAACGGAGCTTCCCCCAAGAAGAAATCAAAGCTGTGGAGGCAGCTGAGCTCTGCCAATCTGGGTCAGGCTCTTATCTGCTGGCAAGCAAAAAGAAATTGGCCTGGCTTTTCTTATTTTATCTTCTGAGATGAGTGAAACTGCAGCGCTCATTATGATCGTTATTTGACTTTAATAGCCAAAGAGGTTACCGAAGATCTTTTGATTGGATAGCCAGGGATTTATCTTGATGCGTGTTTTTTTTTTTTTTTTTTTTTTTTCTTCCATGGTAAAAAAAAGAAAAAAAAAAAAAGAAAAAAAAAAAAAGAAAAAAAAAAAGAGAGAGAGAGGAAGAAAAAGCAAGTTTCTCCCTGGAGACGGCTCCGTAGTACCTCATTTACAAATGGGGAGGCTGAGCCCCGCGTGTGAACAGGTTTTCCACGAGTCTCTTTTCCCCAGGGAAACACAAATTTGCCTTCAAAACATCCCTGCAAAGCAGGCCAGGCCTGGGGATGCTGCTCTGCTGTGCGAAGCCTCGGTGCTCTTGAGGGGCCGTGCGAGGGATCCCGGGGTGCAGCCTGGGCTTTCAGTTTAGCCCTTCCTTGGGGTGCTCGGGGCTCAGGCTGTCCCTGAGATGAGGGACAATTAAATGTCCCCCGGAGCCAGGGATTTGCAGCTGGCTGGATTTGGGGCACTGGCTGAGCCCCAGGATGGTGCTGGGGCTCCTTTTCCTGCCTTGGAGCTGCTCCTCGTGCCGGGTGGGCACTGTGCAGGACAGGGGGACATCTCTATCCAACTCCTCTTCCGAATCTTTCTGCCATAATTCTCCATAATCCTCCTTTTACCATTTTTTTTTTTTTTTTTTCCCCTCCTCATAAATTGCAGCTCCTTCTTCCTTGCCAGGTTACTCTGGGATTGTGGAAGGGATGAGAGATTTGTCTTCACAGACAACCTGTGGGTCTGCTGGTAAATAAAGCTGGATACTGAGAGATGAAAGAAACAATGGAAAGAACCATAAATTCCGTAAGAATTCCACAGAGTGACACAAGGAAAAGACAAAGGGGGGGTTATATATTGGAAGGGGGTGGTAGGAATTCGGGGTTTGGGGAAGTCTCTCAAGTACCTCTGGAAATGGGAAAAGGGAGAGGGAAATGTGGCTGGGAAATGAGGATAAAAAGGAGGCTGCGTCCTCCCAAAATCTGAGAGACCCCATGGGAAATACCCCGTGGCCTCTCCCGTTATTCGAATGAAATCACAGCACTCCTGTGTCTCCTTTTCGGACACAAAAATCTGCTGTGTGGGGATCGATTTTCCTGACGGCTGCATCGCTGTGGTACAAAACCGGAGCAAGAGATTTCACTGATCCCGGCTTCTCCCTTCTCCCCATTCCTGCTCTTACCCAGCAGCGCCAAGAAAACCCAGCCGAGCTCTGCCCCGGGATCTGCTGGCGGGGTCGACACAAATTCCCATCTCCGCAAACGCCTTCACTGGGATTTGAGGAGGCAGGAGCAGCGGCTCCGCGGAACGGAAGCAAGCGGCAGCCCAGGAACTAATGGGAAATAAAAAAAGAAAAGAAAAGAGCAACATTGTTTTCCTTCGGAGCGTGTAACAGGTTGTCATGGGGAAGGCGTGTGGGCTTCCCCGCGAAGGGAGCAGCGCTGCCGACCCTTGGAGAGCGTTTGCTCGGAGCCAGCTGCTGCTCTCAGCGCATCCCCGCGCCCTGGGGATGCACAGCGCTGCTCAGCGCTGTCCCCCGTCCTGCTGCAAACCCCATCCCCGCGCCTCGAACCCCAAATTCCATCCTGTGGTGGAATATACCACTGCAAGGGGGAATGGCTTTAAATGGAACGGGGAAATCGGGATTAGGTCGTTGTCCGGAGAGGTGGTGGATTCTCCATCCCTGAAAATATCCAAGGCCACGGTGGATGGGGCTCTAGCAACCTGGCCTTGGTGGAGATGTCCCTGCTGAGCACCTTGAAAGATCCCTTCCAGCCCCAACTGCTCTGTGCTTCTCTGGTGCTCAAGAGCTTGGCATTGCACAAAAGTCACGGAGCACCTGGGAAGATGTCTAAAAAGCAGCTGGAATTATCCCCAAATCACACAATTCCCAAAGCCACCTGAGCTGCAGCACCACAGCCAGAGTTACAGCACCTGTATCTGTACCTGGATAAACACAGGATCAGCAGCTCCTGCTTCCATCCCGGTTTTTGGCAGTGATCCATCCAATAATTTCAGGGATTCAACTGCTTATTCCTTCATTTTCTGGAAAAAGTGCAGGAGATAAAGATTGACACCCGGCCTCCCATCCAGAGCTTGGAGACACCGAGGTGGGATGGGAGCTTTAGAGCTGGGACCACACCAATTAACCACAGCAATTAGCAGCGGGTGACAACTGAGTGCAGGCAAACCACCGCGCCCAGCAATCCCAAAATCATCTGGGGGAGGAGGACATGGAACTGTCCTGTCCAGGGAAACCACCCCATCCCCAGTGCTGCCTGCTGGTCTCCAGAAAAGCAGAAATTCCCCAAATCCTCTCTCAGCGGAGCCATCTCAAGGACAGGGCCACCTCCGGAGGGGACAGGGACGGTCCCAAGCCTGGGGCTGGATGTTCCCGGCACGGGGCCGGGCTGCCTTTGCAGGCTCAGGCGGGAGGTCTGCCTGCAATCACGTCTCCCACCCCTTTTCGCAGGCTGCCGCGTCTGTGCTGTGTGCTGGAAGCGGCTTAAAGAGCTTTTGATAGCATTGCTGGGAGAAAATGAACCTGTTAATACTGCTATTTGCTGCGCAAAGGATTCACGCCCAGAACGCTTTTCTGGCGGCAATGATCATTTTTAGCCGTGAGAACGAATTAGCCCTTCCACCGCAAAGCTATTTGCATCGCAGGGAGGTCACGGAGGAGCAGCAAAGTGATTATTTTGGGGGTAAGGCCCTGCCTTAGCCTCGAGGAGATGCGGGTTTAATTCTCATTTTTAACTCTCCGTTGCCAGCCGCCTCCTGCACCCTCGGGATCCGTGTGTGCCAGGGCGCCGCGAGCGCACCCGCAGATAACCTGCTGCTCCCAGCCTGCTAATGGCAGCTCGGGGTTCGTTCTGGCGGCACCGTGTTACCCTGGTTTTTCTGAGCCTTTTGATTTTCTTAAATGGAGTCAGATCTTTTTAGTTATTGTACAATATTAAGAGCAGTTTTCTACCTTTTTCCCACAGATGTAACATAAACAAATCCTTTGTTTTTCATTCTCTGTCCTTTGTTTGCATATTTCTAACCCGAAAACAATTGTAACTGACAATTGGTCTGGCCACTGAGGCTGAGGGGTGGAAACCCCAAAAAGCCAATCTTCTGCTGGACCCACAAATGTATAAAAAGTAAGAAATAAACAAAGGGGCTCTCTTCTCTCCGCTCTCTCAGCTGGGAGCTGGTTCGGAAGGACCTCTGCCTTGTGAAAATCTCTTGTCTGCATGTGACTGCTTTGTGTGTCTCGGTGACAGCACCGGGTCGTTCAGTCACCCCGAAACTGCCGGGTTTGCTCACAGCAACTGAGCCAAAAATCGAGGGAGAACCGTGCAGCTAAACCAGGCTCCTGATCCCGGCCAGTCCCGAGCCCAGCCCTGCTCCCAGGAAGGGTCTGCGTCCTGGGCTGGGGGTTAATTGCAGGCAAAAATTTCAGTAGCAAAGAGGCCAAGATGATAATTATCCCTCTGGGGCTGCTTCTGAGCGTGCCGAGCAGCGCTTTCCTCGGCAGGGCACTGGGAGAGGGGCTGGTTTGGGCTGCAGGGATGGGATCTGCCTGAAAAAGGGGTTTATTGTGTTTTGGATCCATGAATGGTCGCAAAGATTCGTATCCAACCCTTCCAAACCCAGGCTATGCCTGAAAAAGGATTTTTTGTGTGTGTTTTGGATCCATTAATGGTCACAAAAATTTGTATCCAACCCTTCCAAACCCAGGCTATGCCTGAAAAAGGACTTTTTTTTAATTGTGTTTTGGATCCATTAATGGTCGCAAAGATTCGTATCCAGCCAGGCTGGGATCTCGTGGCTCCTCCAAGGCAAGGAGACCTTTCTAAGGCAAGAGTTGGCATCTGTTCCCAACGGGACAGGAGTCCAGGACAGATATTCCCAAACCCTGACCTTCTATCCAAAGCCAGCTGCTCCAGGCTGGCCACGATGCAATGCAGGGCTCCCCTGCCTGGCTCAGGTTTTCCCCACGGAGCGGTGATCAAACTCCTCTCGCTCACACCGTTTATTCCCTTCCCCACCTTCCCGTGTTCCCGGTTTTCTCCAGGAGATTGATAAACCCGGCACTGTGCTCTGGTTACAGGTCACTTCCCACCGCAGCGAGGAGAGCAGGGATCGATAGCCAGAGATGGTGGGTGGGAATCAAATTCCCTGAGCAGAACTGCCAGGCAGGAGGAGGAGGAGGAGGAGGAGGAGGAGGAGGTTTCATTCCTTGCCCTGGAGGAGCAGGACATGGAGCTGAGGGGAGGCAATGTGATCCCAGGATTCAGCCCCTCGTTTATATTTGGGACAGTGCTGGAGAAGCTCAGAGAAAAAGAGGAATTTTGAGGACTCTGGGAGCCTTTTGGAGGCAGCTTCACACCACGAGTAGCTGCAGGCAGGATTTTAACACTGCCTGTGCAGCCCACAGCGAGAGCTCTGCGTGACTGAAAACCAGGCTGGTGGCAGCCAAGAAGGAACAGGTGGAAGGAGGACAAAAAGGAATAAATTGAATTTGTTTTTAAAGCAGAAAAGGGGCTGACTCTGGATTGGGCCACCTGAGGATGGCCCACAGGGTTTGGGTGCAGAGAGAGGGAGGCTCTTTGCCCTGGCAGGGTTTTGGGAAGATGGAGTTGGAGGCAAACACACGAGCAGCTCCCATTGCTCAGCCGAGCAGCTCCGGCAGGAGTGGGAACGGCTGCTGAGGAGGCTGAACAGGGGAAATGACAGTGTTAGTTTTTATTCCTGCTAGTGATAAACCGTAATTTGCATGTTTAATGAATGCTGCAGGCTTTTGCAAGCTTGCAGAGTGCCAGGCCGGGCTGTACCCAGGTAAGGGGTGGCATTTTGGGCAGAGGTACGATGGTGTAACGCTCACACCCGCTCTAAAGCTGGGATAAGGCTGTGAAAATTTCCACGGCGGTCAGATTTTTCTGGGTTTTAAAACCTGTCTCAAACCATCTCCAAAGTGCCTTCTCTTCCCAGCTGGATGAGGTCTAGAAATGCTGTTGGACTCCACGTCTCGTGGCGCTTCTCAAGGAGGGGTGGGAAATAAAGGAAAACCTCCTCAGTCCTCTACTCCAGCACCCCCTCAGCTGCTGTCCTGTGCGTCCAGAGGACCTGAGAGCTGCAGGTGCATGAAATGCCAAATCTCCCTCAGCCTCTCTGCTCTGGACAGGCTGGGGCACCCTCCAAACAGAGGGCAGCTGCCAGCCTGGAAGAGAAAATCATCCAACACTTCCCCACCACACTTCCCCAAGCACCGAGCCTCCAGCTGGAACAAGGCAAGGTTTCACCCAGGAAAGCTTTTTTGGAGAAAAAGCCAAGGGAGATTGGCAGCTTTTGCCTTTCAGAGATTGCCTTCCCCTCCAACATCTGCTCCCACACCTGGAGCCAGGCTGGACTCGGGCTGTGCTGAAGGGCTCCAGCTTTTCCTGCTCATTGCACGGCGCTGGTGCTGCACTCAGGGGATGCTCTGGCACCAGGAGAGGGGCAGGAGGGTTCCTCTGCTCTGTGCCTGCTCTCACACAGGATTTACAGGATATCCAGCAGGAATTTATCCACCACAGCAAAGGGAATTTATCCATCACAGCAAAATGCACAGAAACACCACCGGCAAGGTGGAGAAATGCGCCCAAACCACGCCCTGTGCCCCTTGCTCCAGATAAGCAGCTGCTTCCCTCTGGTCTGGATCCTCTAAATGCCTCAGGCTCCCCTTGCCGCTGACTCCCCAGGTCCCAAAGCCATTTTTCATCCCCCCAAATCCCCCTGGTACTGCCCCCATGTCCCTGGCACACCCGCTCTGCTCTGCTGCTTCTGTGGAGCCCCTCTGCGCTTCTCCAGCTCCCAGGGTATAAATATGGTGTGAGATAAATATTGTCATGGCACATTACCCTGGTCCTTCCTCACCCATACACGCTGCAGACAGAGTTATGCATCTATTTATGTGTGTGTATATATCTAATTATACTGTATAAACTGTATATCCACCTCTCTATTGTGGGTATTTAATAGGAACGCCGGCTAATTGCCCTCACTAAATACATCTGGGGATTAACTGTATTGACATTAAATTTACTGGCAATCTCCTCGAAAATAAACACCCCAAATAAAACAAACACATAAAATAAAAGTAGGGGACATCACCGTTTTTATGTCTGGCTCTTTCCAAGGCTGGGGCTTTGCCAAGCACTGAGGTCTCCGAAACAATTTTCCAAAAACATCCCCCGGGGAGCTGCTGGCTCCTCCTGGAGGTGTTTGCAGCTGCAGGAGCCCCGTGTGGGGTGGCAGGAAGGCGTTGGTGGCCTCGCTGTGCCCGGGGGTGACAGCTGGGGTGGCAGATTGGCGATGGGCTCCGATGGGCTCCGGCGCCTTCCAGCCCGAGGTCAGCGCCTCCAGCGCAGAGTCGTTAGGGCCGGGCAGAGTCATTAGGGCCGAGCAGATGTTTGACAGCGAGTATCAGATGGGCTGGGGGGGCCCGGTGGGCAGGGGGCCAAGCAGGAAGACCCCGTTAATGCCAAGGGGGCGCGGGTGGCTGCTGGCACCCAGCCCAGCACGGGGATGGCGGCAGGGTCCGTCCCCGGCCTCGCTAAAATCCTCTCTGCAGGTTCTCCCTCTTTAGCTCCACATCTTTTTCCGGCCAAGAAAGAGGTGCTGCCCGAGGCTTCGTTATTTTTGGGGGGCTCATCTCGAGCTGGGGGTCTGCACAAGGAAACTGCTCAGCCCGGTGCCAGCCCAGGCTGCTGGTGGGACTGGGATGGATCTGAGCCTCCTTCAGCAGGGTAGGGAAGCTCCTGCTGGGATGGCAGGTGCCAAAAAATGGTCCCATCCAGCAGATTGTCCAGCAGGAGAGCTGCAGGGACCCAAACCAGCCACTGACCACTGGGTAATGTGGAACTCTCCCCTCTGACTCTTCAGCGCTCAGTTTTGGCTCCAGCAGAAACCCCTGACGATGCTGAAGCTGCTGTTTAACATTTTAACATTGTCTGCACAGCCCTCCTGGCTGCTGTGCTGCTGATTGTTTGGTTGGGAACATTTTTGTCCCGCTCCTTCATCCTGGCAAGGGATGTGAGTCCCCAGGAGTGAGGGACCCCGCAGAGCCTGGATCCAGAAAGGACCGGGAGCCTTTGACCTCTACCATAAATCCTCACTTCTCGTGAGTTGGGGTTTTTTTAACCAGCCAGATGAGTGTTCCCATCCGCTTTCCTCAGTTCATTAATTTATTTAATCCCACGCCTCCGCGGTTTGCAGACCTCTGGCTGCCCCTGAGGGAGGGAGATGCTGCTCCAAGTGCTGCCCAACGTGCAAGGGGGAAAATCCCACAGCCAGGGCTCTCTGAACCTCCTGCCAGCCTTTTTTTCCCCCCTCCTTTGCCACAGACACGAACCAAGGGAAGCTGGGCAGTCGTGACTCCTTCCTTTCCTCCCTCTTCACCACTTCTCCCTGCTGGGTGCCTCCCCTCTCCCTGCAAAGCCCCGAGGGAAGCAAACACCGTCTGGGACTATTTTGAGCCCGTATGCTAAATTCATGTTCGTGCTGCTCTCCTGGCTCCCGGGTCGATTGGCAGGAGCAAAAGGCAGAGGGAAGAGGCCTCTCCAAACACACACACGTGGCTGTTGGCACACGTGGTCCTGCCCACTGGGCTCCCCGGTGTCTCCACCTGGCTTGGAGATCTGTCTCGGGGAGTGCAGGAGAAGTGAGGTGGCTCGGAGGTGTCACCTGGCCCAGGTGTGTCCAGGGCTAGAGGTTGGCTTTGACACTCTCTGTGGCAACATCTCATCACCCCTTGTAACCCCTGGTTGCCCTAAAATGGACCCACACTCGTTCTCCTCAGCACATCTCAGCTGTTTTCCTCCCATTTGGCAGCCTCTTTCCCAAGCGATTCCCGGGATGCTGCCAGCCCTGTGCCTTGTGCGTGCAGCATCTGGATTCCAGCTGTGGGAACGGCTCTCCTTGTCCCTGATGTTGTCCTCATCCTTCCTGCCCTTGTGCCACAGCCTCTTCGAACCCACCACCATGGAAATATTCATCCCGTGTGCTCCCACGTGGCACTGCCTCCTCCTGGCACCACCGTGCATCCATCATTCATGGAAAATCCTTCTTCCTTTGGGACACAGCAACTTGTTTGGAAATGAAAAAAAAAAAAAAATAAACTACCTCAGCATCCATTGGATCTTTTAATTTGACGGGGCTGGGAGCTGGCAGATGAATATCTTAAATAACTAATGGTGACTCAGAGGAGCATTAAACAAAGATTACATTGTCACTTCTTCTCCGTTCCCCTTTTGTTTCTCACCCTTCAGCTTTCCTGGCGGTTTATTATCTCCCCTGTTCTCCTTCTGATGATCTCGTTACGATGACAGGGTGTGCATTATCTCTGGCAGCCTCCTCCCAGCGCCTGACCTGTTGTACCAACACGCGGCAGGGATAAACAAGAGGGATAAACAAGGGGATCCCGGAACCTCGCCCAGGGACACGGCTCTGCTTGCCAGCCCTGGGGGCTGGGAGGCTCCATCTGGGAGGGTCTCTCTCTCTCTCTCTCTTTCTCTCTCTCTCTCTCTCCACTCACCTATTTCCAGGTGCTGAAACTGAATCTCCCGTCCAGAATCTGGGCTGGCTTTTCAGGAATCTGCTGTGCATTCCGAGCGCTTCCCAAGGCTCCATCCCACAGCGGCCGAGTTCTCCAGGGCCGGGGTGATTTGTGCTGCACCACAGGAGCTCTGCAGCTGCAGGCAGCCCTGGGATGAGCTGATAATCCCAGCAAACACCACCTGCAGCACCAGGAGCGCTCCCATTCCCTGGATCGTTGGCTCATTTGTGACCAGGATGTGCTGAGTGCACAGTTCCCAATTCCCGCAGTTATTTGGGGAATTGGGTGCTGCCAGGAACAGCTGAAGGTCTGTGACCCTCACAAAGCCAAAACCCAGCCTCCTCCTCAATAAAATCCATGTCCCAACAGGAATCACCCACTGCAGGAAGGAACCACCTCCCTCACATCCAGGCTGGTGGTTCCTAAGGACCAGGACTGTTCTGTCCACGCTTGGTATTGGAAAATCATCTTCAAAGCTGAGAAATATCTGCATAAAAGGCTCTGGTCTGGCCTTGGGAAGCAGGAAATCTCATTAAGAATTAGCTTGGGATCAAATAGGATCTCTCAAGCAGTTCTGGAAGGCCAGGTCAGTCTGAGGGAGAAGTGCTCGATGAGCAGAGCCACCTCGGATTTCTTTGAAGAAAAGCGCCGCATGAAATTTTGATATCACTAAGTATTTAATAGATCTAATTTACAAAGCACTGTTGCTCCCAATTCCCAGAGTGCTGAAAGTCCTGCAACCTATTTCTTTACAAGCACGACTCCATCCGTGGCTTTTAATGCAGCAAGATGTTTAACAGCTGCAGGGAATGTTTCAGGACAGGAAGCCCTTCGGAAGCACACCAGGCTCTGCTGTACCTCCACCAGCCAGGAGAGTTCTGCAGCTCTGTGCTGACACCAGGGACCGGGGTTTTGTCCCTCAGCCTGGAAGCAGCGCTAGCACAAGGTGTGAAAGGATCTCTGCTGGCTCAGGAGTTATCCCAGGACCGGCTGCCTCTGCTCAGGGGAACTTCGAAATGAAGGGAGCGTCCCCGAATCCGCAAATCCCACATTTTCAGGGATCCCACAGCGCTGTGTGGGCACATTTACGGTGTCCCTTTTGGGGGGTGGCTGCTTGTCTGGCCGTGGGACAGAGGGGGCTGTGACACGTGTGGGCAGCAGCTGTGACCGCCTTGGTGTGAGCAGACCGCAACTCAGCATCCGATGGGACCCGCCACTCCTCAACTGGGGACAGTGACACCTCCAGCCAGGCGCTGGGGAATCCTGGGATCCTCCTGCTCCTCAGATCCCAGCCCGTCCTGGCCGTGCCCAGCACCTCAGCCTCGCACTGGTGCCACACGAGGTCAGGCCTGGCTCCTTTGTGACACGAGCCCAGAATTCCGCATGACGACGGAATGTCCCGGCGCCAGCGCACAACCCCTGCCAGGAAACCCAAAGTCAGGGTGGATACCATCCAGCTCCTCGTGGAAGTCTTCTGAAGACATAAATCTCCTGTCACGACCAAACACAGAAGTACCCGGGATTTCGGTGAGTCCTGTAAGAACATCCTTTTTTAATTTTTTAATAAATATTTGAGCGGCTTCTCTGCTCCTGCTGGCTCCAGGGAGGGAGCAGAGAAGTCTCCATCAAACCAGGTGGCCTCAGGAGTGGGAGCAGGGAGAGAGCTGATTCACACCAATCATCAACCCCTCCTGCCTGGAGAGTTCTCCAGGCTGGAAAACCATAGCTTTTCTTAAAGAAAAAAAAAAAAATTGGGGTTTTGAGGACCTTGGGTTTATTCCCAGCCACAGCCTTGCACCACAGCAGCAGCGTCTCACCGTTTCCTCCCTGGAAATCCATTTAAAAGCCAGATGTTTGCTCAGTGACCTCAACAGGAAGTCAGTTGCCTTTGACAAATCTCTTACCTGGGAAGGCTGTGAGCACCCACAAATGGTTTTTACAAATGCCTGCATGAAAGACACCCGGGTTGAGAAGCTTTCTCAGCCAGTCTCTGAACATTCCGTGATAGAGACAGTTAAAAAATGGTAACAAGTATCTTTAACAACAAAACAATAGAGTTCTCCCCAAACCCCAACTGAATAACAAAAAAACCTCAACTGAAAACCTCAAAAAACACAACTGAAAACCGTGAAAAACCCAACTGAAAACCCCAAAAAACCCAACTGAAAACCCAAAAAAAACGACTAAAAACCTCAAAAAAACCCAACAGAAAAACCCAGAAAACCAACATAAAAATCTCACAAGAACTTTTCCTTTCATACCAAATGCTTAGGAGGAATTAGAAAAATGTATTTCTGTGCGTGCTGGAACACAAGAAGATAAAAGTGAGCCCCCTGCTCTTCCCACGTGGATTTCATTTTGACCAAAGGAAAATCCTTCCCACATGATTAATTCCCCCAGTTCCCTCTGTTACTGTAATCTGGGGAAATGGAAAAGAAGAAGCAGGTTAAAAAAGGAAGAAATAGAAGGAAAAAAAATCCCTGCTTTGGTGTCTCTATTGGGCTTGCTCTTCTTTCAGAGAAAGAAGAAACAAACACATAATGGGACAATGATGGCGAGAAAACAGTGGGGAAGTCAGGACAGTTTTCCCAGGACTTCTCTGCTCCCGAGGCAAATTAATTTGCATTCCTTATCCCAGAAGGCAGTGCAGGAGCAGGAATGAAATATCTCCATCCCTGGAGCTTCTGCTGGGCTTTCCCACCTGCCCTGGCCACTGTTGAGCGTCTCCAGGGTGGTGACAAGGACCTGTGGGAGCAAGTCCTGGTCCTCTCCAGGAGGCAAGGCCAGAACATCACCAAACTAGGCTGGTTGTAATGGTCCCTGCCTCTGTGATTAAGGGAATTCATAAATATTCAATGTTTCTTGGCAGCTGGGAGTGCTTCACTTGTTCCAAGTATCTCAGGGGGGATGGGGAAGGCAGGATGAGCCTCAGCATTCCTGACACCCCGCAGAGACAAAGAGCTGGGGAAGGAGAGCGCTCCTCTCCTCGCAGGGAAACGTTTCACGTCGGGTGATTTGAATAATTCAGCCTTCCGCCGCTCTCCTTAAATGTTTGATGCCTGGGAGTTGAGCTTTAAGATCCGACCTCCTGTGAATCTCAGGGTTTGGGCTCCGGTTGGGTGCCACGTGCTTTGCCTGCCGGTGGTTTAAACAACTCCCCGTGGCGTGGCCGAGCCTAAGAGCACAAATTTCTTCCTTCACTGAATGAAATTCTGCTGCTCTGGCACCAGAAAACATCAACCATCCCATTCCGGGCTGCGCTTGGGAGAGGAGAAAAGAGCAGCAATAATGAACAAGGATAAAAAAATGCTTAATTACATCCTGCTCCTGTTGGAGACACCAACCAAAGCTGTAGGGAAACGGAAGGAGCCAGGCCCCAACGTGAGCACAGGAAGGGTGGCTCGGGTGGGTTTCCAGCAGCCAAACCCTGTGGGAGCTGAGGCCACTGCCCTGTCCCACCGGCGTCCCCAGGCCCAGGGAACATCCCAGCTGCTGCCTCAGTCTGCTGGGAGAAGGTCCAGCCGATGGCAGCCCCATCCCTCTGCCTGCCACAGCTGCAGGGGATCTTTGTGGCTTCCCGGACAACTCCCAGGACTTTAAGACGTCCTGGTGGAGCTGGGGAGCTTGCACCTCCTCTGAGTGATCAGATTTAGGCCACTCTCAGAGGCAGGACACGGTGCCAAACTCACTTTGAGCCCAGCGAGGTTGGGAGATGCCAACATCCAAGGAACCACACCATTCCTGTTCTCCCAGCCACTGGCACGCTGCCCCAGGCAGAAACTCGGTGTCCCGCAGCTAGAGTTTGCCATCAGCTTTGTTCAGGAGAGACCCTTCCCTTCCATGTGAGATCCTGATCTTGCAAGCCCTTATCCTAAATTATCCATGAAATGTGTGGGCATGAGTTATGCATGAGATGAATTATCCATGAACCGGGTTGGTCGCCTTGTCTCTTTGTCAACTCTGGAAGTTCCAGCCAGGTATCAAAGCACGGAGCAGGTTGGGACTTTTTTTTCACCCCCCCCTCCCGAGTACCTGCATTTTACAAATGTACAAAACCTGGGAAAGAGCTGAAATATTCAGTGGGTCGTGATGGAAGAGCACAGAAGGCTGGCTGGGAGCGCCCAGGGCCGGCCTTTCCCCAGAGAGGGAGTTTCAGATCCTAAATCCCTTCAGTGGTTACTCATTCCCCTTGGGAGCTGCAGGGAGGATGGAGACAACCTGTCTGCCTCTGACAGCACCCTCCCACACCCAGGCTGTCCTCAACTGCGAGCTGGAGCTGGGGATACAGACACAGCAGAGCCTTAATTTTAGTGGATGTCTGTAGGAATGGGGCGAAAAGCTGGCCCGTCGCTTCTTCTAAGTGCAGCTAACAAACAATTTGTAAGTCCACACATGAAGACGTTCTGAGAATGAGAAATTCCTTTAACACAACAATCTGTTCTGAGGGTGAAAAATAAGCGCGCCTGCGATAACAAGGGATTTGTCCCATGAGAATCAGTAAAAAAAATACGTGAACAGTCCGAGAATAGATAGATTTGACAGATAAGTGAAATAACCTTTTACTAACCAATAGAATAATTAACAATAAAGCTGTTAACCAATTAGAAGTTGCCCTCAAGGTTTGTATAAATGGTATAAAAGACAGCTTGCGGCCATCATAATGAGCCTTCTGAAAACTTGATGCTGTGTCATTCTGCACGTCATGGCCTCTCCACAACAGATATCAGGACAGATATCTCCTGATTTTGCTGTGAGAGTTTATGGTAGAGCTGTGTTCTGGAGGCAACTTGGTCAGTTCAGAGAAGGGAGGGGAGAGAGGATTCTGGAAATCTGGCATTTTCCCGGGGGCAGAAAAAGACGTGAGGGTCTCTTGAGAATCTCTGCCCAGCTGCCCATTGAGAATTCCTGCTCCTCCCAGCCCCGCTAACTTTGTGATTTATCCCCACGCAAGACCAGCAGCGATGTCGGCACCAGCTTTCCAGTGCGAAGCCCGCAGCCCGTCCTTGCCGGAATGCACACCCTACCGCGCCTCCAGGGACATCCGCTACATCTTCCTGGAGAGCTGCAGGAACATCCCCGCGCCCCGCCACCCCCGGGACGGGCCAGGAGCCGGCAGCGTCCCCCACGGCCCCGCGCCCTGCCACCCCACAGCCCAGCACTACCTCAGCACAGATGAAGACTGCCATTTCTCCCTTCCTCAGCACCTCCCCGCCTTCCTCGCCCTGTCGGCGCGCGTGGACGCGGAAGCCGTGGATGCGGGAGGCTCCCCCGAGGCCAAGAAAAGGCTGCCGGTGTTCCGGCAGCTCTGCGGAGAGGCCGTGGAGGAGCTGAAGGAGCTCCCCGACGCCCGAGCGGCGCCGGGCAAGGCCAAAGGCTGGAGGATCGCGCAGGCGGCCGCGTGCCCGACCTGCGACCGAGGCGTGAACTGACCCTGAGATAATGTCTGCGAAAAAATATAATATTGATGGTGTCCTTCCGTGACACGGGGGTGGCTGGAGACGTGGTGTGAGCTCAGAGGAGCGGGGATGGGGTGGCGGGAGGAAGGGATGGGAGGTGGTGGCTGCCTGGGGGTCCCTTCAGCTCTCGGGGTGCTGTGGCGCACTGCCAGCCTGATCTGCTTCTACATCCAGCCCCAGCCCTCTGGCCAAAGCCCCCTCAGCACGGCAGGAATAAAGGAAAACATCCTCCTCCATATCCTGGGCTGACACCCACAGCCCCTTCCCCGAGCATCCTCTCCAGCTGCTGAGCTGGAGGAAAACGTGTTGGGGAAAGCGTGGAGTGCAAGTGGGGAAATAAAAAAAAAACCTGAAAGGGAGGAGACAGCAAACAGGAGATCTCATATGAGAGTGCCAGGGAGGGAATCTGGGAGATTTTCCCACTGCTTAAGTCTGGAAATAATGAGAAGAAATGCCCCACAAATCAATTAGTAATAAACGGGATTGCGGGGGCTTGGCGCCGGTGTCGTTCTTAGATGCATTCCTGAAAGGAAATGTTTACATCCAAAGATCCCAGCCCCGGGCTGGCAGGATCTGAACGGGAGTGTGAAACCAGCTCAGCAGAAAAGAGGGAGGCACAGTGGAGAGTGCAACGGTGTGAAGCCAAAGAGGGATAGGATGCTGCTCAAGGAAAATGGGACGACCAGAAAGCAGGTGGAAAACTGGATGGGGGGCGAAAACCAGTCCTGCAGAACCTTGGGAACAGGCAGGTATCAGTGAGGGAAGAAATGCTGAGCCTGCTGCATGTTTGGGACCAAAGAGCAGAAGGCTGTGGGGTCTGCGAGGAAAAACAGAAGAAAAAAGAATTTAAAGTAAAAGATGCCAATTGTCCTTTCCCTTGGGATGGTAACGGGTGGCAGAATCCCACAGGAATCAACTGCAGGTACCAGCCCCGGGCTGGAGGGAATTCTGAGGGATTGTCAGAGGCTGCTCCTGCAATCCTACAGCCTCATCAAGACCCATGAGAAGGGTTTGAGGATGCTGAGCTATTTCCAGAGAGCAAATTCCTCCCCCCCGGTTAGGTTTGGGTGTTGAGTGCTGGCATCAAGGCTGACAAATCCCAGGGGAGCTCTGGGAGAAACAGAGGGACCTGGAGATATCACATAATCATCATTCCTGCCTCCACGCACAGGGATTGGAATCTGATTATGGGAATCAGACTCTGGCAAGGGTAGACCAGAGGAAAAGGACGGCTTAGGCTGGTGAAAATAAAAACTGCCTGGGCAAAGAACTCTGCGAGGAGTTTGTAGGTCGTGCTGGAGCCTGGGTTTAGATCCCCCCATCAGGCTGGGACTGAGTCATCATGGAGCCTTTAAATTTTGAGGCACAGATTGCAGAGCAAATGTTGCTTATTGCAGGCACCACTTATTCCTGAGCACGATAATAAACAGACTTTGTCTCCAAATGGTTACTGATCCAGGACGACACGAGGCTATTTTAGTAGGATTTCAGGGAATGTGAAGACATTACAGATGAGGCTGACCTAGAAAATAAACATGGGGCCAGCGATCAGAAGTCAATGCCATCTCAGTGAAATGGAAGGAGGTATTAAAGCAGGTCAGTAGCTGGGGCTGTCTGGGATGAATTAGCACACGAAATTACCGAGGTGGCAACGAGGACTTTTCCTGCATCCAACAAACCGGGAGTGGGACCATATGCCTGGAGTTTACCAAACACAGCTCCCACGCTCAGGGAAACGGGGCAGAGCAATCGTGACAGCTAAAGAGCCTTTCTCCTGACCTCAGGAGTTCGCCTCCATTTCCAGCCGCTTTTGGAGGAGGGCACAAAACGGAGCCTAAAATAATATTATATTTTTATAATTTACAAAGGATGTGTCCCATGCTGTTCAAACACATCCCCTGATGGCCACAAAGCCACACTCTGCAGTAAGAAGCCAAAAACAAGAGAGGGCCTGAAGGAACTGCCAAAATTTCCTGCCCTGAGAAGCCCAGGAGCAAAACCACCTTGGGAGAGCTGGTGACAGGAGCTCGGGGCTGCTGCTCCTGGGTTGTGAATGAGATTCCTCTGGTAGATCTTGAGCTCATCAATGCAGAACTGGCACCCTGCTTGGAAAAGGGGACCAGCTCTTCCAGGCATGGACACCTGGGACAGCCAATCCACGTGGGCCCTGCAGTGCAGGAGATGGATCCCACCAGCACAAGGGGAGCTCCTCTAACAATTGTCCAGGGATTTATCACTTTGGCATCTCCACTGATGGATTCGGCACAGAGAGACAGATTGGCTTTAGGAAGATTGCTGATTCCCCAAAAGCTGAAGGGAATCTGTTTTTCCTGTGGGAGAAATTGGGTGACCTTGAGGAACAGCAGCTGCAGAGAATCCCCTGTGAAAGGAGTTGGGAGTTCAGATGCTGGAAACAAGGAAGGGAAAGGCAGGGATGAGCCTGCCTCTCGTAAATCTTTGATGTAACGTGGCCCTGGAAAAGTAAAATTCCAGAGCAGAAGGTGTCAGGGGAAGTGTTCCCTTTGGAGAAAAGCTGTGCTTGGAGTCCTGAAGCAGCCACACTCGACAGAGAGTGACTGAAACCAGCACGGATGAGGTGAAGATCCTTCCTTGAGGACCTGCAAGGGTTTGGCAAAAGTGGAGTACAAAGGGAAGGGATGGAGCTGCTGCCTGAACAGAGAGCTGAGAGAGGAACGCTTGAGGAAACAGGGAGAAGAGTTATTTGAGGCTGGCAGTTGAAGAGATGGAGATAAAAAGCCCAAGGATATCCTTCAGCTGGGATTACAGGATCCTTCACCATGAAAAGAGCAAATCTGTGGGACACACTGCAGTTCCGAGGAGCAGGGGATGAGGAACTGATCTGTTGAGGAAGGGGAGGATGCTTTGTCTCACTGAGGGGAATTTCAGGCTGACGAGCAGGAGATCCTGGGCGATCTGTCTACCCCACAAACAGCCGGCTGCAAGATGCCTTTTTCACGGCACTGCTGTTGTTTGGGGTGGACGTTTGGGGTGTGCCTCCCTCTGTGCTCTACATCTGGCTTGAAATCTGCTCAGGATTCTGGATTTGCTCCTCCTGAGAGGCAGGCCTGCTGCTGAGCCCTTGCAAACTGCAGAAGGCACCTTTCCTTCCTCCACCAAGATCAAAACTGGAGGCCTGTTACCCCACCAGCAGGCTGGCCCGGCTTCTCCTCTACCAAAACCCTTCAGGACCCAGCACAAGAAGAGAGAATGTCATCCTCTCAGCCACGGTTTTTCAGCCTCTGCCTTCGCTGCACGATCTGCACGCAAAGCCCCTCTCGCTGCTGCTGTTCCCCGAAGCCCTCCCAGCCCGGAGCGGGGTCCGCGCTGCCTCCTGCCCGTGTGCGCGGAGAGCAATCAGCGCCGAGCCTCCCCTACTTGGAGCCGAGCCTCCGGAGCCGCCAGAAGAGCTTGATCCCTGCTGCTCCGCACGGAGGGACCAGCCGCGGGGATGAACTCTGCCGAAAGCGGCCTGCCGCGGGGTTTGGGAGGGTTTCACAGCGCGGAGATGAAGGGCATCCTCCCGGGGAGCGCTGTAGGACGCGGCGCGCACCTCTCCCTGCCTCCTGCCCCGCGAGGGGAAAAGTCCGCCCGGCTCCTTGTAAATTAAATCACCGGTTGCCCAAAAGCTCCTTCATTCCTCCGGCCTGCGGCCCCGGTGGGAACGCAGGGAGGCGCAGGCGGTTTAACCCTTCCGCGGCTGCTCCAGGAGCGGGGAGACACCAAATTTGGGGAATGAACAGGGCAGGGGGGCGCTGGGGAGGGAGGGCACCTTCGGATTTCTGCCTCACGGGTTTGCAGGTGAAACCACGTCTCAAGGAGCATTTAGAGGGCCAAACCACGGTCCCACGTGAAAGGGATGAGATTTGTCTTTACAAACAAACTGTGGGTCTGTTGGCGAATAAAGTTGGATAAGACACGAAAGAAACAACAGAAAGAACCATAAATTCCATAGGAATTCCACTGATTTGACACAGGGAAAAGAAAAAGCAGGGTGGAGGGTCCACATCAGAAGGAGGTGTTAGATATTCGGCGTTTTGGGAAGTCTGTACCTCTCAAGGACCTCAGCCAATGGGGAGAGAGAGGGAAATGTGGCCGGGAAATGAGGATGGAAAGGAGGCTGTGTCCTCAAAAAAACTGAGAAACCCCAGGGGAAATGTCCTATGGCCTCTCCCTTTATTTGAATAAAGTCACAGAACTCCTCTGCCTCCTTTTCGGACACAAACCTCTGGTGCTTGTGTGTTGATTTTCCTGACACACGCGTGTGCAATGCCAGCAGAGATTGCACAAGGGCCCCCAGGGGAAGGCAAGCCCCCTTCTCCCCACCCAGCAGCATCCCTTTGTGTTGGATTGTGTCTTTTTCTGACCCAGAGATGGGGCAACTGAGAGGCGTTTTAAAAACCTTCATTCCATTTTCAGTCTCATGTGAAGGGTGAGACAATACAGGCGTTACGATTCACGCCATTACACTTAGAAACCAAATTATTTCCTAATAACAAGCTATTATAAGTGTTTCTTGGCCTATCAGCTTTTGCCACACCTTGCTGGAAACGCCTTCAAGCCCAACTATCTGAAATTACCCCTCGTGGCTCCTACTGTAACGCATCCTCCATTTTTCTAAAGCGTCTAGCCCTATTTGCAAGGCCATCCTTTCAAACTTCTTTCCGGTTCCGTTTCTCTCCCAGCAGCGTCCGTCCTCTCCCATGGCATTTCTAAGCCAGCACTTCTTATCTCAGAGTCTGCACACAGACACAGACTACGTGAGCCTTCTGCCAGGCTTCGGGAATCCTCTCCAAATCTCCATTTCCCACCCCTTTGGAACGAGGCTGGACCCGGAGCAGGGCTGGGATCAGACCCATCTCCGCGGGTGCCATTGCACTCAGGCGGGCGCCGGCGCGTGCAAAACCACGTTTGGGCCGTGAGTTGCCCGAGCAGATCGCTGCCTCGTGATGATTTATGTGAATATTATGATATTTACGTTCGTGGGTGAATTACGGAGCAGCCGGGACCTCACCTAAGGCGTCAGCACAACCCTCGGGACCCCACCTAAGGCGTCAGCACAACCCTCGGGACCCCACCTAAGGTGTCAGCACAACCCTCGGGACCCCACCTAAGGCGTCAGCACAACCCTCGTGGGAGGGTCATTAACAAATTAACTGATGGCCCCGGCCTCCCGCTCCCCGTGGGGCGGCTGCGTGCCTGCAAACACAAAGCAGAGCCTTTGAATTTTGTCAGGAGGTGTTTGGGGACTGCCTGGGCTGGGGCTGCCCGGGCTGAGCTCGGCTTAGGTCACGGCAAAATCGCCAAGCCCGGCCTGAAGGTGAGAACAGGAAGACCCAAGAATGAAAGAAAATCAGGAGGAGGCTGCTGGAAAGGCAGAGGGAGAAAAAAAAAAAATGTGGGCTGAAATGAGAGAGTGGGAGAAGGGGAAAAAATAAAAAATTTAACAGCTTTCTTTATTCCTTTTCATTTATGGACAATATTATAGTTCTGCACAGACGGACTAATTTAGGCCTCTGCACAGCCCCAGTGACCCTTCCTAATAGAAACCATTTAAATCTTTAAACAATTTACATGAAAATGTAACTTTGCTGTGAATATATTTCTTCCCCCTCCTGCTCCCATCACGAGTGCAATCCTTCAAACCTCTGACAGCTTCCATTATCTCTTAATGAAGTGAGAGCATCTTTCTTAGGAGCCGTGCGGGCCCCGAGGTTAATCGGAGAAACGAGGCCCACAAATAAAAATCGGGGGGGGGGGCACAAGAAAAAGGGAAAGCAAACATTTAAAAGGGCTCAGGGGGGCAGCTCAGCCACCCAGAGATTTAATTCCAGGAGGGCATATCCTCCTTGAGAGCCTGGGACTCCATCTTCCCATCCCAGAGGAAACTTCCCCTGCTCCCAATCTCCGTGCCAAGGCAAGGGTGGGGTAAGGGGGGCTGAAAAGCCCAGAGGTCCCACTGAAAATAAATGAAAAGGGCTGGGAACGAGGAAAGAAAGGCTGAAAACCTCTCAAGCTGCCAGGAGTATGGAAAAGGGGATCAAAAATCAGGGATGTCTCAGGGGAGACCAGATTGACGAGAAGGGGGACTGCCGACTTGAAGAGGAAAAGAGATGAAAGCAGAAAGCAACAGCAGAGGAAAAGAAATAGCTATTTCCAGAAAAACAATGAAATTCTGGGCCAGGAGGAACAAAAAGAAGCCCACCAAGAGTTTACAGCTCTGGTTGTTGGAGCTGCTTAAGTGAAGCAAACAGAAAAGGGAAGTACAAAGCCCAGAAATAAGGAGCTGAGGGATGCAGGGAGCTCTTCCAGCAACAGTCTGCTCCCTGTGCTCTTCTCCACCAGGCTGGTGTGGGATGGGGGCATCAAACCACAGCTCTGCAGCTCTGAACAAGAATCGCTCCAAGTTCTGCACATGAACTTCAGCAATTTGCCTCCAGGCCAGAGATCCACAGGCCCGTGGCCAGAACTGGAGAGTGTTTCAGTCCTATCTAAACTTAAACCCGCTCTGCTGCTGTGAAATAAACCCAAATCTGAAAACACTTGTGCGGAGCTCTGTCATCCTGGAGAAGGACAAAGTCCCTGAAGAGAAAGAGTGAAAGGTTTTCTCTGTCCTACATCACTGTGCTGGTTTTTCCTCTTTCTTCCTCCCCACTGGGACACACAGGGATGGGAGCTCCCAGCAGGCCAAAGCGTTGCATTTGCCAGGCTCCACGCAATCCCAGCTTCTCCTGGAGAAAGAGCACCAGGAACATGCCCTGCTGGTGGCCAGGTGAGGCAGGATAGGGGCAGCAAGGGGTGAAACTACCCGTGGGAGCCAGCACCAGGCTGGGAGCTCCTGAGGTGGAGCTCAGCCATGCCCATCCTAAACCCAGCCCTGCAGCTGCCACAGCCACGTCCCTCAGAGGAGATGCCAGCTCTCCTCGCTGATAACTGCACCAGGCAGGCACCAAAGCAGCCTGAGTGAAGGCAAATCCCTGCTCACCCGGGCAGGGAAAGCCTCATCTGGTGCCCGATGTCGGACAAGGCGGGGGCTCTGCCCTGCGCCCCAGGATTGCTGGAGCCTGGCAGTAAATCTGAGGGTTGGTGCTGTCCCAGCTGAGCCCGGCTTTGCAGGGCACAGATCCACCAGCCCAGGCTTTGCTGCTGCACCCAGCAAAGGGAGGGAGAGCACGGATGGGGCTGGAGCTGGCAGGGTGTGCCCAGGGCTCGGTGCCACCCTCTGCTTGTCCCTGCAGGGTGACATCAGTGGTGTCCCCTCACGGAATGGGCATTTCTGCCCTGCCTCCATGCCACTCTGGGACACAGCAGGGCACTCAGGGGTCAGTGGGACCATGGCTGATGGGTCCCAGCTCTGCCCTCTCTGGAGAGGAGGAGCTGCGAGGGCCGGGTCAGACTCTTCCTCCCCTACCATCCCAAATTCTCACCGAGCTCTTCCTCCTCCAGCACGGAAACAGCGCTGGTTTGGTGATGAGGATTTGGCTGCGCCTGTGCCCAAGTGCCAGAGCCCTGCAGGAGCTCCAAGCAGGGCTTTTATCCCTTCCCCTCAGCCCAGAGTTATCCCCAGAGCTTTAACCAAGGGCTTGTGTACAAGGGGATGGCTGGGGCTTGTCCCCCTCCCACCATGCACTGCCCGAGCCGAGTGCCTGGCAGCCCAGGGATAATGGGCCCAGAAAGGGCATTTCACTGCAATTCCTGGGCTGCAGGAGTGGGCCAGAGGAGCTCTGGGAAAAACGGGAACCTGCTGACAGGAAATGAGTGTTCCTCACCCTCTGCTTGTGGATTTAAACTCCACTGCCCCTCCTGACTCTGGGTGAGTTACAGCCTGATGAGGAAATGCATCCCAGGGAGGGAATGCTCTGGGGGAATTCCCACCACCCACGAGCAGAGGAGTCAAGAGACCCAGGGGCTTGGCCAGGAGCAGGGACCAGCATAGTTTCGGAGACCTCAGCCATTTTCTCCTTCTGTTTTCAGAACTTCAAGGCTTTTGTGCACCCAGGGGAGAGATCCTTCATCCCTGGACAGCCTGGTGGATGCAGGAGGACACGAGAGTCATAGGGAGAGAGGGAAAGCAGGAACGAGCAGATCTCATCTTGGTGATGAAAGACAGAGCTGCGGGCTCGGAGACAGCCTCACTTCAAGGTGAATTATTAACAGCAGAGGGAACATCTTCACCAGGAGGAACTGAAGGGCTCTAGCTGGAACAGGAGCAGCTCTTCAGGCAGGTTTTCACACAACAGAAGGCAGAGGGTGGGATCTGGGCTGGGAGTGAGGGTGGGCAGGCAGCTACAGCCAGCTCTCCATGGGCGCTGGGATTCTGGATTCACTTCCTGTCCCGAGGCACAGGATTTTGCATTCCTTCTGGTCTCAGCCAGAAATGTCACCCCACACGTGATATGGGAGATGGAGCTGCCCTCCAGGGGGATGGAGCTGCTCTCCAGAGGGATGGAGCTGCTCTCCAGAGGGATGGAGCTGCTCTCCAGAGGGATGGAGCCATCTCCAGGGGGATAGAGTTGCCCTCCAGAGGGATGGAGCTGCTCTCCAGAGGGATGGAGCTGTCCTCCAGAGGGATGGAGTTGCTCTCCATGGGGATGCAGCTGCCCTCCAGGGGGATGGAGCTGCTCTCCAGAGGGATGGAGCTGCTCTCCAGGGGGATGGAGCTGCTCTCCAGAGGGATGGAGCTGTCCTCCAGGGGGATGGAGCTGCTCTCCAGAGGGATGGAGCTGTCCTCCAGGGGGATGGAGTTGCTCTCCATGGGGATGGAGCTGCTCATAGAGGGATGGAGCTGCTCATAGAGGGATGGAGCTGCCCTCCAGGGGGATGGAGCTGCTCTCCATGGGGATGGAGCTGCTCTCCAAGGGGATGGAGCTGCTCTCCAGGGGGATGGAGCTGCTCTCCAGGGGGATGGAGCTGCTTTCCAGAGGGATGGAGCTGCTCTCCAGAGGGATGGAGCTGCTCTCCATGGGGATGGAGCTGCTCTCCAGGGGGATGGAGCTGCTCTCCAGAGGGATGGAGCTGCTCTCCAGGGGGATGGAGCTGCTCTCCAGGGGGATGGAGCTGCTCTCCAGGGGGATGGAGCTGCTCTCCATGGAGGAAAACATCCTCCCGACTCCACGGCCGGGAAGTGGGATGCTACTGACACCCAGTGGCTCCCAGCATCCTGCAGACAGGGACTGCGCCCTGGGCTGGGGCAGGGGACGCGGCCCTGCTGTCCCTTCCCTGGGGACTCCTCTGTGGAGGCGGCGCTTGGAGCCCCTGGGCACCACCTGCGGCCAGCAGCGACATCCCTGGCAGCACCAGGGTGGGCAGTGGTGGCACAGGGGAGGAGCAGGGACATTCCAGAGGGTGCTGGATCCATGTTGAGCTCAGCAGGGTCTGCCTTGTGTGGGGGAGACGTCGTGGGAGATGTCGTGACCCCCAGAATGGCACAACCACCTGTGCAAACAACGTTCTAACAGCTGATCAGCAAATGCTGGGGGAGGACAGAGGCTGGGGCCAGTGTCCTCTGCGACCTTCTGGTGGCTGCTCCCCAGATGCCCCTGGTCAGCTCTGACCGCAAACTCTGCAGGGATGGAGGCTGGAATTTTGGGATGGAGCTGCCCCTCACAACCATTCCGACCCCAGGCCGAGCAGCAGGTTTGAGCTGGGAGTGGATGTAGCTAAATCAGGAAAGCCCATCCGCGTTCCAGAGGAAGCCCATCTACACAGGGAATTATTTAAGAGCAGCAACAGAGCTTCTCCATCCCCTCCGCACGTCACTGCAGCTCCAAAATCAAGCAAAGCAAGAAAACAGCGTGGAAAAATAGCAACAAACTGCCTGCATTTGGCATCCCACGGTGCAGAGCCAGAGAAGATGCGGCCTCTGACCTGAGGAACAGCAGCAGATAAGATGGACACGCAGCAGAATAAAAAAAGGGCTCAGGAGCAACACTTCACAGCTGAGAAAAACACATTTTCCTGGGGGCCTCCACACTGACGAGCTCTTGTTTGCGCCACAGAGAGCACCCAGAGGCTGCTGAAACAGAAATGCATTTTTAATTATTTGTTGCTATCAATTGCTTTGCAGATGGGAGCCGCTGACAACAGGAACCCATGGCGGGGAGCTCAGAGGAGCTCGCTGGGCCATGTGTGAGCAGAAAGGCAGAGCTCACCTAAGAAAGGCCGTCCCAAAAACCTCAGAGAGGACCAGCCGCCCCTGCGGGGTCAGAGGGAGAAGGGCTGCTGCCCCAGCAAGCGTCTGAACCAAACTGTGGGTGGGGACAGAGAAAGAAGCAGGCGGTGGAAATGGCACACGGCACACGGATTTTGTTTGTGTTCCTCCAGACAGGGCTGGGCACCTCTGCCTGCAGGATCGGGAGACACTGCTTGGAGACCAGGCACCACATCTGGGCTACAAATAAGGCAAAATCTGGGAGCTCATCCCTTCCTCCTTTTCGCAGGCCTTCACTGTCTCCTCCAGCCAAGGGAGCCGGGGACAGGGGAAGCTCGGGGGTGTCCAGAGAGTGCGAGGGAATGCAGAGGCTGAATTAAAACTCCATTTCTCAGCCCAAATGAGCCTCGCTGCCAGCCCCTCGCACGCACAGGCATCCAGCTCTGGATGCAAATGGGCTAATTAGCATCGACCCCCTGATCATTACCGAGGGCAGGGCCCGCTGATCCACACTGATCCGTGGCTGCTCAGTCAGGACAGTCGGGTGTCAGTCACTGCAGGGACCCTGCTGCCCCCTCCCCAGGGACCCGTGTGCCTCGCTGTGGAGAACAAAAGGAAGGTTCTGATTTATCGCCCACAATGTGCCCACCGCTTGTGTGGCAGCAGCAGGGACCTGGCCAGAGCAGGTTTCCTTCAGGGCAGGAAAGGAAGCTGTCCCTTTTGCTGTCCCTTTTGCTGTCCTTTTTTCTGTCCCTTTTGGTGCCCCTGTGCCACCCCCAGCAGTGCCAGCCTGTCCCCTGTGAGAGGACAAACGCTCTCTGCTCCCAGCTGGCACCCCAGGCACGCTTCCCTCTCCTTGCTCAGGGAACACCTTCCACCCACCGCACTAAACACGGATCCTGACCTGGGCCTGTCTCCCTGCTCCAGCTCTGCCCCCTCTTCCCACCCTTCCCAACCCGACGCTTCCCCAAAAGTCTCTTTTTTTTCCCCCCTCCCGTGTGTTTTGTTCCCTGCCAGCTCCACGGAGCTCCCCGCTCCCGTCTCTCCCACACAAATCGTTTTCCCCTTGCACATTGGAGAGCGCCGGGGGAGGAGTGGGAGAATCACAGCCCCCTTCTCACCTCAGATCACACCTCCAGAGCTGGGAACATAAACCGGAGGCGGCTGCTTCCCGAGGCGTGCCCGAGGACGCTCTGGCGGCTGGAGCGCGGCAGGACTCTCCCGCCCCGGAGATGAGAAGCGCTGCGGAGCTGCGGGAGCGGCGGCGGCGAACAAAGGAGCGGGGCCGAGCCCCGTGCCGTGCCGCCAGCTCCCTCCCGGCCGGCAGCGCTCGCTGTCTGCGGGCAGAGCCCCGGGCTCGCAGGCGAGCGGCGGCGGCGAGGATGGAGCGACGATGCTGGAGGCGCTGGCGGCTGTGGTGCCTTCCCCGCGCTCCTAAAACTGAGAGCCAGGCTCGGTTAAGGGATAAGGGGTTTCTACCTCGCTGTTTAATAAGGGTACTTATGGTGCAAACGCTTCACCAAGGTGGGATGCGTCAAAACGCACACCCACGGTGGATCCTGTGTACAATTTTATTGTATGTTAGCATATATATATTGCCTGCAAATACATCTATATTTTATATATATATATAAATAAAAAATTTATTTTGCTATATATTTAATTTTTATTTTATTTTAAATTTTATTTGTGTTTTCATATATTTATTTATAATTTCAATACTTATTTTTAATTTAATTAATTTAAAATTAAAATGTAATTTTTTTCAATATCTAAATTTATTTATTTATTTTAAAATATTATTTTATTGTCTATTAGCATAATTGCTATATATTACATACGTGTATTTATATAGAATATAGGTAAAATACATGTAATAGTATTATATATAATAATATATAATATATAACATATAATATATAATTTATAATATATAATATATAATATATAACATATAACATATAACATATAACATATAATATATAATATATAATATATAATATATAATATATAATATATAACATATAATATATAATATATAACATATAATATATAATTATGTATTATATAATTATATATTATATATAATAAATAATATTATATGTATAAAATCTTATCTGATTGTGTATCTATTGGGTTTATTTTTATATATTTATTTCTTTCTAAATTTTAATATTTAATCTAAAAATGGTTAATTTAAATGTGAAATTTTATTTAATTTTAAAATTAAATATTTACATAAAAATAAACATAATTATTTATTTTTAAAATACGGTTTTATTGTATATTAGCATATATATATTGCTGGCAAATCAGCATATCTAATGAGGGTTCCTTGATGAGAGGCTTGAAGGAACAGTGTGATGCCCTCCTATCCCGAAGTGTTCCTCCCTGGATGGGCCTCATCCTGGTTTACAGGAATGTATCTTAGAGGGGATCTCGGTTTCCCAGGATAGCTTACGGCTTTCCATCCCCCAGCCATGAGGCTTTCGGGATGTTTGGTCTCCTAAGAGAATATCAGGACCACGCTAAATTATCAGGCTTTAGGAATTACAAGCATGCATGCTAAGGGCGCTGAGAATACATAAAAGATATATAAAAGAAAAGGCAAAAACTCGTCATGGCATCAGCTGCAGTGGCTCCAGAACAGAGGAAACACACTTTGTGCATCCACACGTGGGTCCTGAGCTCTCCCAGTGGGAAAACACGAGATCAGCCTCACAAGCAGAACGCCCACGCTGCTCTCAGCGATTCCAAACCCTTCCCTTCCCTCCTCTGGCCCAGCTCCGGTGCGCTCGGGGCTGTCCCGTCGTGGCACCGCGCCGAGGGGGGGTCTGGGCTGTCCTGGGCGCCTTTGGACACCTGGAGGGCAGCAGAGCTCGGGCTGGGCGCTGGCACAGGCAGGGCTGCAGCCCGGCCAAGGGACGATGAAGTCATGGAGAACTCGGGCCAGCTCCGTGTCTGCCAGGATGAGGCAGAGTCTCCTCGCCAGCTCGGGCTGACAGAAACCGCTCACTGCCCTTCCCGTGTGAGGGCAATCCAAAAGCACCTCACCAACCAGGCCGGCTTTTGTAGACGTGAACCTCTGACCCAGGAGAGGCTTTTCTCGGGGGAAGCTGCGATCTCCAAAACGCTCTTTTCCCTGCGTCGTGCAGCTCCAGCTCCTCTGCTGCCCTGCTTGGCTGCACGGAGACGTCGCCCATCCACGAGTGGGTGTTCCTGGGCGCCGTGCCGCCTCAGCACCCCCACAACCCCGAGGCTCCGGGGGTTCCCCAGCTCTGGGGGTGGACCTGGGGACACTTGTGTCCCCACAGAGAGCTGGCCCTGCCCAGCGTGCTGCCCTGGCAATCGCTGCCAGGTGAGGCACGGCCAGCCTGCCCGCTCCAGGAGGGCACAGGGAGTGCCTGTGACCGCTGACAGGGGGAGAGGATCTGCCTGTGGATCCAGCTGCCAAGAGGGCTGGGAGACTGCCTCCAGCCAGGTGAGGCTGTAGCTGGCCTTTGAATGGCACTTGAGGCCCAGGTTTCCGGGCCTCTGCACATTTCATGACTTCCCAAATAAACACAAGATGCGTCGCGGCACAGCGCAAGCCGTGCGCCAGCAAATCCTCGTCGCCCTCCTCCAGAAAGCTGGAGGAGCCAGGAGGGTGCCAGGATCCACTGCTCAGCTTGGATTGCTCCAGGATCACAGCTCTGGGGCACATGGGTGGTGGGGACCTGGGAGGGGTGTGGGAGCTACGGAGCTCCAGGGATCCCTGAAGGAAGAGGGGCTGTGCAGGGCACGGTGCCAGGTGCTCTCCTGCTGGGACGTGGCCTGTTCTGAGGCTGGGGAGCCGGCAGAACTCCTCACACAGGACATCTCACACCTCTGCTGTCCCCAAAGCCCTGGGAAAGTTCTCTTTGCTCTGCTGGCACAGGGGGAGAGCCTCCCTTGAAGAGGGGATAACCGCCAGGAGCAGCACAGGGCAGCGTCTCTCTCTGGGATTGAAAACAGGAAAGGAGAAGGTGGGAGCCTCTACAGACACCCCAGGAGCCAAATACCTGAGGAACCACGAGCAGCTGCACAGCAAAGGCAGAAAAACCTCCTTTTTTTCAAGTGTATAAACTCGATGGAGACAAAATTCCCCCTCGGGATTCCTTGGCTGGGAGCATCTCCTGGCTGAACTTCCACCCAGATTCTGCTCTGCCCCTGTCGTGCCATCAGTGCCCTCATCCTCCTCTGGTGAGGCAGCAGCCACGGCCAGTCTGCCTCTGCAGCTTCATCTGCCACGGCGGGCGCCTCTAATGAACGAATTAATTTTGTTCTCAACCGGGTGCGACACGCATTCAAAAAGGCGGAACACAAACGTTTCCCTTCCCTAATTTCTCGCGTCCCTTTCGATTTGTCGTGCGCGCAGACGGACGGGCTCTCCGTAATTCCCCCACCAGCAGGGCCCTGGATGTTCCAGCAGCGCCGAGACAAACGAGCTCCCAGCAGCAGCAGCTGAGGTTGTGCCCCGTGCTTGCTGCCACCCGCCTCGGGCACGGCGCGGTGCAGGAGCCCAGAACCGAGACTGCGGCTCTCTCACAGGTGATCACGACCCCGAGGCAGGCACCTCCCTTCCCGTGCCAGCAGAACCTTTGCTAATTTGCCATCCGAGATGGATCTCTGCCCGTTTCCCCCCCCATGCCAATTTTCCATTTAGGCGCCCGCGCCCTTCTCCCCCCGCGGTGCCGTGCGGCGCGACGTGCACACAGAGAGCGATCCTGTGCCCACTCAACTTCTGTTTTGCTGAGCTTAATAAGCCAAGAGGCTCCACTGCAAAACAAGCTCCTCTCTCCTCAGGCCAGCCTTTTTTTCTTTTTTTTCTTTTTTTTTTTTCTTCCCCCTTGCTCTTCTAGCTTTTGGGTGGAGGCCACAAAAATGGTGAGGGCGTTGCAAAAACCTTTAACGAAGTGACCACACCAGCACCAAAGAATTTCCCTTCTCCAGGAGCGAAGAGGAGCTGTAGCTATACCCAAAATTCAGATAGAACTGGGGAGGGAGGTGTTTTCCTGAGGTTTGGGGATGGCTGGGATCAAATCTGAGATCTCAGCCGTGTCACCCCTGTTTCAGAAATCATTTGCAGCTACAGGTATCTTCCTCAGGAAGCAGAGCAGCAGTGAAGTGGCTAAGTGTGAGAATTCATTTCCTCACACCGATGACAATTCTTGGAGGACTGAGCAGACTTCCAGCCCCAAAATTAGCATTTGCAATCCCTCTCATAATGAGAGGCCACAGGCAGCCGGGAACAATCTCTCACCAAACTGTCCCGAGCACAAAGCTGCTCTGGGAAGCAAGAAGCTCTTTAAGAAGGACTAATTGTTAAGATTTGCAAAATCCATTTTTTCCCATCATCCCCGAAAATCCATTTTAGAATTGGTAAATTTGTTCTAGGATTAGATTAATAGGTTTCATGATTTATAAACCTTTTCTTCTCTCTCGCCCTCCCCTTGACTTTTAAAAAGCAGTCGCAGACTTTGGCTCTGCCCAGAAATTAGAAGTAATTTCTCATCCACTGCTGTTGAGATCTCCTGACAGGGTTTGGTGGATTACAGAGGGGAATTTCCCACCTGGAATGCCATGACATCCCCGTGCCAAACCCTCCTTGCAAACAGGACGCTTGAGGGTGGGATGTGTTAGCACCTGGGACCTGCGACGCATCCTTGGAACCGAAAGCAAACAAAACCCAGCCAAATAAATTTAAGGCCTTGCTTTGAATCACCTGAAAACACCACAACAGCACCACCTGCCCAGAGCAGCTGTGTCCAAATGTGGAAAACGCAGCAGAGAAGCAAAAAATTGTGCTGTTATCCAGAGTATCTCACAAAACTACAGCAGTCTGCTGGGGACAGTTTGCTCAGGGACTTTCCCTGTCAGTGATGGTGAGTTTACATCCACTGGCCCTTGAGGGATTTGTTCTCTGTGCCCTCCTTTCCTCTCACACACAGCCCAGGCTGCCCAAGCATCCCCCAGACATCCCAGCGGGATCAAACGATCCACTGACACGTGAGAGCCACAGCAAACCTCAGCTCCCCGTGGGACCTGTACAGAGCAGCCTTGTGCAAGCAAATAATTTATCAGACTCAACGAAAGGTCCCACTGAGCAGCCCCAAAGCCACTGTCACAGCTCCACTTTGCTCCGTGGCCACATCATTCCCAGCTCGGGCTGATGGATTCTTAATTAGCATCTTAATGCGAGGAGCATATGCAATGAAGCATGAAAAGAAAATCCCCGTCATTTAAATTCATTAACAGTCATCCAAAGTCTTCGGTGCAGAGGTGGAATTAGCTCTGAACTCCTTGGGAGAGCCCAGCTGTGCTCACTAAACTCTGCTGGATGTTGCTTGTTTGTTGAGCTGCCTCCAGGAGGGTTTGGCCCCCTGGATTTGCCCCCCCCGGTTTATTTGGGATTGCAATCCCCCCAGTCCCCTCTGGATTCTCAGGGATTGGATCTCCCTGGTGGCTGTGCAGGGACACGAAGAGGTGGAGCCACAGCCCTGACCCCAAATCTGGATACAGAGCCCCAGGGCCAGGCCGGTCATGGATGTGTTGGGAATCCGTGGTTAGCACATGGATTTCTCTGCCTCCTCCTGACCCCTGCAGCAGGGAATTCCTGCAGCTGTCTGCTCTCTGTCCCCTGGCTGAGAGGGCTGTGAGAAGGAACATCCCAACTCCTGGCAGAGCTCTGCCTTTGGGAGGGGGGGACACAGCAGTGTGAGAGCTGCTGCAATATATCCCACCTCTAAGGGAGGGGATGGGCTTCTCCTTTGGAGATCTGACAGCTGTTTATCCAGGAACACAGGCAGGAAGAGCAAAGGGGTCCCGGGACACAGGACAGAGGTTCAGGGACACAACAGCCGCAAATAGAATCCAGGGATGACAGCTGAAAGGGGTCCGAGGGCACAGGGACACAATCAGGGTGGGTCCTGAGGTCAGGGTCCAATAAGAAAGGGGAAAAGTGGTGCAAAGGGGTAAATATGAACTGGGGGGACTCATGGGGTTACAGGGGTGGAACACTGTGGGAAATCTAACCCAGTGGGAAGAGCATCCTGGCATGGGTGGGTGTATGGTAACGGTGACAAATTTAACGAGACCTAAGAAATATGAACATGTGTCTGCAAAGGCCCACGGGAGGGAGGTTTTCCTCACCACGACCTAAAAGGGGATCTTTCCCCATTTGCCTCGGTCCCTCCAGGGCTGAGGCACAGCTGCCTTGGGGATAAACCCCTGGGCCTCCACAGGGTGACAGCAGGGTGGGGATGTTTTTGGGGCCACAGAATGGGCTCAGCACACAGAACAAGGGCTGGAATGTGCCTGAGAGAGCCCCAGAGCTGCTGGGGGTGAGGAGCTGCGAGAGCCCAGCCCCTGTGAATAAATACAAGGTGGATTTTAATAAGGCAGGACTTTCCCATCTGCTGGGATTAAAGGAACTCATTTTCCAGCCCCGCTTTCCCTCCCTCAGCCATTTGCCATCACCCCACCATGGGTGGTGCTGCAGATTCTAAAGCTCCCTCAGGGAGTCCCCAAGGCCCCATTCCAGGAGCCAGCCCCTGGACTGGGGACTTGGGAAGTGCTGGGCTGGGCTCAGAATTCCCACAGATTCCTCCTGCCACTGGCGAGGAGCTGGCAGATGGGAGGAGGGGAGGAACAGCTTGTGCCAGCAAGGCTTGTCCTCCTGAGCGTCCCCTGCCTTCCCCTGGGCTTTGTCTGTCCTCAGTGTTTTGCTGAAGACAAATTACCAAAGCCAAAGAGGCGAAGAAATCAGAATAAGCTGCTCCAGAGCAATTATAGTGAAGGCCTCATTTACAGAGAAAACCTGATTTAATGCAAAACAGGCTTAGAGGCTGCTGCAAACCAGTCTGGTTTAGGGTGTTTGTAGCTTCTTGAATTTCTTTCCCTCAATTAAGGATTGGTTTTATAAGCCAACCCCGAATTTACCATTAAACAAGAATAAGACACCCTCGCAGAAGTTGCAGGGAGTGCAAATAAACAGGATCCAGAGGCAATTTGCATTCAGCCCGTGCTGCTTTCCAGGCTCCTGAGGTGGAACTATCTCTGGAAGGGGGCAGCAACCAACCTGACAAACTCAGAAATACCCTGGATACGCCAAACTGGCCACAGCTATAACGTCCTTGGAGGTCTGTGTCCATCTGTGCTGGGTTTGACAGAGCAGGGGTACAGGCGCCAGAAGCTTCCAGCTCATCCTCACCTCGATCCACAAGCTTTTCCTTATGTTTTCTCTGCTCTCCAGCGGAGGAGGGCAGGGATAGAGCAGCTTTGGGCCCAGCCAGGCTCAGCCCACCTCCCAACACCATCGTTTTCCAGTGCCAGGGCTGCGGGGGGAGTGACTGCAGTGTTCGAGGAATGCAGCGATCTGAGATTCTTTCAGACATCTTTAATAAATGATAGAAAAGGCGCTGCCTTTTTTTTTTTTTTTTTTTTTTTTCCTCCTCCTTCTATGCCAGGAGATTTTCTCATCGAGTTTCAAAGAGATCTTTTATTCCCAGAATGGGGAAATAAAACCATTTCCATTCGAAACACTACTCGAAGATTACATTTGCCTCAACCTAATTTTTAAAACACTCTCAAAAGAGAGGGAAATGAGTGTAAAGCAAACAGGGATCTGGTTTATTTTGGATTATATTGACTCTTCCATTTCATCTCAAAGGCTTTGAGAAGGTGGAGAGAGCTCACACACACGAATTCCTTTACAGCAAGGAAAAAAATAAATATGCAGGAAAACTTTCTATTTTGGGCAGCTCCGCGAAAGAAATCTCATTCTGGGCTGGGGTGGGGTTTTGGGGTTTTTTTTTTTCTTTTTTGTTTTGTTTTTCTGGTTAGGCAGGAAAACGAAAAAGCAATTATTCATGCAGCTCTCATTAACCATGCATTTACAAGTTGTTTGGAGGTGATTAGTCAGTCCGAGAGGCGCAGACAGCAGCAGCGTGTGTTTATTAACGCGGCGGGGGAAGGTGCTGAAGGTGATGCGGGGAATCAGCCAAAGCCTCCCGCTATTGATTAGCGATTTGGGCAGCCCGCATTCATTACAGTCGCTCTCGCCGCTGTGCTAATGAGCACTTTAAGACCAGAGCTGTAATCTAAAGCTGGGTTTTGAGCGGCAGGATCAGGATCAGGACCAGCTCGGAGCTGGGTTTCCTCTCTCTGGACCATCCCGGGCAATTTGTCTCCAGGTGTCCTTGGAGAAAGCTGGGGAGTGTTTTTCATCCAGGACCGTATCCAAATGCCTTCCCGGGGCTGGAGCTGCTTCCCATCGAGGGGAATTTGGGAAAATGACCTGGCTGATTGCGTGGCCCTGACCTGGGAGTGAGTGTGGGAAAGGCTCAGATTCGGGTGCTGCTCGTGAAAATGGGAGGATTTACTCCAGCAAATAATTCAGCAACTCTGTTCTTCTCCCTCCGACTCTCCTGCCCTCCTTCCCTCCCTTCCCTGATAAAATAACTGAACGACAAGGACTGAATTCTGCAGTAGGGGATTTTCCAGCCTAGGCCTCCTCCCAGGATAATCTATTACCTTCACAAATTACTGCAGACAGTTCTTTATTGTTTAGAACCTTTTATCCAAATAAATGCATAAACCTTTCGGAAGGGAAAGAGGAGAGGGGGGGAGATGAAGGGAACTGGCATTTGAAATGAAACTCTCCTTCCCTCATTGACTGTTGTATGCTAAAGGAAAAAAAAAAAAAAAAAGAGAAAAAAAGAAAATAAGACTGAAAAAAAGAAAAATGACTGAAAGAAAAGGAAAGGAATGAGCCCAGGGGAACAGAAACTGGTGATCTGCAATGGATTTCATTAAAGACTTCCCCCTTTAAATATTACAAGTGTTTGTTCTCTGCAGCCTGATAAATATCTGGCTGTGTTGAGATTGAAAATTGATAAGCCATGCAACATCAATCTCTTTCAGACCCGCAGCCTCCCTGCAAACTCATCACTTCGGGACGGCCCCACTTTAATTAGCTGGTGGGGTTGGGCGGCCTGGAAGTATTTCCAGGGTTCTGCTCCATTAGGCCCCTTCGGGAAGATATTTCCCAAATGGGAATGGAGAGGCCAAATGAAGGAGCTGCCTCCTCTCCCTCCCTGCCTGGCACACTCCATTATCCTGCTTTCAGCATTCCCTCAGCGCTGGCAGGCAGGACGGGGCTGGGATGCAGCTGGGATGCTCAGGGAGGGATTTGGGAAAGGGAAGGGCCGGGAAATGAATCTCAGTCTGGGGGAGGGCACCAGGTTAGCAGCGACACAAACAGGATCGTGGTTTCTGCAGCACCCATGAACTTTCTGGCTCTGGGGGAGCAGTGAGGAGCTGCAATCCCACCTGGCTGCCCGGCATTTATGCATTGAGCAAGGCTCGGGCATGAGCTGCAAGGTTTTCCTCTCCCACCAGTGAGCTCCCCACTGTCCCCACCCCAGGGTGGGGCACTCACTGGGTGAGGGTCTGTGAGTGCAGGGACGTGTCTCAGCTCAGCACAGACCCAACTGCTCCTTTTTTGGGAACCTCTTTGAAGCCATCCAGCAGGAACTGAACTTCCTGCACCCCCCTGGAGACTGTCCTGGAGACAATCATTGAAAAGCGACGTGGGGGGCTGTTGGCAAACCTCTGCTGAGTCCTCAATCGGACTGGGGCAGCCTCTGGCATCGCCTCTGAGCACGCTGAGAACCGACTCTGCCCCGTTTGGCCATCCCAGCTTTCACCGGGGCAACTCAGGGCACCCACCTTCTCCTCTGCTTCCTCCTCCTCCTCCTCCTCTTTTTGCAGATCTGTCCCACAGCGCTGGTCAGCTCCTCCCCTGCTGCAGCCCGGTGGGAATGGGGACATCCCGGAGTCACCCAGAGTTCGGGAAGCTCTGGAGAGGCAGGGAATGACTCGGAGCCGAGCACTATGAAGATGTTGCCCGGGAGAGCAACTCCTCTTGTCGGCCCTGGCGGCTCTTCATCAGGAAAGCCTCGTTCACTCTAACAAAGCTCAACTAATGTGCTGTTTATTACCCTGGCTGTGGCGTTTGGACTGTCAGGAGATGAAGAAATATCCCCGGAATTAACGGCAACATAACGGAGGAAGAGGAGCCAGGGGAGAGGTTGAGGCAAGTGCTGTTATCTAAGAAAGGGGCTCGTAAAGCCTCGACACTGCGAAGGGTTCGTGCTTTGCGCCCGAGAGGGGAACGGGGCAGCGGAGCCTGGGCGCAGGGACAGGCTGGGCACGGAGCACAGGGCACTGCCAGGCTTCTCCCTCAGCGCCCTGTGCCTTCATGGACGGCAGGACAATCAACCCACACGCACCCGAGGTTTGTGTCCAAAGAGGAGACACAGGAGATCTGTGACTTTATTCGAACAAAGGGAGAGGCCATGGGACATTTCCCATGGAGTCTCTCAAGCTGTTAGAGGACGCAGCCTCCTTTTTATCCTCATTTCCCAGCAACATTTCCCTCTCTCCTTCCCCACTGGCTGAGGTCCTTGAGAGGTACAGACTTCCCGAATCACCTACTACAGACACCCTTTCTAATGTGTACCCCCTGTTTTTTTCTTTTCCTTGTGTCTCTGTTCTTTTTCTCTGAGTCCAGGGATTTAGCACAGCCTTGGGTGAGTAACAGTCTGTGTCAACTAGAGGAATTCCTCTGGAATTTATGGTTCCCCCAAGTGCTTCTTTCACCTCTCTGTACCTGTGTTTATCTCCCAGCAGGCCCACGCTTTGTAAAGACATCTCCTCCTCATTCCTTTCCTGGACGCTGCTGCTCAGCCCATGGAAAGATGCCCAGTCCCAGGAAGAGCATTCCCAGAGGGAATTAACATCCTCCCCTCCAAGGCTCGGCAGTCTTTCTGTCTTTACAGAGCTCCAGGTTAATGCTCCCAGGTGGGCTGGGCACAGGGAACACAGGGAATTCGGGAGCACCCTCAGCCAGGCTGGAAACCCAGGAGGAGAGATCAGAGCCTGGGCAGGAGGGAGGGAGGGAGGCTCAAGGGTGGATGTGTGAGCTGGAGGAGATGTCACCCAGCCCAGAGATGCAGGGGACACACCGAGGGCAAGCAGGAAGAGCCCAAACGGAGACAAATTTTGAAGTGTGGCCCTTTGGGTTACCACCAGCGGGACGCTGCCAACATCTCCTGCCACAGCAACATCCCTGTGGATCCTCCACGAGGAGGGATTCACCCTGGAGCCGGGATGAAACACCCTGGGAATGCCGCCCCGTCAGAACAACGCAATTAGCCACTTAATTCCTTATGTTAATTAACCTGCTCTTGCTCAGGCACCTTTGTGGAGGTATCGCCCTGCTCTCCGGGGTGCTCTTGGGAAAGCAATTATATGCTACTTACTTGGCAATTAATTACAGCTTTTAGGAAGGCCGGGGGAGGGCATCTCTTCCTGTTTGATCCTGTAAATGCTTCATTAAAGGCCCAACCAGGAACAGGATATTTTTGTCACCTGGGCAATCCCAGGTGAGCAGATCCTTTGAGGAGGCAGCGGCGGTGGGAATTCTGCTTGGTGTTAGGAAAGAAGAAAGGCCTGGCCCTGGTGGAGTGAATTCAGCACAGCCACCACTCAGCACCTCCGTGGCTGCCAGATGAGCGCTTGGGGTGTCCTGCACCAAAAGGGAAGGACAGGTGACACTTCCCTAATGAAACAGCTCTTCGCGAGTGGGGCTGCGAATGAAACCGAGCTGGGAAATGCACGCTTGTGGTCCAGAGCCTGGCGAGAATTTCCAGGGAGATGTTTGAAGTCAAACACTGACCACGTCCTGTCCCTCCTTAAGCCTAGAAATGGAAACTTTGGGGGGTACCGAAGATAAGAATTTAATGAAAGACGCTGAGGTTTTGATTTTTATTTTTTTTTTCCCTAATTAAGCTACCCGGAAAAATCACCCTGTTGGAATTTTCTCAGGGCAAGTGCCATTTCCAAAGCCTGTTCTGCTGAAGACACACAGTTCAATTAGACAATAACTCCTTTGTTTTGTGCCTTCTCACCCGGTTTCACAGTGAATTGAGCAGCAGCCGCCCGAAGAATGTGTTAAATGAATAATTGGGTGCAGCGAGGAGCAGAATCCAAGCTCTTCCATGGGGGATAACCCCCGAGCAAGGCCCCAAGATGAAACACGGGAGGTTGCTGCCTGACAACAAAAGGGAGAAATCTCACAACAGTGTCGAAATAGAAAGATAAAAGCAACCCTTTAATGAAAGCTTTCAGGTGCACAAATACGGCTCTGCGCATGTGAGAAAGGATTCGTATACATTTTATAAAGTTAATTAATGAGCGTATCCAGCAGGTACATCCAATTGGGAATCAGTTACCCCAGCAACCCACACTTGGGTCGGCCCCTTGGGGTTGGTCCAGAGGCTTCTTTGCCCTATTTTCTTAAGTTCTGGTGGAAAACAAGATGTTCTTGCCAGAAATCCTCTTCTTAGGAATAAGTCTGAACAGAATTCCAAGAACGTGTTAGAAAGGGCTGGCTTATTACGAGAAAGGGCAGGAAAATTACTAGAAAGGACACAACTACATATTTAAAACCTACAGGGCTACAAATATGTGAAAAAATGCATAGAAAAAAGCTGAAAGGGCCTCGAGGTGAGGAGGAGGTGCAGAATCAGTTTGAAGGCAACAGCTACAGCCTGAAGCATCTCCATGGGGTGCTGACCTTTGCCTAAAATGCTGAGCTTTTGAGTCCATCCCAAAGCCTGGGAGAGTTTGGCCATGCCCCATGGCCAGGTGGCCTCTCGCTGTCCCCTCCTCGCTTTGGGACAGGGATTGTGGCGGCTCTCAGCAGCTCTGCCTTTCCACGGGGGTCCGGGAGCTCGGCAGGTCCATCTGCTCCTTGCTTGGATTGTTCTGGAAGCCACTGGAGCGTGTTGGAGGTGCTGGGCAGCGCGGCGATGGGAAGGGATAGAGGGAAGAACAGACGAGGAGGGGAAGAAAAGACTCTTATTTACTGCGTGGCCGCGTCTCTTGGCTCATCCACCGGGCCTGCCCGAGCGCCTTTTCTCTCGGGTGGGAGCACCGAGTCAGCGGAACGACCGGGACACCGCTCCCCGCTCCGCCTGCCCCTGCCCGGGGTTCTGTCCGCCCGCTATCTGCCTCTCCCCTGAGCTGCGAGAAATGAAAGGAGCGGAGTGGAAGGAGCTCGGGAGCCGCGGGGATGCTCAGTCCCATGGGCTGGAAGGGACCGCAGTGACCCCATCCAGCTCTGGCCGCGCTGGGAGCCCCAGAGCGCTGTCCTGGAGGCATGAAATCCACCGATTTGCACAGAAACTCCCCCAAAAACACCACAAGCACCTGGCTGCCAGCGGGGATATCCGCGCAGCTCCTCCCGCCTCCATCCTGCCCTGCCAGAGGAGCGGCTGCTCGCAGCCCTCATTAGCGGCCCCGTTAATTGGCACGGCGGCCCCGCTCCGCCTGATTGCAGGAGGCAGATGCGAGGCCGATGGCGAGCAGACAGCAGGAGGAGAGGTGCCAGCGCTGACCGAGCCATCGCCACCTCCTTGGCACGCCGGCCCTCGCCGGTGCTCATCCCCGCCAGGGCTGTGCGTGCCGGGGAATCCTGCACGCTCGGCGGGAGGATAAATGGATAAATGGGAGCCGTCAGTCAGCCCGGGCTATCAATCTGCCAAGCTGCATCAGAGCTGCCATAAAAGATGTTTAAAAAGAAAATTGACGTTTTGGTTTATAGCGCCGGGATTTAACGAAGGGGGAAGGAAGGAGGGCTGGAGGAGTCGTGCTGCCTCGCAAGGCTGCTCTGCTGGGCTCTGTCCTGCTCCCAGAGCCAAGCCGTGTCCTCCACGCCGGAGATCGCTGCCCCCAGGACTCCAGGGGTGAAGGTCACGCTTTGGGAATGAGCTCCAGGCTGAGCTGAACCCCACTCCCTGCTGAAGAACAGCAGCTGTGGGCCTGTCCCTACCCAAAATCAGTGCCTGGGCCCAGGGCCAGGCATGGGGCATCCCACAGCAACATCCCTCAACACAGGAACCCCAGCGTTCCACCACTTTGGGCAATCCAGGGTCCTGCTCCCAGCCGGGTTCTCCAGTGTCCAACAAAGGTTGAGCACACCTGGCCCTCAGCAGCACCACTCCCACCTCCACCTCCTTCCACGAATCGTGCAGAGCCTGGAAATGCAGGCGACTGAGTGTGAGTGGACTGCATTTTCAAGATGTTCCTTGAAAAAAAAACCAGGAAACTTCTCCCTTCTTCCCCTCCTGGCTCCATCCCCCTCGCCCTGGCCACTTCTTGGGCTCACCCTGCTGTATGACAGCGTTTTTATAGAGGGGGAATCCCTAAGTGGCACGTCCCCATAAATTATAATCCGTCATAAAACCTGGGATTTATGGAGTGCCTTCTCCTGTGACACTGCCGTGTATTTTACAGCCACCGGTGGAAGGAGCCGGGCAGCGTCCCACAAAATACAGGGAGGAAACAGGAGGAGAGGAAGGCAACAATTCCACCCTTGGGACAGCCAGGAGCACCCACATCCTCCTCTGAGCCCCTGTGTCGAGCTGCCACCAGCAGCGTGGGGACGACACATTTCCTGTGCAGCTCTTCATCTCTGCCTTGTGGCGCTCGGTGCCCCCTGCCTGCCCCACTGCAGGTATTTCCTCCAGGGGATCCTTCCACACCTCATCCTCAGCCTTAGCTTTTATTCCTGGCCTCCCACCCTTCATTTCCCTCTCCTTTGTCCATTAATTAATTCCACAAAGCACCCTGGGATCCATTTATTATGAATGACACGGCAGCAAATAATCTCTCCGGTTTCATTGCTGTGTGATTGCAGCGGGTCCCCGCTGATTGATGCCTTCTTATCTGGGCAGGAGGGTGACCAGCAGCCAGCGTCCCTCAGCCCCTCTCTGACGGGGATGTCAGGTACATCCAAGCATCACAGAGCCCTGATGGAAACCTGGGAACAGTCCAGGAGAACCGGAACGGCCGATTTGCCTCTCTTCAGGCTCCGGCGGCTCCCGGCAATGGGATTGTTGCAAAGAGGATGTTGGACACGTGGGGCACCGCCGGCTTAACCCGCGGGGTTTGGGTTTCACGCCTCTGGCAGTGCACGTTTTGGGGAGGAAAAGCTGCAGCCCTGCAGAGGATTTCTCCTGTCAGGCAATGTTTGCAGGAATCAAATCCAACGTGGGATGAGCAGGAGCAGAACAAGGGCGGGTGAGACAGCTCTGTCTGGGATTAAAATAGCAGAGCTGAGAAAGGTGCAAACGCTCCCGTGGCTCCGGTTCCTTCCCAGTTGCCTCCCCTCAGCCTCCACAAATTCTCACTGTTGAGCAGCTCCGAGACTGGCAGCAAAATGACGGCAAACAAAGGCCTTGCCAAAAAATTGCCAGGGGTTCAGACAGGACTCGGAGCTGCCAAGTCCTGCCAGGGCTGGACCTGTCTTTAGCGAGCTCAGAGATGGAAACGTTGGTGCCTGAAACATTTTAATGCTGAAAATTAGATTTCAGCTGCCTCCGGGGTTAAACAAGAGGGATTTATGAGCTTTAAATTTTGATTTTTGCCATCTAAAATGGAAACCGAGCAGATGCAATCCAGGGTCTCCTGCCCCTCAGCTGCTAAACGGATATCGCTCCCCACACACGCAAAGAGGGCAGATGTGCTGACAGAGCTGAGGGGCTCAGACACGAATTTCCCAAGCCCTGGTGGGGATGAAGACACCACATCATGACAGATCAAGACAAAAAGGCAGAGAGGCCCCAAGACTCAAATAAAAAGTCCATCAGCACGGAAAAAGATGAAGCCAAATGCTCACAATCTCGACGGTAAATCTAATAATCTGTTACTGCTGAGTTTCCCTTTATTTCCTGCAGCACTTTTTCAGGCAGAAGGACAGATGTCAAGACTGGCCTCCCAAATATCATCCTGAAAGCAAGTGTGGATATCGGGGAGCAAAAACTGTTTATGTTCCCGTGATTAAACGGCATAAAACAATTCTCTTTACAGCAACTATTAGCTGGCTAATGGCATCCCATCATTCCTCATATCACTTAAGTGACAGATGGAGCTGACGGCGTAATTAAGCCACTAAGAGTCTCATAAATTACAAAACTACCGGTGAAGCAGCAGCCCCGGCGACGGAAAACCTTTGGAATGTGATGCGTGAGGGAAGTGTCTTCATTTAGGGACTGCAAAGAAACCATTTGGGGCTTTGGAAGGGGCTGAAAGGAAATAATTTAGGGGCTTTGGAAGGATGCTGGGAGTGGATGACACCACAGATGTGCTGCTGGCATGCCGGCCAGGCGGGAGGGGACGGGCCCTGCCTCTCCAAGGAATGCTGCAAATGCCATTCCTGGGTGCTTTGGGAAGGGAAGGGAAGGGAAGGGAAGGGAAGGGAAGGGAAGGGAAGGGAAGGAAAAAGAGAAGAGAAGAGAAGAGAAGAGAAGAGAAGAGAAGAGAAGAGAAGAGAAGAGCAGAGAAGAGAAGAGAAGAGAGAAGAGAAGAGAAGAGAAGAGAAGAGAAGAGAGAGAAGAGAAGAAGAGAAGAAGAGAAGAGAAGAGCTGCACAGGTGGATTGGTCCCTGGGTGGCAGAATTGTGTCTTTTCTCCATCCTCTCCTGTCAAAAGGAACTGGCTCCTGTGTGTCCCTCACTTGGTTTATTAAACTGCTCAGTGCTAAGGGTGGGGAATCCAGAGATGCTTCCCGGAAGCTGGAGCAGTTTTTCCATCTCCTGCTTTCTCGCTCTTTACAGACCTCAGCCTTTTCCTCAGTCTTTCCTTTTCATTCTCTGTGTAACAGGTAAAGTGAAATACTGAAGAAAATAATCTTGGATAATTCTGCCAGAATCTGCTGTTTCTGAGAGACGAGGACATTTGGAACAACAACTTCTCAGGGCCGCTTCTGGAAAAACCAAGCCGTGCATTCCTGGAACGTACCGAGGAGCAAATCCCAGTTTTGGAATTAGGATGTGGATCTTCTCCCTTTCCTCCTTTCGCCTCTGCTGGTGGCCACAGTGGAGAGAACTGGGAGCAAGGGCTTGATTCCCTTTGCTGGATTTCTCTCAACTCCCCAAAGCACCAGGCTCAAGAGCACAGCCTTGGGAAAGGGATGCTCAGACAGCAGCACAGGACTGAACAAATCCACTTAGATCACCTTTTGGATGCAGAATTCCAAGGATATGTGAACACCTCCCTCCGGTTTTACAGAGAACGGATATTTTTCCAGTTCCTCAGGCAGCTCTCTCCATCACAGTGGTATTTTCTGGGGGAAGAAAGCCTTGTAAATGCTAAGTTATAAACAGGCTTTTATTTTACAGTTCAACACCATGACCCACAGTGATACAGCGGATCATTTTAGCAGGATATTACCACTTTGAATTTGAAATTAATTTAATTTACAAGTCTAAGGATAGAGGAAGAGAACTATACATGGAGATATTATTTCATCGGGAAAAAAGAAAAAGTCCCAGAGAAACGGGGAGCTCAGACAAATAGAGGCACATTAAGGCTGACAGTGAATGATGCGATTTTACCAGGGAATTATAGAGAGAGGGTAAGGAAGTGGCAGAATTTACATTCCCTGCCCGTGTTTATTGCTTACAGCTGAGCATTATAAATAATAAACTGGGTTCTTACTGCTGTGTTTTTCCCCTTCCTCCCCCTCTTCAGGTCTTGTGGATTCTTGTGACATGCACGGAGAAGCTCGGAGAAAGAGCCAAAGGAAATGATTTGCTGGATGGCAGGAGAAAGGGGGAGACAGGGGAAGGAGAGAGATTCACAGAACAGGCAAAAGAGGAAGAAAACCCATATTTTTCCTAAGTGGAAGTTGCCAGGAGGTCAGCCCTGAACTTGGTTTTCAGGACATGAGTTGGAAAACGGAATCCTTTCAAAGCTTTCCTGGGCCAGGCCTGCAAAATATCCAGGTTTTTAGTGACCTCAGGGGCTCTGTGCTGGCTCCCAGGGACATTCCAGCCTCAAGATCTTCCTCTTCCTCTCATGCCCACAGCCCGGCACCGCAGCGCTGAGCCCTCCAAGTTATTTTTCCCCTTTCCTGTGGCAAGGAGGAAGAAGGAAATTTGATACTGATTTATTTCCGGCTATTTTCCGCTCCTCCAGCAGCGATTTGGGGAGTTTAATCACCAGGCAGCTCGTTCTGCTCCCTCCCAGAGCAGCTTCTGTGCTGCCAGACACGTCGGGCGTTGCCTTCCTTCCCCATCACAGCCTTCACGGAGGGACCTTTGAAAATCATTTTCCTTGGCCACTTTTCTTCTTGAATGTTTAAAGCACTTTTTCTTTGTGAGTGCCTGGCTGTCCTCCCTCACGACTCTGCTTTTTTTTGTGATCTGGTGATCTGGCTCGACCCCGCACGGCGCAGGCTAAAATTCGATGGAATTAGCTGACAGATCTTTTAGTCACAGCAAGTTCTGGGTCAGCCCCCCAGAGAAGGCAGGAGCTGAGAGCAGCTCAGTCCTGCCAGCACTGAATTCCTCCACCCCAGAACGGGTTCAGAAAAGGTAATAAATAAAGCAAAATAACAAAAGAACACTGCTTTGGTACTCAATAGTCAGCACCACGGAGAGAGGCTGCTCTGAAAGCAGGGAGCGATCCCAGCTCCCGCTGCTGCACAGGTGATCCCTGCACATCCCAAACGCGCCCCAGCAAAGGTGTGTCCACGTGGCACAGACCTGGGGACTCCTGGCAGCTCCAGCTTCATTCCATGAGTGGTTTTACGTGAAGGTTTGACGAGTTCCTCTCAGGGAAGGCAGCCCTGCCTCGGGCTCTGCCGAGCTCCGAGCTTTGCGGGACCATAAATCCTGCTGGATTGGAGTGGCTGGGCCTGGCACACAGCCTGCACATGGGTGTGTGATGATGTATTCAGCCAGTGTACACCCAATTATGTCCTCTGCACGCTGCTGATCCTCCTGAGGTGCTGGAGATCATTTAATTAATTACACCGAACCATTTCATCTGCATTCATTTCAACAGCCCTGCCTATGAAAACACCGTCCTTCTTTTTCACCGAGGCAGGAACAAAGGTGCCCAGGTAAGAAGCCTTTTTTAAAAAAGCTTCCTTTAATTTATCTCCCTTTTTTATGTTTTGGCTCCAGCAGTGTGGAGTGGTTCATTTCAGGGACAGAACAGGAGAGGCTGTCAAGGATGGAGCTGTGCAAACACCAGGCATGAGAACAAACTGGAAGAGCTCAGGAGGGTGTCCTGCCTCCAAAAAGGAGGTTTGGAGATGCTGCTAAGGCAGGGCAGAGCTGAGCTCTCAGTGGGAGGAGTGGGGAAAAAAAAGAACAAAAACCCTTTGGGCACTAAATCTTGGGGTCAAGGACTTTTGCCTCAGGTCTTTGTTCCCACCTGAGCTGGGTGACACTGGCACATAGGCTGGGCTCAAAAAAACCCCCTGAGATTAATCTGCATTGGCAATATTCAGCTGAAAAGGCCAAAGCAGAAAGCAATATTCCCCTCCACCCCCAGTCTGAAACACTTCAGTGTGACATTTTTCACAGGAACCACTCCAATTTCCCAGCTCACAGGGCTCATTCTCGTCTCACACTGGCTCCCATCACACCTGACCATACTCAAAAGGGTAAAACCCCTCCCACTCCTCATTTGATGTTGAACAAAGCACTCCCTTCAGTCCCAAATGAAATCATTGCTGATTTCTCCATCCACTAAAAATTCAAAACTACAAAAGAAAATCGCCCACTCTGGCTTGGGTTGAAATGAATTCATTTCCCAGCTTGTTTGGGAACGGCAGGTGTTGGAGTCAGATTGCAAAGCAGGTAGGGAATGAGCTCATCCAACTTTAGTTAGCAAAAATTCCACTCTGGGCTGAATGAATCCAGCCTGGCCTCCCTCTGTAGCCAGCCAAGAACAGGGGGAGCCCTGCGAGGAGCAGCTCTGTGCAGGGAGCCTCAGCTGCTGCCTGGAACACTTGAAATTGAGATTTCGTGTCGCTCCAGAAATCCCCAGTGGCAGGAGGTACTCCCACACCAAGATTTTCGGAGGAGGGGGACAGAGTCCAAGACACAGGGATGACAAATCCTTTCAGCAGGGCACAAATGCCCAGATTTCTGTTCAGTTCCTCACTTTTCCAACTGCCTCATGCCCTGAACAGCTCCTTGGCCTCAGCACTTCCTGCAGAAGGACGGGAATAAACAGAAGGCTCAGCTCAAAGGTGCATCTCGCTGACCTTAGCAAGCCAACAGGGCCTCAGCTCTCTGTCTAATGAGGCAAATACTTAATTAGGGCTGGCTCGGGAGAGGATAATAAGTGCCAGGTGTGTGAAGTGTCACCCGGCGGGGGAAGGCCTCGGCCATAGGATGGGAGAGGAGGAGTGAGGCAGCTGTGGGGGCAGGAGGAAGGAGAGGGGGGGAGACACAAGGCTGGATCTGGGCTGTTTCTGCCTCAGCAGCTGCTCAGAGAAATCCTGTGCCAGTCATTTAGGGCCAAAATCACCTCTCCATCCCAAATCCATGATCCTTGACCCACTCTCTGCAGGTAAAGCAGAGGTGCTGGCAGTGGAAATTTGCTGTTGTCGTGAGGGGTGACAAAACCTTTGGAGAAAGGGATTCTGCCTCTCCAGGGCCTGGAGAGAGAGCCCAGGGGGCTGCCTTGGATCTGAGCTTGGTGTGGTTAAAGTAAAGGCATTTCCAGAGTTGGAAAATCCCTTTTAGGAACACGTCCCTGTGTGACCCTCTCTCCCCATCCTGTCCCAGCAGCACTGGGAAAACCCCCCCAAACCCAGCTGCAGGAAAAAGCCCAAAACCTGAAACACACACTGAAGGAGAGGGTTTGCTGGGCCATGAGACATCTCTACAATCCCATCCTGCAGGGGATCGCTTTCCCCCCGTCCCAGCCAGAGAAAAGCCCTGGATTTGGGAAGCTCAGGCTGCCCCTTCCCCAGCAGGAGCGGGCAGGGAAATGTTTGTGCCTGCAAACCCCTCCGTGACCTCTGTGTCCTCCACGATGCCACCAGCCAGATCCACCACTCGTGTCTCTGCTCCTGCTGATGAAAGGACCCCGGAATTTGAACATGCTGCAATTTATTTGCCTTTTTCACAGCTCCACCCCGCTTCCCTCCTCCCTCGCTCTCTCCTTCCCTGAGATAATATTGACACCGATATCCATAAAAGAGAATAATAAAATAACCTTTTCCATTACATCCTAATTTAACTGCTTCCCTGCGTTCCACAACACACCTGGCTGTCTTTGTCTGTTTGTAATGTGCTCCTTCATTCCTTCCTTGAGAGCCCCTTCTATTCCATCAAATTCCTCCTCCTCGCACACTAAGCTGCAGATTACTTTTTCATAAGATGCTATTTCACCCAGATCTCATTACTTACTCTCTTAATGTATTTTCTGTATTTGTTTCATCTGCAATTTCTCCTGCTCTCCGTTCTGCTAATAAAAGAGTCGGTGGAGGTGCCGTGGATGCCACTCCTGGAGTGCATTAACTAAAACTCCTCTTATTCTGGATTTCAGGTGCACCCTCTGTGCCAGGCAGAGCTACACGCACATGGGCACAAGGCAGAGAGGACCCCAGAAATATTTTACTCTTGATTTAGAAGACCCCAAAATATTCTCCTCTTGATTTATGACATTGCCCTATGACAGGGGCATTGGAGCTGGGCAGGAACTGGGAAGAAGCTCTCTGAGAATTGTGGGGTTTCAAGCCAGTCTCAGGGTGCTGAAGGTTCCTGAGGATGCTGGAATGCTCCAGGAGAGGTGGAGCTCACTGTGGACATCCTCCCTTGGGATACACCACAGGTCCCTCCCTCCTCAGGAGCCAGGAAGAGCAGTTGTGATGTCCTGGAGATGGGAATGGACTTGGGAGCCCCTGGAGCAAGGAGGACCCGGAGAATCAGCTGCTCCAAATTATATCAGCCCACCTGGATAGGAATTGTTCCACTTGGCTGGGTTACAGCAGTTGGGGACTGGACATCTTCCACTTTCCAGGTATTCTGGGAGAAAAGGGAACACAACTTCTCTGTGGAGAGATGGCAGCGCTCAAGAAATGAACTATTTTCTAGGGAAAAATCTGAAGTTTCAGGAGAGCCATCCTCATCCATTGGGACCTGCAGAGGAGGAACCACTACGTTGGCTGGAGTCAGAGGTGTGACACGTCCCTCATGCCACCCTCACACTGCCAGAAACCTCTCCCTGGGGTGAGAACAGGGGATAAAGGGAGGAAAAGGGCAGAAGGAAAGAGGAACCAAGGAGACAGAGGCCGAGGAGATCCTTTTGAGCTCCATGGGAGCCAGTGGTGGGGTGAGGGACCTGACTGACCTCTGCCCCACGTGTGGATCCCTCCAGCCGTGCCCTGAAGGACTTGGATTAGTCCAGCCTCACTGGGGTTGTGTGGGAGCTGCTGCTGAGCTCCAGGTATTTATCCAGGCTGGTTTCCCTCTTCTCTGAATATCCCCACAGGCAGCAGTGTGGTTGGGGACAGGGGACAGGACATGGTGGCTCTGGAGGGACACAAGAGCACAGCCTGTTCCCAGAAAAGAGGTATTGGCCAAAAGAGGCTTAAAGAGCAAGTTTGGGGTCTGGCCTGAACTCAAGCCGAAAAGCAAAAAAATTAAAAAAAAAAAAAGAAAAAGAGAAAGCCCTGTAATTACAGGCAATATTTTTACTCCCCAGCAGATTAACAGGTCAGGAGAAGAACTTAAGTCTCCTTCTCCCCCGAATTCCAATTTAATAGCAAATAATCCTGCCCCTGAATGCAAGGAAACTATATTACCCTGGAGAATTCCGGTGAAGTTCAAAGGAGGTCAGACAACAAAAAGGTCAAAAAATTAAACAGATGGCGTTGGCTGATGGTGTACACACACAAAAAAAGAAGTGATGGGATGTGCTGTCCTTTCCTTCCCTGCTCCCCTCCCCTCCCAGGTCCCACAGACATCTCCCTGCCTGCTTGCTCTGCGGCTGATTCCCGGAGTCTGGAGTTGCCAAGGCTCCCTATCCTGATGCTCAGGCGAGCTCCCTGCTTTTAATGCGTCTGGAGGGAGGAATTTATTAAAGAGGCACTGCATTAAAAATATGCAAATGCTCCCAGTAACTACATGGGCCCGTGAGGAAGCCAGATGAAATGTCATCCTTCCCTGCTCCCTTCCCCGTTTTTATGCACTGAGGTAGTTTACGGCTCCTCCTGTTTCATACCGGGACTGGGAGCGTGGCAGATATTTAATCTGTTTGGAAATAATTGCAGCAATAATGATTATTTTATTGGGTTTAACTAGGTGCTGAAAAAAACGCTGCAGCAACCACGCGCTGGGAGAGGGAGAAGGAGAGAAGATGCTCCGGGTGGAGGGGGATGAGGTTTTAAACCCTCTGGAAATGGACAGGAGGGAGCACCCGGACACAGGCTGAGCACGAGATGGACTCACTTGTGCCCAGTTAGGAGCCAAGCTGCCTGTGACCCTCCAGGCTGGCCGGCATCTCCCAAATTAATTGCACATCCCGAGTTCTTGTGGAGCCAGAAGGCAGCAGGACAGGCAGGGCATGGGGAGCAGCCCCGTTAATTCCCTGCTCCTGTCTCTCTCCTCTTTGAAGCTGCCGTGTCACACAGCCTCAAGGCAGCCCTAAAAACCACACTGGGATGGACTCTGTGGTCTGAATCCCAGAGAAAACTCTTCTCTCAAGTCCCCTTTCTATCTCCCCAACCTTTCCCAAATCCTTGCCCAATCCCGAGCTTCAGGGAGCTTTCCCATTCACATTCCCCCCGGTTTCTCCACTCTCCCTTTGCCCCCTCCCTCAGCTGCTGCAGCAGAGCAGTGAAATCCCTGCCCTCCCTTCAGCACAGCCCCGAAGGAGGAAAGGGATTTCTGAGCAGGATTCCAGTGTAACTCTTGGAAAAGGAGGGGCAGCTTTCCATCATGGCTCTTGGGAGGCAGTGAAGCTTTCTGTCCTGCAGCACCCAGGACCCCTGAGCTCTCAGCAGGAGGATGAAGGGGACACCTGACCGAGTGTGAGCCCTCACAAACCAGGCTGCCGTGGCTTTGGAAAGTGTCTTTTCTCAGCAGAGCAGCTCCAGCTCCCCTTGCTGAATAAAGCATTCCATTTTCAACAGTTCCTGCCCAGCTGTTGGCCAGGAAAGCATCCTGAGCTCCAGGTCATGCCTCTCCCTGAGAGTGAGAAACCCAGGCACTTCCACAGCCTCTATTTATCTCCCTCAGGCTGCATGGTTAAACCTCCATAAATATGTTTTCTGCCAGCAACTGGTGCTTAATTATAATATAATAACTGCCTTAATAAATGGAAATGCCTTATCTGAGGCATTTCATTTAACAGATGAGGCACGATCTTCCCGCCCATAAATCCTGGAGCAGATCGAAATGTCACAGGGGCTGGGAGCTGCTGTGGGAGGTGAGGCCAAATCCTTGTTTACAGGCAACGGGAACATCTCCACAAGGGCTTTTCAGACCAGATTGCACCCACATGTTGGAGTTTATGACAGGGTTTGGAGCCCACCAAGCCAAAATAATTTGTCCAAGTTATGTTCACACTGTGTGGGTGAAGCTGTGTCATTATCAACACGGGGAAAAGGAAATCTGGGAAGAAAAATGAGGTAATTCAATCCAAACAACCCCTTTCCCCAAAAGCAGAGCACAACACGACACAGGGTGATGAAGAAGATGTCAGAGGTTTTCCATGCCCACTGCAAACACTGCAACACTTCCCTGGGCACCACCAACAGGAACTGAGCAGAACTCCTTGCTTGGCGCTGTCTCCTTTCATCTCAATTAACTTCCCTTCTTTTTTTTCTCCCTCCTGACTGCTCATTGAAAAGTGTGACTGAAAGTTAATTACTCTAATCCAATTTAACCACAATTCCAGCAGGGGGGAGCGCGGGTGAGGGACTGGAGAAGGGAGCAGAGGCAGAAAGGCTGTGGGGACAGAAGTCTCTGCAGGACTTGTGAGCTCAGCTCCGAGCTCACCCAGGCTGGAGCCTGGGAGCAGGGAAAAGCGTGATCCCAAGCGTGCTGCCACTGCAGGAGCTGCAGGATCTACCAGCAAGAGAGGAGGAGCAGGACAACGACGATGGACACGGGGATGAGAAACAGAGAAAATCAGAGTGACAGGTGGAGCCCAACTCTGCCTTCCCTCAAGAGGAGTCCAAATTCATCCTGCTAATTAACTTCCTTCTCCCAACATCCTGCCAGGGCTGCAGACTAATTAGAGCCCCGTGTGCTGTTCTGGGAGCTCTCCTGACACGGGCACCAGCGGGTTGGGGACATATGGCAGCAGAGCGTGCCAGCCGAGGCGGCCCGGCGTGCCGGGGACCCTGGGCAGCTGGGAATGAGCATTCCAGCCCCAGCACGAGCCCTCTCCAGCCTGCTGTCCTTGCTGCCTGGGAAGAAAAGGGCCTGGAGTGTAAATCAGAGGCGCTTCTTGGCAGTAGAGCTGGGCCAGCTCCAGGCAGAGGCGGAAATCAGGACAGTGGGCTCGCAGCGCTGGGGAAGCAATCAGACACCAAAGGTAGCATCAGCACACTCACCTCTGTGCCCAGCTGTCACCCTGGTTTTTCTGAGTTTTTTTAAAGCCTTCGAGTTGTTTATAAGATGGAGTCAGTTTCTTTAGTTTCTGTACAACATTAGAAGCAGTTTTCGCTTTTCTCACGCATGGGAACATAAACAAACCTTTTGTTTTCGTTCCCTGTCCTTTGTTTACATATTTCTAGCCTAAAAACAATGTAACTAACAACTGGTCTGGCCAGTGGGGTGAAAGATAGTAACCCCAGAAGCCAATCCACAGCCAGACCCACAAATATATAAAAATGAAAGAATAAACAGGCTGGCTGCTCTGGAGGAGCAACTCTGCATTGCAAACCTCTTGTCTCCGTGTAACTGCTTTGCGTGCCGCAATCACACCCAGCCCTGGCCACAGCCAGGGGGAAATGGAGTGAGCAACATCCCCTGACGGTCACCATTCCCCCTGCTGAGACTCGCCCATCTCTTCCCATCCTCTCCACCAGCATTAATCCATCACAGGGATTTTAACTTGCACCCCCTGCTCGCCATTATGCCTTGATAGCTCTCTGTCAGGGTCTTTACCAAAAAAAAGGCTTTTGAAATTCAAAAGGAGTGTGTGTATATATACTCTCTCATTCCCTTTTATCCACTGGTCTCTTAACTCATCCAAAGGATTTAAGCGGGTCAGAGAAACATAATTTCCTTCAGCAGAACCCATGCTGCCTGTCCCTTATCCTATGGAAAAGCCTAAATATAGACCCTGAAAGTCCTCGCAGCTGGGAACGTGAATGCAGCCATCCGGCTTTGAAGCTGCCTGAGACTCGTGCAGTTCCCAGATGAAGAGCTGGCTGGCTCTGTCAAAGGAAGGGAAAGTCTTTCAAAGATGCTTGGAGATAGCAGGAAAGATGTCTGTGGCCCACAGATTTTCCTTTTCCTACTGTTCCACTCAGATTTGCCTTATCCTCTTCAGCTCCTTGTGCTGAGGAGTAGCCAGGCAGCTCTGAGGGCTACATCCAGCTGGGAAAGAAATAGGGAAAGGGCCCGGTATCCAATGGGAACCAGCTAAAAAGTCACGGGAATGAGGGTTCTGGGGATACACACAGGGCCTGGAGGTCCAAAGGTGGAGCTTTATACCCCGTTTAGACTTCAGGAAAGAAAAAACCCTGACTCAGTGCTGCTCCCTGGGACGGTTCAGAGGGATCAGCCACACTCTCTGAGCATCATCCACCACCCCTGCAGCTCCCTGGCACCCTCTGGAAGGATTCCAGTGGTTTTGCTAATTCAGTTGTCCACAGCCTGCCTGTGCTGCCTGCCAGGGGTCCCTCAGAGGTGCTGGTGTGTGGCAGTCTGGCCTGAGCAGCTGTGGATTAACTCGTGGGCTCCTGCCTGACTGCTCCAGCTTCCCTGTGTTTGCTTCCACTGCTGATAAGGGCAGGTTATCAGGAGCTGCCGGGCCTCCAGGGCACGGCTAAGAGAGATAGTTATTATTGCATCCTCCGACCAGACAGTGACACATCGGCCAGGGCAGCGTCCCTGGATTAAACCTTCTCCACCCAGAGCTCAGATGTCTCCAGGACCTGCCATCCATTTCCTTAATGCAGCTGCCTGGCACTGAAATCCATGCCCGTGCCTATTAGGGAAATGCATCTGCTCGGGAACTCAGGCAGCCCTGGGAAATCTATTTGATGGATTCACTTCAACCGCTACCCCCCTTCCCAAAAAAGTTACCTTTGGCCAGGCACTGGAGCTGTCAGGAGGTGAGGGATAACAACATGATGGGACTGAAGGAGAGCAAAAGAAGGCAGCGCCGGCTGCATTAGGCACAGGGCAGCCCTGGGAAAACAGCACTTGTGCATCAAGCTGGGGAAAGCTTGGAGCCAGCAGCTCCACACAGCACTTTGGAGACGCTCACTAATGGAGATGATCGCCCTGCAGGGAAATGGGAAGGCAGGGGAGGTAACAGCTCCCGTTTGCAGCTGGGTGGAAGGTGCTGGAACAATCCCAGCCTGGCTCTGAGTGAGCCAGACGCCAAGGGCAGCGCCTGCCCCGAGCACCGGGGTTGTGGCTGGACATCAGCTCTGCACCGGGCACTGCCCCAGGGAACTCCAGCGCCTCACCCGCCCTTTCAGCCCAGCCTCTGCATCCCTGTTCCTCGCTCCACCTCGGGCTGCAGGTGGACCTTGGAAGGGCTCCAGGACAGGACAGATCAGGCCGGTCTCGGCTTTGAGCTGCTCTCCAGGGAAGTCTCTCGTGCTTCCCGCAGGCTGGGAGGAGCCGGACGTTGGCTGCTGCTGGTTCTTGCTGCAGGACAAGGTGAGAGGGAGTGAGGAGCCCTTCCCAGAGCTCTCCTGCACGCCCACATTCCCGGGTGGAGGAGACAGAGGGGGGCTGCTGCAGTGCACCCCAACGCCCCAGCAGGTGTTCCCATACTAGGGAAAGAGCTTCAGTTTCACTCCTGAGCTTTTAAGGAAGAAGAACCAGAAACTTCTATGCTTCTCTCACCACAACTGGCCCAGTGGCAGGACAAAGGCACCACTTGGACCCTCCGGCTGTTCCTCAAGGAATGTGGCTGCTTCCTATTGGGCAGCAAGCCAAAAATCCCTCCTGGATCATTGAATACTTAAGAGAGAGCACGGAGTCTCTCGGGGCTTTTCAGGGTGTCTGAGCAGGTTCAAGGGACCTCCCTGCTTTTATTATTTTGTTTTCTCTAGTTTTTTTTCTCTTTAATTAAAACATTTTTGCTTTTTCAAAGCCCCCTCCGTTCAAGCCGCCTCGCTAATTATTCTTAAGCCATTTCTGGGAGGTTGCTGGTCAGCCCTCAGAGCCTGATGCACCTTTGTGGGGCTCGCAACACGCTGGCCTCACACAGAACTGCATCAGGGGATGTCCTTGACTGGGGAACACTCAGGTAATGCCTCCAAGAGAGCGGATCCTAGGAACCATCTCTGCGCTCTGCTGACAAGCGTTTTTCCTCTTTTGGAGCATAAATGAACATCTCCCATCACCACATCGTACCACTGTTGGCAGACGGGTGACATTCCCCCGGAACGGGCCAAGATGCAGCAATTTCCACACAAGTCACACAGCCTTGTCTTACGTGGCCTCCCTCCCGCTCCAAGCTGCTACCAGGGCTGGGATTTTTTGTTGTTGTTGTTCCTTCTTTTTTCTTCCTCCTTCCTCTTCTCTTAACCTTTCTTTGAGCTCTCACTTGCTTCCTCAGCACCTCAGTGTAATTGCTTGCAGTCTCCCAGGATCCCGGGGAGGATTTATGTAACACACCAGGCAGCAATTTGAAAGGCTGCTTTTGGATATAAGAACTTAATGCTACACCAGCCTTGGGGAAAACAAGCTGCAATCCTTGGCAGGGCTGCGCCGTGGTTGCCAAGGGCTCTGGGGCAGCACAGGAGCCTCTCAGCCTCCCTGATCCCTGTGTGGAGAGGAGGAAGAGCTGCCTTTAGGCAGGCTGCTCGCTCCTTCTGTGTGGTTTCATCCAGAGGCAGGCAGCAAACGCTCGGCGCTGTCAGCAGTTTGGGGAGAGCAGAGATGTGGTTGTTCTTCTGGCAGACAGCATGGTTTGGCTGGGGTTTCTTTCTGCCTGTCGTATTTCTGGGTGCAGGAGGGCAAAACAGGTTCTTGGGGTAACTCTGTTGCTTTCAACAGCGTGAGGAAGGCAGCAGGGTTTTGGTGTTATTGATTATAAATCAGTCCGGGCAGGGTGTGATGCCTCTAGGAGGGAAAGGATTTCTTGTAAGGCTCTTAGAGCACGATGACTCCGCAGCAGGGCTCGAGTGCCCTGGTTTGAGAGCTGTGTTCTGCTGGTTGGCTGTGCCTGGCAGGGCTGGAAAGAACAGCTCTGTGCACCAGCCAGCCACAAGGAAGCGCCCAGGCCAGCCCAGTCCAACCTGCCCCGCGCCTGCTCTTCCTGTGGGAGTCTCCAACAGAGACAGGTTCTGCCCCCTGGAAGAACAACGTGTTTTCAGTGGAGCCGAAATTTCTCAATCCTGTTTTCCTTTAACTCGATTTTATCCTTTCCCCCCCCCCCCCCCCCGCCTTCAAAAATGGTATTTGCTGTGATTTTTTTCCGTTCAGGTTGTTGCTGGAAATAAAACCGGAGCAATCAAACTGAGTGTGGCACTCTGTCTGTCCGTCAGTCTGCCTGCCCTCGCTCCCTCCGAGTTTTGAGCTGATTTCAAGTGCTTTCAACACAGAATTAGAGACCTTAAAGCTCAGAGGTGCCAATGAGTGGGATGGAGAGATTCAGCTGAGCAGAGAAGAGCCATCACCCTGATCAAGTCATTAGAGAAGCAGCATGAGATGAAGGCGCAGCAAACCAGGGACATCATTCAAGGTAACAATTTCTTCACTTCAAGCTCGATGGTGGTTTTTCTCATGAGGAAAAGGAGGAGAAAATACTTAAAAAGTTGTGCAACTTTCAAACTAAGCCAAGCCTGGCACTGCTGGACAATCAGCCCTGCTCTGGTTGGCTGAGGAGGCCCTCACTGTCCTTCACTGCTGGTACCTGCAGGGTCTGCCCCACCCTTTCCAGGAGGATTCCTTCTCCAAAAGGGTGCTCAGGCTCTGGCAAAACTGTCCAGGGCAGTGGTGGAGTGCCCATCCCTGGCGGGATTTAACAGACACGTGGATGTGGCACATGGGGACAGCGTGGGCCTAGGCAGCGCCGGGGGAACGCTTGGATTTGATGACCTTGGAGGGCTTTTCCAACTCAGTGGTTCAGTGATTCTGTGACTGGCTGCCCGTGGCTGACCAAGGTGGAGCCATGAAGCTGTGCTGGCAGCGGGAATGAACCCAGGCTCTCCTGCTTCAACAGAAGAGCGGAACAAGCTCAGCCTTCCTGGTCCTGCGAGGGCCATTTCCAGCGCTGCTGCTTCCCACAGCCTGGCACTGCTCCAGCAACACCAAACCCTCCTAAACCATCCTGTCCTTGCAATCCTGAAAGCTCTAGGCCTCCTTCTCTTCTTCCATGCCACGGCCTTGAAATTCCCACCTCCCCTCCACACCAACAGCCACATCCTGCCTGGAATTGCCAGAGCCAATCCATCATCTCCAGCATTACCAAACCAGCGTTTTGCTTTCTTGTCCTTCTTGTACCCATAAAGAATCAGGGCAGGGAACGGCTCACAGCAACAGCACCAACAACAACCCAAAAAATCCCCAAGTAAATTAACATTGCAGCCGAGGTTTTACACGCACGGAAGTCAGGAAGTTCCAAGTTATGGTTCCCCCTGCAGCTGTAATTCTGGCACGCTGCACATATATATTAAGACATTAAAGTTAGCCCCATAAACAGTCCTACAAAATACTACAGGCTCACAGGGGGGCCAATCTACGATGGCCAGGGGAGCCATAATTCCTGCTGCCCTGACTCCCGTGCGTGAGTTTCTCCCTCAAAAAAGGAATAAGTCAGCTCTCATTCACTTGTAATTCACAGCTCAGGATGCTGATAGGGAAGAGAAAAGAGGGATTGTTCCTTCTGCTTCTTCTCCTTCTTTTTTTTTTTTTTTTTTTTTTTTTTTATTTTATTGCCCAGGCTGTTGTCTGCCTGCCTGCGATCAATGCTCTCCCTTTTGTCTGACTCTGATATATCGGGAGGGATCTCAGATTTCTATTCCCAGCCTCTCTCTCTCTGTAGCTGATCCAGCTCCCCAGCAAGGCACAGGCAGGCAATAGATAAGGGATAGCCTTTGATTGAATTTACGTAATTTATACGGCCGATGGGACACAGGAGGAATATTAAAATACAAATTAGCAGCTTTATATTTCCCAGGCATTGAAATCTCCCCAGCAGATAATGAGCTGCTGGAAGCTTATCTGCCGAGGGTCTCTCCCCAGCCACGCCTATTCCCTTTCTCCCGAGATCCTGGAGTAAACACTAGGAAAGTTGTTAACTGGAGAGTTACAGTTTGAGTCCTTAAAGTGGCAATAACTCAGGGCAGTAGTTTTAAACAGCTCTCACTCTCTGAGGAAGCTGGCTCTGCCCATTCAGCTGGCCTGGTTTCCCAGCCCACATATCCAAGTGGGAATGAAGCTCCGTTACCCATAGGAGCATCCTCTGGCAGTCCCAGCAGCCCAGTGGCCTTCCTCTGACTGGATAAGATCCTCATTTTGGGGTGGGATATTTCATTCTGCTCGTCCCACTGACAAATCAGGGGTTTCTGTAATGCTGGGGTCACCTTCAGAGCCACAGGTGGAAGGGTGGAGAAGCAGCAGAGGAGAAGGAGCAGTCATGGTGCAGTGGGATGGGAAAGGTCCCCAGGGACATGTTTTCCTCCTGGTTGCCTTGGTGGGTCATAATTAGGGATGCAGGGATACCCTGGAAAAGCTCCTGCAATGTTAAATTGTCCTGGACATCTGAACAAGATGTGTGCCAGCAGGAAATGCCTCCAGGTAAACTGAACCAACAAACAAACTCAGCCTGGAGGTCAAACTGACCCTGGTGTTAAACTCAGTTAAAAAAAAACCCTTCCCAGACAAGGGTCTTTAACTCAAACTCGCTCAAAGAAGTGAAGAAACATTTTCTGGAGGGATTCTGAAGGGGTTGAAGCTGGGGCAATGAGCACCTGAATTGTGAGCACCCCGAGCAGCTGCTCCTCCTCCAGGGGCTCCTGGGACAATTCTCTTCGTTGGGCAGAAGGTTCCAGGGGAAGCTGATCTGCACAGGGGATCAGACACAGCCGCAGCCTGGCCGGGCTGCTGAGGGCAGGTGACATTCCCCACGAGCAATGGATGCCCAGAGCAGGGAGTATCTATCCCTCCCTCCCAGCTCCTCCCCACGCCAGGATCGGGTGCTGGAGGAGGAGTGGGCTCGGCACATCCCCAGCACACGGAGCAGCACAGAGCTGCTCACCAACAAAAGAGATGCAGGCTAAGTGCTGCTCCCCGAGCCTGTCCTCTCTGGGACATCCCTGCCTGGATGAGAACTAAGGAAGAGCTCTGCAGGAATATTCTGTTTTCCTTGCTTTCTCACCGGAGAGCTGAAAAGCTGGGATGTGATCGGGACAAAGATTTCCCTCGCCTTCCAGGAAGGAATTTACCTGCTTCCCGCTGCTGCCAAATCCATCCTGGATGTTTCAGTGGAGGCTTGATGTGGTTTCAGAGGGCGCTGGCAGCTTTAATCCCGGTTTGGAGAGGAAAGATCAGGTTTTACCCAATCCTGCTCGGCACAGGCGTGACTTTCAACCAACCTCCCAACTTTGACGAGTACACTCCTCTCCCAGTGCCACAAAATAGCTGGATAACTCTTTCTCCATTAAAGAGGAGCCTGATCCTCTGACTTTTCTCCCCATTAGAAAGTAAAATGACCCGGGGAGTGACAAAATTACGCTGTCAAAAACAAGCCAGTCACTTTGAAAATCAATAATCCCCCGAGGTGTTATTGTGAGATAACAGCTCTCTCAGGCCCAGAGCACAGCGCTGGGATTAATGCTGCTCTCGCCACCTTCCCCACCGACATCCCCGCCACTGCTGCTCCTCGAGAAACTCTCTGACACGGAATTCCACTTAAAGCGGCACAAAGGATGAATTTTTCAGTTCGGTGACCAAACGAAAAATTGTCGAGAGAGATGAGAAAAAGAGAGAAAAAGCAATGTGCTACAGGCCATCCTACATGCCTTATGCAAGGCGATCCCAAAATACAATCTTTCTTGTTTGGCGTGATTTGACAGTTACTGACTCCCACTCCTTTATTCCCACCCTGCTCGGAGCCCGTTTCTCAGGTTCTTCACGCTCGTACCGGTGCATGTGCTGCGCCTGCTGCAGGAAATCAGCTCTTCCTGCTCTCTGGACTGCATCAAGCGCTGACAGGACAAGAGGGCACGGCCTCAAGTTGTAGCAGGGGAGATTTAGATTGGATGGGAGGGAAAATGTCCTCGCTAAAAGGGTTGTCAAGCCCTGGCACAGCTGCCCGGGATGTGTGGATGTGGTTCAGTGCTGGGGGAATGGTTGGGCTCAATGGTTTTAAAGGTCTTCTCCAACCTAAAGGGTTCGATGATATGCTTGTCAAAAGCAGCACTGGAGGAAAGGTGTTACCTCAGAGCAAAAATCAGGTTTCTGCAGTGCTGGCAGAAGCTGTTGAAGCATCTGCTTCATTCTCCTTTCCGTGTCTGCCCCCTCAGACAAAATTACTGCACTCACTGAGCTGAACCCAAACTGGGCCAGTCCATCCCACAGCTCTGAAAACGCCCTTCCCAGCAGGTTTGAGAATAAAACCCAAAAGCGATCAACACCCAGCAAACGGGCACTTTAAAGACTGGGGGGAGGCACTCTTCCCAGATGTTTTGGGACACATCTGGAGGTGCCCTCCCTGGATTTTTCAGCAGTTATGGAAATGCAGCAGCTGGAGAGGGCAGGCTGGGAATGAAACAGATCTGAGCCGCCTGGAATCCCCCTTGTGTCTTGGCTCAGACCCCACCACTCGCAGCTGGTGTCACTGCAGGGGCCTCAGGAGGTGACACTCAGCACTGGGAATAACCCCCACTCCTGGGAATGGGCTTTTCCCTGCTGGGGACAGCAATGGGATTTCTCCTATTGAATTTCTCCAAGAGCCAGGTGTAATCAGCTCTCTGAGGTTTCAATACCTCTGAGGGGTCCAGCACCTCACAGAAAATGCACTCAAAATGACGAGCAAGATGGCATGAACAAGCGTGTCTTGAAAATGCAAAGAGGTTTTAATTCAAGAAGAAAATAATACAAAACCGAAGAACAAAGCTGCTCACAGTGCAGGGACAGGCCCCACACACCGGCTACAACACCCCGAAAAGGCACTGAGAAGCCTCCTGCTCTCCCTTAAGTATTGAAGGATTTGGGAGGGGTTTTTGGCAAGCAGCCCAATAGAAAATAGCTACATTTCTGAGCAACAGGTAAAGATACCTATCAGTGTTTTTGTCTTGGCGTTGAGCCAATTCCTGTGAGGAAAGCAAAGAAGTTTCTGGGACCTTTTACCTTATTGGAACAGCGAAGGGTGAGTCTTAAACCTTTCCCTATACGGGAACAGCTGCTGGGGTGTGGGGTGCATTCCTACATCTCCTGACCAGCCCTGAGCCAGGACAGAGAGGGCAGGATGGGCTCAGGGCTCCTGTGGCATTGTGCAGCACAAACCCAAGGTCCCGAGCTGCTGTTGCCAGTGAAGCTCCTGATTTTCACAGAGTCCGAGTGTCAGAGCTGCCATCCTGCCCAAATCCTGGGCTGGGATAATTAGCTGCTGCCTAAATCCCTCTTCTGGGATGTATCAGACACATTTTGCTCCAGGATATCCACACCAGCCCTCATCTTCCTGCACAGACATTCCTGGCACAGGAAGCACAGTGGGAAAATGAGCAAGGTAAAAAAAAAAAAAAAAAAAAAAAAAAAAAAAATTGCAGAGGATTGTATTTCCTCAGTCACCACCAGGCAGCTGGGCTGGCAAGACCCGAAATTAATGTTCCCTGTCTTTATCCACACCCCAGCCTGGCCTCACCAGGAAAATACCCAGGGATGAGCGATGGGGAGCCAAAGTTTCCGCACCAGCTGCACTGATCCGTGATACCACAGCATCCCACACTGTGGGAAGGTCCAGGTGAAATTACACATTAGTCTCATTTTCTTCCCTGTCTTGAGCAAAAAAAAGGTCCAAAAAGGGTCTTTCCTCCTCCCCCTGTGACCAAGGCAACAACCAGAGAACATCTCCTGCCTTGGACTCCTTATTAGTTTAATTAGATGATTTTCTGCATGATTTATCCTGAATGCTGCAATTGCACAATCAAATCACAGATCAGTTGACAACTTCATTTAAAAAATTAGTGTTTAGCAGCTCTGTGGGCTCTAAAAGCTCTGAGGACATCTGTCAGCAGTGACCCCTTCTGATAGTGACAAACAGTGCCAAGCTGTGTCCCCACCTCCTGTCCTGCCTGCAAGCTGGCATGCTGCAGAAGCCCTGGAGAACAAAACCAAAAAAATAAAAAAAAAACCCCAACCAGGCCTGGGGGATTTTTGGCATCTGCCAAAGCTGCCCGTGCTTGGCCTCCCCCTGAGATGTCAGTCCCCGGCTGTGAGCGAGTGTCAGCGAGGGAACAGATCCCGCTGCTCCCGGGGGCTCCGCGCTCCCCCTGGATTTGCAGCAGCCCCCCGCGCTCCTTGAATTGTGTGGGAGTTGGTGTCCGCTGGGGAGCTGCCAGCTCTGCTCTGAGTGCCACTAAAACTGGAATTCCTGCGCTCCCCTTTGGAGCTGTGCCCATCCCGGGCATGGATGGGGATGGAGGGAGGGAAGGAGGGGGGCATGCTGCTGATGGAGCACAGGAGCTCTCCCAGTGGTGGATTTCCTGAATCCCAGAGCTCCCGCAGGAGGTGTTGATCTGAGGGCAGGGTTTGGATCGGCTCAGCGCGGCGAGTCTGGCGTTTCCTTGTGCTTGGCAGGCTGGCAGGAATCACTCCCAGAACGGGGCAGGGCAGCAGTGCCCGCTGAGGGGGACAGTGGTGCCAACAGAGCTGCCAGGACAGGTCCTGCAGGGGCTGGTGGGAGAAGATGAGAGATTTACCCAGCATTTCCTGCAGGTTTGGGGAGGAGCAAACATCCTGTGCCTTCTGAGCAGGGGATGCACAAACTGTGCCTGGGCTCTAAGGAAGCAGAAGCCAGACCCAGCTTCTCCTCCTGGCTCTGTGCTTACCCAGAGAGGCAGGGTGGAGGGTGTGAGGGGTGGACATCTGCTCCTTAAGGTGTCTGAACGCCAAGGGGATGCCTCTGAACCCTCCACGTCCAGGCTGTGGCAGTGACACTGTCCTGAGGGATCCTTTCCAAGGGGACTCTCCAGCCTGGGGTGGCACCATGATGACCACAGAGCATTTTTCCACTAAAGAAACAAAAGCCAGACCCAGCTTCTCCTCCTGGCTCTGTGCTGTGCTTACCCAGAGAGCCAGGGCAGAGGGTGTGAGGGGTGAACTCACACTTGGCTCCTTAAGGTGACTCAAAGCCAAGGGGATTCCTCTGAATCCTCCACATCCAGGCTGAGGCGGTCACACCCATCCTGAGGGATCCTTTCCGAGGGGACTGTCCAGCCTGGGGTGGCACCATGATGACCACAGAGCATCCTCTGCCCTCAGAGGTCTCCAGAAACCCCGCTGGCACCACCCAGGTTCAGGCCTCGCGAAGGCGCTCAGGAATCTCCCTCCATTGCACATCTTCAGCAGCCTGAGACAACTGATTATAATGAGTTGTGCTAATTAGACTGTTTTAATTCAAAGGCCAGCAGGCTAGGAGAGATGAGAGCCGAGGGAACCTTTGGGAGGCAGCTGCTGGGATTTGCAGCCGGTGTAATTCCTGCAAGTTGCCCACTGGTGAGTCCTTTAGCAAATGGCTCCTGTCCCCTCTCTCCCCAGAAGGAGACCTTGGCCGGGAAGGGCGAGGAAGGACAGAGCCCCCATGCCTCCATTCTCAGCAGCCCCTCTGAGCCATGGAATGACAGCTGTTTCCAGTCAAATGAGCCTCCTTCCCTCTTCCGACGCTTGCTTCAGCTGTTATCCAATTGCACAGATGAAAGAAACAACTCAGGAAGGAGCTAATTAGAGGAAGACAGCGCAGCAGACGAACTGAGGTGGAACTGGGGAAGGAGGTGGTGGATGGTAGAGAAGGGAATGGAAATCCTGAGAGCAGCAGCAAATATATGGAGCCGGGCCAAAGGAACCATTAAAAAAAAGGCATTTAATTGTCAGGGGCACCCCCCAGGATTGCTAAAACCTGAAAAAACAGCAGGACCTGCCACCCATCTCCTGGCTGTGCCAGCCTTTCTAGCCCTGGGAGCTCCAGGAGTAACTGCTGATCTCCTTTGGGCCTGAGTTCCCCCTTTTTTTGTAAAAAATCCAGATCCTGAACACATCCAGGAATGGTCAGTGAAGGACTTGCAAACATCTTGAGATGTGCAGACCAAAGGGGCTTCAGAAGAGCACGTCAGACAGAAGAACACTTCAGCAGAACAAATCCCCTTGGAAAGTTGCTGTTTGTAGCCTCAGGAAGGAGAACAGGCAGCTGGGACAGGGATGTGGAGTCCAAGAGATCCTTTAGGCGGCTTTTTGGCCAAACCCTGGTCCATGGAATTCCGGTGATTGAATCGAGCCCTAACTTGGCTCTCTGGTGTGTCTAGAAATCCAAACCTAGAACTCCCAGCTGGGGAAAAGCAGGTACTGGCCTGTCACTCCAGCTCCTTCCCCTCAGTGGCACCACCTCCTGTGTCCCATACTTCTCTTTATTACCAAAATCCCCTGGAGACACCACTGATGATGGAAAACCATCCGAGAGGCAATTAGAAAGAAGTTAAAGTGAATTACATATGCGGGGTTTATTTTCTGTTTTCTGCTAAGGCTGCTGCCAATTATTGTGCAATTAGGCTGCCTTCATTAGCAAATGAGATTAAAATTAACATCGTTAATTACTTGTTCTGTTAAACAGGGGGAAGCAGGCATTTAAGGGGAAGATGCAGGAAGGTTGTGCCTGGAGCAGATGGAGCAATGTTCTCCAGCGTCGTTCCTTCAAGGGCTGCTCTGGGTTGTTCAGTCTGGGCTAATACAGTGATTAAATTCACCCCACTCTTGCAGGAACGTGGCACAGGTAGCTCAGAAGATCATCTGTTGAAGTCCAGGGCATTCCTTTGGTTGCCCTGGAGGGTCAGGGACCTGGGCAGCGGGGTCTGGGACCCCAGCCCAGAGCCCAGAGCTCAGAGAGACACTGGATTTGATTTCAGTCCATGGGAGAGGCTTCTTGCACTGCAGGAAGCATTGCAGGCCACAAGAGTGTGAAAAATAGTAGTTTAGAATATCACAGGGGGAAAAAACAGTGAGTTTGGGATTCTTGGCATTGAAGTGAATGGGGCAAGATGGAGAATTTGGGGGGTTGTCTCCTTCTTCTTCCTTCTTGTTCCCTCACTCCATTTCTGCAGTGACGTTGGCACAAAGTAGTTAGTGAGGATTGGGTCAGAGTAAAGATGACCTTTTTAGTAATAGTGATAGACATTGGTAATAAATAGTAAATAAAGAATACGTAGCAATTAGTATAAAAGATAAGGATAGCCCAGAGACAGGGGGAGTCACCAGATGTCCGAGCCGCGGCAAACATCTTTTGGACACTGAGAAAATTGTAAGATAAGAACTAATAAACGAAGACTCCGTCTTTTCCTGCGTTTGGCACAGAGCTTTGCAGAGGGCCAGAACTCTAAAACCACCTGAATGCCGGGGAATTTAAACTCCAGGGAAAAGGAGCCCCCGTCGACTGCTGTCCCTGAGTGGGGCAGAAACAACTGGCACCCCAGATGGGACAGAAACAATCATCCTCTCGCAGTGCAAAGCAAAAGCTGGTGGCCACGGGGAGCAGCCACGGGATTGCTCCCACCCGAGACCGGAGGATGCCTCTCACCGTTGCTGATTGGCACCACCAGTGGTGCGGAAATGGAGCCAGAACAGCTGCTGTTGTTTATGGCAACGTTTTCTTGGCCTGGACGTTCTGTGGGCATGAGGAAGACTCTCCTGGGCTCACAGGCCGGGCAGGGAGGTCAAGGAGGAGCAGCAGAGCTCCGACGTGGTGGTGGTGGTGCCTTCACAACCCGACTCAGTTCCAAAACTGGGATGCTGAGTAGGCCCAAGGTGATGCCACCGAGCTGTGGGGTCACACTTTGAGGTTCCTGGATCCCAGGGCTGGGAGGACCTCAGGAGGTCACCCAGCCCAGACTGCTGTCCCCACACAGAGCTGCTGTGGCTGCTGTTGTCTCTCTCACTCTTGCAGCTCCAGTGCAGGTCCTGCCCCTTCTGACACTTTCTGTCCAATATTTCACTTTCTTTTCCTTTGGGAAGGCTCCTCTAAGTGTTTAATTAGAACTGCAGTTGCCCAGTGCTTGCTGACTGCCCCACGGACATGGAAAATTGATTAGTCCCATTCTGTTTGCATCAGCCTTTTTCATATTTCAGAACTATTCCAGTCTTGCTTGAATTCCTCTTCTTTGGACTAAACCATCACAGTTTACTCAATTTTCCTTTTCAGCCCATGCCTGCCAATCTTCAGTCAGTCCTTCCTCTGGACTCTCTTCCAAAGCTTTGCAATGTTCTGGATGAGTTGTGCCCAAAACTGGCTCCAGCACCCAGCTGAGCTCTCCACAGCACAGAGCAGAGCAGGAATTCCATTTTATATGTCCTGCTGGGGCTACTTCTGTCTACACTCCCCTGTTTGTCATTTTTCACAGCAACCTGGCGTCTCTCATCCGCTGCCTGATCAACCAAAGAGCCCCAGACTTTCCTGCAGGATTGCCTTTCTCCATCCTGCATGAGAACAGTTCATTATGCCTGCCTAGATGGAAAATCCTGTACTTATCTCTATTAAATTGCATCTAATTTCTTCCAGACCATTTCTCCAATTTGTCAAAATCATTTTGAAAGAAATAGACAGATTGAAAAGGTCCCTTGGAAAACACGGAGTGCTGGGAGGCAGCCCTGAATTTCATCCTGAGCCTTGCCAGGCTGAGGTTCCCCTGGGATCCGTGTCTCTCTCACCTTGCTGGGCAGCACCTAAAAGAAAACTGTGGCCCCTGTGAGGGACATTGTCACAAGCTGAGCCCCTTCAAAGCATGCAGACGTGCAGATAGCACCCAAAATAGCAGGAAAGACACTGCTGTGGCTGCAGAACCCCTGCTCAGGCTTCTGGACTCCTCGCAGGGCGCTGCAACATCCCTCCCCAGCCCCAAGCACACCCCAGAGCTCCAAAAGTGGATCAAAGCCGTAGGAAATGGACTCAGCTGCGCTCCTGCCCTGCTGCAGAGGTTACCTGGCAGCCTGTGTGCTGCTCCTCGTGCTAATGGACTTTTCTGTGCAGCACAGGCAGAGCTGGGTCTGAGAGCCTCTCTGGAAAAGGCTCAGACAAAGCAGGGCGAGTTTTTATTAGATCTGCTTTGGAGCACGCAAACCTTTGCATCGGGAGTGAGAGCACCAGGCTGCAAGAGAATGAAAGCCGAGGTCACTTATTGTCCGTGCCCTTTGTTTGAAGGTTCCTCTGCTCCAAAAATACCAAGTGCCCCTCTGCCACGGGTCAGAACTTCCACGGAAAGGAGTAGTCTGGCTGGAACAGACTCCGCTGATCCCGAGGGAGCACGCGGGGCTCAGCCTCTTCCCTGTTGTGTTTGGATCTCTGGTTGATCTCACAGGAGCTGTTGCCCCTCTCTGTGAGCTTCTCACCTGCACACGAGGTGCAGCAGTTGTGAGCAGTGCCGCTGGCAGCAGCAGTGGCACTCGGGCTGTGCCCCTTGCTGGGTGCAGCTGAATGCGCCCCTTTTTTTGCTCCCCTGACAGCCCTGCGAAGCTGGGAGGAGAAATCTTCCCATCTCTCCAGCTGGAAGCCTCCGTCAGAAGGAGATTTATCAGTGTACCCATGGTTAGTCATGAGCAGGAGGCCACTTGGGGAACTAAGACTATTTCTTACTCAGGGGAGATTTTCAGCGTTGATGATCTGTAAAATGTTTGCCTTGAATTTCCTCTAGACCCAGCACAGAGCTGTGTCTTATTCCAAAGCTGTGTTTAAGAACGGCCATGAACTTTATTAGGTGTGAGCCCTTCAGTGAGGAAAGCAATCGGATTGTGAGCAATGCAATACCTTGTGCATAGCAAGCAGGCGGCTGGCTCTGAGGAGAGTTTCCTCGTGCGGACCTCATCAAAAAATGAAATGAGAAAAATAAGTAGACAGGACTAGGCAGGGAATTCTTCTGCTTTTGTGCCCCCGGGGGAGTATATCCAAATTAATAGGCCTTTTCCAGTGCTAATGGCTCAGTGAAGGTGTGGGAGTCACAGGCCACATTGTCAGCGGGTGTAAATCAGCGTGTTCCTGCAGAGAGAGCTGCGACATTCATTTACATTCCTCAAGGCCAGCCCACCAGGAGCACCAGGATAAGCCCAAACCAGCTCAGAGATCCCTGGATCCCACTTGGCTCCCTGTGGGAGGAGTGCACATGGACAGGGATGCTGTTTAAAAGCCACACAGGGCGGTAAAATCCTCACCAATGCCAAATCATCCAGCACTTTCCATTCTCCTCTTTTCAGGATGAGCAATTCCCTGGAGAAGAGCTGAAAGGAGACTGACAGAGGGAAAGAGAAGTGGTGGAATGGGATCAGCAGGCTGGAAGGGGCTGGGAAAAGATGGAGAGAGACACAAATGTGTGCATAGGGCAGGAAAAGGGGGATGGGAGAGACAATGAGAGTAACAAGTGATACGGAGTTTTCCTGTCAGACTCCTCTGTGAGGGCAGATTTATCTGCCTCCTTCCTCTGGAAAATTCATTAGGCTTTAGTGCCTCCCTCCTCTCCCTGCCAACGTGCTCCAGGTTTGTCCAGGAACAAAGCAGTAATTCATATCCATGCATTCTCCTCTCCCAAATCCCGTGAAGCCACACGGAATCCTCCCAGCCCAACTCTGCTCCTGCTGATGGGCACCAGCAGCCTGGGAGGATGCAGGTATTCCTGCAGGAACTTGCAGACAAAGAGCAGAAATCCACTGGTGACACCACACCTGAATCATGGACTTGCAGCTCCCCTGGGAATACCAGGGAAGAGGCTCCAGGGGCAGGGGGTGTCCTTTACTCAGCTGAATTTATCCATAACTCAAGCCAAAAGAAAGGGAAGTGGCCTGTCCCAGCATTCCCTAATCTGCCAAGGAACTGGCTAGGGAAAGAGATAAGAAATAAGGGCTGAAATCTTAAAAGAAGCCATTAGGAAAACACAGCAGCGAAGACCAGCTGAAATGCGTGTTTGTGCACCGATAAGATTCTTCTTTCAGCACCTGACAGCCAGAAATATCAACCAGGCAGACAGATTAAATTCCTATAGGCATTAATTAAAAGGATTCTGATGAGGAGAGGAATTAAGGACCAAACACTGAGCAGAAACAACTGTTATTTTTTTCCTCAGAGAATTTTCAGCTCCAAACAAGAACTGTTGGGGGTGGGGGGAGGAAGGTTTGTTTTGAGTTGCAGATGGGAGATGTAGAAACACATCTCCAAAGGTAAAGGGCCACAAGTGAGCTGGAGCAAAAAATATTGGGATGTCTCTGGTGGTGGTGAAACTGTAATGGAGACAAGAAGAAGCTGACCACTGAGGGCAGCCTGCAAAAATGGGAAGGTGGAAAAGGCAGTGAAATCCCGAAGATTCCTGTGGCCAGTCTGAGATTCCCAAGACCAAAGAGCATTGAGTAAAGCATCACCTGTACCCAGCTCCTGTGTGGGGAGAGCTGGAGGAAGGGCACAAGCGCAGTGCGGCTGCAGCTGAGACAGAGGAACGGGAACCTGCTGGGACCTCCCACAGCGCTGTGCGTGCAGAGCTGGGGAGAAAGGACAAAATCCCGTCCAGGAATCCTCATCTGCTGCTAAAATTGGCCGTGAGGGGTCTGTGTGAGCTTGGTGCGGGGCTGAGCAAGCAGGGACGCGTGGAGCAGGTGTCCCACGGAGCTGAAGACGCCTCCAGTTCTCCCTGACGGCACATGCCCTGAGAGGAGGAACAACCTCGAGAAGCAGACACGAGGTCAGGGACTGACAGAGCCTGAGCTGACTCCTGGGTCAGGAGGGAGGGAGGATTCGAGGTGAGTCGTTTGCCACAGCTCCCCTTCCTAACGAGATACAAGTGCCCTTCTTCCCTTCATCCTAACCCTTTCCAATCTGATTTTGGCTCTCTGCCTGCAGTGCCGGGAGCTCTCTGGACCCTGCAGTGAAGCACACACGCCTGAAAGGTTTGTGGCTGCCAGATCCATCATTCCAGCAGCTGCAGCAGCACAGGAGGCTGGCAGTTTTGCCTCTGCATCCCTGTGACACCCGTGTGGGTGAGCGCTGCTCCGAGAGCAGCCCCAGCTCCCGTTGGAAGTGTGTTGATCCGCGTTGAGCTGTGATCCCGGTTCCTCTGGAAGACACATCCAGCTGAAGCCAGACAGATTCCACCCACCACAAGGCAGCACAGCTGACGTCTTGTGGCAGTCCCCCGAGGACACATCTCCAGAAAAAAAATCTCACAGCTGCTCATCTCAGCTCCCAAAGTCACCACTCCTCTCCCTGTTTGGTTTTTCTTTTTCTTTATTTTTTTTTTCCTCTTCTTTTTCTCTCAGTTGCTTTATTTACATCGTTTCCCTCCCACAACAGGTTGACAGAGCAGCGAATGCTTCATGGCAGGGAGGGCTGGCTTGGCAAAATCCTCACCCGGGAAACGCTGGAGTGGCTCGGGAACACGTTTGGAAAAGCCACGACCCCGTTGTAATGCAGCTGCCACGTGCGAGGGATTAAACACCAACTTGGAAGTTCATGGGAGTGAAATGTCAGCTCAGGGGTTGATTTCATTCACCTGACATTCCTGTTAATAACAATGCCTAATTAGAAAGCCTTTTAAGCATCCGTTACATTAATTTAACGTGAAAATCTCATGGAGCTTTATTGGAATTTTTTTCCCCTGTAAAATTAACCCTGCAGGCTTGTTACACATGTTTTCATTAGGGACTGTGAGCAGTGGGGATATTCGATGAATTAGAATCAGCCCCTCAGTCTTTGAGTTTAACTTTGTATTTCAAGTTCTTTTATGCTGATAAAGCCCTAATTTGATCCCTCCCCTCACCCCTCCATTAATTTAAAACGTGCCACAGCCTCCTCACACCGCAGCTGAGGGCTGGAAGCCCGAATCCACCGCCGCCAATTCCCATGCAAAGCAGATAAAAGCCTGGCCTTCAGAGCCTTTGGTAGCAGCTGGTGCTAATTCTGGTGTGCAGCCCTGCTCTGCTCCGCGGAGCGCGTGCCTCTCACATGGCTGCTCTCCACACAGCTGCCAGGCCGCCTTTAAGGGAGCTGGAAAGCCACCACAGGGTTGCCCATTTATTATTTTATTGGTTTAATATGATATTATTATTTTTAAAAATTTTATTATTTTATTCTATTTTTTTTCTCTAAGAGTGACAGATGACACCTTAGCCAGCGCTGAGGCTGGCTACCTTTGAGGGCAGGATGTGCTGCAGCAGGAGCTGAAATATCCCAGGGATGTTTATGGGAATAACAGAGGCTGTTAGAGGATCACAGGGCTCAGCACAGAGAGGGCCTGGCCTCACAGTGTTCTGGCCACGCTCTCAAAGTGGCTGCGATGACGTGTGGCTGGGCCAGGGGACAAGGGGAATGTGAGTCCCCTTTGAAGGTTTTTCCTTCCCTTGGGAGCTCAGACCTTTGGAGAACAGCCTGAGCTATTTCCAGCCCTGGGATTCATTAAACTGTCACTACGTCAAGGTTTGGACTTCCATTGAGCTTCCCAGCTTGGGAGAGCACAGAGCGATTTTAATGATGGATCCACTTGGGCACTGGAGGGAAAGCTGAAGGAACGGGAACAAATACTTGACTGGCATAAATCCATGGGATTGTTTGACATCCAGTGGAAATCTGACACAAAGCCAGGTCCCCTGTCACACAGATGTGTGACTGAAATTGAACCTAAGTGGCAAAAGATTCACACTGACACATTAATGGAGGAGAACATGCACAGCCCTTGTTCTCCTACAGCCCACCACAGGATGGTTTCCCTCGTTATATTTTGCACTGTTGCAGCTTCCCCAGATCTACAATTCCCAGCTGATTTCACCCCTCTCCATAGTGAGCTACTCTGCTGCCTAATGCACCAGATGTAAGAATATTTCCTGATAACCACAGAGACTTCTCCTCTTATTAAGACTTTCCCCTTGAGTCACCGCACATTAATATTACCCATCTGTGGTATTTATCCTCTCTCAATATGCAGACACTTATCCTGTCCCTCGCAGTTGTTACTTTGCCGAGCTGTACATAATTAGATGTTTCGAATCTCTCCTCGTTAATGAGACCCTTTGAACTCCCTGCCGCTCCCGTGACATTGTTGGGCTCCCCGAGTTTGTGCATGGCTGAGAGCAGCGTCCCAGCTGTGTTCCAGAGGAAGGGAGCAGCACCCTGTTCCTGCAGTGCCCTCAGCCTGCCTCTGCTGCCACAGCACAGCGCAACTTTTCCCCTCTCTAATCCCCAGATCCCTTCTGATCGTCTTCAGCCTCGCGCATCCTCCAAGGCCCCCTGAAGATGATGGAGATCTTTTCTGCCAGCTCAGTGCCCTGCTCCCTCCCTCCTACCACTCATCTCACAGATCAAGTTATTAACTGGGAGCGCGATTGGCAGCCGGGGGAGAGACACGGATAGGGAATGAAGGGCACGCACAGAATTTGTATGCAAGTTTAGCTCCTCTGTTCACTCTGGCATTGGCATTGCCTCAGAACCTAGTTCAGTTTGCTCCCTGCTGAGATTTTGTTTCTGGAAACCTGTCCTGCCTAATTTCCTAGACTTCCCAAAGCGATATCCTTCGGAAAAAAAAGGCTCCTTAGCTTCCTTCTCTAACTGCCCTCTACTAAAGAGCTTTTCCTTGATCCTTCCCAGCTGCTCAGAACCTGCTGCCTGCATTAACCTCTTTCTTGCTGGCAGAGGCAAAACCCACCCTCTGCTCTGCTTGGGAGCAGACTCGGGCCAGGAACCATCACAGTCGATGTGAAAACTCTGCTCGGATTAGCTGGATAAGATCTGGATGTGAATTTTTATTAGGAGGCTCTTGGCATCCGCTGAGAAAATTTTGGTGCCCTCTTCCCAAACTGGCCTGATAAAAGCCACCAGGACTGGAGCTCTGGCTTTTACAGGGGCTGTAAAAAGCTCAGGAGTGGTCTGAAAATTCTGCTGTTAGAATAGTTTTGGAGCCTGGAATTGGATAAAAAGCACTGACTGCAGCCGGGGCTGCCTGGGTTTCCCTGTCATTTCCATCCTTCTCACGCTGGGGTCTCTCATCCCTGCTGTGGATGCTCTGTGCTGAGATCTCTTAGAGGCTCAATCTAACCACCTGAGCTGCCAACACCTTATCTCAGCAGCTCAGCCAAGCACAGGGACTTGGCACAGTTGACAAAGGCTGAGATGTGGCTGCTAATTGCGTTCGTGCTGCTTTTCCATAGGATGGCAGGGCCTGAGAAGTGACAGACTGAAAAAAAAAAAGCTTAAACCTAAAATAAAAAAACCTGACCCACAGATTACCTAACAAGTCTTCCGTGATCTGGAAAGGGAAAGGAAACCTATTTCTGAGCATTTTCCCAAAATCAAGGAAGAAAAGAAGTGTAAGAGCATGTCAGAAGCAAAAGTCGCTGAGAGGCGAGGGAGTAGCAATAATCCAGGGACTGAGCTTCTCCTGTGGGATATAAAGCTCTGGGTTCGAGCCCTGCCTGCAGAACTGGGCTGCTGATAGCACGGCAGGACAAATCCCCCTCGGATGACAGGAGCTGCCGCGGCAGAACCTCCCCCTCACCACCGGGAATCCTCCCCTCCCAGACCCCACACGGCACAGCAGGGCTGGCTCGGAGGGAGACAGAAACGGCCCTGCAGTGCCAGCCTGCCAAGGGGCTGGAGCTGCCCAGGGGAGGGAGCCGTGCTGCGGGAGGGGGAGGAGGATGAGGATGAGGATGAGGATGAGGATGAGGATGAGGATGAGGATGAGGATGAGGATGAGGAGCAGTGAGGGGCTGCCCTGGGGAAGGGCCGATGGCTGGTAACTGGCCCACACAAGCCCAAACAGAGAAAAGCACTCAAAATGCAGGCTGGAAAGGGAGCACGTGGCTGCCAGGCTCCCTTCGGTCAGGGGCCAAGAGAGACCACGGGGAGAAAAGTTTCTCCTGTGCACGAATCTGTGAAGCCCCCTCCACATCCCTCCTTAAAAATCCGGGCTGCTGCAGTGCCTGGAAAACGCTGGCAGTGCCAAAGCAGGAGCAGGCTCATCCCGGGGTGGCTGTGTCCCACGCAGGGCTCTGTGTCCCTGTGTCCCCTTGTCCTGGTGTTGGTCAGCGAGCGCAGCGCCAGCCGCGGCCTGGCCCAGCTCCGGCCTGTCCTGTCCCAGCGGGCTGGCAGGGGATTTACATAATAACGGGCCTATTTTAACTTTGCTTCATTGGCTCCTGACAAGACACAATATTTTTGATTAAACAGCTCCCCAGGAAGGAGCTGCTGCCTTAAACCGCTGGCACTTTCTCTGACCCCATGCGATCTCATTAGCGGCCCCCTCAGACATGTCTGATGGAGTCTGAAATTCCTCTTCTCCTCCTGCCCCTAAACGAGCTCTCCAGGGTAGGGCAGGGCCCTGCTCACCACCCTGCTGTGTCCAGCTCTGAGCAGGGCATTCCATCAGCCCCTTGTGCCTCTCCAGCCCTGTCAGCCCGGAGAGGCTTTTCTCCAGCTGCTTCCCTCCCTCACTCCTCCTCCTCTCCTCCCCTATCAATCCTCGAGCTGCCTTTTCAGTTTCTCTGGATCTCACACCATCTGTCTCTCTCCTTGCTGCTGTTTTGTTTGGTTTTTTTTTTTCTCCTCCTCTACTGACCAGCCCAACAGAGAGAGATAAATCTCCCAAACCAAGGAGACCACGTCCTCCATATATATATTTGTGTGACAGTCAGATGCTACGGCGACGAATATCAAAGCCAGCAGCGAGCTCGACAGAGAGATTCAATAACAGCACCGAGTTAGACTGATAGCAACAAGGCAAATGGATAGTTCTGATTTTAGTAGATTATTGACTGCACAACAGAGGAAAAAAAAAAAAAAAAACAAAAATGGTTTCCCAGCAGCCTGGCTTAGAGAGCAACTCTGCCCAGTGCAGCCCAGGCGAACAAAGGGAGTGAAATATGAGAGAAGGAGCACTCGGTGGCACGGCTGTCAGTGCCATCATCTGCGTGAGGAATGGGCCTCCCTGCCGGATCAACCACTTGGAATACGGATGGAAAAAGCTGAGAACTGCTTTAAGCTGTGCCTGAGGCCAGCTGGGCTGTGCAGAGAACTGGGGAAGGCTCCCACAATCCTTCCCTATTGTTACTGTTCGGGACAGTTCAAATAATGATACGTAGAACTCCGGTTCCTTTGGAGGGATCATAGCAAAGGTTTACTGAAAGACAATGTCTTTTATCCAGTGTTTTGGTACAATGGATATTATTGGTTGTTTCAGACCAATGCCTCTCAGTAAATATTTTTACCAGTAAACAACTTGGAAAAACACCCGGTGTCAGGAAGAAGATATCTACAAGGATTGTTTTGGGTTCCTCCTTATGATTTCCCAGGCCCAAGTGAGAGAGTTTTGTACTTGGCTTTTCCCACAGGCTTCAAGTTGCTGCCTGGAGCCTAAAAATCTATTTTCTGACCACTGTCAGTTCTCACACGTCCCCTGTTACATTTGGGCGCCAGAGGACGATTCCCATCTCTCAGAAGAGTTCTGCTGGCGTGGGGTCAGCAGAGAGCTGTGAAGGATGCTGGGCGGTGTTTCTCTCCAGTCTAAACACAGGGCATGGCTGATCCTCTGCACTGTTCATATCCTCACTGCTCTTTAGCCTGTTTAATGTTGGGAACTGAGAATCTGTGGGGTGTGCACATGGCTCCCAGAGGAATCTGGGTCAGGACAAGAAATCGTCTTTGGTTCTGGTTCTTTACCAGTAAAGGTCCCTCAGTGCAGCTAACGCTGCCTTCCCCCATGATCACATTTGGCACATGGATTATTTCCTTACAGCCCTGCTGGAGGAGAGGGGAAAAATTGAGATTCAGAGCTCACCCAGCCAAGAGCTCACCTGCAGAAACATCCTGGGGAGGCTCACAGGGAAAGATCGGGGGGACAAGGGCTGCAAAGGGAGATCAGGTGTGAGCCAAAGGGCTGGCAACAAACCCCACAGTCCCCACCAGGTCTGGAGAGCCAAGAGGCAGGGAGATTTTTCTTCTTGTCATGTTGCCCCTCAGCTTTTCCAGCCACACAGGCTGGATCAGCAGCTCCGCTCCAGCCACATCTCTGGATGCCTCTGAAGCACCGGCAGGACCTGGTAGGAACAGCCAGGAAATGACAGGAGAGGCTTCAGATTTGGATTGTGTTTCAAATCAGGTTTCCTCACAGGGAATATCCTGGAAAACAGCAGGAAGATGGGGGCTGACCTCCACAAAGAGTGACTAACCCAGCCCTGAACAGGACCATCCAGAACAGAGGAGCAAGGATCAAACCACTTCACCCCAAGACCTGCAAGAAGTGGCAGCATTTAGCAAATATTAAATAAACAAAACCGCCAGGGAGCTGCTAAAGCATCTCTCTGAGAGCCTGGAAATGTGCAGAGGGGGTCAGGAGTGATGTGGAGCCATTTAGAGCGCTGAACTGGATTAATTGGAACACCAGCAGGTTGAGAAGTTGGGATGGGGGCATGAATATGGGGTGTGAAGGATATTTCATCTCTCTGCGCTTAATTTCAGCCAATTAGCAACCATCCTGGGGGGGGGGGGGAGCTGTTAAGTGCTGAATAACAAGAGTGTGAGCTCAAGTGTGAAGAGGTACAAGCAGGAACAGAGAGCCCCTTTCAGCAGCATCTCTGTCAATATTCAGAGATGGAAAAACACCGTGAAATTATTTCTCCTGCATTCCGGGAAAGGAAGGAAACCTTACAGTGCAAACACACTAATGGGCTACGCAGGGATCTGAAGGAGGATTGGTGAGGTATTAGAGCAGGCCGCATTAGAGGGGGGGGGGGGGAAAGAGCAAGAAAAGAGACAGGATTTTCAGGGAGATTTCATCCAAATCGATTAAGTGAGAACTGTAAAGGGGCAGCATTCCGTGGGGATGGAGCTGGTAATTGGCCCACGCAAACCCAAACAGAGAAAAGCACTCAAAATGCAGGCTGGAAAGGGAGCACGTGGCTGCCAGGCTCCCTTCGGTCAGGGGCCAGGAGAGACCACGGGGAGAAAAGTTTCTCCTGTGCACAAATCTGTGAAGCCCCCTCCACATCCCTCCTTAAAAATCCGGGCTGCTGCAGTGCCTGGAAAACGCTGGCAGTGCCAAAGCAGGAGCAGGCTCATCGCAGGGGTGGCTGTGTCCCACGCAGGGCTCTGTGTCCCTGTGTCCCCTTTGCCTGTCAGCTCAGACCGAGCTCTCTGGGATAGGAACAGTGTTTGTGCTCCCAAATGTGCCCCAGGTGCAGGATTCAGACCCTGAGGGGAGCTGAGGGAAGGCAGCACACGAGGTGTTAGAGAGAGGCACTGCCTCTGCCAGAATGCAGAATGAAAAACAGGGACCGGGATGAGGGTGGGTCCAGGGGGGATCAGACCCCACACGAGGGCTGTGACAGCAACACAGAGAGATTGTCACCCAAATCCTGCGTGTTTCTGATTTGTTCCCTCAGGGACAGCAAAGAAACCACTCGTTTCTGGATTTGTGTTTCCCTCTTTTTAGAAAAGAAATGTGTACTCAAAAAAAAGAAAGTGTCTCAAATGACCAAATCCAGTTTTTAAAATGTGCTGTTAAAAAAAAAAAAAATCCATGTGAGTCAGGGGGGATTCATTAAAAGCATCTCCTGTCTGCTCTCAAATAACCCCAATGGACAGGCTTAACACTAAGATGGGACAGGGATGAGGAAGCTGCTCCTGGAAAATGTTTCCTCTGTCTCTGAGGGTTCACAGGTAACACTGACTCGGCTCACAGCTCAAGAGCTGGACAAGATTAGAATCATAAGGAAAAAAAAAAAAAAAATCTTCTTTCTGACTTGTTTATTCTCAATATAAAAATGCTCTGGAAAGTGCAAAGCAGACTGGGAGTCACCTCCTGCTGTCCAGGTGGAACCAGCAGCAGCTCTGTGGGGATCCTGATTCTGCCCTGGTGTAATTCCTGCTGTCCTGGAGGACAGCGAGGGCTCTCCTGGCAGCACCAGGGCTGGATTTTGGCACCTCTGGCTCTAAAATCTCTTAGGGCTGGCTGTGGGAAAAAAAGCACTACTTTCACACACACCATTTCTGGCTGCGTTTTCTGTCAAGTGTTCACAAAAATAGATGATAGAATGTTTGGAAGTTATTAATTGGTGTTTTAATGAATGACTAATCAATGCTTACAGATTACTGGAAAGCCCAAACAGTCAATAGGTTGCTCATAATATTCTGTAATACCTTCTCCTGACATGCTTATAATCACCTGCTAAATTATGCTCCTCGTGTCTTTAATGCCTATTAATCATTTATTAATCTTTTATAAGCCACTTGTAAATGAAAGCAGAATATAAACCGTGAGTTCCCTTCCGTTCTGCCAGCCGGGAGCACAGTGAGTTTTCGGGGGTTTAGGGAAGGATCCATCAAGCAGAGACATGATTTGAGCCCAATTCTAAGTCTTTGTGGCTTTCTGGGCCGTGGGTAATTCCCTACCTTGGCCAGGATTTGAGGGAGAGAGGGACTGGCAAGGGCAGCTGAGAGTTTTGTGGTTCAGGTGATGTCAAAGTGTTGCTCGGAAAAGATGAAATTGTCACGTCCACAAAAGCTTCATGGAGAAAATCCTTGCAGGCAGAGAGAGAGGGAGGAATTAACTTCAAGGCTTAAAGCAAAGAGAGGGAAAAAAAAAAAAATCTTCTCTGTGTAAGGACAGAGGATTGAAGCAAATGGACCACAGGTAGGGGAAAATAACTGAAAATTGGTTCAGGTAATCATGGGAAAATCAAAAGATGCTCCAACACAAAGTATGAGGAAAAGATCTGGTAACAGACACATCTCTTCCTCCTCTCAGATAGGACCCATTTTTACAAAAGTATCCCTGTATTTGTGAGAACAGGGCTGCTGGAGCCAGGAGAAGCTCCATTAGCAAATCCCAGAAGCTGCCATGGAATTCTGTCCCCAGTTGCTGACAACTGCAATTAACTCACCTTGGCCCCCCTTTAACCCCTTCCAGGGAGGGGCTCTGCAGGATGAGTTACAGCAGGACCATCCCAACATCTCAGGCACTCAGGAGCGGAAAGGGGATCCCTCCATGGAAAAGGGGTGGAGAGAGATGAGCTTCAAACTCCCTTCCATCCCAGCCCATCCTGTGATTCCCTGATTCTGAGGCTAAGGAGGTGTCATCACATCACATCACATCACATCACTCCTTGATCCAGCACTTCCTCGTGCCCTAATTAATTTGCATTAATTTCACTCCCTCGTTTCATGCCCTGCTCCCTTCTCTCCTCAGGGCTGGTTTGGGGTGCTCTGCTGCATCACATCCTGAAGACGTGCACTTGGAGGAGCAAACACTGTGAGGAGGAGAAGAAAACTGAGCCTAAATTAAAAAGAAAACATAAAAATAATAAAATACAATCCCCTTGATCAGTATGCCTGTCATTTTAGTGGCACTAAATACATTAAAATGGGATCTGCACAGCAACTTAATTAAATGAGCCAATGGGAAGTTGCTGCCAAGTATTAGTTTAAGGTAGAAAATACACTTATTTTGGAGCTTATGCAGATTGAATTTGTAGGGCCTTGTGGGAAATGCCAAGCTTTTTTTTTTTCCCTTTTATTTTTTTTTTTTGAAGACTCACAGTTTGGAAATTTATTGCAGTGATCTGAATTTTGTTTCATTATGAGTGTCAAGCACAATCACAGTTAGAAGAAGCCTCTTGGCTGCTTCCCAGGGTTACAACATCCCTTGGAAATTGATCTTTTCTTCCAAAGTGCTGCGGAAATGGATCCAGCTCTGCGTGCCCGGGGGCAGGGGATGTGTTTTTGGCCACCAAGGAGACGTTCCAGGCTCTGGGAACATGAAATGGGAGCTGATAGTTGGTGTCCAGTGTCACTGCGGGTGTCACTGCCAGCTGCAACGTGATTACTGGAATTCATCACGGATCCTGGGCTTTCCTGAGCCCAGCGACGCCACAATCGGGAATTAGCTGAGGAGCAGAACAATTGATTTGAAGCTATTTCCGTAAATCAAACCACCCATTTCAGCTCGCTGACGGCCTCACCCGGGGCTGTGTCACCTCACTGGCACGGCACGAGCCAAGGATGCTCCAAGCTGAGTTTAAAAAGGTGATTCCAAGAGGCAAAAACCCATAGAGCTGAACTCAGATTATTTTTCCCCTAATAAAATTAAACTGCTGTGCCTCTGCGTTCTCTGAGACATTTCTTTGACCCAGAGTTAAATGAATTATTATTTTTCAGTGATGTATTTCAAGATCTGACTGTGGGTTTTTTAATGGGAATCTAGCAGGCTGTTAAATAAGTTGTTCCAAGCTGATGATAGGAAATGTTTCACTTCTCAAATATCAGAGGCTTTGATTTTCTTTCCATGATGCTCATTTTCTACCCCACTTTGAAAAGAATAATTTGGGGAAATCAGCGTGGATTCAAAAAATCCTTATCCGATGTAATTTTCCTCAAATTTCAGTGTTTTGATAACATTTCAAAACTGGGAGGCTGCTAGGTCAAAACACAGGGGGGAAAAAAAAAAACCAAAAATCTCTGTGGTGCTTTTTTCCCCTCGTGTTCTTCATTATGTGGAATCTTCACTTGGAGGAAGTTTTAAACGAAAACCTCACTCTGAGCTGTCTGAGATGAGCGAGCAGTGATGCCCCTGTTAGACAGAGAGGAATTAGGGATGGCTCAGCTCCTCGGAGCAGTGCCCAGCCCCACGGGCAGCACGCAGCCCAGCAGTTTCTGACACCCATTTTGGCGGATCTGCGCTGTCTGCAGGCCTGGGAACCGGGGAGACAACTCGGGAACAGCCTTGCCCAGAGCTCCCCAGCACCTTGCCCGGCAGAGGAAATCACCCTGACGATTACTGGGGAGGAATAACTCTCACACTTGGGTCCTGCTGTGGCAGCGTCGCTCCCAGCAAAGCTCAGCTTTGCCCAGCTCACAGCAGACACCCGGAGGTTACAGAGCTCTGCTGCTCCTAAATAATCCTGTCCTGAGCTTGGTCCTGCTGCCCTGCAGATGCTTTAAGGAGCACAGCCAGCTCGGGCTGAGCCACAGCTCAGTGCCACGGCAGGTCCCAGTGCCAGGGGGGACTGGGTGGGCTGAGGGTGCTGCAGACTCCAGCACAGGTAGCACTGGTGACACTGGTGACACTGGTGACACTGGTGACACTGGTGACACTGGTGATACTGGTGAGGATGAGCTGAGGGTGCTGCCCAGGTAGCACTGGTGACACTGGTGACACTGGTGACACTGGTGAGGATGGGCTGAGGGTGCTGCCCAGGTAGCACTGGTGACACTGGTGACACTGGTGACACTGGTGACACTGGTGAGGATGGGCTGCTCAGGTCACTGCTGGGGAGCTCAGGCGTGACCCTGCTGCTGAGGGAGCTGCTGGGATGAAGCTTCCAGCAGGGTCCAGGTGAATTTTTACGGGACTTGAAGGGTCAAAACTGAGCTCCAGCCACCCCGTAGCTGTACAGAACATGGTACAGAGCAGAATTCTGCTGATCTCTGCTCAGGCCGAGCCTGTTCCTCACCTCACTGACAGGAGCTCGACCCAGACTGACCCATCCTGCCCATACCTGCCAAAAACCCCATAGAACAAGGAAACCTGGCCTCTCAGGGATGTTGGGAAGGCCAGCAGCATGCCAGGAGAGCAGTCAGCAGCCAGGCCAGGCTGTTGGGCTGGGTGTGCACCACACACAGAGCTGGCTCTGCCAGGGACAAGCCATCCAGCATGGGGACACGGTGTCCAGCTGCCCTCACACTGGCTGAGTGCTCTCCAGCTCTGTTCCTTTTTGTCTCACAGTGCCTTGTCACACCATCTGTTCATGCTGCAGGACCAGGTTTACGAAGGAATAGAAGGAATTTCCGTGAGTGACATCTTCTCATCCCTTTGCTCCAATCCATCTCTCCTCCCGGGTGATGGGAGTTATCAGGCCAAACACAGACTTCGTGTTTACCCTGCTCAAGGCACCTTGGGAGCCTCAAAAGCACTGCTGGGCCTGCTAGCAGAGACAGGAGAGTGATGTCTTTCCTCTAAAGTGGGCACCAGCAGCTGGGTACATGAATCAAAGTGCTCACTGTTCTCTCCAGAGCATCCAAGGAGTGTGAGCAGATGGATTTTTCTCTCCTCTCCTCTCCTCTCCTCTCCTCTCCTCTCCTCTCCTCTCCTCTCCTCTCCTCTCCTCTCCTCTCCTCTCCTCTCCTCTCCTCTCCTCTCCTCTCCCAGTCCTCTCTTCCCCTCCTTGCTCCTCTTTTCCCTGACTGGACACACATGCCCCAGCACTGAGATGTTGTTATCTTTATTCCATCACCTGCCGACCCCTCCAGGAAAATCCAGCCTCAACCCAGAAGTTCAGTCCTAGCAGCTCAGTTTGTTTTCGCTGCTTCTGCTGATGAATGGTTTCTCTGCTTGCCACGGGTGAGTGAGCACCACTGCTCACTCCAGGCCCACGAAAAACGTGCGGAGGAGCTGTGAGATTGTGTGCTGACCTTTCAGCAAACACGTGTGCCAGGAAACACCAGCCAGGCTGAGAATGTTAAACAAGCCACAGCCAGCCCTGCATTTCCTATTACCTCAAAGTCCTTCAGGCCGAATCCCGAGTCCAGCCCTGCATCTGCAACCATTCCCGGTACTTCTCTTCCATGCTGGACCCTGGGGGCTTGTCCAGCCTGGACACGGTGACTTTCTGAGCTGACTGCTGTCACAGCTGCCACCAGCTCCACCACAGGTGTGCAGAACAGCACAGACCCCCCAGGAAAGCACATCCACGTCATCCGGTGTCACTCAACATCCAAGTGTAGCTGTCCATGGCCTGCTACAGCCAAGGGCTCTGCTCTCTTTCCTGGACAGCTTGCCCAAAATCTTCCTTGGATCTTCCCATCACTGCCTCAGAGAATTAGGCTGACATGGACCAGAGCATCCCACAAAGGGGAACGGAACATCAGACACGTTCCCAACACTTGGAGAGCTGGAGACATTCCCCCCATGTGTGAGTATTATGGGATGTACCTCACTGCAGAGTCCCAGTCCATCCCAGGACATGTGCGGGTGTCGTGCCATACCCATTCCAGCATTCTATCCATATGGACTTAATGGAGCCAAGCAATGGCTTGACATGCACAAAAGAAACAAACCCACTCACAGTACAGCTGGCAGGGGATTGTGATGCAGCTTTTTAAACCTCTTGTCAGCCTTGTTTCCCACCTTTCTACACTTTGGGTGATCAGGTTGGCTGGAAAAAAAAAATCAGGGGCAAAGCTGAGGGTGAGATTTTGGAGCTGGTTCCCTCATTCGACCACTTTGTGGCACCTGTTGTTGCTGCCTTTAATTTGCCACAGAGGATGTTTTATTGATGGCATCTCCCCCTTGCTGGCGCTCGTTGGGATTCCGGGCACTCCGGGGCACGGCTGAGATCTCAGCCCCAGCCTCCTTCTCATGGCTGGGCCTGACCTTCTCCGTGTGGGATGGAATAACAATCACACAGGGGATGGGAATTGCTCTCCACAAAGGGTGGATGCGAACTTGGAGAGTTCCCTGCCTCCCCTCTCTGCTCCATCCATCCACGTGTGGCTCCCAGGACATTCCCAGCAAGGACTGCAGAGCCAGGCCCAGCTCTGCTGACCACAGAACCCGCAGAAAGCCTGGGGTCTGGGACACCCAACAAACTCCTGGGAAAACAGAAGCAAACAGCAACTCCCAGCACGGCTCCCAGCCCTGGGTCTCCACTCACCAATTAGATTTCCTCCCCCAGCTTGCAGAGGGAAAGGCAGAGAGGAAATGCCAGCTGCTGCTGGGCACGCTGAACAGACTCGGTGTGTGTGTGTGCTTGAAGCACTAATAACTCCCTTCCTGCTGAAGGAGGGAAAAGACTTTCTCTCAATCCCTCCTTGCATCAGTAATCAGAGAGAGGAGCAGATGGTGCCAGAAATGCAGGAATATGCCCATTAAAATAACTTCAGAGCGAGGACTTAGCACCAGGAAACAAACACCTTCAGGAGAGCCCCGCTCCAGCAGGGAACAGGGGCTCCTGTGAGGAAATGAGAACTGCCTTGGAATGACCCAGTGCAAAGGAAGGACCCAGCCCCAAGGAGTAACCCAGCGTCAAGGAAGGACCCAGCTCCAAGGAAGGACCCAGCCCCAAGGAATAACCCAGCTCCAAGGAATAACCTGCTCCAAGGAATGATCCAGCTCCAAGGAAGGACCCAGCCCCAAGGAAGGACCCAGCTCCAAGGAATAACCCAGCTCCAAGGAATGATCCAGCTCCAAGGAATAACCCAGTGTAAAGGAAGGACCCAGCTCCAAGGAATGATCTAGCCCCAAGGAATGACCCTGTTCCAAGGAAGGACCCCGCTCCATCTCCACAGTGAGGCCAAAGCTGCCACCCAGGAACTCCTTGGCCAGCAGATGTGCCCAGCTTGCTACACAAGGTGCAAGTCCTTTTCTGCCCCTCGCTGTCACCAGAAGCACTGGGTGTCCCCAGGGCAGCAGTGCCCAGCTCCAGCACTGTTGCTGCCCCTCCTGGAGTCCGTTCACCTCTCAAGAGGAATAAGCAGCAGCACAAAAACCTTTCCAATGATGGATTTCTCTCCTACAATTCCCATGGTGAGGTCTATACATCAGCAATTTCTCTCTCTTCCAATCAGACACAAGTCATACACTCACTTCTCAGTGGATTTACAAGTTTTTGTCCTACTTCATTTGTCCAGGAATTACATTCTTCCGCACAGCCTGGCTGAGCAGCTTCCTGCAGGTTCTCTGTGGCATTCATAATGCAAAACAGGAGAGTCAGCAGACACCATCTTGCCGACCTTGCAACCTTGCATGGCCAACCCATCTGTTCCTGGGCACAAAGCAGTGATGTTTAAATCACACCCCTCCTCCTAGCTGCGAAGGACAGAGGAACCAGCATCTCCTGGGGTGAAAACATTTTTTTTGCTACTCAAGGTCTTAATTTACAGTGGGAGTGCTGCCATCTCTGAAAGCGGCGTTTGAAAAGCAGCATCCTGCAGCCCAGGTAACAGCCTTGCGTTCTTCTTTCCCTTTCCCTGACCTCATAAATCTTCCAGGCAAAATTTCCATCCAAATAGCTGTGCTCCCACAAACATTTATGCCGAGTCACACTTGCGCCAAGCTGTGTTTCTCCACAGAAAAGCGCTGCATCCCAAATATTGCATCAACTCCAGCTCTGGGCCTCCCGAAGGTTGAACGTTTCTTTATTTTTAATTAACTCTTTATGTGACGTGGCATTTATTTCATTATCTCACTGAATGTCCAATTAGCTCATCCCAAGGAACAGGACCTAATTAACCAAGACAAGCAAAGTGAACTTCCACAACCTCCCTCTCCCGTACATAAGTTGCTAAGATGTAATTACTCAGCAATAAATACCTCGTTAGAGCTTGGATAAATATTTCTTCTCTCTTCCTTGGATTTATTTTCGAAGAAAACTCCAATTAATCTCTTTGAATTTTGCTTGTTCCAGAGTCTCAGAAATATCTAGGGTCAAACCATGTTGTTTTCCAGCACCCACCGGCTGGAAGTGGTCGTGCACGAAGGCACCTCTCTCCCCATGGGTAACAGGCCCTCATGGGGCAGTGGAACCTTCCCCGTGGCTGAAGAAAAGGAGTTCCAGCCCACACTGGTGGCTGTGACACCCTCTGGAGAGTCTCACAACTGCCTCCCTGCCCCAAGCAGCTGAACTCAGCTCCCAGAGGCAGGAACTGCACAGGAAGCAGGAGGTTTCTTTCCGTTCACTTCCTGCCCCCTGAGGGTCTGATTCGGTTGAAACTTGAAAATGTCCCTTCTTCCTTTCACTATGATTTTCCCAATTGCGTGTTTTAGTTTTGTCAGCAGCAAAGGGATCCCCTTTGAGGCAGAGGAGGTGACGAGCAGAGCTGGATGTCAGCCAGCTGGGCCATCCCTGCTCTGGGATGGAGCTCCAGACCACCCTGGCCCCACCACCCAGAGAGCTGCAGAGGACAGAGGGGCCTGAGCGACTCTCCCTGAGCTGATGCTTGCAAACAGCTTCTTTTCTTTGATAGTTTTTCCACAGGTAGCGTGCTCAGAGCGATGTTTCACATGGCTCCTGATTCGAAACACAGAGATGAAGGGTCGTGAGATGAAAGGGGAGCATTAATCTCGCCTGTTGACTCACAATGAACTCCGTCCCTGGATTGCTTTTGCTCGTGGCTGGAGGTCAGTATTTTTGGGGAGGAATTCTCCAAAAGAAGACATTGCACCGAGAGGGAGCATGAACGCAGCTGCGAGTGCCAGGATTTTTCTGTGCTGGTGCAGAGATACCTGGGAGACATCCCATAAACATTCCTCACCCTTGTCACTCTGGTCTCCTGGGTAAAGGGACTCAGAAGAGGTCACCAAAGGCTGTAAAGATCATCTCTCTCTGTGAACACAGGTCTTAGGGAGGCCAAAACCAGGAGATCTATGATTCTCTAAGTGCTCAGGAGATGACCAGACGTGCACTCAGTGCCATGGTTTAGTCAATGTGGTGGAATTTGCACAAAGGATGGTCTTGGAGGGCTTTTCCAAACCCAAAAATCCCATGGTCTTATGATTCCTAGTGGATGTTGAGAAGAAACAAGAAGAAGATCTATCTAAAACCCCTTTTGGGCTCATCTCACTCCTCAGGGATGTGTTGCTGGCACGTAGCTCCACGGAGCAGCCCCCAGGACGGAGCACTGCAGGCAGCAGGATCAGCCCCTCTTGGCACAGCTGGAGATGCAGATCCCTGTTTTCTTGGAGCGCAGCAATGTGATCTCAGAGCAGGATCCACAGAAGACAGAAAACCGAGGCCATTTAGATGATGTCCTTACCTAGCAATGACTGGTGGCCAAAAGCGCTGGCTGTGAGCTCGGGCACAGGCCTGATGGGAGCAGGCACCAGCTCCCCTCACAAATCCATTTATTTATTATTATTTTGTGATCTCTTTTCTCCTGGTGGGAAGCACAGGCACCCATAGGGATGTAGAACACATGCCTGCCTGCTGCTGGCATCGCTGGGATGGCAGGGTCAGAGCGATCTGATCTCTACATATGTTATTTCCTTGTTCTTCAGCTTAATGGGGCGTTCCACTTTATTATTGTATTCCTTTTTTTTTAATTTTATAAGACATGTTTCATTAAATCTGAATTATGGCAATTCAGGGAAAGAAATTAGCCCATTAAAATTATAATGAAAACATCTTATAAAAAAAAAAGAAACGCTGTCAACTGCCATTTCTGCTCTGCTGGGTGAGGAAATAAGGAGGAGAGAGAAATGTGTTTTCTCCAAGCAGGGACAGCACCTGGGAAAGCGGGACCTGCTCTGGAACAGAGTCAGTGTCAGGGAGAGCCAAAGAGCTCCAAGTGGTTTTTCCATCCAAAAGGTTCATTTCAGGGCTTTCAGAAGGGCTGTGAGAAAGAGGAGCACTGTCCCACATTCCTGGTTGGTCCCTCTTCCTTCTGACCAGATGGACAGCAAAGCCAAGCTGGGAATTTCCACTTGGATTTCAGTCCTGTGAAGCTCCAGAGAGGCTTGAAGTGATGGTGATGGGCACAGAAACTGCATCTTCCTGGGGTTTCCTGGAAGGGAGAAAGTTTTGTGCTAGAGAACAAACTCAGCCGTCAAGGCAAGTGAAGAAGGAATCTCCCCAAAGCCTCATTTAGGAAGGTTTTGCACGTTCCTTGGAAACAAATTTCCCTTGCTGTTGTCAGAGACAGCTCATACCACCAGGGCCAGGCTCAGGTGTTCCCATACAGAGCTTTGTTCCTTCTGTGGCAATGACATCCCCAGAGGAGGAGAGAGATTTTGTCAGAAAGAAAGCGGGAAGAAAAATGAACTCCTTAAGCCGTGTCATTGATGATTAGATGGGGGTGGCAAAAGAAAAGCCAGCTCTGCTCTCCATTGCTGGGTGATTCCTGCTGCTGTCCTAAACTCTCCACACCCCTGAGCGAAATTGTGCTGCATTTCTGTTTTCAGCAAGGTTGTGAAGGTAATAGCTGGAGAAAAAAAAAAAACACCCTCTGCCTGCAAGGGGATAAAGGTCAGCACTGCTGAAATGAAATAGAGTTTGAAACTGCATGTCAATTAGACACACACAAAAGAAACTAACAAATTTAATCCACTAAACTGTAAAGCTGAGGTAAAGCAACCCTGTAAGATATATAGAAAAGGAGGTGGGGAGGGGCTGGTAAACAGCAAGGGAAGTGAGGAACGGGATAAAAGAAGGTACAGAAAAAGAAATAATGAGTAAAAGAGGAGATGGAGATAAATGGGATATTCATTCCTGAAAAGGTAAAAGCGAATGAAATGAGATTGGGATGAAAGGCAGAACCCAAATAGTCCAAAACATGCAGCTCTGCTGTGTCAGACATAAGAAGTGGGAGGGTTTCTTCTTGCCAGGCAAGATAATTGTGATAAGAGCCCAGGAGAGCAGATCTGAGTCTGTAACAGAGAACAGAGGAGGGACAGGAGGAGGAGGAGGAGGAGGAGGAGGAGGAGGAGGAGGAGGAGGAGGAGGAGGAGGAGGGGGAGAGGACACCTGCGTGGGGACAGTGCAGAGCACTTTGCTGGAGCTCTGAGTCACACCTGAGCACAGCTCGGATGGATCCAGCATGGATCTTATTCCAGAACTTGAGGGAATGACTGCACAGTGTGGGACAAGGTTTCAGATGCCACAGAGAAGCTGCTGTTGGGTGACACAGCCCCCCACAGCCCTCTGTGTTATCCCAGAGTGAAACCATGGAGCTGTCTCCAACCTGGAGTCCACCCAACGTGGACCAAAGGCAGCAACGTAAGTAAATCCTTGGATCAACTTTAATTTATTATTCTGCCCATTTTATCTTTCAAAATAAGCTGTCTGGCCCTGAAAAGCTCTCCGTCATTTCCTTTGGAGGAGTCTGGAGCAGGATTTGAAGAGGCAAACATTTCACCTGTGGATTTTCCACCTTTTTCAAGCTTCCTTCATCCCAGATCCTCCTTTGTTTTTGCAGCACTTCCAAACATGGGCCAGGCTGTCTGCAGGTACCTTTGCCAATGCCTGAATACCTCTCTTTGTGTTCCCACTTCAGTTTTAGAGCTGCTGAGCTGCAGGGCACTCCCTGGGTTTAATGAACATCAGGGGCCTTCCGCCTGACGCTTCATTAGTGCTTCCCATGGAGCCAGCCCCACACCCCAGTCAAATAAATCATGGATTTGTTCCGTGCCTCGCTGAAGCATTTCCATATGGAGAGGCAGGCACAGGAGCTGACCCTGAAAACGTGGAGCCTGACATCAAGTGCAGCGCAGAAGATGGATGAGGGAGCAGCAGGGAATGCGGTGCCGTCGGAGCCCGGTGGCTCTGCTGGGGCTGCAGGGATGGAGAGGAGCCCACGGGGCCCGCGCTGCCCTGAGCTTTCACACCCCTCACTGAGGCTGTCGCATGAATCCGTCGTGTTTCTCAAAGAGTTCCTACCCCTGGCACATCCTCTGTGCTCAGCAGAAACCTTCCTGGGCGCATCAGCTGAGCTGGGATGGAGGGATTCTCCCCGTGAGGCCCTAAATGTGGGGCTCCACAAAGAAAGACAAAGAGAACACACAACGCTTCCCTGCAAGAGGCAAACGCCTGGCTGAGCGGCTCATTAGGAGAAAAGCAGCTTGATTAAAGCTGGAATCAAAGAACAGCAACATTAATGTTGTAAATGCATGTGCAGGGTGTCCTGTGGCCTCGCTCTCACAGTCTGGTGCCCCGGGTTCCTGCTCTCCCTTGCCTCCTGTAGCAGCAGAGACAGGAACAGGCTGATTAATAAGGCTGCAGGAAAACAGAAAAACATCTCCAGAGAAAGACACACATTCACTTTTAACTCATTTCCATATTTTTCTTCTTCTCCCCGCGATGAATTTTGACGCGGATCTTTTCCCCTTTTCCTCTTTATCATTTTGGAATAGAAAGCTTCTGCTTTCAAAACAACTTCTCTCCCATTCCCCTTTCCTTCTTGTTAATCTCCAGACAAGGGAGCGAGCGGGTTCCCAGCTCCTCCAGTGAGGGACAGGTTCAGTTCACATTTTCTGCTCAAAAGCTGGGAGGTGTTTGTCTGGTTTCTGTCACACACACCAGCCAGGCCAAGGCATGTCCGGGGAGGTGTAGTCATGATGTGTATCACTGTTTATTGCAATGGCTTCTTCAACCTTTTTTTAATTTTGATTTTTTTTTTTTTAATGGAAGAACTTTATGCAGTTTTACCCGTGGATCGAGCCCTGGATCAGCCCCAGATTCCAATCACAGCAGGATGGATTTGTAGAAGGAATTGGCTACAACTGGGTGAGGTGTAAGGAAGCCCTGACACCCCTTTCCCAGGAAACCTGTCTCGTGATGGATGCTCTGGCAAAGCAGCATCTCCCAGGAAATCAAAATCTGCAGTTCAGCCTGAATCCAGGATATTTAACACCCCAAATGCAAAAGCATGACCCATTATTTACTAACTCGGGCAGTGTTAATAAAGATAATACATAATTATCCCTGAAATAGTTCAATGCAGAGGTTCCCTCAGCTATAAACATATCACATTTCTCCTCTGTTTGATGGCCTAATTACAAGTATCACCGTCCATCTGAGTTAGAACTAGATTAAGGCTCAGCTTGCATTTAAAGTAGCTGTTAGCATTGCTTAGTAGTTAGAGATGACTAATTGGCCCTCACACCGGTGATGAATGAAGCTGAGACATGAGGCAGTGCATGAAAATTACCTGTGATTATTGCCAAAAATCCCGCTGAGGGATAAAACCCCGTGTCCACACCCGCCCCATCCCGTGCAAACCCCAAGGCTGAGCTGAACCCTCCTGCCAGCACTGGAAACAAGAGGAGACGGGTGCATCCTGCAGCCAAGGCTCGGGGTTGTGCTCTCCCCACTGTTCCCACCTGCTGGGGTGTCACTGCAGCTGTGACAGGAGCTGCTCCTCGCTCTGCAGCCAGTCCCTTCCCCACCAGCAGCTCCCAGGAACAATCTTGCCACAGCCCTCAAGTTAAAGGTGGTTTATCCAGTTCCTCCTCCCTTCCAGGCCCTGGGGAAGCAGCTGTGTGTGCTTCCAGGTGCTATTTTTCCATGGAAACAGGAAAAACAAGGCCCTGGCTGCATCAGCTCAGTGCTGGGGGTGTCCTGGTGTCACTCAGGGCAGAGTTAAATTCTCCCCAGCAGCTGCTGCAGTGCTTTGGACTGGGGATGAGAGTGGGGTTGAAAACACACCGAGGGTTTGGGCTTTTCCAAAGTTGTGTTTATCCTAAATCAAGGACTTTTTTCCTTGTCTCATGATCTGCCAGTGAGGAGGATTTGGAGGAAGAAACCTGGAGGAGACACAGACGGGACAGGTGACCCAAAGTGGCCAAAGGGATGTTCCACACCACAGAAGGTCCTGCCCAGTATTAAAACTGGGGAGAGTTACCCAGGAGGGCCAGTCTGCCACTGGTCAGTGGGTGGTGAGCAGTTGCATTAATTTTTCCCTTATTATTATTATTATAATTTACCACTATTACTGCATTTAGACTTTATTTTTGATTGTTAAACTGTTCTTATCTCAACTTACACATTTCACTTTGATCCACCTTCCCATCCCACTGGGTTGCAGAGGGAGAGAGGGAGTGCTGCTTAATTTCTAGCTGGGCTTAAACCCCTGACAGGGGTCTAAGAGTACCAGTGAGGCAGGGACTGGCGAGAGGAGTGAACTTCATTAACCCACTGAGGAAGTGAATGGGATAACGGGCTGGGAAAAGCCAGCCTGCTGCTCCTCACAGCTGTGGGAAACTCCTCTGGGGGAATCCAGGCTGCTGGAGGGGTTTCTGAGGTGGTTTTGTGTAGAACATCCTTCCCCTCAGCCATTCCTGGTGTTTCCGAGGGTGCAGGGAGCTCCCTGAGGGACAGGGCTCAGCCCACAAAGCCCCTTTGTGCTCAGCCCTGGAGGTGGCTCGGGCTGAGCTCACTCCTGGGCAGCTCTCAAGGCTTTTCACCACCACACGTTCACAAGTGCAAGGAGCGCTCAGCAAAGTGCTTCGACAAAGCTTCGTTTCATTCCCGGAGCTCATGCCAGGAGTTGGGAACAATAAAACACTTTTCTGTCTGACCTACTTTGTCCCCCCCTCCCAAACAAGTTTCTTCCCCATCTCTCTCCACTCCCTGATACAAATCTTTCAGATTAAACTTAAAGAACGTGATAGTGAGGCTAAGAAAAAAAGGCTTTGCTCTACCTTGGCCTCATTTTTAGGACGCTGATGATTGCAGAAATCCCCGATTAAGGTGGGAAGCTGGGATTGGCCCACTCCACGCAAAACGTGAGATAAAGTTTGATATCTGTTCAGAGCACAAAACCAACAAAATCTTCTTGGGAAATTTCTGGGCTGATTCTCAGTCTGGATGTTCGTGCAGGCAAATCTGGGATGTGTGATAAGGATCCAGAGCCTGAGTTTTGCCTGCATGAGGAGGAGTTACCAAAATGCATCACAGGAGGCAAAGTTTGCATGGCAGGGACTTAATTCCCTCAGTACGACCAGCCAGTGGACACTGATTGATCCCTAACGAGGTTATGGAATTTTAAGGGGTTTTTAAGTTAATTTTTGAGATGCTGGGGATTATTTGGAGATAATAAAATCTGTGCTGAGGGCCATCCTCGCTGTAGGGCTTTGGCACTTTCTCACAGCAAAGCCCAGGTTCATAAAGGGGTGAGAGAGGTCAGTTTGTCCCTGTAAACACTTCCCGCAGGAGAGCTGGGTTAAAGAGGATCCTGAGCCACATCTAAGCCCTCACATCTCTGTGGAGAGCCTTTTGCTGCTGTGAGCCAGTGGGAAAAGAAAAGGGGCATGACCCCAGTGTCCCCCAGGGCTGCCACAGCCCATGGGAGGTGCCAGCCCATGGGAGATGCTCGAAACAGTCCCCAGTTGTCTGCAAGTTCATAAATCTCAAAAATTGCCCTCATGGCAAATCTAAATTTTAAAAATCCCTTGCTTCCCACGGTCCTGTCATGCATTGCTTGGCAGTCAGCTCGTCCCCAGGATATGAGGAAGCATCTGTGTTTGTAGGGAGGATGTGGGAGGGAACTGGCTTACCCATGAAAATATTGCCCATTTCACCTTTTATTTCACACATTTAGCCACTGAGATGAAACAAAACTGTGTAGAAAAACTAATTTCATCTACTGCACAATACCATTATTACCATAATCTGGTATAAAAGGGGGAACTTCACAGCACTGGTAAATAGATTATGAGAGTCATTTAAGATCCCAGAACACGCCGAGAGCCTCACATTTTGCAAACAAGGGATTACAAAACTAATGCCTCCTACCTGCTGAACCCAGACACTCCAGCTCAGAGTCACCTGAGGAATAACGAAATACCTGAGTGCTCTGGTTTTTTTTCAATTCTATTTTTTAAATATTTCTGTCTCTCCACCCCACCTATAGCCTGGAACTGCTTCTTCAATTTAGCAGCAGAGCTGCAGGAAGGAACTGTTGGAACCCTGGAGGCTGAGAATTTCAGGCTTTTTGTGCTGACAGACACTGACCCTCAAGCGAGCTCAACATTTGACTTGAGGCGGTGGAACAGGCTCCAAAATTCAGTGATGGCCCTGGGGTTGTGGGTGTGTGGTTTGGATAGGATTGTGCGATATCACAGGGTGAAAAACTTAGGATTTGAGGTTTTGGTATATAGTAATATATATATGGGGCAATATGGAGGATTTGGGGTGTTGTCTAAGTCCTTCACATTCTTCTTCATGGGTTTGGGTGTTTTTTTTCTAAATGGGTGAAAAAGGTCTGCATTACGGACCTCGGGTGGTCATTATTGGGTCAAAAGTAAAAATAATGTAGATGTCATCGTGCTAGCAGATAGTTTATGCTCAAGAAAACCTGGAAAAGAGTTAGAGAAGACTTTGCCTGTTCCTCCTTTTGCTGCCAGTTGCCTTTGAGAAAAGCACTTTGCTGTCCCTGCCTGGCTGTGCAGCGCCCGGGGCTCTGCTCTGTTTGTGCAGCACCCAGAGCAGGGGTGCAGAGCTGTCAGAAGGAACCTGCAGCCCAAAGCTCTGTTCTGTTTGTGCAGCACCCAGAGCAGGGGTGCAGAGCTGTTAGAAGGAACCTGCAGCACAAAGCTCTGCTCTGTTTGTGCAGCGCCCAGAGCAGGGGCGCAGAACTGTCAGAAGATGTCTGCAGCCCAAAGGTCTGCTCTGTTTGTGCAGCACCCAGAGCAGGGGTGCAGCGCTGTCAGAAGGAACCTGCAGCCCAAAGCTCTGCTCTGTTTGTGCAGCACCCAGAGCAGGGGTGCAGCGCTGTCAGAAGGAACCTGCAGCACAAAGCTCTGTTCTGTTTGTGCAGCACTCAGAGCAGGGGTGCAGCGCTGTCAGAAGGTGTCTGCAGCCCAAAGGTCTGCTCTGTTTGTGCAGCACCCAGAGCAGGGGTGCAGAGCTGTCAGAAGGAACCTGCAGCACAAAGCTCTGTTCTGTTTGTGCAGCACCCAGAGCAGGGGTGCAGAGCTGTCAGAAGGAACCTGCAGCACAAAGCTCTGTTCTGTTTGTGCAGCACCCAGAGCAGGGGTGCAGCGCTGTCAGAAGGTGTCTGCAGCCCAAAGCTCTGTTCTGTTTGTGCAGCACTCAGAGCAGGGGTGCAGAGCTGTCAGAAGGAACCTGCAGCACAAAGCTCTGCTCTGTTTGTGCAGCACCCAGAGCAGGGGCGCAGAACTGTCAGAAGATGTCTGCAGCCCAAAGCTCTGCTCTGTTTGTGCAGCACCCAGAGCAGGGGTGCAGAGCTGTCAGAAGGAACCTGCAGCACAAAGCTCTGTTCTGTTTGTGCAGCACCCAGAGCAGGGGTGCAGAGCTGTCAGAAGGAACCTGCAGCACAAAGCTCTGCTCTGTTTGTGCAGCACCCAGAGCAGGGGTGCAGAGCTGTCAGAAGGCGTCTGCAGCCCAAAGCCGGCAGTAATTAGCACCAGCCACGGGCTCCTCACATCAGCTGTCAGCTCCACAGCCAGCATCCACTGCCCTGTCCTCACAAGCCCCTCCCGGGAGAAGAACCGGGACTGCAGAACAGGGGGTGAGTTGTGACAACCAGCTGGAGATGGGTAAACACAGAAACACCACTCTACCCAGGGGCTACAGTTTTCCTCATTCCCCCCCATGGAAGAGTCCATTTTTAGCAGAAGCCTTTCTGCAGATGCCTCTCTCACCGCCCCTCCAGCGCCAGGCTTTATTTTCCCTTTTCCCCATGCCGAGGCCAGGGGATATTTTGCACGTTCACTCCACACCCCGCAGGCTGTGCATGGCTGGTGCCTTGGACCTCACACCGAGCTCGTGCTTTCCCTACAGCTCTCTCCATCTTTTCCCCGGCTCCACAGGGGATTCTTATCAATCATATTTGGTGCAAGGGTCACTTCCTGACCCAGCTGCCCACAGCCACTCACTGTGTGATGAAGCATTAACGCTTCTGTTCAGGGCTGGTGCCCCGGAGGGCTCCTGAGATGAAAGAAAACTCCTGCGCACACCAGGGTAACTCTTGGATTAGAAGCAGAAATCAAAATAGCCAGATTTGGGCTTGTTTACAGACACTGCTCACTCCTGCAGGGTGGAATGAAGGCATGACTGCCTGGTGAAGTTAAAACCTTTTGCCTCCAACTCCGAATCCTCCAGGAGGGACGTGACCTCCTCTGGAAAATCCCACCTGGAGGCTGCAGAGCAGCAGGGGTGAGCTCGCTGTTCCGAAGCACCTTTGGTGCAGAGGTGCAGAGCCCTCCTGGAGACCTCAGCACAGGGAGCCACGGGGTCTCAGCCATTTGCCTTCCCCGAGTGCTGCTCCCAGTTCATCTTGCGCTGGAGATGAGCTCTGAAGTACCAATCATGCAAAAAATCAACTTTATGTTTGAAGGACAAATGCAAAGTCTCTCTTAATGTCCTTTTATAACTCACAGTCCATCACACCTGACACAGCCACTCCTGTCAGATATTGTAGTTTAAATAGTGCTGTTGGTAAATGATAAATACATTTGGATAACCTTGCACCCTGGAGAGAAGAGGGTGCCCTGGATTTATTGCTACGGTGTTTAATATTGCTTTATTTTGACCAAAGAGAAATACTGGAGATGCTCATAAAGCTGAACCCTGTAAATCAATAAAGACGTTCTTGGTGAATCTGATTTTTATCTGGGAAAGATTTTAGCTGCATTGCTAAGAGGTGCAGGGGAGTGGAAACTGTTTTATCCAAAAATGAAAAAAGCAGGGCATGAAGTGTTTCCTGCTCCAGGCACCCAGAGGTGGGAAGGCTGCTGGCCTGGAACATCTCCCACAGGGTTTGAAACCCCCCTGGTGTTCAGAGGCAGCAGGGAAGAGCACCTGAAGCAGGGGAATCATTCCAGAACACACCTCTGAGCTGGGCTGAATCGCTCTGTAAGCAGCTCTGGGATTATCCCACCTTGCAGGGCAGAGCTTGGCTGTGCGGTTCAGAGGGTGAAAACAAGATTGTAAATGTGATTGACCCAGAGCCGAGCATCTGATGACCCAAGGAGCAGAGGTTTTGGCAAATCCATCCCAGAAAGTGGCAGGAAAGTTTCTGACTGTGCTCCTACAGCTTGTTTATGTCAGACTCTGCTGCTCGCCTCTTTGAACTGCCTCGATTGTGAAGGTTTTTGATGAGGTTTTTTTGTTGTTTCTCTAATAAGCTGTGTGCTGTAATTTATTCTGTATCACAGAAGCGTCTCTGAGAGAAAGACAACTCATGCACAGAATTACTCAGACGTACATCCCATCCTGCAGAGAGGAACAATGATCGTGCCAGCGCAGCAGAGCCTGCGAAAAGCTGTAACAAGGCTGCTGGAAACAACAAGGAGAAGGTTGGACGAGCTAGAGAAACAAAAGCCAGAGGATCTGATCAAAGAATCGAATTAGAGACAAGAAAGCAAGAGAGAGCTGGCTGACAGTCAAGCAGCCACCCTGTGGGACTCGGAACATGATTTAATCTGTCTTTGCTTCAGCTGTCCAGCCATAAAATGGTTCTTGGCCACCTTGCCCAGTCAGTCCACGGGAGGCTGGGGTTAGACAGCCTCTCATGAGATGTCTGCACTCTTTCCAGCCAGCTGGATCCTGTATTGCTATGAAGGTAAACAAAGATGAAATTCTTGAGCACAGGCACGGTTAAATCAAATTTCTAAACTATTTTGTATTTCACACTTCACTGCCTGGGAGCTCTTGCTGAAGCTTTTTCAACTCTGGCGAGGTTCTGGACCTTTTCCTCCAGCTGAAGAAGTTGCAACTGCGGCCTTTGAGCCTTAGAAGGTCCCTTTCCTCTTCCTCACTGCTGCTTCTGTGAGATTTGTCTGGAAATCATCCCTTTTACGGCCATTACTCATCCACCAAGCAGGGCTGGAATTGGTTGAGATGTGCAGAAGTTAGGGTGTCGAAGCACCTGCAGCTGCACAACCCATTTCCAGGGAAAATAAGCCCAAAATCAAGCTGGCTGGAGCAAAGCCAAATCAATGCCTCATCTCAATCAGCAGATCACTTTATGTCTGAGCAATCCTGTCTCCTTTCCCTCACAGTTTAAGTCCAAGGGAAATTATATCAAATGAGAGACAATCTGATTTTGATTTTTTCATTCTGTCTCTGTCACCTTTGCTGCCTTAATACCCCAAGGGCCCAGTGGCTGCAAAGCTGAGACTGAAATATTTAAATGGCATCTGAAACACAAATATTAACAGGGAGAGGAACTATTCCCTGCCAAGAGCTGACCAAAGAGCAGGGCTAATTCTCCATCACTTAGATCCAAACCAGGAGAGCATGGGAGGAACCACAGCTCGTTAAACTCGATGCAGAGGTCAGTCACTGTGCTTTTCTGAGCTTGGGAAGTGCAAGAGGCCAGGGCTGAGCAGCCCACAGATTCTCTCTGACCAGAGAACCCCCAGGACTGACTCTGGCTCACACAAAGTCTCTGCTGCACCTGGCACCAGCCCTGGGGAGAGGAACCTGCACCACTCTCGGGAGTTATTTAAGAAATACGCACTAGAAAAGCCAGGACTAGAATTTCAAGCCAGACCTGCATCATTTACAGCAACACCTCCAGTTTGACCACAGGGGTTTCTAGAGAACAGAAGCCTTTATCATCCTGTGCTCTTAAAAAATTCACCTGGGAGTGAATCCCTCCTGCCCAGCTTTCCAGGGACACAGAACCCTGTTCCCCATGATCTCAGGGTGATGGCTCTGCTGGTAACACAAGGACAGGCACAGCTGCCATTGCCCAGCTTTCCAGGGGTGTAGAACCTTTCCCCATGATCTCAGGGTGATGGCTCTGCTGGTAACACAGGGACAGGCACAGCTGCCATTGCCCAGCTTTCCCCATGATCTCAGGGTGATGGCTCTGCCTGTCACACAGGGACAGGCACAGCTGCCATTGCCCAGCTTTCCAGGGGTGTAGAACCTTTCCCCATGATCTCAGGGTGATGGCTCTGCCTGTCACACAGTGACAGCTGCCACTCACACCCGGCACTCCATGTGTTAATGCAGCTCCTCCGGAGCCCATTCACCGATGCTGATGGGAGCCCACGAGCTCCTTAACCCCTGTCCAACGCTGTCAGGCTGAATAGATGGCTCGGCCTCGTGTTTGCAGCTTTCACTGCCTTGTCACAGAATATCTCTGGGGGCCAGAGGCCACACCACAGCTCCCATCAATCCAGCTGCGTGCCCTGCCGGGCTGCATTAGCCCTTTCTGTCTCTGTCAGGCTCGGGGAGGCAGGCAGGGATGTTTACTGATATCCCCAGCACAGTCAATCTCAGCTCTGTGACCCCTCTCTTCACAAATCACATTGGTTGAAGGCTGTAATTACGGGTTATAATTAGAAGCGGAGTTTCATTTAATGGAGGCAGCAACGTGTCAGGTGCCCCCAGAGTCCACCGAGCTGCGGGCTACGATTCCCCCTCACTCCCCTCAGCTGCTGCTGCTGCTGGTTTGGAGCACATCAAATGCCTGCTGAACTTGAGGGTGATCTAGAGAATGATCTTGCTTCAGATGTTGTACCTCCAGCTGAAACAGTCAAACTCCAAACATGAGTTTAGCCCATCATTGCACCCACCAGATCCTGGAAGACAGCAACAGATCTTATGGGACAATGGATTGGATCCACTGGCTCTCAGTGATCCCCACGGGAGGATCCTTCCCTATTCCTAGCAAACCTGTCCAACTCCAAAGAGCACCCAGTGCATGCACTTTTACTCCCTTCCCAGATGACAAACTCGAGCAGAAATGAACTTGTTGCAGAGAAAAGTCCCATCTATGTGAAGGGCTGAAAGATGATCCAGTCTTTGTTATATTTATTGTCCTGAGAGAGGTTTGTTCTACCTCTCAATAACCCTCCAGCAGCAAACAACTCTGGGGAAGGTTCAGGGGACCTCTTCATCTCCTGATAATCCTAAATCTTTTTTGTCCTGGTAGATTGCAAATCCAACCTTTTCTGGACTACCAGCACCACTAACAGAAGGTATTACCACGGAACAGGATTAAAATCCGAAGCAGAGGAGCACAAAAACCACCTGTGAGAAAGAAGGCAACGCACAGACCTAGTCAGGAGATGTTCCTGCCTCTCTGCACCGCCCAAGTGGCCAGCCCTGTGTCACCAGGGTGCAATGACAGGCCTCGGCAGCCTGTGGGTGCAGGAAATCCTTGGCCTTTCTGCAGACTGTGGGAAAAGCCAGCAGGGTCTTTGCTGTGAGATGGCTGCAGGACACGAGGAGTCAGGATCATTTCTCATCAAGTCAAAGAAGTGGAGAGCGCATTCCAAATTCAATTGGTGTCAACAGGAATTCAGCTCCAATTCAGACACTAGAAGCAGTGAAACTGCACCAGAAATTGGCTCTGTAGCCTGGGCAAGGAGCTGATAAAGGTGACATATTCAATCTCAAGTGCAGCAACAAGGGGATGGGAATACCACTTCCTATCTGGAAATCTTTGCGGTGTCTTTGGAAAAACACAATGGAAGAAATTCAAAAGAGCACTCACTGCACCTTGGAGTCACTGTTGCTTTTTGTGCTTCTGAGAAGAAGCCACCAAGGGACGAAATAGAGGCATGACTGCCAGAGTGAGGCTCCCAGGGGCTCTCTCACAAGGCACTTGAGTGGTGCAACCTGAAAACGAGATGAACACGCTGGGAAGAACCAAACCCAGCAAAGGTGTTTCATGAGAGATCTGTCCTGCTCTGATGAGATCATTCCAGCCATTCTGCCCTCCAATCAAAGGGGAATTTTGGAGGCAGCTTCCCAAGCATTTTGTGTGATAGTCTGGCTCTCTTTCCCTCACCCTGACAGAGCAGAGACTGGAGAAAATGATGAGGATTTTATAGCTCTCTGCGGTAAGCAGTTAATAACTCTCTGAGGCGATAGATCTGGGCTCCACTGCTGGGCTGGAATAATTCACAATAAAATATGACTTTTCATTTATCACTTTGACACTTAATAAATACTTCCTGGTGGAGCCCGGGGAAGAGGGAGAGAAGGGAGAGGGGGGACAGCCCACACCTGTGGTCAGCAGGTGCTTTCAGCGAACATGGGGAAGGATGGTGAGAGACCAACCAGCAAATACAAGCCTGGGAGCTGGTGGGGGAATAGGGTGACGAGGCTCCAGCTGAAAGGGATTTTTCTTGTTCACGACCACTGCTGCCTTTTTCTCACCTTGGGAATGAGATTTGAGATCATTTTAGTAAGGAGGTAATATAAAAGTGGATTTTTTTATTTGAAGGCTTTCAGGGGCAGTTATGGAAAGATGCTTACCAAAACCCATGCCCCAGGGGTGAGCACATTTTTATTGGTTTTAGGAAATTAGCATAATTGATAAAAAGCACTAATTAGGAGGATGAGCAGTGATGGAATTTCTCTTCAGGTCAAGCTTTTTTCTTCTGGAATTCCTCCCTCTGCACTAGCTGTGTTTTATCTAAGAAAATGTATCTAGATGAGTTGTTCTTGGCCTGGGTTCCCTGGAAGAACCAAGACAGCCCTGGGGCCTCTACCCCTCGGGCCTTGGAGCTCTGGATCTTTTGTCTTTTTGACTAGGGAAAGGCCATGGGAAATTACTGGGAAAATTAGCCCCTTATACAATAAGCTACAGAGTTACAAATATATGTGTGAAGAATACAGAGAACAAATAAAAGGAAAAAAGCAAAACCCAAAAGGGCATCGCCATCGTAAGAGGCCCCTCCTAAGCCAGGCTGGGCCTCTGATGTTTTCTGAGAGTGGTAACAGCAGATGAAGGGTACAAATGTGAGGTGAAATGGTGTGTGGCCCTTTCTCTTCTCTTGTGCTGCCATCACTCCACACAGGGAAGGCTGGAGCATCCCAAAATCTCTCTGCTGCTGGCCCTGTGTGCCAAGATGCTTCTGCAGCTGCCTTTGCTCGGGAACGGAGGTGCCTCACGGATATACATCCTCCTGTCACTGCACAGAGGCAGGAAAACATTGTCTGTGTACTTCGGGAAAAGAAATAAACCCGAGGCAGAAACTTGTCTGGAGAGAGCCAACATCACTTTGCCTGGGGCAGTCTGGAGTTCTGCGGCAGAAGGACGAGCCTTGCCGAGAACACGCCTTTGCTTCCCCTGCAAGCCTGAGGGGTTCCCACTGAGAGCTGCGGCCTCCAAAGCCCACCTGGCCCTGGAGGAAGGGCAGCTCACCCTCAGGAAACGTAAAACCAGTGAGCACCTCTGGCGGGAGTTGCTGTTTGCTCCCAGCCCCCTCAGAAATCACCGTGGCCTGCCAGGTGAGCGGCGGTGCCCGGCTTTGCTCCGGCGCTGTTATGTGGGAGAAACCTGCCCCCCTTGGAGTTTCCCTCTGCTGGATTCCCTTTGGCTTGGGCTGTCAGTGGAGGCACAGACACCAGCCTCAGTGAGGAAAGCCAGCTCCCTAGGATGCACAGAACCAGGGGGATTGCTGGGAACCAGGTGTGCCCGTGGCTCCTCTGCTTTCCACTGCCTCCCAGCTCCTTGAACATCATTTTACCTCCACAGGTGCCGTCTCCTTCTCAGTCCTTTGCATCCACACACTCATCACCATCAGTGGAAAAGGCTCTTAGCTTCCCCCACGCTGAACAGGCCTTCACACAAACCCCTGATGGACACAGAGTCCCGGAAAGCCCCAGGTCCCTTTTCCCTGTGTGGCCATTCCTCTCAGAGAGCGCTGGTTTGGGTGGAGAGCTCATCCCTCCAGCAGGGAGGTGACGATGTTGCTGTATTGCTCTAAAGCCTGGAAGTGTTTTAGCAACACAGGCAAACAACAAACATTATCCTGCGCACAATATCGACTCAGTTAATTGGCAAGTGAGGTGTTGGACTGGCCTCCTGCTTGGCTTCAATTGTAGATGCACCGAGCTCCGTCTCTGCTCATCATGCTGTCAGTGGGAAATGCTCCACACAGGGTAATCACAGCCTGCCGCAGACTCGGTGCTCAGGAAAGCTGCAAATCAAAAGAAAATAGCAGACAAGCACCGAGGGGAGATGGAAGGAGGGGGCCAAACGTGGGCAAACTCACAGCCTGCAATTGTAGCTGCTCCTCCCGGGAGCCGGTGGGTTCCCGAGAAACTCGGCTGGGTTGGTTTGAGGCTCGTGTTTGGTGGCTACAGGCACAACCCGGATGAAATGCACAGGGAATGGAGAGCTGAGAGCTGCAGGAGGGAGTTTTCCTCGTTGTTCAACCCTGGTGTTAACGGGAGAGGGGACAGCTGGTGCTGGAGAGGGGATGTTCTGCCCCCGCCTTCTCACATAACCTCAGGCAAGTCACAGGTATTCCCTTTGCCACAGCTCCCACTGGCAAATGAACACTGTGGTCTCTCCTATGCCTCTCTTGCTGTTACTGCTTAAGGACCAGGTTTTCTAAGGCAATTTGCACCCCTGAGGATGCATGTGTGTGCCCAGAAGTATTTAAAATTGTTCTGAGCAATTATGTGCCCAACTCACTTGGGTCTTGTCCCATTTCGGCACAGCCTCAGGCATCCAAATGCCTCTGCAATTCTGGCCTTTGGACTCTTTGAAGCAGCAAATTGTCTCTTACTATGAGTGTCTGTATAATTGTGAGTGTCTGTGCATGCACGTACACACATCACTGTGTCGCTAGGGCACAAGGAACCAAGGAGCTACAGAGGTCCAAAAGTAAGAGCTGTCCCCCAGGAGGTGTCACTTGGCAGGTTCTTCTTGCAGGTGCAGTATCAGCTCAGTTACAAAACTGTGGATCTGACTCTCTTGTCACTTTGCCATGCGAGGCCGTGCCTGTTCCTGCCTCGGGAGCTGGGCAGAGCTGATGGATGGCCCTGCTGGCTGCTGACTCTCTGGAAGGGGTTCTCAGTCACACAGAAGCACGAGGGAAGGCAAATAAACTGGTGACCTGTTCATGAGGTTACCATGAACACGGAGAAACAAAAAGCTGTAAGAACTGTGGTTGGCAGAGGGGGTTAATGCTCCAGCTCCTCTCCCCTGCAGACAGGCCCTGAACTTGCAGCAGGCAGGAAATCCCACTTCTGGAGATCACATTCTTGGTGGAAGCGGTGTCACTCCAGAGAGGCACAGGGCAGTTTGGCCACTGGGGACAAGGCTGCTCTCCATCATATCGATTCCACTGAGCAGCCCTTCCCCAGCCCCACCCGTGCAAACTCACCGGCTCAGCTGTGACAGCTGCCTGGGCTCGGCTCTGTTTGCCAGGCAGGCACTTGGACAGGAGTGTCAGCCTTTCTGTTAAAACCTTGTTCAGAGAGGATGACAAAGAGAGGGGAAAGGCACGTGAGTGAGAACAACGCTTAGAGCTGGAGTCAGGCCACAGGGCTGGCAGGTGAATTTCGTGTACACATCACTTCTGCAAGCTGAATTTGCTAGCGCAGGGCTCACTCTGCCTTTGTGCACGCTGCGTGTAACCCCAGCTCCCAGGTTCGGCTGGAAAGCAGACATTTCCATTAGCAGTGCTTAAATCTCGGCTCTGTCAGCACTTCCACTGCACTTCTGGAGGAGTTAACTCCCCATAAAGCACCCGCTCCCAGCTGGAACGAGGCACACAAGAGGGGGAGATAGATCTGCACAAGTCCCATTAGCGCTGAACGTTCTTATCTCTGGGGCCCCGTTGCTGGAAAACACCTCCCCAGCTCAGTGCAGGAGCCAGCAGCCTTCCCAGATTTATCCTGCAGACATTTGGCTGGGGATCTTACTTAAGGTTTAACTCGTCTGGCAGACGTTGTTTTTCCGGGTGGCTTCTGTTCCAGCTCTAGGTTTCTGTAAAGCAGCTCTGAGATGCATTGGCAGAGTGTGCTGGGTGTTAATTACCAGCTACAAGCGCAGCCTCAAATGCAGAAGGATTTTTTCATTCACAATCTGGCACGGAATAACAAGAAGAGCAACAGGTTGCGTAGAAGAGGGTTATCTTCTTACCTGCCTCCAAACTGGTTGAGGATTTGGGAGCCAGGTAGGAAGAGCAGAGTCTGTTTAGTGCCAGGCGAGCAAGGAGGGATAGATTTAGGAGAACACTTCGGTTTAGTCAAACTAAACACAGTTTCCTGTGCGTGATCATCTGTTACAGGATGAGCTGCACACTGCAACACTGTGAAAACCCCATCCAGGGAATCAGGGGTGCTGCAAATCCATGCAGATGTTCCAAGATCCTGGCTCCCCGACAGCCCTGCTGGTGCTCAGAACCCTGTATTTATAGTGCATACATTCCCCAGACCCACTGCCTGCAGGCCAGGAAAATTTGGGAAGGCAGTACCTTAGATGAACTTCTGTCTGAAGGAACAGATGATCCGTCCACACAGGAGCGGTGGGAAAGCAGCAGTGAGGGAGCTGCTCCAATTCCAGGCACAGAGAGGAAAGCCAGGAACAACCACAGCACTTTATCTACCAATATTTTTGTGTCTCACATGAAATTGGATTTTCTCAGAGCCTGCATCTCCCTCCCCAGGAGTCAAGGTTGGAAACATTCTTCTGAGAAACACCGACGAAGGCAAAGAGAAACGCAGAGATATTTCAGCATCACTGAGGGGGTTTCAAAGCTGCAGCAGAATTTCTCTCTCCTCTCACTCCTACCCTTATCTCTAAAGCTCTTCATGTTGTGCAGAGCCCAGCACCTTGTGAATCCTGGAGCAGAAAACAAACAGGGAGCAGCGCCAGCAACAAGATTCTTATTAGAGATCCCTCATGTTCATGTCTTGGAGCAGGCAGAGACAAATCTGGGAGCCTGCCAGCACACAGGGAAGGCTTTCCTTGAGATTTCTGGCTGGATATTGAACTTCCCCTCCCTTTTTCAAGTTGATTACTGCCTAGGAGCAGAGAACATTATTTCTGCCTTGCTTTGGGGAGGTCTCTTCCCGAGGGCAGCAGGGGAGAGAGAGAGAGGGAGAATTAGTTTTTCACATTGGTTCATGGGAAGCCTCACAAAACCTTTGCTCAGGCTGTGGGGAATGAGCCTTCCATGGTCCTGCTGAGCACTCAGAGCTCTTTGAAATCTTGGTTCTTAGGGCAGGATTGAGGTGAATAAAACAACGGGCGAAGAACAGGAACCCCAGAAGGAAATGTGGTTTATGCCTTAGAGCAGTGCCTTAGAAATAACCAGGCTGGAGGGAACCTGCAGCGGGTGAGGAGCTGGCCAAGGAACAAATCCTGCTCCAAGGAGCCTCCAATCCAACCAGCTGAGCCAGGGCAGGGGGACAGACAAAAGAAAACCCCAGAAATCCAGGAGTGCAAGGAGCACGGAGAGCCCTGAATGATCCACTCCAACCTGCACACTCGAGCCCAAGCAGGATTCGAGCCTGGGCATCACCAGGAAGAGAAACCTTTAAGAAGAAACTTGTCAATTACTATTAACTAATTAAATGGCCCTCTTTGAGACACAGGTGTTAGAAGATGCAAAGTATCATTTCTTGAGAAAAAATACGTTCAGTCCCTGTCTTCAGTGTATGTTTCTGTGCTGGGTTTTTTCTCCTGAAGCTCCAGGTCTCCTGAACTTTGCTGGGGATGCTGCCTATTTTTAACCTGCCTTGGCACTTGTGTTATTGTTCATGTCAGAATGAGGCCAGGTAATAAATATATCTTCCCACCAAAACTTCCCAGATTCCGTGAACTCAGACACCCCAGTGTGAAGCCTACCACACTTAGGGAATACTCCAGAAGGAATGTCTCAGTCCTGCTCTGAGAGCAGGCCCTGGCTCCCAAACAGGGGGAAGTTTCTGCAGGCACATGGCCACACCATGTGCCATGGTCAGGGACGCTCCTGCTCCTGAGCAGGATTATTTTTGTCACCTGCACGGCTCTCACTCCAGAACTGTGCTCCAGGAGCCTCAATATTTATGTGTCACCAATTTGTCAGCTGCCTGGGAACATCTGCTACAGGTAGGAAATCAATCCATGGCATCAGCACAGCCCAGCACCACAGGCTTTCCATACTAAAACCTCTCTAGATTTCAGGGCTAAGAGAGCTTCCAAGGAAATTCCTGGGCTCTTGTGTAACACTTTCCAGCCTGACGAACTAATTGCCCTGTAATTCAAACAAAATTGCAATCTATACTGGAAGGGATTATATGCAGATGCCAGGGTGACTCTCATTTCCTCTCTTATTTATTCTGAGCCCTTTTTTTTCTGGTATCAGTTCCACCAAAAAGGAAATTATTAACGCACAACCCCCCAATTTTATTCAACGTGATTTTAGGAGGCGCGTGTTAAACCCACACATCGACACAAAGGCTCTTGAGGAATCGCTCCTCCTGTTGAAGGTCTCCACACAAAAGCCTCCCTGGGCTGCCTGCTGGGAATCCTGCCAGCCCCCAGCCTGGGAACTGGTGTAGTACTAAAAATGTGACATGATGTATGGTAAATTATACAGGGGACGGGATGGGGCAGGGAGGTGCTGCCTGGAATTGTCTTTCACCCCTGGCAAGGAGCTCCAGCACTGCCTAAAGATCTCTGGCTGCCAAGAACTTGGGAGCAGTGTCCTGCCCCTCACTGCCACTGAGAGCTGGTGCAGATATGAAGAGATAACCCAGGGTTAAATGGGCAGCAATGGGTCACCTCTGGCACCAAAAGGGCTCAGGCCTCAGCTAAGAAGTAACATCTTAGTCTGGAGAGCAGATGTGGGAAAAGAGAAAGAAATATTCTTGACTGAGAGTCGCTGTTTTACAAACTATAAACAACACACGGTTATCACAGAGGCAGAAACCTTCTACACACACACACACACCCTGAAAGTGTTTGAACCTTTTCCCCGGAGCCTGGACACAAATCCATGGTTACTTCACTGGGGATTGAGGGAAAGGGTCTCCATGTGTGCCCCACCAACAGCTGGACGGTAAGTTGTTGGATCTTTACTTCCAAATAATGCCAGGAGATATTCCTCGAGCTCTATTTGCAACATCAGCCTCAGTAAAGGGTGAGACAAAAAAGATGGCAACAGCTCACATCCTGCCAACGGCAGCCAGAATTCTCTGTGTCACAAGAGAGAATTCTCTGTGGTACAAGAGAGAATTCTCTGTGTTACAAGGCCTTTTAAAAGTTCTCTAACCAACAGCAAATCGTTAAGAGCTTACAGGCATCTGCACAAACCAATCATTAAAACCACACCTACACCTTGTAGCTAACAACAGGTGCTTGTTTCATGGGTTTTTTTTGCTATTCAGGAACTTTTTATCCTCTTCTATAAACAAAGCACAGAGCCTCATTATTAAACTTTTCTATTATCTTGCTTAACATATTTTTCTGCTTGCTAAGACCTGCACAGCACAAAAACAGAGTCTTATTGTTCTGTGTCCTCACTCTGGTATCTTTTTGACTCTAGGCCTTACATCCACACTGCCATGCAAGATTTCTGCTTTTTCTATTTCCCACAGTGAGATATTGAATCCTAAGTTATATTATTTCTTTGCTAGCTAAAATTAATGGGTACCTTTAACCTCAAGCTGTATCTATCTACTAATAGCCTCCTTTTGTCTTTATTCCTGTGTAGTATACTAGCTTAAGTCTTATGTTTGTTAGTTTCGTGTCTATTAAATGAATAATTCATTCTATAATGGACTGTGAAGGTTCTGGCTTCTTTTTCCCTGCCAGGATCGGGATTATTACACAGGAAACATAGGTTTCATGTTCGGACTTGGATGTTTATTATTTCTTATCTATTTACAGACTCACGAGCCGTGAGCTCTAACTAGCAAGAGAAATGAGGTAAAATGGAGCACTTCTAACTCTTTCTAAGGTTATGTAAGCGCCAATTACCCAATAATGAGGTGACACTTATATTATTTATATTTCTGACACAATAATGACCACCCAAGGCTCGCAATGAGGGGTTTTTTCACCCAATTACAAAAAACTACCTAAACCCATGAAGAAGAAGAAGGAAGAAGGTGAAGAAGAGGGGCTTAGACAACATCCAAGTTCCCCTTAACTCACATGCATTACTATATACTAAAACCCAAAAATCCAAGTTTCCCGAATTCCAACAACAGACCAAATCAGCCGCTGTTTAAGAATTTGTGAATGAGAGGGAAGAGGGTGGCGGGACCCCCTCCCTGCGGCCCCCCTCAGCTGGGAGCTCAGGGCAGACCATCAGCAGTGCCCAGCACAAAGGATGGGGCTCTGAGTTGTTGTTTCCCAGAGATGTCGATCCCTCACAGCTTAATTTGCTTCTTCCGTTTGTTCTGCGGGAAAGAGGAGGCTCCGGCACAGTCAGTAATCCTGGAATGAGGACATTTGCCTGCTCCCAGAAACAAAGGAGGGATTTCAATCCCTTCCCTATCCTCCATGCCACAGCTTCTCTCCCCCAGGCTCCCTCAGGCTGGCTGTCTCGCATTTTTACAAAAAACTGTAACAATATCATACTTACAGCCATATGGCAAGAGCAAGTTTTTAGAATTCAAAAAAAATCTCGCCTGTTTTGTGGCATAGAAAAGAGAATTTCCCTCCTCCAGCCTTCCAGACTGTCACACAGCCCAACTCTCTGTGCCAAACAGCCCTTTTTTCTTCCCTTCTGACTCCAAGGAGCCTTCCCTAGATTTACATCCCACATTTCCTTGGCATTCTCCTCCTGTGGGATACCTGGGAGCAGTTTGTTGCCAGTATTACCCACATGTGCCTGGAGGTCACAGCTGGCAGACACCAGCCAGGAGAAACAGGAATGAGCTCAGCAGGAAGGAGAGGAGAGATCCTGGCACCTGGAGATCTGTAATGGGACATGAGCAGCGCCTTCCAGCCTGAATTGTGCATTTTAGTCACCTGAGGACAGGAAGATACACAAATTTCACAAAGTGCTGGGCTCATCCTCTGAAAAATGTGAATGGCCTTTAACCAAATCCCAGCAAGCAAAAGCCAAAACAGAGTACAATTTTGGAAAAAAGAACAGAGTTTTGGGGGTACTTTTCCTCTCCCAAATGTATGAAAGCTCATTTCTTTTTGTTTCAAAAATGCCAAATCTTTTCAATGCCCCAGTTCCTAAGAAAAGTTCCTAAGAAAAACCTCATTTCAAGGCTGCTATTTTCAGTTTTCCTGAACAGTCCGTGGAAAGGCACACGGAGTAAAATGTGAAGGGAGGGAGGGAGGAAGGAAGGAAGGGAGAAAGAAAGGGAGGAATGGAGGAAGGAAAGCAGGAAGGGACTTTTCCCAGGACAAAAGCCATGAAAGCAGCCACACCATCCAGGAGGAAATGAGAATCAGCCCTGCCAGTTTGGATGGAGACTTTTCCTCACAAGTAGGGGTCTGGCAATGCCAGTTAAAGGCAATTCCTCTCTAGATGTGAGGTTTTGGCCCCTCTCCAGGTGTGCCAGCCTGACAGGGGCCTGCATACTCACAGGGCCCTTGCATCCCTCCAGGAATTCCTGCAGCAGGCAGGAATCGGCTCCCTACTCCACTCCCTGAGAGGAAAAAGCGCAGCTGCTCAAGGCTGAGCCCCACCACATCCCAGCCCAGGTCAGAAGTGAGGAGAGGAACCACCTCCTGCTGCAGCAGCAGTAAAAATCCTTCACAACTGTTAAGGCCACAGGGAAACAAATCCTTTTCTTATTTTTTACAGCCTCTCATCCTCTCCCCTCCTTCCCTGGCTGGTACAAGGCTGAGGAAAGCCAATTGCAATTAAACGTTTCGCTCCTCTACGAATGTCTGCGTTTGTAAACAACAATAGCCGCTCACAAAAAAACCTGCAGCTCTCAGCAAAAGCAGCCCAGCTTCCCTCACAGAATATCCAGCGGGAAATGGCTCCTCTGCACATCATCCCCAGCTCTCCTGCGGCGCTCCCCGGCCCCTCCAACCCCTCTTTGCCCCAGATTTAGAGGCTGTCAGAATTAATCTGGAGCGGTGGATGCAGGCACGGAGACACTCCGGCCTGGAAGCCGTTCTGCTGGAAAAGCGCTGCAAACCTGCTACTTTAGATAAATAAACAGCGCATCCCCTGCGAGACATCGTCTGCAGAGCACCGGCGTGCGGAGCCTGCCGTAATTCCCCGTGTCCTTAGTGCCCGACAGCCTCCATAAAGGGCTGGCAGCTTTATGTGCCACTTAAAACCCAGCCAAGCTTCCCTCCAAAGGCTCGAGAGCGAGAGGATCGGGGTGAGCGCCCGGTGCCACCTCACACCCTGCCGGTGGTCCCAGAGCAGGGCCTGGTGCTCACTGCTGTGTTGGGGTTCCCCATGAAGCCCAGGAGCGCTGGGACAGTGCCAAACCCAGCGGAGTTTACCAACTGCAGGCACGAAGGATGCTCCCCGCAGGCTGAGTGTGAAGGGAAGCAGGTATTCCACGGATACCAGAGCAGGGAGCGAGTCTTGCCTCACTCCACAGGGCTTGATTCAGCTCAGGCTAATCAAGGATGCAGCCCTAAAGAGAAAGGGTTTGGCCTGCATTTGGGGTGAAATGGATGGGCTGCATGCATTTAACAGCTGGCAAACACAGGCACGTCCTGCAGTGTGCAGAGGTCTCTGAACAGCAAGGGGGAAAGGTACCTTGAATCTCCCGAACCTTTCCAGCCTCCCTGTGCATAATCTGTGCTTGAACACAGTAAATTTTATTCTAGTGCACCAAGAAGTGAGGTTTTTCCCCCAAGATTAAAACACAGGGCAAGAAAATTGCCCCCAAACTGCCCCATCTGTTGTGTGGATCATAGCTTCTGTGACAAAGGCCAGAGTGCTTGTTTTACTTTCAAACAGCATATGGTTTGATTTTTAAAAGCTCAGGCACTCAGGACCAGCCTTCCAGAAAAGCCTGGAGCGCAGCAGCTCCTCTGGATCCTCGTGGGAGGTTCTGGAAGAGCCCAGCACCCAAGCATTTGAAGTCCCTGGAAAAGTTGCCCTTGTTTGGGAGAGGAGAACAGCAGAAAAACACCTGCCTGGTGCTTTGCAATCCATCCATCCCAAAATCAAGGAAAGCTTTAAACCAGAGGGGAAAAACCACTCAGAAATATAATAAAACAGAGAGGGAAAAGAAAGGCAGGAGAGGGTTGAATAAATTCCACTTTTGGTTTTAGACTTGTAACACCATAAATGCTACTGAATAAATCACCAGCAGACCAGAGAGCTGAAATAATACAGGGGAAAACCTGAGTTGCCATCCATCACCCTCCCCCTGACACATAATAAATGCTTCTCCTCCAGCCAACACGCATTAGCATGGTCGGCACAGCACGCCCAGCACTCTGACATCCCCCTGCCCACGGATTATCCTGCTCCTGGCTCTCCAAAGCCTCTGCTCCTGCCACCTGGGGTCCTTGCTGCCACCCAGCACACGGGGCTCTCGCTGCTGTCACCGCAGTGAGCGTGAACTACAAATTGTGCTGTGAAAATAAAGGCCACGAGAGCTGCTACTCCCCACGTCTCCCTGAGGGAGGTTGCTGGCAGGTGAGCAGCAGAACTGGAAATGGCATTTCTGGGTCCCTCTGCAGCTTTCAGAGCCCAGACAGTGATGTCTCACTTTGCAAGTTCCAAGAATCCAAGGATGAGCCTCGTATTTGGCACCACGAGGGAGCCCAGAGAGGGCTGAAGGTGCAGTTGTGGAGCCAGGCCACCCTTACACAGCTCCACACCATCCACAGACAGCCGCAGTCCTGATGAGGACATCCAAGATCCTGGGACACAGCAGGAGCATTGCAAGCCAGGTTTATCCCAGGAAACCCAAGCCAGCGGCTGCCGTGGGTGTTCTCAGGCAAACACTGTGATGGGAACTGGCCCCGATCAACACAAACCCACTCGTGGCTGCAGTGGGACACTGGGGACACCTGGGCCAGGGCGTGACAGGACATCTCCATCAGCCAGGGCTCCATCCTGACACTGCCCTCGTGCAGGCACGAGGGTCAGGGTGTGCTGGGAAGCGTTTCCTCTGCTCCCTGCGTGGCTGGAGCTAGGAATGAGCCCAGCCCACCGCGAGCCACAAGGGGCATGGGCAGCTGGAGGGCAGTGACAGCTTAAGGGACATCTTAAATCCAACTGGAGACCACATTTACGGATGTTCCAAAGGTCTGCAACCATCACTGGTGGACTAAATCCATTGCAGGAGGAAATACCTTGCCAGGCCTGAGTGACTGCCCAGGGTAAAGATGGAGAGATGTGAAAATGGGTGATAAATATTAAGAGAGGGAGATGAGAGACATATAATGGAATATCTGACACAGCCCTAATTACAGCCTTGTATATAGTCTGAGAAAATATATTTAGCTGATAGCAGCACTGGGGGTTTGAGGCTTTCCACAACGAGCTTAGGTTAAAATAAACATTTATTTTAAGCATGAGCAAGTCATTCAACTAGTTAGTTTAAAGCTGAGCTAGGTGAATAGCTTACAGTAAATAATCTGCTACATGCATTTATTCAAGTTTCTTGGTAGCCTAAATTTCCTAGGAGAACAAAAACAAGGACCTGTTATTGCTCTGCAGCAGTCATCTCCTCCTAAGAACTCTCCAATTTCCTGCCCAATGTTTTTGAGATTTACCCATAAAGGGCTTGGAAGTGCTATGGTCCTCCAAATTGCTGATGATCCCCACTCCTGGAGCAGCTTCCAGAAAACCCAGACTGGATGGCTTCAAGTTTCTTAAAGTCATCTTTGCTTGTTTATAACTGTCCTGACTCCTAAGACAAATAACTGCTCCCTCAGATAGCCCAGCACCGATCCCAGGCGGATTTTGTTCAGGACATCATTTTTGTGATAGTGTCTCATGGCTCCTTTTCCCTCTTGTCCGTGGCTGTTTAAAGGCAGGAATTTTTCAGAGAGATCCTTCCCAAATACTCAAACACTTCTCCCTCAAATACTCCGCTGTTAACTATCCCTACTGCAAGCTCTGCCCGCCACACCCCCATGGAGAAAAGGGGATCTCTGCACCAGGCACTTGCAAACAGCTCCTGGAACAGCTCCTCACCCTCTCTGCCTCGGGAAGAGCCTGTGGAGCAGCTCACATCCCCTCAGAGGATGTGGGATCACCCTCAGCCCCACGCCAGGACAACAAAGATGGGCTCCACTCTCTGTGCAGACAAATCCCCTGAATAATTCATGGCCCGGATGGATCCTGCTCTGCGGCAGGATGAGGAAGGGCCTCGCGGTGTAAGTGCCCACTCCAGCAGTGTCCATCACAGGGAAGGACTTGTGGACATCCTGTCCATTCCACTTGCTCCAAGGCAGGGATCTGACCCCTCACCCGTTTGTCAGAGCTGTCGGATGTGTTCTGAAACACCTCGGTGACAGAGCTGCCACACTGCCCTCACGTGCCCCCTTCCTGTCGCTCCCGTTGTCGCCTGCTGCCCGAATCCTCCAGGACTAATGGTGTTTCTCCTGGGAAATGAGTCAATCCATGGAGGGCTTTTCAATCCTCTGGTGTGTCAGGAAAGGTCACGCTCAATTCAGCTGCAAATGCTGCTCCCTCTGTGATCTCCTCCGGGCTGGAGCTCTCACAGCCCCATGTGCACCAGAAGGCACCACAGACTGGGCTTCAAATACCCATTTTGCCAGAATTTCAAGGCTTTTAAAGAGGTCTGGTGAGACACTTTTACACCCTCTTCAGACCATCAGAGCAGCAAAGGCAGGGAATTCCCTTCCTGAGGTCTCACACCCAGCCCCTGGATGCAACAGGAATCACAAGAGGTTCATGCTCTATTAGCACAGTCATTTTTACACCATTTTTGCAACCCAAAGAGCACAAGAGGATGGGATCCCAGTGGCAGATCCAGCTCCCAAGATGAGCCCAGAGCGTGAGGAATCAGCTCACGTGCTCAGCCCAGCCTTCAGCAGGGCCAGTGCCAGCCCAGGCAGCTCTGGATCTCCCAGGGATGGATTGTGCTGTCACCTGCGCCTCCCACTCCTGGGTGCCACCCAGCAGAACCCACGTCCACGCTGGGACTGGGAATATTACTGACCTCACAGCTCGGTGGGGATGCACGCAGCTCCCCTCCAATCCCCGTTCTGTCTGCTTCTCTAAACAGAAGCAGGGAGCAGTGAAGGAGCAGGAGGCAGCTGAGTGTCTTTGGAGGTCAGGGGTTTGTGTGGATGTTTTTCTCTTTTACAGAAGATAAAATCATTCCATGTTACACTACGGATTCTCATCTTGTCGACCTCGCATAAACTAAGCGGGGTCAGGCGTTGGTCAGTGCTTGGACTGGAGATCACAAGGGAAACAAAATCCACAGCAGAGGAGGAAGAGAAATATTTGTGACTTGGCTGTTTAGGGAGTAATGCTCCCCTCTCTGAGCCAGCCCCGAATCCCCATTGCAGGCAGGGTTAATCAGGAAATCACAGCTGCAGAACTTCCCTGCTCCCTGTGGAATGTGAAACCAGGGTGAGTTGATTCCTAGGAATCAAAGGGAGTTAGGAACAAGAATTAAATGGCAGTCAAGCATTTGAGCTCCTTTAAGGAAATACCAGCCTTGATCATAAAATCTGATATCTGTCTCACTCCAACAGGTATTAGCCGAGGGGCAGCTGTTTAATGCTCCACATAAAAGGCATTCTAGCCTACTTCTTCCCCTAAATTTAGGCAGCAATTTTGTTTGAATCCAGCGTGTCTGCTCCCCCTACTGAACCGTCCCACGTGCCCAATGTGTGTTTTCCAGCAGTTCCCCACACGGTGCTCCCGAGCTGGCTGAATTTCCCCAGCGAGCAAAATGATTTCTATGCTCAGTAGCCCTGCAAAGCACCTCGGAATCTTTCAGATGAAAGGCCCTCATCAAAAAGTGTATAATAAGATTCCATTCTTGTGTCATTTATTCTCATTACGGCTAATAGCGGTGGTTGTGTAAAATGTTCTCCCCGTGATCAGAACCGACTCTCCGGCAAACAGCCCGGCCCTCGGAAGCTGAGGACAAAGGAGGCATCAGGGAATAGATGCCCAGAGTTCACTCGGCTCTTCTCAGCTCCCACCACGTCCTGCTTTGAAGATTTTAATTAGAAGCCCACGGAACAGCGTTCCTGGAACAGCTCCAGAGGGATAAAGGACAGCAGACCAGCTGGGACCCTCCGCTCACGGCTGGCACAAGGCTTTCCAGAAGTGAAATGAGGAAGGAACTCGCAAAGGAAGCAGGAAAGGAGGTGTGGGCACAAACAGCACAGGCAGCAAGGAAAGGGGGGTGGTTGGGATCCCTCAGGCTCTGGGTTTGGGGTCACTCACCAGCAAACGGGGTAGGGAACATCCAGGGTGTGCTGGGGAGTGAGGCAGCACTTCCGTGAGAAATGTGGAGGAAAAAGAGGAGCCTGAATCTTGCAGCAGTAAAATAGGGCAGAGAAAATTGGGCAAAATAGCATGGAGAGGGAATGCCAGAAGAAAAGAAGGGGAAAGAGGATGAAAAGTGCTGCTAACTCACACTGACCTCTGGGCAGAGCTGCAGAACTAATTGCCCCAAACAAACACAAGGGCGAAAGTCGGGGAGATTTATAAGCAGGAGAGCTCCAAGAAGCAGCTGGTGCAGTGGGGTTTGGATGGGTAATGGGAAGTATTTACAGCATTGGCAAAGCAGGCTGACAGGCAGGAGAGGCCTAGGCATCATTTAAGGCCAGAAATAAAAGAAAGGACAGCTGGAAGATCTCTCACCACCGAGAGAGACGCAGAATGAGGGATCTCTGCACTGTTCCTGCTCTTCCCAGTGTGTTCCAGATGCTGTAACTCCAGTGATTTGTGTTCCACTCAGACACTTGTGGCCCCACAAATGTCAAACAGTGCAGGGACAAAGAGGAGAACTTCATCCAGGAGCTAGAGAAAACAGATGGACAGGAAGGCATTTCTGACCTCTGTCATTCCGGGCTGATGAAGAGCAGGGAAAAGATTTGCTCTGTGATTCTGTGAGAGCAATTAGAGCTGGATTTGATGCTGGAGCCTGGGGACTCTTCAGGCAGTAGCAAGGTTTGGAGACAGTCCAGTATGAACAGAAGTCATTTTTCAGATGGAAAGGGATGAAAGATATGGGACAGCTGAGATTTGGCTGCAGATGCAAGGGAGTAGAGAAGACACAGAGAACAGAACAGCTCTGTGGTGCCCTGCACTCAGTGAGAACAAGAAAACCAATATCCAGTTTCACTGTTGGAAGTTCATTTTCCTTGAGCAATGAGTGATGGTAAAGAGCACGATCTCATTCTAGATCATGGTTTGTCTCCAAATTAAAGGGGGAACCATCAGATTTATCCTTGGGGACGCAGGAATTCCTTGCCCATCCCTCTTCACTAGAATCATTCAAGGGTGACCCAGTTCCCAGGCTTTGCTCCAGTTCCAGTAGCCAGCAAAAGGCCCAATTTTTGTGTCATCCCCACTGCCAGGCCAGAGCTCTGATCTCTGGGGACTGCCAGAGGGAGGAGGATGCTCTGCTCAGCTGACAGGTGTCCTCTTTCCAGGGCGACACATCTAAGCACCCCCATGGAAATTAAAATAATCCTTTCAAGATCTTGTCAGAGCTGCTCACCAGAGCTGCTCTGATTAACAAGCAGCGCTGAGCAGCAGCTCCTTTGTCCGTTTGATCACAGCCAGTCCTCAGTGATGGATGAATTAAATATTTAATAGCCTGGGTGACAGCTCAGGACAGCTCAGCTGCTCTGCCAAAATGCTCCTGGAAGTTGCCACGTACCTTGGAGCAGTCATGGGCAGAGGAGGGAGCAGCGGGAGGGTTGGGAACACCCCTGGCTGCTCTCCAGGCTCCCTGGCTGGAGGATCCATGACCTGCCAGCCAAAAGGATGGATCTGAGCAGGGTGGGAAGGTTTTAACCAGGATTTATGATTTTTCCAGAATGGATGTTATTTCCTGGGCTGCCACCAAACTGACAAAGGGGTTTTTTTATGCAACTTCTCCAGTATTTATTCCACAGTGTATGTCTCCATAAAATCCTGGACCAGGAGAAACAATTCACACAGACGAGCTGGAATGGTAATTCCCAGCTCCCACATGGAGAAATGCAGCATTGCACAAGCAAGGAAACACTCTGGAATGGTCTTGCTGAATCCCAGTGAATCCCAGCTCCACATGTTGGTTGTGTCTTGTGGTGAGCTTTAGGCACTGAATGTCAGAGAAATCCAAGGAAAGGACTCACCCAGGTGGAGCTGGGGAGGATTTGTGGCTGTGCAGATTCCTGAAATCCTTTTGGTTTCTGTTATTTGACAGCTGGGATCCTGGATATGGTCTTCTGGCTCTCCCCCAAAATCAAAGAAGCCACAGTGACAGTGGTTACAAACAGGAGCACTTTAATTGCAACAAGGGCCCCTGCTAATCTAGCAGGAACCCTTTCAGCCCAGATAACTGCTCTGCTGATGAAAGCAGAGCCATCCCCACTCCTGGCTCCCCATGGTAAAACCTCTGTCCTTTCCAGGGAGTCAATCTCCCCATAGCTTCAGACAGAAGCTTTAATGGGCTTTAGCAGCCTTCAAGAGACAGTGCTCCAAGGACAAAATAAATCACCTCTCTTACTGTGCTGTCATAAAATCCCCCTGCCCCTTAATATTCTTCTTGCATCACCTTCTAGTTCTGCCACTTCCCTCTTCCAATGCTCCGAGTTCAACTTGAAAGCAGATCAACCCAAGGGGAATAAAACAAGAGCCCCAAAGTTTCCATTCCTCGGGACCTGGGGGAGCCGAATTGCAACACAACTCTCAACAACAAACTCTGCTTTTCTAATGGGGAAACCACTGGGACAGCTCTCCATGGGGAACACTTAGGGAAAACAACTTTCTCCTCCCCGTCATGCTCTCTGCTGCCTTGGTGGGATGCTGACAGTTGTTTTTGATTGGCTCTGGCAAAGGTTTTAGTCTTGCAGGACTCAGGGGCATGGGGCAGCAGGGATGGCTCTGTAACTCTGCTCTGCAGGGGTCATCTCCAGGACAAATCCTTGGAAGGATCCGGCTGGGCTCTTCTTAGACCTCGAGTACTGCAAGGCATAGGAAAAGCTCTAGATATCCAGAGCAGTCTATGCCAGACTGTAAAAAAGACAAAAATAAGCAGCAAAGCCACTTCTGCATCCCAGCTTTTCTTAGAGCAATAACAACAGAGCTAAACTGGGTCCCAAGTGTTGGCTCATATTTCCAAACACTTACTAACTATTGCAAGGAACAAGTGCCTCGGGGCTTGGCTGTATTTATGCTTTTGCTTTTCTTTAATAAAAGCTGCATTTATAATGCATGATTAATTGTTTTGCACAAGCCTCCCTTTTATGGGAACCTGTGAAATGTAAGTGATTTTTAATACCACCTCACAGACATCACTCCTTCTTCCCACCCCCATTACCATTAATCCACTTGGAGAGAGATGTAACATTTGTCACTGCTTTATTATGAAGTGCAATGTTGCAAGTTATTTATGAGCTTGCTATTTATTGAAGTATTTGCTGGTAGTTTTAGCACTTCAACTTAGGGTGAGAATCAGCCACGCTTTCCCTACTGCCTGGCAGAACCTTCTGCTGTTTAACCACTTCACTCCCTGCCTCTGGCTGTGCCCCCACAGCAGTCACCCCAGGAGGTGTTTTAGGCAGACTCTCCCCTCTGTCACCTCCAAGGGACTCCACAAGGAAGTTCATTCCCCTCTTGTCCTCTCTTGGAAAGGACCCAGAGGCAACGGGCAGAAAAAAATATTGTGATAAGAGCAAAGAGAGAGCAGGAGCCAGTGCTCAGTGTGCCAGCTGTCCAGGGAGGAACAGAAATCACCTCCTTTGAAAGGTGTGGAATCCTGATCCACTCAGGTGTTAGACTGTGGGGTTCAGACGTGCAAGATGTGGAGATGAACAATCTGTTACCCTGCACCCGTGGTCCGTGGTAAACACAGAATGAACTCACATTATCCCACGATGAACAGAAGAAATTCATCAGACTTCGGACTGATGAGAGGCCCCAAGGCTAGGACTGGGCTCAAAGAGGGCTCTTAACTCAGAGACACAACTCCCAGCAGCTCCCGAGCTGCAGCCACCATCCCAGTGACCGTGGGCAGCCAGAGGGATCCGAGCCGAAAACTCCACGGAAAGCACAATCTTGCCTTGGCTGAGCTCAGCTGCTTTTACATTTGCTTTTTATCAACTGCAGCTACCTAAGCAGTCAGTTTTCAGCTCCTGAAATGTCTTGCTGGAAAGTGTTTACAGCACTTAGCACTTTGCGCTGTGATCCCTTGCTGAAATGAAAGCCCATATTTTATTGAGAGGAGCAGACACTTTGCAGGCACAGTTTTACTCCTGTCTAACACAGCTGCCTGGCACAGGCAGGATGCAGGGATGCTCTGCTGGTCTGGGGTTTGCTGCAGGTACAGGTTTTGAAGGGTGTCAGTTAGAAGGACACAGAGTCTGTTCAAAAGTTTTAATAGCCGTGGGCAGAAACATTTGAACGTGTTTCCTCTCTTTCTGTGCATTTTTGCTCTGATCCTGCTGTGCCTGTGAGTTCTCCTGTTGTATTTCCAGCAACACCTTTGCTGACAGAAAATACTACTCTTTCTAAACAAAGCAATTTGATTTTCATGAAAATTCCATGTCTTAAGAGAAGCCTGCTGATTGGAGGCGTTTTGTAAAAAATCAAAACAAATCTAGGAACTTTGAGGTTTGGCTTCAAACTACCTTTTGGTGTGAATAATTCAGGAGGGGAGGACCCACACTCCCACTTCATTTGTCAGAGCAAAGCAGAGTCACCAGTAATTTCGGAGCGCTAAGCACTCTGAAATGCTGTTAATAGAGCATTTGGATATTTCCAGGGATTGTTCCAAAGAGAAAGCAAGACAGAAAACCACTCAAAGTCTTTTAACTCCCTTTTAGCAGACTTGTTCCCAGCTGATCCAGCTGACTCCTGGGCCCCCTCCAGAGGGTAAAATGATATAAATCCTCCACTCAGCAGCGTTTTATCCTGCACCTCACACTAGGTCGGGTTTAATTCATGGGAAGTCTGAGTAATTTCAAAATTCATAGAGCTGGTACAGATCTACTGCGGCCCAAGTGAAGAAAGGGGGTGTTTGATTGAGCCTCAGCGGTTGCCTGGCCTCCAGCTGGAGCTCAGGAAAGGGAATTCTCCACAATGAAAGCGAGGAGCAGCTTCTGTGAACCCCAGCCCTGCTCTGCTCCTCCAACCCAGCACCTCCTCCTTCACTCTGTGCCTCAGCGTCCCTCTCTGCAAGCCCTCCTGGTGAAGCATCACTTCAGCACCACAGGCATCCCCCGGGTGCGGCTGAGCTCCAGAGTGGAAGCAGAAGCTCCAGGGCCTCTCCCCATCCCTCCTGAGAGCCCAAGAGGGGAGGCAGGGCAGGACTCTGCGCCTTGGAGCTTCTATCCGCGGGCAGACTGGGCTGGCAGGAGCTGCGGGGTGGAGGTGGGGAGAGCAGAACAAGCAGGGTAAGAAACCCGCCTTAATGACTGCAGAGGAACCCGGTCTGACCTCATTTATATGCAAATTGTGGTGCCTTCCTCCTCCTCCTTTCGGGGCAGGCGAGCTGAGCGCAACGTGCGGATAACAGCGGCACATTCGCATTCCACCCGGGCTGGTAGGGACTTCTCTCTGCTTTCTTCAGGGGCTCAGGCTGTGTTTAAAACACAAAATCCCTTCTGAGCAGAAAGCAGCTCCATTTGGCTGCCACCTGGTAAGGAATCACCAGAGCCTCGGGAAATTTTCAGCCAGCAGCACCCACCCTTTGTCAGCAGAGTCTGACTCCTCGTTTTCTGTCATCATCCGGCTCCATTGGCATGGAAACCAGGCTCTGGTACTGAGGAATCCATCTGTTCCTGCTGTTCCCTCCTCACCTGAAGTCAGGCACTCCTACTTCCAGTGGATTGGGTGCCTGTGAGTTGAAAGGACCTAAGAAGTTAGAGATTGGGAGCAAAAAAATATAAAAGTCAACAGCAGATGTTCTTCCATCTCAAGATGGTTTTCACTGCAGAAGCAGACCTCAAGTATCCCAAAAGTTGGGTCTCAGGCTATTTTTCTGTCCAAAATTAGAAGTGAAATAACTCTAATTCAGCAGGAGCTTAGCTGGATCTGCCCACACAAACTGCCTTCTCCTAGGTTTTGCAGATCTGTGTTCCAGTAGGCATTTTCTTACCAGCCACAGCAAAATCCACATCCTCCATCAATCTACACAGCTCCCTTGTCCATCATCTTTCCCAATCTTTTGGCAGCTACTCCAACTCCTTCTGGGGACCAATTACCTTGTCCCAGATTCCCCCAGCTTCCTTCCATCTCAACCACTCTGCAGCTGGAGGAAGTTTGGATGAACTTCCAAATTTGAGGCATTATTCACAGTCTGGCATTAATCTTGCACAATGACCCACAGCTTTCAGGGGAAGAGAGTAAAGAGGAAGTGAGTTGTGTTTTTAAAGGAAAAAAAAATGAACATCATATTTTTATGCAAATAGCTTTCAACTCTGAGTAGGGGCAAGAGAGAAAATGGGGGAAGAAATCCATTTTAAAAAAAAAATCTTTCTGCTTCTATTATTTTCTCCTTTATGTTTTCACTGTGGCTTTAGTGGCTCTTTAAAGATGTACTACAAAGCTTTTAATAAAAGCCAGAATGAAAGGCAGAATCCTCTTTAAGATCCTAAATCAGTCTTGCAATACGTGTCTAGACTCACACGTTCCTAAGACATTAACTTCTTAGCAGTGAGATATTGTAACACCCCCTAATCCCTTCAGCTCCTGCTAAACTCCCTGTCAAGGAGGTCTCTGTGTTCCTGTTTAGATGGGAAGCAGCAACATTAACAATGACCCCTTCCAGAGAACATTTCATAGGCAAGTAGATCACTGCAAGTACTTTGTATTTGTGCCTCTCATTTATATGGAGTCCTTTCCACCACTCCGTGAGCACTGAAGGAGGGATTGCTTTGAACTCACTGAGCAAAACACGCAGGAGTTTGGTACAAAATGTGCAGGAGTTCTGTCCTAGTGCTGATGTGGAGTTGATTCCACCAAATTCAGGTTGCAGCAAGCAGCAGCAATTTCCCTCTGGTCACAGCTCTGCAGATTCTCCTGCTCAAGAATTCAATTTTCAAGTGCTGCTGGCTTTTCCAAACCCGTGAGTCCTTGGCAGCTTTTATCAGCCCCAGCAATGTGTTCTGCTGTAATTTGCAGTTTGGAGCCTTAGCAAGGTTTCTAGTTTGCTTCCAGGCCTAAGTGTAGCATCTACAAATTGTCTCTTGAGAAAAGGTAACAAGCAGTGTCTAAAGGAAGCAAGGATTTGGTTTTTTTCTTGAAAAGACTCCACATTCTCAGTCCCAAGCAGGAGCTGTACTGATTTGTTTCCAGCAGAGATGCCAACCTGCTGATTCTTCTGCTGGGGAACGCCAAGGGCAAAACAGCAGGTCACTGAGAAATCATGGGGTTTGTCTGGAGCTACAGAAAGAAACTGGTTGTGAACTTGGATCCCCTGAGATCCCAGATCCATTCCTGGCCTCCCCACTTCCCACACAACCACAGGCAAATCGCTTCATCTCACAGAATTCAGTTACCCAGCTGTGAAGGGAGGATAAGAAGAGCTTTGTTCCTCCAGGCCCTTGTTTGACGTCGCTGTGCAGACTGCAACCTCTGTGAGGCACAAACTCTTGCTCTTCCCTTGTATGTACTACTGCTTTTTCTTTCTTTAACAGCCACCAAATGAATTCACGATCCCAAAGACTCAAGAGAGGTACATGGAAGTACAACAGAGTGTGTTGCTCTCCTGCATTGCCTGCAGCCTTTGGATGCAGGCTCAACTTCTGAGCAACTACCCCAGCAGCCACAAAACTCAGGAGCCCCAGGCAGGCTGCAGCTAAATTTAGATCCTCTCTTCCATGCTTCAGCTGGGATTTCCACAGATTGATCTCTCTCCGTGGTGCAGCCAGGCTGCTCAGAGGGATCCCTTGTTTCCCTGGTTGGTTATTACCCTCCTGCAGGGAGAAAAGGCCCTGTTCGTACTGCGAGCACCAGACAAGCTGCTCTGAGCAGAGCAGAGAGTGCCAAGTCCTCCACCAAAGCCAGACTCCGTGTGTGTGGTTCCTGTGTGTGCCAGGAACAACAGGAAACCATCCCTGGTGCTGCTAAACCTCTGTGCAGAGCCGGGGAAGGCCAGGAAGAGCAGAATTCCTGACCCAGCTCCTCTGGGCTGCTTTGTGCCAAGGCCAGCTGTCCCCTTTGCCACATGAGCCATGGGGAACTCTCTCAGATGTGTGACCCCATCTCCTGCACCATCACTTTCTGGAGGACTCCAATTATCAAAACCCAAGAACTGGCCCTTGCAAGATCAAAAAAAAAACCCTCAATGAAATGGAAACATCTTTGCCCTGGGGCCACTTGATGCTTGCTTAACTGCATCACTCCATTAAGGATGATACAATTTAAGGCTGAATGTCTGGTTTGCATTAAGATTGATGGCAGCTGGTTAGCCATATTCCTTGGATATTAACAGCACAGCTCTATCCTGGTGCTTTCTCTTTCTCATTGCTCCTAACAGGGTGAAAGACTTCAGACTCAACCAGCAGGAAAACAAGTTTGATTATTACCAGCAATTAAAGAGTCAAAAAGAAGCAAAGATAACTCTGCATCAGTAGCCAGACACCCATTAGATGCAATGATTTCCAGGAGCCCCTGCACGCTTTACCCAGGTTCCAACCTCAGCTGTGAAACAACATTTCAAACACAATTAAAAGATCATAAGCAGTCATGTGTGAATATTCCTGAATGCAGCTACTAAATAAGAAACAATGACAGATCAGCAAAGGAAGGAATCATAGTTTAATTTAATCTTTAATGGGTGTTTATTAACTAAATGATTATCCTGATTTAGAATGAGCCACTTGTTACAGACTGAGCTTTTGCCATATTGGATCTGAGGCTCAGCATTCAACAGGTTCATGAGCAGTGAAAATTACATTTGTGTACAGAGTGAACACACCTGATCCTGCTGGAACATCCTACATTGACTAAATTACCTGGACAGAGGCCACTGGCATGGACTGGGAAATGAGGCAGCAAACCAAGGAGTCATAGTTAAAAATGGGGGTAATATAAGAGCACAGAAGAAGTGGAAAAAAAAATCATCCAGCCCCATGATTGCTGGAGAACAGAGAGGAATATTTAGAAAAGCACTCCCTGGAGGAAGTGAATGGTTGTGTCTGGGAGAAGACCAAGGGAACCAAGGTCTGGTGAGACACTAGCAAGACGTTGGAGTTGCTCAGGCTGCGAAGCCAGAGTGGGGCAGGAACTTGTGGGTGCAATTTGGGCATATTCCCTGTGAGAAATGATGGGAGATGTTACCTGTTACACTGCTGCTGTTCCATTTAAAGCAAGGCTGAACACCCTGGTGAAAGAAAGACCAGCTCAGCAGCCCCCAGCTCTCCCAGGGGAACACAGCACCAGGGAAGCCTCTCTGGCCCATCAAATTCCCAGCTGTAAGAGCTGCGAGCCCACATTAAACAGAAGTCAAACACCTCTGACCACACTTTTACAGCCCATGAGATGACCAGGCTGGCTGTGTCCTCAGAACTACAAGGCCAGGCTGCTGCTCCCTGATTCAGCTGATCAGCTTCAGCTCATGTACACCAAGCCCAGCAGAGGAGCTCAGGGCTGGGGCAGGGTTGCCCTGCTCTGGGTCCTGCTCTCCAGCCGTGGCCATGAGCACAGGCCTGGCAGAGGATGGATGGCAGTGCTTAACTTTGCATTAGAGAGGGTAAGTGCTGAATAGAAAAAGGGTCTGATCTTACATCCAAAGCCTGCAGGGATAGGGCAGGAATTTAACTGAAGAGAAAGAGCAGCGTTCACCCACCTTTCATCCTCCTCTAATACGCTCTGTCTTTCCAGACAACTAATTCTGTTCTCTCAGGGATAAGCCAACATCTTGCTGGGCTATTTTTAATCCTCCTCAGCGACTCAGGTGGACAACTGTATTTGTGGAGAGCTCCCCAGGCGGGCTCAAACACACTCAATTACTGAATCCTCAGGTCTTGGACTCTAGCTCCTGCTTCTCCAGAGGAAAATGTGTCAGCGCCTCCTCGGGGCTTCTGGCCTGACACACATTCCTCCTTACTGGAGCACACTTCATTAACCACCAGTGCCTACCTCTCACTTTTATTGCCTCTTTGGCTTTAAGGGTGTCTGGGCTGAGGGTTTATCAAAGCAGATCATCCACAGCTGGCTCAGTGCTGCAGCAAAATGCTCACTAATGGCCCAGCTGGAATTCAGCTTTTGCTCTCACACCTGCCCAGGTGTCTCCGCACGGACCCAGTGCCTTTGTGTCATTGTCCTGACATTGGCCCCAGGTCTGAGATGAGGAATCAGCTCTGTCCTCTGTGCATGAACAAAGGTACTCATTTGCATGAGCAACCACCAACGGTGCCAGGCCAAATATTGTCCCTGTTTTCATCAGAAGATTAATTAGTGCTTGGAAAGAAGAGATTAAAGCAAGTTGTCTTCACTGCCCAGATGGAGGAGGAAGAAAATTGCTTTTGCTGTGTCTTCAGCAGTGGAGTCCCCCCTCCACAGGCAGTGCTGTACCAGTAACTCATGGTGCTTGGACACAAACAGGACACCCTGGGATAACAAACAGTCCCAGATGGTTTGTGTCTGCAATATAGCTCATGTCACACCTCGATGGATTGTCTTCCACTCCGATTTATCTCCCCAAAGCAAAATGGCTAAGAGGTTATATTCTGGGGCATTTTTTTTTCCATTAAAAAAAAAAAAAAAAAAAAAACCTATAAGGTGATTTATATTAAGGGGAATAGCCTGGAAGGGCACCAGTTTCTTTTTGCAGTTGTACATGCAAAGACCTGATCAGGAGCTGGTGTTGCTTAAGGCATTGTGGCATCTCATCCAGCACTACAAAAATTGTTAAGCCTCCACATCTTTTCCTAGTGGGGAATAAACAGGTGATCTGTGCATTTATTCTAAGACAAAGATATGTTTTGGTAGATATAACTGCTGAGATCCAAGAGACACTCCCAGCATCAGCCAAGGTGGAGAGATTTGCATCAATCTTTTGGTCACGGGGGAGTTCATCATAAATCCCAACTTCTGGCATGAGCTACAAGAAATTTCACCCCAAGGCCAGCTGTGTGTGTGATACTGTGACCCTTGGCTTTAATGTGCATATTAACATATCCCACATGTCTTTGCTGAGCAGCAAAGGATGTTTGGAGCTGCTGTACAGCAAGGCACAGACATTTGCTGCCGTGTGACTTGCAGTGCATTCTAATAATCACACAATTACAGCTGCAATCCGCTCACCTTGCCAAAAGGAAGAGGGGAAATTATTTGAGAATTCTCTCTGATGATCCTCACAGATTCCATATGGTGATTCTACAACAAAAGCCAGCAGCGGAATGTGGGGTACTCGGGAATAGCTGTTTCTGTTTGCTAATAAACAATGGAGCAGCACAAGCACAGGAGATACCCAGGGATGGGACCCTCTCCTGGCCCTCTGCTGCCCGGAAACCACACTCTGAACTGGGTCCTCAGCCTAGACACCTCCTAGGAAAAGAGAAAGTCAGTAAGAGAGCTTCCTGTGAGCTTCTAGGAAAGAGATTTGTTGCTAGTTGCTTTTCTGCATCTTCTCTTTTCCTTCTTGCTGCAGCCCCAGTGTGGCAGAGAGGAACATGAGCCTTCTTTTCACCTGTCCTTTCCCCAGTGAGCACAGCAAGCACAAAGGAATGCAGATTCCAAACAAACCTGCTGGGCAGCCTCAGCCCAAGTGTGGGTTGTTCAAGGGCCAGCAGGTGTTCTCCATGAAGGGAGCAATGTCAGTTTGTGCATGGGCAGGATCAAGTGGCAGGACACAGGGAGAAGGGACACAGAACAGAACAGCAGTCAAACACTGGGCTGGCCAAGCAGACAGACAGGCAGACAGACAGACAGACACACATCTGCACGGCACTATGGAATGGAAAAGCTGGATTTTAACCATTTGGTCACTGAGGGGACATCCTGTCTCATCAGAAGGTTCTTAAGATCTAAAATCTGCTTTGCACGAGTACAAACTATAGACGAAACGCCCACAGCACGAACTGCTCTGTGCCAAAGGCCCACAGCCACCTCTCAGAGCCTTCCTGCCAGTGTCAGGTGTGCCCTAGGTACACCACATGTGAGATCAGACCACAGCAGGAAGATCAGGACTGATGTGAACTTGATTCAAATCTCATGGGAAGTCAGTGTGGGAAGCAGAGGGAGAGAAAGCTGCAGAGCTGATGGACTTGGAGCAGCCTGTGTTGCTAAGGAGACACCGCAGCATCCTTCAGCTGGAATTTCCTCAGTGATGAGGAACAGGAACATCAGCTCAGCACCAAGGGGATGAAGCCACCGTAAGCCAGGGTCAGGTTAATGTCATGGCAAGGTCCAGGCAGGCAAGGGCAGATGATGTCCCAACCAACCCAAGGGAGCAAATCTTCAGCAGGCACCAAACCCAACCATGGCCATGAGTTTGGTACAGACCTGAGGCTGCAGGGCAGGATTTCACACTATCTCATCTTCCTCTCTGCTGAAGATCAGGGGATCATTCCTCAGCACCTTGGTTCTCACAGCTGGAGACAGGACAGAGCTGGTGGCAGGACAAGCCTTGTGAAGAGGGCAGCACTGGCCATCTGGCAGGGTGGCTCTCAGTGACATCTCTCCTGGCACAGCAAACTGTGACTCTATAAGGCTCCTCCACAAACTCCTCAGTGGCTCTGCATGGCTGGTTATTAACGCTGCTGCCAGATCAGCTTCTCCGAGGATTTGCTCATCTGCTTTGTGAATGCCTGACAGCTTTCGGGATTGCTGCTGGAGATTCCAAGAGGAAACGGAGAGGTGGAGTCGGGCAAAGCTGTTTCCCTGTTCATGTAGCAGCTTCTCAGCCATGGGATGGATGGATGGATGATGGATGGATGGATGATGGATGGATGGATGATGGATGGATGGATGGATGATGGATGGATGGATGATGGATGGATGGATGGATGGATGGATGGATGGATGGATGGATGGATGGACAACGCCCCCAGGCTCTGTGGTGCCTGTCAGGACAGTCGCAGGCACACAACGCACCGAAGCCTCAGCCCCTGAGGCTGGAGCCAGCCTGCTCTGGGATGAGAAGAGGAGCTCTGCAGGGCAGTGCTGCTGGGTGGAACAAGTGAACCTTGAGGAAATGCAGCCTTGTGTCTGCCTGTCCCTCAGTGAGTGGGGTCTGGGCTCTCACAGGGGGTTGGGTTGTGGGTCTGGGACAGGGCCCAGCCATGGATGGGGGTTGGATCCCTCCTGGAGCTCTACAAACACAACAAACAGGCAGCTGTTGGCTCCCAAATCTCATATTTAGGGCTTCCAGTTGGAAATTTGACTTTGGTCAGCCTTTCCCAGGCTTGGTTGGGATTGATGCTACAGATCCTGGATCCCACTCCACCTCACACCGAGGAGCTGCTCCAGTGCACCCAGCACAAAGGCCCTGCCAGCCACAGGGCACGAGGACTTCACCCCACCAGTCCTGTCTCTCTCCCCTGTGCCTCAGAACCATCGACTCGCACAGACAAAGAGAACTCAGCAAAGCCTCAAGCCACAGGTGACTGCAAAGTGCTCTGGAGATTGCCTCTGCTGGGGCAGGGAGTTCCCTGTAAATGTCTCTTCAAAAATTGGTTTAATGAGGGAAAGCTCACTCAGCACTCACAAACTCTGGCATTTTATGTTACTGGTTCCTATTTCATCTATTATTTACAGAAAAAAATCTATTTGGGGGGAAAAAAAAAAAAAAAAAAAAAAAAGCGCCCTCTCTTCTGAACTCTTTCCAGGACTGACTCAGCAACTTAATTTTTATTCTGGCTACTTTCTTGCTTCTCTTCTCTTTCTTGGTAATTTTTTTTAATTTTCCACTTAAAATCCTTATTTGCATGATAGGTCTGTCCAGCCTTGAGGAGATTTTTCTTGTCTTTCACTTTTATCTCATTTTCCCTTCGCGTTTTTCTCTTTTTTTAAATTAAAAACCAGCCTTGAATTAGTTCACTGAAGCATTCCCTTCCCCATCTTCCTCTTCCCCCAGAGAGCTCCTCCCACTCTGCTCCTGCTGGATCCTTCTGCTACCTCAGCACATTGGCATCACAGGAGAAAACCTCCAGCTGGGAAAAGTGTAGATTCACCCCTGGAAGTCAAGTGCTGACAAATTCCTAAGCACATTCCAGCACTGGTATCCTGAAAAATCCCAGCTTTGGCTCTGGATCTGATCCAGGGCAGGAACAGGGGAGTTGTGCAGCTCAGTAAATCCCTTCAGGATTCAATAAACCAAAAACCCCTAACCCAGTATCAACTTTAACATAATCCAAACCTGACCACAATTCTAAATCCAAGCCTAACTCTAATTCAACACCTAACCCCAACCCTAACCCTAAAAATAACCCTTACAGTTCAACATACAATAAACCCTAAAGCCTAACCCTAAATAAAACCAAACCAACCCCAACCCTAACCCAACCAAATCAACCCCAAACCTTACCAACCCTAATTTTTATTTCGTAGGTTTTGGTGTCACCTGCCACACTTTTAAGGCATTTTCACCTCTGTGGGATCAGTCAGGATCACGGCCTCTTTGCTGTGTGGGGGAACAAGTGTAACAGGAGTGAGCCTCCCTTCCCACTGCTCACCCTGCCCTGGCACAGCCTTCTAGGAAAAGGAAGAAATCCCTGTCAGTGAAAGGAATGAGAAGGAGATGTCTTTACAAACCGTGCGCCTGCTGGCAGATAAGGCCAGGTACTGAGAAGTGAAAGAAGCAATGGTGGGAACCATAAATTCCATAGGAATTCCACAAATTGACACAGACTGTTACTCACCCAAGACTGTGCTAAATCCTTGGCTTTAGAGTAAAAGAACAGAGACACAAGGAAAAAAAAAAAAGAAAAAAAATGGGGGGGGGTGGGGAATAATACACATTAGAAAGGGGGTCTGTATTATCCTTGTTTCTCTCTTCACTTCACCGTTGTTTGTGCTTTTGGGCCTGCAAGTTGTACTCATTGTCCTTGGTCCTCAGCAAGAAAAGGATTTGTTTTGTCTACCTACCCTGCGAAGAGATCTGAGTGACACTGAATGTGAGCTCAGAACTGCACCCCTGGGCAGCACAGAATCTGAAATACATGAGAGCTAAAACTTAAGGCATCAAAGTGATTCGGGAAGACTGCACCTCTCAAGTACCTCAGCCAATGGGGAAAGAGAGAGGGAAATGTGGCTGGGAAATGAGGATAAAAAGGAGGCTGCATCCTCCAAATATTTGAGAGACCCCAGGGGAAATGCCCCATGGCCTCTCCCTTTATTTGAATAAAGTTACAGGACTCCTCTGTCTCCTCTTTGGACACAAACCTCTGGTGCTTGTGGACTGATTTTCCTGACATCAGGATGGCTCACTTGGCATTTGGCCGGATCCTGAGGAGCCCCAGTGTCACACCTCCTGTGGCACAGCCTCCCGCAGACGCTGTTTGCAGAAGGGACACTGTGAACGCCTCAGGAAAACGTCAGAGCCAAGACTCCAGGAGCCACAAATCAAACTGGCACCGATCTGTGTGATGCTGCTGATCTCGAGTGAGGGCCCCCTGCTCACATTAGAGTGAGGCAGCTCACAATACCACTTTAAATTTGCCAAGTACTTGCTGAGAAGTACGGAGAGCTGATTGCTTTCTTTGCTAATTGTGAGAGGTTGGAGAGAGTCACCAGGCCTTGGGGAAGGAGGGAACGAAGGGTTACATGGCTCATGTGCCAGCTGAAGCATCAGTGGTGTTCCTTCCCTTGTTCCCACTCTGGAAATAGCTGCTGCTGAGCAGTAATACCAATATTTTTCAGCTCCATTTAATGCTAGCAGGATCATGCCTGCATTGAGGTCACCCAAATGACTGCAGTGTTTTGGAGAGGGAGATCCGTGTTGGCTTTCACTGTCTGTCAGGCGTACCTGGATCATCCCAGCTGCTGCAGCAGGGAAAGCCACGCAGGCTAAAATTGAGATGGTTTTTCCAAAAGAGCTCTGTAATCCCACTGCTGCCCCAGGGAGACTGTTACCAGCAGAACACAGCACCGGGAAAACATACAAGGATAAGGAGCAGCCCAAATATCTGGGTAGCTCTCCCTGACAGCAGCCAAAAAGAGATATCTGGGAAAAGCACGAGGATTAATAGCAAACATACCATTTTCCCCCAAACAGCCTCTCAGATTCCAACTTGTGTGTCTCATTCAGAGTTAGGCAGTGCTTTCATGTATGTAGTATCTCTAAGCAGATTTCTCTGCCATTAATCAGTGTGACATTCCCTGATATTGCCTAAACCGTCCTGCAGCGAGGAGTTCCTCAGCTGAGCTATCAGTGCCAGCACCAACCTTCTTTCATTTCTTTTGATGCTGTCACCTACAAGGGGAAGCTTCCCCTGGTGCTTTCTAGTTCTTGTGCTGGAAGTGCACATCCAATGCCTGCCCACCCTCCACAGGCTTCTCCTGGCTCCACAGCCCTTCCTCACACAGCCCTGCCATCAGAACTCTCTCACAGGGAGCAGGCAGAGCTGCTTGCTCACCCCTTGCACAGGGGAGGGCAAAGAATTCTGAGATTCTCCCAGTTATCCTGGCTCCTTTCTGAACTGGGGAGGCCGGAACTGCACAGTGCAGGTGGTCTGTGGGAATGAACTGACCTGGCAGCAGTTCCCACATCCCTGCTCCACACTGTGATCGTTCCTGACACACCTTTGCTAGGAAGAGAAGGGATCAAAGTGGGAGGTGTCGCTGAGCTCTGCCACTTGCTGCCATTCAGAAAAAAGGGCTGGACAAGATCTCCCTAAACAAAGGCTAAAAAATCAGTGTCCCAGACACAAAACAAGCGCCCACAATCCTGGGCCAAGCCCCAGCCTCCATTATTTTGGGGCAGGGGAGGAGGAGAGAGACAGAAAAGGATTAGCTACGCTCGGCTGAATAACTGGTGTGATCCAATTAGAGGCCTGTTGTAGGAACATGGACACAGCTAAGGAGAGGTGAAGCCAACTGAATCCTGTCCCTGCCCTCCTTTCACAATGGATGCCAAGTCTGGGCTCCTCAGCACAGCTGCCCATCACTCAGCTCCCCACCAGGCACAACCAAGCGTGGAATCCTGGCCGGCGGAACGGGGAGCACAATCACCCACCAGGGACCGCAAGCAGGAAGAAGCAGATGGAGAAGCCAGACCTTTCCCCCAGCCCCTTTTCCACGGGAAGCAGTGGCACACAGGCAGCCTGGCAGTGCCAGCACAGAGCTGGCACTTCATTCCCCGTCTCCTGCCCAGCCCTTTGCCATCATTCCCTGCTCTTGCTGTGCCTCTCCCTGGAAGCTGCTGCTCGGCCAAGCACAGGAGGCTCTCTGAAGAGGATCAGCCACGTGCCATTATCAGCTGGCATCTGCAGCCTTATCGAGTGCCTTTGGAAAGCTCCTCAGCTCAGGGCAGCCTCCACCTTTTTAATTTCTAAAAGGCTGATGCTAAGTAATTGTTTAATATCTCCACAGCATTTGCTCCCCTTTATCTCGGGATCCCTGCTGCAATTCATTGACGGAGCTGTCTTTTCTCTTTCTCTATTCCACCGTGGATGTATTAGAAAATGCTTTCATTGTAGGCAGAGATACTTGCTGCTAATTGATGCTTATTATTCCTTTTAAGCCTATAATTGCTTTCTCTTGTCTAAATTTACTCCTTTCTCCTCACCCCCAGCTCTTCTTCAAATTGCTTTGGTTTTCTCTTCTAATCAGCCCAAATCCTGGTGTTCTAAAGATTATCTGAACGGGTGCCAAAGGTTTTGCTGTTGCTTTGACATGCTGACTTTTCACATCTGTGGACTTTACCTCAGCTCCTTGAATATTTACAGGGAAATTGGGTGGCCTGCAACTGGTAATCTCTCAACTGCCTTAATGAGGGCAGATTTTAGGTGTCAGCTCCCATGCACACTTTTGATTAGAAGGCTACAAAGGGTCCTCAGAATTATCTCTTACACAACACAGGATTTCTGAGTCAATTCTCTCAGCGGATAATGAAACAAATGGAACAAGTGGAAGGAAATGCAATTTTGTTCGGAACTGAGAGAGAAGCTGTTTTTTCTGATAAGCTCTGTTATTTTCCTCCCCAGACCTTCACTGGACTGACCCAAAGGAGTTTCCAGCCCATCACTCCCTTGAAGACCAGACTGCTCCTCACTGAAGCTTTCCCAGCCATACTTATCCTGATTTACTTCTTTAAAATTTTCCAAAGCCTGTGGAGGTCTCTAACTCTATTCCTTATCTTAATTTTCATGCTGTATCCACCTCATCCTTAAGGCTGAGCTCAGCAGCTGCTTTGAGCCACACAAGTTCTTCTCAGGCTGTTCCATTGCCCACAGGCAGCACAGGAGCTGTCCAAGCTGCCTGGACAGGACACAAAGCAGAGCCTTCCCTGCAGAGTCTGTGCTTTTCATCCAGGATTATCTCCAGAAACTGCAATGAGGGGAGGGTATAGTTTTCTAATACTTCCCAGTACTTCCCAGGGTTCCAGCCCTGTTCAGGTTAATGGCTTAAATCACGCAGCGAGACAACTTCCCCAGACATGCTTTGTAAAATAAAAGGTTTAATAAACAGGAAAATAATAAACATAAACAGATAAAGAAAATGCAGGTCGAACACAGTGCAGAGACTGTTCTGACACTGTTATGGCAGTCCTGAAAAGCTCTTTGGTTCTTTTGTGTAGTTCCTTTAGTACTCAATAGTCCAGGTCATTGGCAAAGGTACAGACTTTGAAGGACAGGGACAAGGTCCAACAGGTGCCTCTCACTTGGCATTGAGACAATTACAAAGAGAAAGACACAGAACTTTCTACTTTGGTTTCCTGTATGTTTCAGGTAAGCTGAAACCCTTTTCCTTATACAGAAATGCTCACTTGGGAGTGGGGAGTGCATTACAACAGGAGGGGATGCAGAAGGAACAGTGAGGATGATGACCACAGGAAATCTTCCTACTGGGTGGACAGGAATGAGTGAGCCCTCATGGGGAGGTGGGGACGCGGCTGAGCTCAGCCCCGTCCAGCAGCACTCCCAGCTGCACCAGGTTTGCTCCCAGAATGGCTTCTGGGAGTGCTTTAAATCCTTCCATCCTCACCCATCATCCATCTACACCATGATCTGAGAGCCAGGGCAGCACAGCCTGCCCGGGTCTGCGTGGGGGAGAAGCCACAGGCTCCTGGTGAGCAGCTGAGCCACGAGCAGACAGCACAGACACATCCCCTGCATCCCGAAGCACCACGCTGGAACACGGAGGAACAAGAACAATTACTATCACACAGCAACATTTACTGTAGGGAGTTCGCCGCATTTCATTTTAAACAAGTTGCTTTTGCAGCTCTAGTGACCTCAGGAGCCAGAAATATGAACATTAACAAAGGAAACAAATAAATAACGCATTCCAATTACAGCTTTAATAAGATGCAGTGTGCTAGAAGTCCATGCGGATGCAACAGTAATTTCTAATTAAAAACACGCAATTAATTATTAACCTAAAAAAAGTTCCAGTATTATTCCAGCAGGCTCAAATCAGAGTGTGCTCTCTGAGTGAATTCAGGATTATGATTGTTAATGCTGGGGGTGTTCTTCTGTTGGCTTGTTTCTCATCTTATCATGGGAAAAAGTGATTTTCAGCCAGCAGAACTGCACAGCTGATTGGAGGCCATCAGGAGCAGCTGAGCTCCATCCCCCTCACCCTGCTCTAAAGGACTACACCTCTGTTTCCTTCTGAAATCCCTCTCAGACACTTTTGGGAGCTGCTCAGCAGATCCAAATCCTGCTGGTGGAGGGAGCCCCTTCAGTCTGAAGCATCCACCGAGCATTTCAGGACACAAAGTGCTGCTTGGGAACACGAGCTCTTCCACACAGGAAAGCGGAACTGGAGAGATTATCCAGCCTACAACTCCACAAGACTGGGAGTCCCTGAGAAGGGAGATTGCTCAGGGCACCATGGGTTTGCTGTGCATCTCTAAGAGGTTCTTTTCTTCAGGAATTAGTAAGGAAATTCGTGGGCATTCACCACTGGGCCCAGTGTGGTTGATGCCGAGTGAGAACCTGCTACCCATCAGCTGCCTTTCTATAGAACAGAACGATCCCAACAAAGGTAAACTGACCCCAACCTAATAAGATACAAACAGTTCAGATGAGGAAGATGATGTGGCATGTAACTGGCAAATAAATCTGTGACTGAGGCATTTCCATGAAGCCCTAGCCTTCCGTGGAGCCCAAAAGTAATTAGGATGTTTGCCCTTGAAGCATGAAGGTGATAGCGGAGTGGATTCCTCTGACTGGTAATAAATGTGTGCAAAAAATTACAAACCAGTGGCTCTGGGCTGCTGGAACAGAGGCACCCTCAGGAGAGGCCTGAGGCACTGAAAGTTTGGAGTCAGACATCAATAGCCTCACATTTTAGAGCAGGGGGGCAGATTCAGCCCTCGTGGAAGTGAACGATTTCAAACTACCAGGCAGCGTAGCCTGGTGGATCAAAGACTGAATTGAGGCTTAGGAAACCAAAGCTGATCTTTCAGCTCTCCCAAGTAATCTGGCTTCTCCCTGTGCCTTTGCTTCAAGCTCAGTGGAGCAATAGAGGCCCTCCCTGTGCACAAAGCAGAGCACCTGGCAGCGTGGTGCTACCACAGCACAGAGATATGAATAGGGGAGCTGCACTTCTGGATTTAGTTCCCAGTTTTGGATGAAGTTGAAAACGAGCTGAACTCTGGATCCAGCTAACAATGGCCAAAAGCTGCCTGGCTGGAACACAGAGTGATGAAAATCCTCAGAAAGCCTGGAGAGATGTCCTGCCAGCTGAACGGCTTTTCTGCAAGACAAAGGACAGCTTTGGGGGAAAGGGGGAGCCTGAACAGGAAGGATGGATGTAAAAAAGCTGGAGAAGCAGCTGAGGGGCTCTGTCCTCCCCTCTGAAACCTGCTGAAGGCAAGCACACAGCCATTCAGCAGCCACACACAAACCCAACGCTGCAGCTGCTTGTCTGGGCAAGGTTGTTGGCAGATTAATCCTTGGAAGATCCCAAGGAGCCTGCCAGCACTAACACTGTGAGGGAAACAGGGGGAAAGGAGATGGGGACTCAGCGTGCCTCAAAACTCATGGGTTACAGCCTCCTTCTTTGGCGATTTTGGCCAAGTGGTCACACGCTCTGGAGATCTCTTGGAGATGCCTTGTGCTGAGCATGTCTGAGGTTCTGAGGCCCACACAAGGCGTCCCCAGCATTTCCCAAGTCCTGAGCTGTTTTCCACACTACGTGCAGTCCCAGCAGGGTCAGCCTGGAGTCAGCCTGGGAGAGCTGTGGCTTCTTCGGCCTCTTTCTCTGGTGTAGACCTCACTATACAATGGATTGCACCATCTTCTGCCCACATACAGCAACTTTTCAACTGTCTGGAGACCATACACTGTGTATGTAGGATGTGATGTGTTTTGCAGTTCTTTGGGATGGAAACTTTCTACAGATTTGGGATAGAAAGTTGGTTTGAGTTTAGGAAGGCAGGTTAGAGTCCAGCTACTAATAATGGTTCACCTGCCCACTTGAGAACTCTCCTGAGTCCTCCTGTGCAGCTCACAAGAGATTCTTTCCACACTCAATGGAAATAGACACACCTCTAGAGGTAAAGTTACACGAGAAAGTAGCCTTTTTGAGTCTTTAGGAGTGTGCAGGAACATGCCACTTTCCACAAGACAATAACCAGCAGAGCAGCACAAAACTTTGCAGCATCTCTAAAGCATTCTCCCTCTCCACCCAGTGCTTTCCATTATGACCCATTTTCTGGCTTTTTTTTCCCCTTCCTTCTCTCATTTCAAGTCAAAAGCATTTTGACACCCTGCCCTTTGTGAACGCTGTGTGTCAGAGGATCTACAGGGATGGCAAATCGTGTTTGCCTCTGTCTAATCTGTGCAGGCAGCTGGGCCACTTCCATCTATAATTGGGTGCCTCTGGGGGAATGTCACTGTCACAGCTGCAGTGGGGGGCACCACTGGACTGCAGCAAAGCCAGCACAAGGCTAAGACAGAGGAGCTGACCTGGGCCTCAGTGTTCTTGCACTTAAAAATAGGAAAAGATCATCCTGCAGTTGAGTTTAGGAGGAGGAGAGTCAAAAAATAAAAGTCACTTTTTTTGGAAGGCAGTGAGTAAAACTCAGACTGTGTCACAGCTGATGCTCAGACAGCGCAGGAGAGCAAAGCCAGGCTTACTCCAGGAGACAGCTGGTGACAGTGTCTGCACCACAGTAATCTGTGTTTACAGCAGGGCCACCTTTGGCTTGGAAATGGCACTTAAATAGCAACTGGTTTGTTCTCCTTGTTTGCTTTAAACCTGTGTGTAATCACCTCCACGGCTGCTGCCTGCCATTCTCATCTGGTAAATGAGACAAATCCAGATGTCTCAGCTTGTAAAAAAAGGGAACACGTAAAGCAAACCACACGCCAGCTTCAATATATACCTCTCAGATGTTTCAGATTTCCTCATTTTTGGGGTTTTTGTTTTTCTTCTTCAAAAACACAAGGTTCCTCCTCCCTATTTTCTCTTGCCACGTGTGGCAACTACTCAAAAACACGAGGGGAAAGAAGGCAGCTTTGTTGAAGACAAAACAAACAAGCATTTGCATTTGGCAGTTCCCTTTGCACAAAGCAAGGCCTGTGTGGGATTTCAGAGGGAAGGGGGATTTGTCAGGTAGGCAGGAGCTCCAAGCAGCACTAATGCGTTCTGACACCCTCGCTTCTGTTTCCCATACCACAGCCTTGTTCTACAGCGAGGTTTGAAACGCTCAGGCCTTGCTGGCATGAAGGGACAGAAGTATCTGTGGCTCCAGGGCTTTTCTGGGAGAGCTGAGCTCCTGTAGGGAGGCAGCTCAGCACAAGCGGGATGTTTGGGACCGCCGAGGAACCGAGGAACGCAGCCCACGTGAGGTGTGAGGGGGTGCAAACCAGGAGAGGTGGTCCAGGGAGAAAAGGATGGGAAGAAAGGCAGGAAGGGTAGATTTCCACATTGCCTTTAGCCCCCAGTATCTGCTTGGATTTGTTCCTAAGACCGGACACCTTTGAAGGAAGAAGAAAGTGACCACAAGCCAGAGGCATTAGAGCGGGAGGAACACCCAAGTTCAGGATAAGTTCTTTATAATAACCCGCCTCACACACCAGAGTTTCTTATTGCAAGTGCCACAAATACATGAAATAAAACCTTTCTTCATACCTGCAGGCTTCCCCATGCCAACAATCCCTCTTTTTCTGAGCACGGTGTCCTTAAGACACTTTAAACCCTTGTTATTTGTTACGCAGCGTTATAATCCTCCTCTATCTCTGCATTATTGGCAGGGATTTGGAGTCTGAGCACGCAGCACAGACTTTGATGCCTTGCTGAGACATCTTGTTACTCAGTGTGTAAAGAGAGAGGAGCAGCCCTGGCTGTGAGGAGTCAGGATAGGATATGGGAGAGCTGGGAGCACTTGAGGTCCAAAGGAGCAGCATCTCCACGTAGATGGAGCCAACTTGGAAGACAGTGTGGCACCACCACTTCCAAAAAAACAAAAAAAATCATGTTTAGTTATATCTGAAGATGATAAATATTTTCTGAGGAAAGAAGGAAAAGTTTCAGAAAGAAAACTGTTGTTCTTTACCAAAAAAAACCCCACAAATAAAATAACAACTTAGCTAAACCCAAGAAAAATATAGCAATAAAAAGAAAAAGCTTGTGAAATCCTAAAAATGCAGAGACAGATGTGAAAGGACAGAAATTCTTCAACAAGGATATTTGTACAGAAATCTGTGAGGCTCCTAAACATGAGAGCCTGTTCCTTTTCAGTCACCCAATACGAGCAAAAACCACAGAAGGGCAAAAAACCCCAATGCTGTGGCCAAAGAGAAGCAGATGGGCCAGCTTCTCACTGCAGTGAGGAATGCAGGGAAAGAGAAGGAAGGGAGGGACCTGCCCTGTGCTCAGAGGCACAGCCCTGATAATTTGAAACATTCCTGAGATGGCCACTGAACAAAGAAAAAGGAAAGTGGATGCTCTCAGAGGAGAGAAATTACAGCCCTGCTTCAGCCACTCCCAGCTGCTGGGCAAATCTGGGGGTAAAAGTGGGACTCATTCCATGGAGAATCCTGCTGCATTCCAGGAAGCAAAAGCAGGAGTCAACTTTAAAGCTGCTGAGGAAGCTGGCTGGGCAGTGCTGACCCCCTGGACGCTGCTCCAGCCAGGGGCTGCTGGCCAGGGCTCTCAAGCTGCTTCATTTTTGTTTTGCTGAGAAAGGAGCATCTGTTGAGGAACGTTTTTTAAAGGCCAAATGCTTGGAGTCCAAGCTCCTTCCCTGCCCACGAAGCCGTTAGTTTCTTTCCATTCCTTGAGTAGGGCACCGTGACCAGGGAAGCTGTGCACTCCTGCAGAGAAATGACCCACAGCAGCCTCAGAGGAGAAGAGAGGGGCTGGGGGCACCTCCAAGGGGCTTTCTTGGCCTTCCCCCCAGATGATTTAGGGCAAGATCCTTCTTTTTGCTGGCCAATGAGTTGCAGGCTTTGATTGTAGAGATGATCAAAGAGTGCGGAGAGTGTGGGAGAAAGGGCTGCAGGTTTCCTGTCCCCTGTCGCTGCAGCACTGCTTGGATCTGTGCAGTGGGGTCTGAACTCTCAAATGAAGCAGAAAAGGATCAGTCAGCTCCCCTGAGCCAGCAGCAGGGAAAAGACACTGGTGATGGATGTGCAGTGAGGTCACTCATTCACACCCCCATCCCATCCCATCCCATCCCATCCCGTCCCATCCCATCCCATCCCATCCCATCCCATCCCATCCCATCCCATCCCATCCCATCCCATCCCATCCCATCCCAGAAATCCACCACAAATACACAAGCACAGCAACCCGGTGCGTGTTTTAGCCTGAAGATGGGCTCCAAACTGCCAAACTCAGGGCACGGTGCAGATCCCAAGAAGGAATCTGCAGTGTGAACAAATGCAAAAGGCATCTCTGTGGATTCCTGCCCGTCCTGCTTTGATTTGGACATTCATCAAAGCCATTAGGGGACCAACAGCAGCCCTGAGCCTACCTGTGCAATCAGATAGGCACCTGCCAGAGTTAGGAAAACAACGTGTTGCTCCATTTAATTGCCTGCTTTTATTCTTTTAATGGGAGGAAATTGCCAGCACACAGGAGCCAGCTCCCTCTGCAAACAGCTGAACCGCTGGGCTCTGGGAGCCCTCAGAGGCTCCTGTGTACAGTGAGACTCACGTGTTGACAAAGTCGTTTCCCCAAGAAGCTGCACATGCTGGGTTTGATTTTGCATGCATGAGCTGTACTCGGATCATCTCCATGCTTTGTTAGGAAGAAGGAATTCCACCAACATGGCACTGATCGCTCCTCGTTACCCCGACCCTGTGATATGAATGGATCTGACTTTGTAATCTCAGCACTGTTAATACTGATTAAAACCAAATTATTACATATTTGTATCAACCCTGGCAGCAGAGTCTCCCCTTGTCCTTCAGCATTAGCAAGTGAAGCTCTGAAGCAGCTGATGCCCAGGAAAGCAGATGATGTCCTGGAGAAGAGGAAGGGAAGCAGCCCCCTGAGAAGGGAGGTGACAACAGCTCCTGGAGGCCGTGGTGCTCCAGGGTGGCAGGGTCAGGACTCGTGCAGGGCTTTTCTGTGCCTGTTGCTCGCTGCTCTCCGGATATTCTCCCTGTTAGGGTGCAGGATCCAGCACACACGGAGGATTGCAGTCATTAAACCCCTGCCAAACTCCTTGCTGGGGTGGGTGGCAAGGCCCAGGGATGCTGCCACACCCAGCTCGGTGTGGAGCAAAGTGATTGCTGTCTGCAGAACTCACACAACCAGCTAAAGGTGTTGTACAGGCTGGGGATTATCTCCTGCTACCCAAATCCAGCACAATTTGTTCAAATCCCTACACCTTCTCCACTTAGAGGATCCTGGGCTATTTACATTATATTTAGGAAAAGAAAATGTTCCAGGGAAAGCCAAATAAAATCCAGGCTCTGCTGTAATTCCAGACTAGGTTAAAAACACAACAAGGAGTTTTACAGTGGTGTCAGAGTGCCCTGGCTTTGATGACAGCCCCGTTGGTGCTATGAAAATGTGCAGTGAGACACCCCTTGCCTCAATGACACAGATGTCTCTCAGGCCTTCTAATCCCCCTTTGATGAGACACCACACAGCTCAACAGGAAGTCCTATTCTATTTCTGAGGGAGCACTACTAAATTGTTTTGCTCAACTGATGTAAGGTATTTCAAGTTTACAAAAGAAAACCAATTTTCAAAGGGTAAAACTGTTGGGAGGTGATTTAATTGTTATTTTTCCAACACAAAAGAGCCCAGCAAGGCCTCCAGTGAAATGGATTCCTACAGTAAAGGGTCATTTTTGATGAACTGTCATTTTTCTCCATTGTGCAATTCAGTATTTCTTGAGAATCCCTATCTCCATTCTTCATGATTGAGATAAGAAGACTCAGAGTTAACTGAAAGGTAAGAACTGTGTTTCCAAAAGAGTTCCCCCTTCTTCCACTGGAATTTTCGATTTAAAAGATTTCACACATATCAAAGGCATGAACAGCTCTAATAACTTTTCCCCTACTCTGTTTTTTAAGTAGGTAAATCTTCAGGCCAGTGACTCTTATAGTCTATGTATGGACTTCAACTCAACAGAATCCCAATTTTCAGCAATGAATTAATGCTCTGGGAGTAATTAGAAAAAGCCTTGTTTTTTTTAAAAGTCTGATTTAAGACTGGATGGTGCTAGAGATGTTTGAACTCCATCCACCAAGGAGAAACTCTGCATATTATTCCTAAAAAAAAAAAAAAAATCCCAAAATTCCACTCTTTTTTTTTTTTTTTTTTTTTTTTTTCCCGCAGCAGGCAGCAGTCGGAGCCATTCACAGCCTCAGAAGCCAGAAGAGAGTGGAGTTCAAAGCAAGGGAAAGGACAGGGAAATGGAGTAGAAATGAAGAGGTCTGAGGAGGGGCACCACTATTAACTCCCACTGCTCCCTCTCCAGACAGAGCAGCCTCTGACATCTGATCTCTGGGCACCTCGCTGGGTTCAGCTGACAAATGGCTCTAAAATAACAACTCCCCCTTCCAGCCCCTTTGGGTCATGCCACCCCATCCAACTTGGAGAAATCATTTATCATTGATCTGATGGCTTAAGCACATCTGCATAGTAAGTGGCACACACCCAGAGAAGCTCTCTGGATTTCACAAATCCTTAGCAGTGCGTTTTTTAATAGAAAACATCAATCCCGAGTAGCCTGAAGGGACAAACCCTCTTTAATCATCCACCACGCTGAGGACTAATTTCAGACAAAGGCTCGATGCTCCCAGTCACCTATAGCATGGAATAACTCAGATGATTCCTAAATTCACAGAGAAAGGTTCAATCGCCTTTTCAAAGCTGGATTGCAGATCCTGTGTTAATTACTACGGGAAATTACATCTCCAGTAATACTCAGCAAGGCTTTACAATAAATGCTGTCTGATCTATTCCTGCTCAGCCTTGAACTCTTTGTGGAATATTTGTAAATGTAATGGGTACTTCATTTCCACCACTGCTCCTGAATAATTCATACAGTGGAAGATCCTTGCATGGTTCCGTGAATTGAGAGACTTGGGGTATTTTGTTCTCTATAGTTAATGGATTAAAACAGGTTTTTTTCAGCTATGAAACCAGGTAATTTATCACCACAAACCCAAGTATGGTTCATACGTCATTGGCTCAACTGAGAAACACATCTGTGAGTCTGGATATCAGAACAGAACAACCAACAGTTTTAAATCATCCCATGTTGTCCGAAAAGCCAACAGAGTTGCAAAATGAAATGCTGAGAAACTGCCTCAGATCAGTCAAAATATTTCCTTTCCTATTTTTTTCAGGCCTTTTACTCAACCATTTTGTTCATCCACAAAACAGTACATTTTGAAACATCACTTTGAGAAGAGAAAAAGAAATAAATCAAAACTCCTTTCCATTCAGAAAATGTCATAACTGGGAGCTCCAGCACTTTCATGATATTCCTCCCCAGCTCTCTTCCAAGCAGAATTGTCAAAACTGGTAAGATTTCTTCAGCAATTTCTATTTCATCAAAATGACATTTTTCCAGACAAAACTGTTGTGACAAAAAAAAAAAAAAAAAAAAGTCAAACCCAAAACTCGACAAAACCGAACATCTCTGATCCAATTGTCTTTGACAAAAAGAGAATGTCTCAAAGATGCAAAACCTCTCCGTGGGTGAGTCCCAGAACATCGGTCTGACACATCCAGGTTGAACATGCAAGTTCCTCTTAGGTAACAACAAAAGAAAAATGAATCAACCTGAACCTCAGGGGCCAGAGATACCAAGTGGAGGCTTCCTAAACTGCAATTCTTCACCATTTTAATGAGGAAATTTCATGTTCCAGCCTTAAAATGTGAGGACAAGTAGACGGAGGCTTTGTCAGCGTCCTACTCTGGAGGTGAGCACTGACCTCTGGGTTCTGCTGTGATGCAGGATTTGGTGTTGGAGCTCCTTCCATGGGTTTTGGTGCAATTTGCACTTCAATCTCTGTTTTCCTGTCTGCCCCCACCAGGCACCAACTCTCAGTTCCCACCTGATCTCTTCAGCTGGATGTGAGTTGTGCCCAGCCAACAGCCAGCACCTGCCTTGTCTCTGTCAAAGTCAGTTCATCACAGGAAAAACTCCAGGTGTCACACAGTGCTGGAATTTCCAAAAGCTGTTTACAAAGCTCTTATGGGGCACCACCTCCATTTTCTCAGTGTCAGCAACAAATCTGCTCAATTCACCTGTCAAAATGACTCCTCCAACCCCTCTGCCAGGAGAAAATGCCCAGGAACGCACTCGGGGAGAACAAATCTTTTTGGCTTTGGCTCAGTCATTGTCACCAGCTGCAATAAGATTCCCAGGACTTCATGGTGCTCATGCCAGACATATCCACAACCCCTTTTCTGTGGAAGGATTGCACAGCTGGAACTCGAGGCACAGACAGAAGGTCGAACAGGATATGCAGAGGGAAGTTCATCACTCCATTGTTTTTCCAGACAAAGATGGAATTGCTCTCCAGAGCTGAGCTGATCCTGCAGAGTGGTGGTGAAAACACTGGAAATCACCTCTATTTTTTCTCCTCAAACATAACTCAGGTGGTCAATGTCTGCTGCCAGGAAAGAAAGGGTCGCTCCACACAGTCACCCCGCTGACCTTCATGAGCAGAGCTTGGGTTTTAAAGCCCTGCAGTGTGTGGGGCTGGAAGGGGCCCTGAGCAGGGATGGAGATGTGAAATGGCACAGCACAGCTCAGGGCTGTCAAGCCAAAAGGTGCAGTGGATTTTCAAAGGACAACAAATTTCCCATGTTGAGCAGAAGAGGTTAGTGGTACCGCAGGTGCCTGTGACGGAGCAGGACAGACGCCTCTTTCCCGAATTCACGGGGTTGGGATTACCCTTTTAACCAAATTCCAAGCCCTTATCCTGGCCAGAAAAAAACCCAACCTGCACAGATTTGAAGAATTCAGGAGCAGAGAGGGCCTAATGTAGTGTCAAACCTCATTTCTTTCCATCACAGACAACACATTTTTCTTCCTAAGCCCTGCAAAAGCTCTCACTGGATGGATGCAGCACATCCTCAGCCAACAGCAGCCTGAGCAACGTTGGTGTGAGCAGCTCTCTGCCTACCAGAGGAAAATTTCCCTGCAAATCGCAAAGCCTGAGGAAGAATCACCAAATTTTGCCAGTGATTATTAGGATAATGCCTGCCCAGCAGAAGTAAGAAACTTGCTGAGATGGATAGCTCAGCAAAGTGGAGTGTTCTGCTCCAATTTAATTAAAAAGGTATTTGGGAAAATGACAAATGCACCACGGAGCTCCGCCCTGTCTGGGACAGACCTGGAGCTCGGCGTGCTTTAAAAAGCAATTAAGAAAAGACAACAATCACCTTTAGCCTTGGGGAAAGAAAACCCACAAGATATTTTTAGCCCAAGGCAAGAAAAACAGAGAGGAAATGCTCCTTCCAACCCAGAGCAGCCCCTTTGAAGCCCAGGCTGAGCCCAGGAACACGAACAAGGTTTGGATCTGTCTGACCAAGCTCAGCCAGGCTCTGCTCTGTGAGGGCAGCTCAGTTCAGTGATTTATTCACACAATTTTCAGGTTCTGGGACCTAAAATGACTGAAGGCAGAGAACAGGTAGCAAGAAACAAGAAAGCAAGCAGCAGAGCAACCTTCCTCTGCCAGCCTCATTGGATGGCTCCAATCCCTGATTCTTCTCCCTGAAGACATGTTCTGCCCTGGCTCTGTTGGTAGTTCTGGCTGAACATCCACATCTGCTACCATAATCAACAAGAAACTGAAAATATCTGAAGAGGAATGCCAAGAATTCACTTTGGAAGTGTTTGGTTCCTCATTTCTGATAATTATCCAAAAAAAGCAAAGATCCAAATAAAAATATGGAAAATGTGTTGTTTCCTTATTGCAAGATAAAGTAAAAATTATAAATGTCTCACTCAAATCAAACTGAAAACATTTGTTTTGACACATTCCAGTTTAAAATGCTGCTGGAAGAGACATGTTTCCATTCAATGTTTTGATTTTGACAAAAATGTTTAAAAAAAAATTTGAAAAAAAAAGTTTTGCTGCAGTTTTTTCTGCCAGCTCCCGGAGGGATCAGTCAAAGCTTCCTGAAGCTCAGAGTGATTAGCAAGCTGTCACAGAACTGAGACCCTAAAATGCATTTGACACATCAGATCACAGTTCCATCAGACCTGGAAAGCATGCCAATGCTGGATCTTCACATCTAACTCTTGGATCTGCCTCCTTTAGGATTCACTTTCTTCTCTGATAGAGCAAGAGAAAAGCAATTAGCCTCGTTCATCCCTCGGGAATGAATCCTCCCAGCCAAAACGCCAGGTTTGGCTGCTGTGCAGAAAAAGGAGCTCATGGATGATGAGCTGACGTTCCCAGTGTCCAAGAAGCAGAGCCACAGGCATCATTCACTCCTTCCAGGGCAGGGGAGAGCAGCAGCACTAGGATTTCAAGAAAAGAGCAGTAGAAAACACTTTCTGTTATAACTCTAAGCAGGATGCTCCTGAAGGGAGAGGCCCTGGGCATGTGGTGGGCACACACCTCAAGGGGCTCTGCCCAGGAATGCCACAGCCTGGAGATCCTGTGGAGAAGCTGCAAAGTGCAAAATGTGCTGGTCTTGGCAGAGCAAAAGGTTGGAGTTGCCCCATCTGGCAGCTGACATCGCTTTTCCTGCAGAGCTGAGCTATTCTGGCTGTTCAGATCACAAAGCTCTCCGGCTGCTCTCTCTCTTTGAGCACCATACACTGACTTTCCGGGAAAGAGATTGTTCCTGCTCCAGTGAGCAAACCCAAGGCCTCCACAGCACCACCCCACACTCAGATTTCTTGTTGCAGTTAGAACAAACATATGTTCAAACAGCCCTGACTCGAGCGTGTGTCCAGGTGGCCGCACAGAGCTGTTGGAGCAGGCAGATGTCCCCACTTAGACACTGGCAGTTCTAGGGCACAGCTCCTTCCCCTTTTCCAGGCAGCCAATCCCACCAGAGCTTTGTGGGGATTTCTTGCAGGGAAGTGGCACAACTCCTGTGGTGCATTTCCACGCTCAGGAGCACTGAGAGTCCAGTTGAATCCCAAGTGAAATCTTTTATTGTCACCACTGTGTTCCACCCAGAAAAGAGGTCAGGTTGGTCAGGTTCTCCTTGGACAGGAAAAGCATCACAAGGGACACAATGTCCTGTCTCTGGGACATCACACTGAGAGATCAGAGCTCCAGCTGGCCCTGCCCTCAATGAACAGCAGGAATCTCAGGGTTTAGGGTGTGGATTTCTGCATCTTCTCTGGGAACGTCCCACCTTCTTGCGTCCCACGCTCAACTGAAACGTTATATAAATAAATGAAATTATCTCACCCCAGATCTGGCTAAAGCTCTCTTTTTCCATGCAAGGACATTCACTGCTCCCTTTTCTCCAGCAGAATTTTTTTTTTTCTAAGGAAGGAGAAGATGGAGTGACACGTAAATGAGGAGCTGACATTCATCAGCTTACGCAGCAATGCTAAACCATCCGCTTGCATCACCCAGACCCTCTGGATGATCATTAGCTCTCGGGGTGTTTCAGTCAAGCTTGCAAGATGCTTTATATCAGTCAAGAGAGACTTTCTAATCAACTGACACAGTTTAAAACATTTTGGATGGGGAGGCACGTACGTAGGAACGTGAGCCTGAGCACAGATGTATAAAATTGTAGGTGATCAAAGGTACTGCATCCAAGGCAGGATTAAAAGACATTTAATACAGCTTTTCCCAATAAGCCTGAGAGATGAAAGAACTGCCACAAGGCCTTGCTGGAGGCTTAGAAATTGCTCTGTGAAATCAGCTGCAATTGGTAATTAAATGGAAACCTTGGGGGTGTTCTGAAGACTTTTTTCATAGCCCGGCATAAGGGAACTCATCTTTAAATTACGTAGACTTTTACCTTCCATGGAGGTGAAAGTAAAACACCATCCTGCTGTTCCTGAATGTCCTGCCTCAGAGCAGCTGGCTCAGTGCAGGAGCAGACGTGGCTCCTCAGCCTCTCTGTGCTGGGATCAGGACACACAATCCTGAATGTGAGCCCCTCAGAGGGTTCCTGTTTTTCCAGTGCCTGCCCTCAGCTGAGCCAACTGCGCACCAGGGAACTCACCAGGGAATTGTGCCCCTGCCTCGTGCAACACAAAACCAGCCCAAAGCCTCTAAAGTGCTCTAAAGTCTCCTAGCAGCTCCCAGAGAATCTCCTTCTCCCTGGAAGTGCACACAGCTCCTCCACAGCTGCTTCCAGCCTAAGCCTTTGATCTGCTCCAGAGCGAGCCCAAGGCAGGCAGGAGATCTCCTGTTTGATTGGGATGTGGGGGGAAAAAAGGAAGATCCTGGTCCTGATGAAAGACAGGAGAACGACGTGAGTTCTTTAACAGATTGTGATGGATCGGAAATTCTGAGTGTGCACATTTGGAAGGGAAACCAGAGCAGAGCAGAAAGCTCAGCCTTGTGGGCAGAGCATCCAAACAGGCCTCGGGAGATTTTGGTCGGGCTCTCAGCTCTGCTCCCACTTTGCTGGGTGCAGCTGCGGCTGAGCCCTTCTCACGGCCCATTTCCCTTCTCTTCGCAGTAAAAGGGGTCGGTCCTTTTTGATCTACTCGCAAGAATGGGTTACTCAGCGTTTGCTTGAAGAGTTCCTAGGATAACAAGGGCTATAAACAAAGCAGACCTGCTACCCTGGATTGCAGTTCAACAGCGTTTAGAATCCCGTTTGATGCAAAGTGCTTTGGTTCCTGTTGTAGCCTTTCATTTCTAGATGGCACAACACTCTCACTCTGAGGCAAAGTACTCCTTCAGACAAAGCTGAATCTGCTGAAAGTAGCACTGGAAATCCTTTTTTTTTCAGCAGAACAACAGCAGGTGAGGGCAGCTCAGCTGCAGACAGCTGAACAGCTGCTGAAAAACAAACTAAGACGAAAAACGTTTGGAAAAAAAAAAATAAAAGCAGGTTCAGTAAAAGAAATAAAAATTTTAAAAAGGTGCTAAATCTCCCTTGAATACAATGCAGGTAGCCAGAAATAGCTGCCAAAGAGAGAGATCGACAGCTGATATAAATAGTAGTGACTCATGGTGTAATGAGGAACCAGTTCAGGAGAACAAATCCCTATCAGTGGCTCAGACAAAGCCTCCTACAGCAAACACCTCTGAAGGAGCAGGCCTAGATACCTCCAGGGATTTGGAAACACAGAACTTGGGATGATACCTCTCAGGCAGAAAGCCCTTTGCACCAGCCCCCTGTCCAGGAAGCAGCCAGTGCTGTGGATGGCTTTGGTCTGTGGCCCAGGAGAGATGGATTTATGCAGAGCATAAGGAGACTCTCTCAGACAGATGTCAGAAAAAATCTCCCTGCATCAACTGTGCTGCTGCTGCTGCTGAAACCTGTCTGCCAAGAGTCCCTCCTTGAGGGCCTGAGAAACAAATAAATGTGCTTTAATTTCCTGAGGACTGTGTGCTTTCCTAGCAGAGCTCTGGGCCTTTCCAACCCTGGTTTGCAGACGGTGCCTGTCCTACACCTGCTGGCAATGGCACACAACCAGTTCACCTCTGGCACGCAGCCCTGACAGGATTTTTGCCAGTTCTATTTGGCTCCGCAATCTCATATAAAGTTCTCCAGCGTGTCCTACAGAGCCACCGGTGTCCAAACCAAACATTCCCAGGGGACACAGCCCCTCAGCCTCATGACCCATGGGCAAAACCAAAGAAAGCAGAGTGAGATGAGGAAGGGACGGAGCTGCTCACCCTGAGCAGAAGCCTGCTCACATCCCTGGGATGCCAGTTGCAATGGTGACTATCCTTTACCTTCCTTTTTCTCTCAGGCTCCCTGGAGCTGTCACTGGAGGAGATGCTCTTTGCATCCAGCATTTCCAGCCCCTGAAATTGCTTCCTGCCCTGTGTTGATGGGGAAGTCAATCCCAAAGGCAGAGCAAGCCTGAGAAATAAAGAAGTCTGACCCAGAACAGGCAGGTCAGCAGCTGGTTATTGCACAAGAAATGGCAGTCTCTCCAACACAGGGTTGCTTTTTTTTCGACTGCTTTTAATTTTTTGCCCCTCCATATAATTCTCTAATAATCACCCTATTAACAATATTCCATTTGCCACACAACTTGGGATATTAATCCTATTAGTTGGTACTAATCCTCTGCAAAACAGAATGGAAATATTCGCTCTCTCATTTTCTCGGGGTAACAAAATAAAAGGAGAGGAAGAGGTGGGGAGAAGGGAAGACAAAGATGCTTTCAGAGGTTTGCTGTTTTGTGAGTTAATTGAATGGAACTGGGTCTCCTGTGGTCCCCATATAGAATTCCATTATCACGTAATGGGGAGTCACATCCAGCCTGTTGATAAGAGACAGCCTGTCAGATTAAGCATTAACTATCATATTTGGAAACCAGGCAGTTTTCTACCCATTGGGGCATCCAAACACAATACCCCATTTCCCTTTCCTTCCCCCAATACCTTTTCCTTTACTGCACACTAATTAAAGAACAAGGGGAGGGGGAGACTGGTCCGTGCTGCTGAGCCCAAGATAAACTTTGCTGAGTAGGGAGGAAGAAATGAAGTGAGCATCCCAGAGAGCAGAGATCTTTCCTATAGGCTTTCACTTCTCCACCCACCCCCTCTCGTGCTGTACTTGTTCATATTTCTGTGCAGAATTACTGGCAGTTTCCATCCTCCCCTGCTCCACAAGGTGAGACTGGCACCTACTGGAATGATCCTGGAAAGGCTGAGACTGAAAAGAAAAAATTAAACCTTTTCTCAGCTTAGTTTCATCTCCAGCTTCACATTATTTTTCCCCTTCATCAGGCAAACAAGCAGCTCTGCAGACACAGCGACAGCACATGCCGGATTCGACACAGCTCCGTTTTTAAGCTGTTTTGTGGTAATTGGGAGAACCATCACAAGTCACTCGATTTCAGTCAGCCCGTAGGGAGGGAACAACGAGCACAGGTCCTGACAGAGGTTCCCATGGTCTGTGAGGCTGCTCCCTCTTCCCTCGTGTCTCAGCACCTAAAGGAAGCAGGAGCAAACATCCCTGCAGGTACATTATCAATCTCCAGTAGTTTCATCTCCCCTTTCCTCACATGCATTTTGCTGAGGAGGATTTCCTTACAGGATCTGTCCACCCTCTGGGATTTACATTTAGACCCCAAAGGCTGTTCTCCCATGATTTTCCCCTAGCCTAAACTTATTCTTTGGCATCCCCCTCCAAAGTCCCACTGGCCAAACTCAATTGAGCAGCAGCTTGGCTTTGCCCTGCCTCTCTCCCTGCTCCATCTGTCCTTGCTGGACTCCAGCCACACCACCAGCCTTGTCCGCACTCCAGACCTCCAAGCTGGCTCATGTAGACCTCCAGCAAACCCACTGCTGCTCTCCTGTGAGCCCTGGAGAACGCGTCCTGAATCCTTCACTGCCTCATCACCCACAAGAGCTGCTCTTTCTCAATGCTTCCCTCCTGGTTTTGCTCTGTGCATTTCACCATTAACTTCCCTACCTGGAGCAAAGAGCCACCCAGCTCAGAGACTGTCACACCAGAAGTCCCAAAATAGGCACCACAAAGCAAAGGCACACAGAACAGGGAAGTGAAATGGCTGCATGGCACAGCATGATTTGGAGAGAACCAGGGAGAATCAGAGGAGAGAAGCTGGAGGACAGAGCCAATCCTGCAGATGTGTAGCTGAACAAAGTGCAGCTGGAGGCTGGGAACATCTCATGGACTGGAGCTGCCTCCTTGAGAGGGATGAAGCATTATCAAGATCGAGTCCTGTCTGTTTGCACTGCCTGCCCCCAGGGCTGCTAACCTGAGCAGGAATGACTCACACGAGCACTGAGCCACCCCAACACGGGCAGCAGACACCTCCTGATTAGCAAATCTCATCCTCCCCCTCCAAACCTCTCCATCAGAGAGCTCTGGGTTTGAGAAGCAGCGGCTTCTCAGCACCAAGAGCCAGCGTTGCCAGACCCTGCTGATCTCGGGAGGATTCAAGCAGTGCTCTGTCCTTGGGAGCTGCCTGACAAACACAGAGTTCAGCACGTCCTAATTGCTCTGGGCTGCACAAACAAACAAACAAACAAACAACCCTTTGTTTGCACAACAGCTCTCAGGAGAGGCCTCAGGGATGAGGCGGGCCAGGATGTTCCTCTCCAGCTCCCAGACTGATCGGCTCCCAGCTGGAAGGAACAAGGGGAGAGCGGTGTGGAGATGCTCAGCAGGCTGCCCTCGGCGTGCGTGTCTGGGGCTGGCTGAAGGACATAGAGATTCCTCCTTCCAGCAGAGCTCCAAGATGCCCTGCTGCTCTCAGGAACACTCTGAATAATGACCAGGAGTGGCAGAGAAAAAGGAGCTCCTGAGGCAAGCTTGGAAGGGCTGTTGGAGTGAAATTCCTCTGGATTTAGGGGTAAAACGGAGTTGATTCCCCACTCAGCCAGACTGACTGATGGCAGCCACAGCCTCTGATGGGAACTGGGACAAAGAGAGAGATCGGGTCCAGGGGAGGATGTAAGGGTTCAGCCATCAGCCAGCTCATTGCCTGGCAGCAATTCACAGCCTGGTTCTGAAATCAATGCAGGCTGGGAGCACTCAGCAGCCACACTCAGCCAGGTCTGTCATTTACTGTAATTCTGAGCTGCTAGATGACTTTCTCCGGGTTTTCCAAGAGGAACAGTTAGTCAGTGGTGAGTTATTCCCCTTTGTAGGCTCTGTTTTCTGTTTTTCCCCTTCCTAATTGTCACCCCAACTTCCTTTCCACTCCTGGAGAGCAGAGAGTGCTGTTCCAGCCTCCCATCAGTGCCTGTGCTGCCTCAATGCTGTCAGTCTGTGAGAAGAGAGGTTTTGCTGGGTTTTAGGGTTCCATTTCCTCTCCAGCTTCATGGATATCCTTCCTTAAACCCTTTCTGAAGAGGAGCCAGCTCTACTGATGCTTCCATGAACAACTATATCCCAGTCACCACAGGGATTTTTGCAAGATCCACAGCCCATAGATCCAGCCAAAGAGGATCAAATTCTTTGAGCATTCAGTGGATTGGATTATCTCCTCACCTGTGCTGGACAGCCCACACAGGAGACACCTGTGGGCAGCACATACAAAGAGCTGTGAAAGGCCTAAGATAGATTGGATGGGACAGTGACATTCCTTTCCCTGGGACAGGGACATTCCCTGTCCTGGATCAGTGACATTCCCTTTCCTGGGACAGGGACATTCCCTTTCCTGGGACAGTGGCATTCCCTTTCATGGTCCACATTAGGGATTTATGGTTCCACATGCCAATACAAGGCAGAAGATGATGTTTTATTCTCCTAAGAATAGAAGACCTTGCAACCAACCACAAGCTCTGAGTTGTGCCTCTCGTTGCTCTGAAGATACCACTTTGTGTAGCTGGTTCTTTCAGGAAGGAGAATCAGCCTGCCAGAAAACTCTCGCTGGGTTTCTCACTGCTACAAATGGCTTGGGAAAGAAAAATGTTGACCTCTTTCATCCTGAGTGGGTCAAGGGAGCAGTGGCTGGGGTGATGGATGGTTGACTGTAATTCCTGCCTGCTCATTTAATCAGCGAGAGCAGGCAGCAGCGCGAGCATGCTCAAAAGAGAGAGCAGCAGGCTGGGGTGGAAATCCCAGCGGCTCTGCAGAGCAGGGAGGTGTGAAGGGGACAGGGGAGTGAGAGTTCTCATACCAGGCAAGGAACCTGGGGCTTTTCCTTGGGTGAAAAGCTAAAATCCAGCCTGCTGGCTGTGCCATTCCAGAGACTGCAGCCCCCAGAGCCACATCAAGCACAGCATGTGCTGCATCCTGCCTGCCACGGGCAGCTGCCTGCTGCAAATGGAGAGGGGCACTCAGGCATGGAGGGGAAAGGAGGGGTCCAGCCCTACCCAAAGCTGCTTTTGCAGCCTCTCAACATGAAAGCCAAATAAATCTGCTCTTAAGGGAGCCTCCCATCCATCAACAGCTACACACACACACAGAGTTCAAGGCCAGAATAGACCACACGGTCTGATCTGCCTGAAAGAGGATGGCGAGGAAAATTTCTCTGTTTCCTCACCCCAGCAGCAAGCCCTAAACACAAGAGCACTCAAAGTCTGCCCCTCAGCTCGGCACCACGTAGCCATGGGAGCATTTCCACATCGAAATGTTGTGCTGTGGTGTGTGGGGCTCTCCACAACATCCCCGGAGCTGGCACCAACCTCAGCCCCGCAGTGGGTCAAAATCCCCAAATTACACATTACAGAGCGTTGTGTAGCCATGGAGGTGAAAACGGGAGAGGCCAAAATGGCCCTCCAGCATTTCTGGGCCCCCGCGCAGCCAAAAGCGAGGCAGCTCTGCGGCTGCTGGAGCAGGGGAGCGGCAGGACTGAACACGGGCAGGCTGCTCCGAGAGGCAAGGACGCATTGCGAACCCGGTGTAGCCCGGAATGCCCACGGTTGGTGTAGCAGGAGTACCCTCTAGTGGGAGAACAGCCCGCACAAAGCCTTTCAGACCACAACACACACACACACACACACACACAAATGCAGGGGGTTTAGAGCTAAAGAAAAACTGCATTGAGAGTAACCATAAAAATGGGCTTGAAAACAGAGGGAAACGGAGTATCTCGGGGAAATAAAGTCATAAAGTCTGATTATCACTTGCGGTACTATTTTTTACTTTTCCAAGAAAGCCATTTAAGGCCTGCTTTTTCAAGTATATCCGTGCAGGGAGAGCGCTGGGCTGGAAAGCAGACAGGAGTGTGCTCATATTCATGAAGGCAGGCCAAGACTGTTTAAATACCCAAAGGTCACAGCAAAGCCTAGGGCTGCATGTCTTAATCCTGCTCACTGCCTGAAAGCTTCTGGGCGTGGAAGGAGTCTCTGTGCTCATGGCACAGGACCAACACATTTCCCCAGGACATCAGAGCTGGTGAAGTCGTTTTGCTTTGGCTCGTGGATGAAAGATTTTGCTGTTAGAGGAGGGGGGGAAGCTGGGCAAGGACTGCTGTGTTGGACATAAAGGATGCAGAGGATGCTGCGCTCTGTATCCAGATGGGATCAATACGCTCTCCCCAGTGCCCTGCTCTGAGATCACACCGACACTGCCTTGACAGGTGCAGCATTAGAACCTCAATAGAGTGGAATTATGTGGTTCCTTGGGGGTTCTTCCCATGCAGAAGCCTATCTAACCTGAATGTTTTATATATCTATCTCTATATATATATCCCTTCATCCACTATTGAAATGCACCTATCCTTAGGGACATCTTTGAGGTGTCTAAGGCTCCAACCCTTCTGATTTGGGCAGAGAAAAATACAGTAGGGGAGCCTAAGCCTTTTTTTTTTTTTTTTTTTCTTTTCAGATTAAATATCTAAGCATTGTTTCCTGCAAAGCAGCTGTTGTAAAGGAGTGAGTGGATTTAAAGAAACACGGTCCACTTTTACAGCCAGGGGTAGGAAGGGAATTGAAAACATCCGTGCCAGACTCGAGGTGGTTGTTCCTACAGAGATGATCCAAATTCAGCGTCTCACAGGAATCTGTGCCAGCGTTCACACCATGAGGGTGAACCAGGAGGGAGAGCTGGCATGGGAAAGTGTCACAGATCAGGTCAGAAATGATGGGGGGGTGACAGGCACAGGGAAGGGATGGGTTAAGCCCAGCACCCCTCCTGGGAGATGGCACAGTCATCCCTCTGTACGATGTGTCATGTCCAACCCACAAGTTGCCTCCTTTCTTCCAGCTCCAGTTCCTGCCAGCAGGTTTGGCTGGGGGCTCAGAGTCCTCATTTCTGGCTGTACGTTATCAAAATCCCCTTTGATCCCACCTCCCTCTCACATGACTCCTCCCAAAGAGGAAAAGCCCCTCAGCAGAGCTCAGCATCCACTGAGCTGCTCCAGTCCCCAGGGACTGTCCCAGCAAGGCACGGCATGAAAATCAGGGCAGCACAGAAAGATGCCAGTCCTAGGCACTGATCCCACCCCGGATCCTGCTTATTTCACTGGGAAGCCTCCTGGAAAAGATATTTACTCACCCTAGAGAAGGGAGGAGCCTGGCCCAAGGTGACTGGGCTGCAGGACTGGACCAGAGCCCAGAGCTCTTCCAGAGGTTTTCTGAGAGACAGAGGGAGGGAGGAGGGTTTGGCTCTTTGGAGGGTTACTCTGCCTTCCAGAGCAGAAGGCTGTGAATTCCCATTCCCACACTGCAGGCTCAGTTAAAGTGACAGATGACTGGATGTGTGCATAAGCCTCCATCACTGGAGAAAGGGTAGTGCAGATGATTTCTTGGAGAGAAAGGATTAAAAAAAGAAGAGAGAGTAATTTGGAGCAAATGAGGAAAAAAAGGGGAAGAGATTCTCTAGATACATAACGTGCCACTGCAGAACCAGGGACATGCCTAGGGAAATTTTTAAAAAGTTTTTAGAAAAAAGCAAAGCTAAAAAAGAAAAAGGATCCTATTAAGATTAATGCTTTCTGGCTTTCCATCTCCCTCCAGCATGGCTCTTCCATTTCCATAAACCCATTATCCTCACTGCTGTTTCACTTAATTGGAAAATGTCTATTGCAACCTAGCATGTTCCAAGACAAACCTTGGATGTATATATAACAGGCACTTAAAAGCTTTCAAATATTTCAAATTTGCTTAACACAATTACGTGAACAAAAACCCTGTGGGACTTTTTCTTTCTAGAAAACAAAAAACACCAAAAAGAAAAAAACCCACCCAAACCCCACAATAGTCATAAAGCATGTGTTCACAGGGCTAGAAACACCATTACATTTATCCTGATCAGCATTCCCTAAGCTTTTATGTGCACACAGTTATTGCCAGCGTAGGGAAGAGGGGAGAGTAGGAAATGCCAGTCAATGATTTGGCTGCTGAAGGTCAGGGAAGCGAAACGAGGAGATTTGTTTGACTGCAGTGACAGCCATCAAACAGAGACAGCGTGTGCCAGGTGCCCTTGGAGCTGCATCCTCCTGGGAAAACCCTGGGATGAGCTTGGGGAGGGCAGGAGGGAGCAGGGCAGTGCTCCCAAGTGGAGCTACCTGAGAGGAATTGGGATTTCCTGGTGTTTTCTGGCAGTTCTACAACTGAAGAAGCAGATGAGCTCCTTTCTTCCACTCTCCTTCCTGTCCTCACTGACCTCTCCCACAGCGCTGCTCAGGGCATCAGGACACATGATATAGATTCAGATGTGGGAGCTGGCAGACCAGGACCATTTATCACCAGCTGGCCACAGGACAGCAGCTGTGGAAAGCAGGGCAGGAACGAGATAAAGTTTTCTCCCCTGATAAGTGGTGGCTCTACTGATTTTTAGCTGGAAAGGAGCTGAGCCCTTGTGTGCACCTAAGCATGTAACAAGTCTACAGGCTCCTTTAGAAAATAATGGCTGATTTTTCCATTTTCACACATCCCAGTTCTCCTCTTGGCTGGATTAGCTTGACAATGAATAAACTTGAACCCTGCAGTACTCAAGGTAAGTGCCAGCCCTGGCCCTGAGAGGATGTGCTAGAGAACAAGTCTCTCAAATATTTGCTCTGCTCTCCTTTCCAGCATGTCTTGGCTGCTGTCCACACACATTATTGTCCCTCTGACCTGCCCACTGTGTAATGACATCACACCACTCCAAAACAGGAGATTTCCTCTTGCTGTCTGTGCAGCTGGCTCTGCCCAGCCATGCCTGTGAAGAGAATGCCAGAAACATATTCCATCTGCAAGAAATGCAGGAAATCCCTTGATGGGGCTTCTGAATGCATCAAGAGACCTGCCAGGGGTATTCCTGCCCCTTCAGCTTCAGCCTGCCTGTTATGGAAAGAGCTGAACATGCCAGGATTTTATTAAGTCCAACCTTCTCCTTCCTCATCCCCATCACCAACACCTTTCCTTGGAGCTGCCTTGGTGTTTCTGGAGCAGTGCTGAGAGGAGATGATCCCCAGCACGGGCTGAAGGCAGAGCTGAACCTTTAGCACTGCAGGAACTGAGCTGTGCCCAGCTGGGCTGGGCTCTGTGTCCTCAGAGGGACATTCCCTGGGGTGGGGGGCTGAGGCTGCTCCTCTTCCAGCACTGCTTAACAGGCACTAATCCTGCCTGGAGGAAGTGCCCCAGGTGCAGAATGGGCTTGGAAATTCATGAGGAACCTGCACTGGTGGAAGTGCTGCTGATGGTGGGTTGCACAGAAGCCTCCAAACAGCTCCTGGCCATGGGAGGTGGCTCCTGTTGGGTGAGTGGAACAGCCACAACCTCGGGCTGGTCGCATTGCAGGTGTGTGACAGCTGTGAGGTGGGGAGGTGGCACCCACAGCAGGCTGACCTGAGAACCACTCTGCTGCAAGGGAACAAGCAATGGCAGCGCTCTCTGAGGTAACTCCTGGATGTAGCAGCAGCTAAAGTCCAGCTTTGTGTGGCACATCTGGCTGCTAGAGCTTAAAAGAGCCAGTCTGTGCTGAAGTCCAGGTGCGAGGGGACGTGCAGCCCTAAAGCAGCTGTGGAACATTAGCAAGGGCTGAGCACCAAAGGGGAGAGCCAGGGAAAAAAATGAAATAAAGATTCCTGCCAGCCGGCCAAGGGAGAGCCAACTGAGAGAGCTTCTCATAAACCAAAGAGTGATGACACAGTGGGAGAGAAATTTAGCTTGTTTTCCTGACAAGCACGATTTGACTCCAATGGCTCCTCACCAGTTCTGTCTCTGTTGCCTCCTCCATAAAGACATTAAATCAACTGTAGAAGCTGCTTTTTGAACTACCAATATGAGTCCATATTCCATGCTGCTGAGTGCCTTGGATGCAAGTGGTACTGAAAGCCCTGATAACTTATCTGTAAAGGGAACAAGGCTCCTGAAAGACCCTCACTTCTGCTGTGGAATAAGAACAAAAGACAATAAAGACACAGGGAAAAAGTCCCTTTTATTTTATTGGTAATTCATGCAGGTAAGAAGAAGAGACCAAGTTGTCTCAATGGCTATCCAAAAGCCAGACAGGGAGATTTAAAGAGCAGCAAATCAGCAGAAAACAAACAGAAATATCTCCCTACTGTTTACTGTTTCCTTCCCCCTACACTGAAGTTCTGCTTGCTCAAGAGACAGATTAATTGTGCAGCACAAATGTCCAGACAGTGCAATTTATGTTTCAAGACAGAGGCCAGGGATAAAAGGTCACAGTGCCAAGCAAAATGGCACGGTCTGGTCATGCTGGGAGTGTGAGGAGCGAGCAGGAAGAAACTGAAATTTTGGAACACAAGGAAAGAAAGCAGCAACTTATCTGGCATCTGAATTTGCAGCAGAAGTGTTTTGCAGGGCAACTAATTTCCTCATTTAGCTCTCTCTTAGTCATATCTTCACTTCTGCTAGTTTCAAAATCACCACTGGCTCCATCTAAGTGGCTTTCATACATCTGCTATTCCAGACCCAAACATAACTGGGGATTTTTCAAGGCCATCACTACATTTCTTTGAGGAAGAGATCATGTCATGTCCCCAGAACAGCTAGGGAGCTTTACAGCTCTGTCCAGGCAGAGGACGCCGATCTGCCTCGCAGCTGCCTGGGGCTTGTGGGTGATGGAAGGCAGGGCCGTTATCTCAGTGGTTTTGCCCTGAACCTGCTGGCCCATCACCCTGACAGAACAGCAGCCCCAGGGCTGTTCTTCCCTTCCCAAGCCCTCCTCTGCATCCAAACACAATTTCCCAACACGATTTCCTCCTTCCCCATCTTCACAGGGAGAAAAAAAAAAAAAAAAAAAAAAAGCTGCTTTGCTTTCTCTTGTGGCAGAGGCTGCCCCTGATGAAGCAGCACTGTTATTACGGGAATGGACTGTTAACAGCATTTGGGCATTTCTTAGTAATGAGGGCAGGGAGAGGGGAGAGGGAAGTAATCAAAATCCACGCACCAGATGGGCTATTCCAGAGGCATTTTTCTCCCCAAGCACCTGTGAAGGACATTGGCTTTCAGCAGGCACACTTTTTGTAATGAAGTGAAACCCACAGAGCACGGTGGGACAATTTGTAGCTGCTCCCTGGCAGGAGGAGAGAGGGAAAGGCATTGTCATCCGAGGAGTTTCCTGGCACTAAAGGAATTCTGCCCTGCCTACAGGGGAGGCCCATTTCTCTACCTATTGCCATCACAAGCAGAGGTTGATCCAGTCTCCACAAGCTTGTCCATCCTTTCTCAGCTACAGACTAACAGCGAAGGGGACAGGGAACAGATGGAAAAGCTCGAGGCAGCTGCAGCGCCAGAGTCACACGGAGGGGCAGAGAAGCCAGAACTTGTCCCCAGCCCTCACACCGTGACATTCACTGCTCATTCTGCAGTGGTGAAACACATCTTTGGATGGGAGACAACTCTCCTGCACTTCACATAAGGTGCACTTCACTCCAAAGTGCCAAACACGGCCCAGAGTGGAGCCCTCTCCATGTCTCCAGGGAGCCCAGGCACCCTCTGGCAAAGCCATGGCTTCAGTCATTGCCTGCCCTGTGCAGGAGCTGCTTCCTACAGGGAGAAAGGATGTCAGGATAGCACCGGATACCTCTGCACCAATGAAGTTTGGAAACGATTGGAAGGGTAAGTGCTGGGTGGGAGACACTGGCAGGGAAAGTGAAGTGTGAATCAATGCAGCTCTGGGTAACCCAGACACCCAGCCAGGGGTCACCAAAATCAGCAGTATCTTCATCACGGTGCTGTGTCTGTCTGCTGCAGAGATGAGATTTTTGGGTAGCTTTAGTACAGCTGTCAGAACTAAGGCAAGAAAAACACTGAAATTCAGAATTTTTCCCAGCCAGCTCGCACGTTCTCATACCCCAGGTTTTCCTCTTTGCATTACTTGTCGAACTGAGCGCATCTTCAGCCCTGAAAGCAGCTCAGATTTCAGCTCCTCTGGCTGAGAGCAGAAGAAAATCAGCTCTAATCCTGCCTGATGAGTGTGAGCTGGGTTTACCCGGCTGTTACCTGCAGCCACCACGGGATGGGCCAGGTGGAGCTCGGCAATGCCAATGGGCAAAGATGCTCCCTTATCGCTGAAGCTGACACAGCCAGCTTCAATATTTGTGCTGCAAACTCTCCCCTCATCCCAATCCGCTTGAAAACCATCTCGCAGGAAATAGGTGCTCTAAAGTCAAACAGCAAATCCCATGTATGAATTGGGCAGCAGAAAATGGTGGGGAAAACCTGAGGCATTTGGCTTTGCAGGACAGCAAAAATCCCACCCAGCTGTGCTTGTGCTGAGAGGAGAAGGACCCGTGGCCACAGGGATGTCAGCAACACAGCAGAGCACCTGAGGAATGCTTCGGAGCTCAGCTTGGTTTGCATCTTTCCAGTGATAAAGTAGCAGGAGTTCTTCGAGCAGGAAATGCTGGAATCAGCTTTACCTTTATTTAAAAGGGAATTTAAGGTGAGACTTGGGAAAAGGTTGGTGCCTGCTCTATTTATTTGTATCCCCTTTCTAGTCCTGTTTGCTTTCTAGTCAAGAGCTCTGCTTCTTCAGTGTGCATTCAATATTAAATTGCCTCTTAATGTACTAACAGCCAGGCTTCTCTTGAAGAATATCCTCCAGCATACAGAATCTGCAGCATTTGTCAAGGAGAAAAGGATTAAGTGAATAGGGACTCCAGCCAAGTTCCCTTGATTTTTTTTTATTTTTTTTTCTTTCCAGGTACTGGCAGATTAAAAAAAAAAAAAAATTTACAAAATTTCCTGGATCACTTATTTATTTAATTCTCCTATGCCTATGTAATCACTTTTTGTTGACAAAAACATTTCAAACTCACATCTCGGCCACCTCCATTATGATCGAGGCTTATCCAAGGTCACAGAGCCACTGGCAGGGCGGCAAATCAGACTCCATCTCCCAGATTTTATTTTATAAATCTGGCACCAAGGATATCCCAAACTCACTCCTGATCAGATCTGATTTGGAAAAAGACTGAAACACCATCTTGATGTTCAGAAAGGGCTTTGACTAAAAAAAATTTCGTTACCAGCACATTCCCCAAGGAAAGCTTCTTCCCAAGGAGCCTGGAACATGATGCTGAGTGCAAAGACATTTCTCATCATGGAGGAAAAGAAGACCCTCAGGATTTCTGACTGGGAAGAGAAATATCCTTTCCATCTACAGGGCAGGTGATAAAAGTTTCCTGGAGGGCTGGAACCCTCCAAGAAGATGCGGAAATCTGCAGAGGGAGGAGGACTGGTATTATGAAGACAAAATTCCTGTTTAAAGCCTCCTGAACTTGGTCCCTCTTTTTTATCTAGGGACTGCTGCCCTCTCTGAGGAGAGAAGGCTCAGTTTGGAAATCCAAAAGCTGCCTACAGAGAAAAATATCACCGGAAAAGTCCAGATCTATTAATCCTCTCACACGTCATGAAGCTGCCCCTGGAGCGGGATAACAGCTAATCCTGGGGACGGAAACCCCCTTCCCACTGATCAAACAGCAGTGTGGCAAAAGCCCTCCCATTCCTATTCTCCGAGTATGAAAAGCTTTAATCCTGTTTAAAAAGCCTTCAAGGCAGCTTGGCTTCCCACCCTGCTTTTCCAGCAAATCCCAAGTGCTTTTAACTCCATTGCACTGTAAACATGTGAGCGCTGAGCAGTCCTCAGAAGCACATTTCTGAGTGAGCCTTAGGGAACTTGGGCAAAGTAAATAATGTGGCAGAAAGCCTTTCTAGAGGTTTCACAGCCTCTAGTTTCCTCACCCAAGGGTCACAAGTACAGCAGCTGTCACTTAAGGCTCTCAGCAATTCACACGTTCCAGCCCAACTCTTGCCGTTCAGTGTTTGGGAAATACTCAACGCCATCTCCTCCAATTGTCCCCAGAGTAAATAAAGTTCAGAGCAATAGGACAAGAAAATTAGAGGCTGTGAAGTCGTGAGAAGCAGTTGTAAGGTAAACTGCCTTGCCCAGAGCAAGGTGCGTTAACTTGCAGCTCCCTGCCTCGAGTTTTTGCTCAGGAGAGATCCGGGATAGTAGAGAAAGCACCCAGCTGCACCATGGCCGTGGACACTGGGACCCTGGCAGGTGGGGACACAAAGGACACAGCACTCCAGTGCCCTTTAATAGGATTTCTCCAGCCCAGAGAGAAGGAAAGCAGAGGTGGCTCAAAGAGGAGTGCTGGAATGAAGATCTGGAGCTGTGGGCTGTGCCTCTGGAAGGAGGATTTTTCCTCAGGTGAGTGGAGGAGAAATGCAAAAGCAGAAATGGAAGCAGAGCATCAGCACAGGGACGGCTTCTTGTTGTGCAGCAGGAGTGAAATGGGAAGAGGACTAGAAAGCACAAAAAGTTCTAGGAAGGGATAAAGGAAAAACTTACCAGGGGGCAAATAGAGTGAAGGGAATGAGCAGCACAGCCTGAGCAGGGCCAGCGGTGCATTTAGGCAGGGATCTTAGGCCTACCATGTGCTCTCATGATAAACAGAGAAAAGGCTGGCACAAAAACATGAACAAGCCTCAGACAGACGTGACCTCGATGTGAGAAAAGTTCTGTTGATCCACCAGATTTGGTGACAGAAAGGAAATGCAGAACGTTCAGGACCAAAAGGAGGCAAAGGTGGAGTATGAGAAGATGGCAGGTAAAGAGGGCAGACAGAGTGGAGAATGAAAACAGCAGGATTTCATTTGACTCGCTCATCTTGGGGAGAGAGTTGAGAAAATTCTCTGGGTGGTAGGAGGCTGCTGGTCAATTTGAATCCCAGTGGAGAAACTAAAAGATATTCCTGGATGAGAGCACCTGATTTCTGTGATGTTGGGCTGGGGGCAGGGAGTGAAATTTGCTTTTCAGGAGATCTAAGCATGAGGATGTTCAGGACCAGCAGGAGGATGTTCAGTGAACAGGTTTAACAGATTTGCAATCCCAGGACAGAGCACCCAGCTCCTCTGCTCTCCTCCCAGCCAGGCTGCCCAGGAACTGGGAAGGAAGCCTGGCTGAACACACTTCCCCAGCAAATGGCACAGAGGTCCAACTTGTTGCGACCTTGGCTAAAGAGATCTGCCTTTAATCATGACAGAGGATGAGCTTCTGGGCTCCTTCCCTAATGCAGAGACACAGCAAAAAAAAAAAAAAAATCGCAGCCTAAAAGTTGTGCTTTTAGAGAAAAAGCTTTCTCTGCTACATACATCATTACCCAACAATACAGAGTAGCTACTTAGAGTATCTCTGCATTCGTTTAAAGACCTGATTTTAAAAGCCAGCAGCTTTATCCGTGGTATAATGTGTCAAGTGCAAACTGAATTGACACTTATGCAAGTCAAAGCAAATGTTTTTAAGATGTGACAGCAGAGCCATTACCAGCTTCATATATTTCATTCTACTTTTGTGCACACAACCAAGCATATTATTGGCTTTTTATTTCCCTCCTTGTTTGCTTCAGGATTCTGATTAAAGCAAGGAAATATTTCATGAGCTGCCAGGTTATGCTTAGACTATTAGGCCCATCTATGAGAAATATTTATTGGTTTAGGAAATGGGAGAAAAGGAAAGCTGGTGATACATCTCATCCGCTTTGAAAACAGAGCAAAAGCCTCTCAGATTCTCGTTAGCCAAAGAGATAGGGTGAACTTGGCTCAGTATCAAAAGCTGTAATGGCCAGATGATACAGATCCCTGGTCTGGTCTAAAGCTCCTGGATCTGTTCAGTTTTGGACTGAAAATGTTAATGATGATAAAAGAATTTATGCTTGGTTAATGTCTTGTAATAAACCCCCCCAGGTCTCTGACACAGTCCTTTCTTCACCTTCCCTCTCTTGATGCTGTCTGAGGTCACTGTAGGTGACTGCACAGCCCCCTCAGCCTTCAGACTGAAGCTCTGAGTCTCCTTTGGTAGGAGCCAGGGGGGTTTTACTGCCAGCAAACACCTGCTGTGCCTGCCCTGGGATGACAGGAAGACAAGCACGGCCCAGGAGTCACAACCACAAACACAAGCAGGGCACCCAGGCCCAGGGCAGCTGTGAAATTACAACCTGAAAAAGGCATCCTGCAGACAGGCAGCTGAGCGCAGGTGGGGCTCAAGCACCTTCTGTCATTACCAGACAGGAAATAAGGCACAGACGTGAGGCACTTGGTTTCCAGACTTGCCAGGGAAAACAAGAATTCCAAGGATAATCAGGATACTTTCCCAACCATTCTGGAATGAGAACCTGCACAGCTTCACTGCATCTGAAAGCTGGTTGCAGTGCGAAACCCGAATAGCCACAAGTAACATAAGGGCGGAAAACCCCAAACTTCTGCTATGGGAACACATTTTCTTCCCTTTTCATTCTGCAGGAGCTGGTCTGCAGTGGAGCTGGGAGACAGCAGCTCCTGCAGATTCTGCTGCTCGAGCTTCCCCAGAGGTGAGGGGAGGGTCACAGCAGAGGTTACAGCACACACAACCCCATCTGCACCTCCAGGGCAGGTACAGAGCTGACTGAGGAATGGGCAGGGGTGAGAGAAAGAGGTGATTTATTTAAGAGGATCTAAATCAGTTCCCCGAGATGGCTGACCTGCTGACAGTGACTTAATCAGCGCAAAACATTTCCTTGATTTGTCACCAGGGAATGGCAAAATATTCTCGGAAGAGCTTCATCTTTTATCTTAAGGACTATTTATATCAAGGAGGTTAAGACAGCTTTAACCACACAGACAGCACAAACCTTTGGATTTGCTGTTCTTAAACACTACCCAGGAACAGGGTCTTTCTTGTCTTGACTTGCATCTGCCTACCCACAAAAGAAAGAGCTCTGTGCTGCATCTTTTTTATTCATGAAGATAAATCCGTTGTGTATTTTGCTAATGATCTCTTAAGTCTGCAATTTGCACCTTTTTATAGCAGTGAAGTTAGAGATGCAGTAAGCCATGTATTTAAGGCTGGTAACTTAATGGGAAAGGCATTAACTACCATTTCAGATTTTTAGTTCTGTTCCCCTCCCCATCCTTGGTAATTACCTTGTTACTTAACAGCAGCATCAGCAATTTTATTGACGTGCTTTTAGCACAGGCCACTACCAGAGGACAAGAGTGCTGGAGCATGTTACAGACTCCAGAGTAAACTTTATCTCCTGCTCTTCTTTAAAAAGGATCAGAACATTACCCACCTCTCCTCCACCCTCCAAAATCAGCAAGCCTCAGCAAGGCCTGCTGCCCAGGCAGTCGTAGGCTTTTAACAGATAAGAAATCACTTCAGACCCCCAAGTCAGAACTCATCCCAAGAGATGATAACCTCTGATCAGCTTGGCTTCTTCATTTTTCTTGTACCATTTGTGGTGAGGGGATGGGGGGAGCTCTGCAGCCCCATTAGGATCAAGTTTAATTCATGATGGAAATGAAGAGGCAAAGAGAAGTAAAGAAAGAGTAACCAGAAATCTCATTGTGGCCCTGCAGTTATTTCTGATGAGGGTGGTACTGGGCTGGGAGCCTTTCAGTGCCTCCTGTTCCTCACTCCTGCTCCCCCGGCTCTGTGGGATCCTCTCCGTGGCCAGGCCTCCTCCCAAGGAGACCCCACACCCACACCAGCCAGCTGGCATTGCCCTCTGCCAGCACTCCTGCCTTGCTAATGCACCTTCTCAGCCTCCCCAGGCCGTCTGTAAAACCAAATAATTCCACATTTGGCAGTGTTCAACAAGCATCTGAATTACTGAATTTTCTGAACATCCCCACAGCTTCCCAGGGAGAACAAGCACTGTCCTGGATCAGCTTTTTTATGACTGGCAGTGGATTTGGGGAGTTGTATCCACCTCACCATTGTGCACATTGGCCTGCACACATGCAGCAGAAGACAAAAGGTCTCTCACAGAGCTTATCAGCACATGGCAGGCATTTTAAGCCATCGTGCAAAGGAAAAAAAACCCATGTTGTGCATGTAAGAGAAGGAAATCCCTAACTGGAAACACAATTGTCTCGTAAGAATGGCTCCAAAATCAACAGCCACTCCAATTTATTTGGTGTTTTATCAAGCCAAATAGCCCCCAAAGGCCTTGCAAGACGAGCCTCTAATAAGGCTTATAAAACCAGCCCTCTCTAACAGAGGCTTGGGCAGGGAGGGGGAGTAAAAGGCCTTTTAGCACGTGAAATGTGACAGCAATGCCAGCCTGTGAAAGCTCCAGCTAATAGAGGCTTCAGAAGCTCCGGGGGATCTGCAGGAGCTTCAAGTGCAGAGGTTCATGGAGAGCAGGTGGGGGGAACAGCTGGGATCCAGCCCCGAGGCTGGGCAGCCAGGGGAGGTGTGCAGTGGGACCAGGCAGCACTCTCAGCCCTGTGACATTCCACTCGCTGGGGCTCAGGAACAGGACACAACAACGACTCCCACTGTTGTCTCAGCACTTCAGTTTCCTGTGTGCAGGACACACTCTCAGTCTGTGGGGCACAGCTCTGGTGGATCAGCTCACAAGATGCCCCCCAACTGAATTAGGAAGCTCTCCTGTCACACCAACCCTACCCTTCCCCATGGTTTCTGAAAAGAAGCTGTGCTTTGATCCTGCCCATTGAGGCACTGCACAGAAGAACCCAATTGTAAAATTATTTTATTTCATCTTTCCCTCTTCACTGACAGGAGAAGGAGAGAGGAGAGAGCCTGAAGGAAAAGCAGAGGGGACATTTTTATTCCAGCCTTATAGTATGTCTGGAAGGCAATACTGCAGCAATGAGTGTGTGACAAGAAACATGAGCAGGAAGGGGAGTGTGACTGTAAAACGTGCCTTAACATCCCCTGCAGGAGCACATCCTCTGAGTGCCATCCCTCCATCATCACTGTCCTGCCCAGGTGATGATACACAAGCCAGGGAAAGCAAAACCAGCCAGCACAGGTCACACTTCACTGCACAGTTTTGCAAACCACGCTAAGAAACCCTCAGAGGAAAGAGCCAACTAGTTTCAGGTCTATTTTGAGTTGCACAGTGGGGTTGTAAATACCTTGTTTCTGGCAGTTCTACAGTGGTTAAAAAATATATCAAGTAGCCACGGAAAACCCAAGACATAAATTTGTTGCAGAAAGAAACGTCTCTCTTCTCCTGCAACAAAGACAACAAGTGCTTTACTTTGGTTTCCATTTTCTGGCTGATGCTGTTCTGTGAGCAGGTCTGTAATGGCAGAGCTGTGCTTGTGAAGATGATTCCAGAAGGATGTGCCCTGCCCTGCTGGGAATGTGCAAGGCTGCACATAGCCTAGTTTAACCAACACACACATATCTACCAGTCAGCTGACAGATTAAGGCTCTCACTACTTTCAATGCCTCTATGATGATTTTGCTGAAATCTGGGGGGGAAAGATCTGTTTTACCATTTTCTTAGACTTAGAAATAACTGATATGTGAAAATCACAGTGATTCCAAGCCTGCCCATCCATAGGGAAAATCTGTTATTTACGAGTCACACATCAGGGCCTTGAGTGCATCAAAGACCTTGCAATCTTCCCCACATAAGAACCTTTAGGATTCCTCCACATCTCCAGGTAGATTTCCACACCTTAGCACAGAGCTGTGGCCCTGCAGGCTCCTGCAGCACGTCCCTGCCCTCCTTTCTCCAAGACACCTCATTCCAGCCACGGGAAAGGGATGAACTCTCACGGTGCTCGTGGCAAACACCCCTCTGCTGGCACAGCAGTGACCTGGCACCCCCTCCCCACCCTGCAGGACTGGGAAGGGACGCGCTGGCTGCCAGCCCGAGGGACTGCTGTGGTGCCACCGTGGATCCACAGGCAGCCAGCAGCGCTGGCCATGTCCCTTGCTGACCCTGACTGCTGGCATCACCTCCCAGCCTGATCCCAGGCCTGTCTTGGCACAGTGCGCTTGGGGAGCGATTTTGGGCCCTGGTTGTTGTCACTGAAGCTGCTCCACTCTTCTTGTTGGGGGTTACTGTGGCACTGCAGCACTCATCAGCAAGGCCACAGCCTCTGCTTGTCCTGTTGGCTCTGTCACCTCCCTGCTATGATCCTGCAGTTCTGCCTGGAGTCAGTAACCCCAGGAGAGCCAGGCAGGCAGTAACTAAGGAGGAGAGCAGCTTCCTCTGAAAAATACAGCTCAGGTATGACTAATGTGCCAGAAAGCTCATGGCTGAAGTAATCCCCTGCTCAAGACTTTATCAATAATGCACAATTGGATTGTGGAATACAAAACCCCTGGAACTTAATAAAAGGACTGGCTTAAGCACTGAGCTAACATCACTGGGATTGATGAGTGAGGACAGTTTCAGACAAATTACACCTCACAGCCAGATAAGACCTATCTTCAGGAGACTGGATGAAAGACAGGCAGCTCAGCTGAGCTGTTCACCGGTCCAAAGTGAAGAGGTTCTGAGAGGAAAACAATGGCTTTAGGAATTAAACACATTTCCCAAACAGACTCTTTGGGGATGAACACTTATAAATTGCAGGGGAGGTTTGTCTAATGATATTTTAAATATTCCAGTACTTGGCAAAAATTTGTCCAAACTTGGGAGTTGGGGCCAACAAATGTGGCTTATACCCAACCCCGTTTTCCCTGACATGTGAGGATGCCTTTTTTGCCAAAATGTCCCAGAACTGTCCCAGCACAAGCATGTGGTCAGTGTTGTCCTGAAACAGCAGCAGGCTCAGCCCCAGCCCAGCACTCTGACCCCAAACAGATGTAGCTTGGCCCTGGAACAGGAGAAATCTCTACAGGAAAACAGACTCCGAGGGAAATGGGACAAAATCAGCACAGAAGGAAAAGCTCAGAGGCAGCAGAGGCTGAGAGAACAGGGAATGTACACTGGGTATGGGCCAAAGTGGAGCCATGGCTTTTGGAGAGAATGTACCAAACTGCAGATGGTGCAGAAAGAAGGGAAGGAAAGTTAGAGGCAAGCCTATGAAAAGGGGAGGCTCTTCAATGAACACACACAATTCATGTGTTACCTGCAGAGGTAAAGCATGCATACTGCTTCCCAAGACCTGCCAACCAAAATCCCAGCTCCTCAGGTTTATAGGTGGAGCCTGATCCATCCATATCCCAGACCCTGACTGGAATAAGGCTGTTCTGAATTCACTGTCACCACATCTGTGAGGTATCTTCAGTGAATAGCCTTTCCCTGGCTGGCTGAAGACCAGGGCTGGGGTTTGGGTTGCATGTCCCTCTTAGGATCCACCCTTTCCACTCCTCACAGAGGCACTCTGGGGGTTGTACAAACTCCCCGTGGTGTCCTCAGAAGACAGAGCAGGATCGGCACTGCACGTGACATCAGCCCCATCCCCCTGCACACAGCACCCACAGCCCACATGCAGCACTCCCAGCAGAGCACCACAGGAGCCTGTCAGGAGGGATTAGTTCCACACGCCTCCCTCAGCATTAGCACAAACTGACAGGACAGCATGGAAAGCCCAGCAATTCTCAGGAACACTTTATTTATTGCAATCCAGGGTAAGAACAGCTCATCTGGAGCCAGGCTCCAGCCTAACTCTGATTGCCAACTATGGGGAGACAGCTGAAATTACAGTAATGCAATTTCAATATCCTCACAGAGGTAAATGCGCTCAGTTGCCTTAAGGCCTCTGTAAACATTAATTATTAACTTAATGTCTGGCTTCCCTGAGGTATCCATTTTCCTGTGTATTAATGGCCCTTCCAATAAGGCAGGGAGCAAACAGCTTGCAGATTACCTGATAGAGTTAGTGAAAGTTTGCAAATTGATTTGGTTGGATTGGAAAGCGCTTGGCAGCTAACCGATCACAGAATCTGGAGAAAGAGCAGAGCACAATAAAAGATGTTTTCTTTCCTCACAGCTTTATCTGCTCAGGAAAGAAGAGGAGCCAAGCACGGCAGTGCTGGTTGTTCTTTTGGATGCTTCTTTCCTGTCTCCCATCCAAAGTGTGATGAAGGAGAGCCTCAGGCAGAGAACTCAGCTATAGCAAGAGGTAACCTTAATGCTGCTCTAAATGTCTCCCCACAAAAGTTAAGTCAATCTTATTGCTAACACCCAGCTCTTCCATATTTCACTGTCAGGGGATTTTCACATCCATACGGGATAGGCCTGAGGGGTCAGATTGACAAAAGGATTTCAGTGAAGAACCTCCAGTGCAGTCCAACACTGGGATCCTCAGAGCTGCTTAATCCTTTAAATACTCCCAGATCCACACACAGGAGTGAGGTGAGGGCAACAGGCTGATCATGCAGACATGTACCATTTGCACTTCCTTCTTGCATAAACCACTGCTCAGCTCATTTTCTCCTCCCAGAAAGCTGCTTTTACAACCCTCTGAAACACCTCATTTAACTGGAGAAGTATTTGTTCATTAGCGCTCCTTGCAGCAGGAAGCACATGTCAGCGTGGGAGTTCAATCCCCCAGGATATGACAGGAGAATTCGTTGCACAGCACAGGACTCCGGAGACACTCCTGAGGCTGCAGCTCAGCTCTCATCCCAATCCCACCCTGCTCAAAGCATCACAGGAAGTCCACAAGCAGGACAGCCACATCCAAGGGCTGCTCGAGATAAGACCGACCAATATGAAAAGCCAGCATCTTCCCTTTGGAAAGATAAGGCAAACCTGGCAGATTCTCATCTCGATTTTTTCATCCAGGATGCCACGTTCTTTGAACAGCCACACGCAAAGCGAGCAGCAGGCACGTTTGCAATCTGCCGTGTGCTTTGCTGGGCCCCTTGTGCTTGGGGAAAAATCTGTATTCTATGATTCTATCTGGATGTCAGGGAGTGATTTAAAGGAAGACCAAGTAACAGTCCTTGATAGATTTTTGGTTATGTTGCAGTTTGCTGTTTAGTCAGGTAACATCTGTTCTTCAAGCAGAGAAACACGATATTGCTCTTTCATGTAAATTTATGGAAGAAGTTATGATTTTATCCTATATCCTAATAAGGATTCAGACTTAGCTGTTAAAAGGAGAACGTTGTTTGTGCTGGAGTTTTGTGTCTGTTATTTTATCATAATTTAAAATCAAACAAGTCAGACACTAAATTATTTCCTGCTGAGAAATGTGCAAAAACTCCCTTTATTCCTATATCCTCTTTACCGCTGGCATCTTGTATTTATAGAGTGTAGATGGAGAACTTAGCATCCATGTTTTCTCCTTTTAAAGTCTCTCCTTTGATCTAGTTATCCATCCTGGAGATTGCTTTGATCCTTGCAGTTTTGCTAATTCCAAATACTCAATTATGCTTATCTAGTCCTGGAGGATCTGAGTGTTTCAAGCTCTCCCTCATCCACTGCTGGTTTACCAACACAGCCCGGCCTTAATCAAAAGGAACTTGTTCTTGCCCAGAGCACTGCAGGCTACAGACTCATCTGCCAGCCTCAAAAACCCAGGAGAGCCTGTTTTTCCTTCCTGGCCATATCCCAGGGAAGCAGGAGAGAGAACACGATGTGAGAGAAGGGCAGGTCATGTGCTGAACAGTGATGTCAGGGAACAAGTGGAAGAGTCCAGGAAGGAATGGTCACACAGAGGAACAGAGCTTAGGGCTCTCACACAGCTCCTCGGGCTGGGAGCCTGTCAGGTCACCCAGTCATGCTGCTCTTCTCTCTCTTTCTCCATATTTCAGTCACTCAAGAGCCAGGAACCAAGGGTATGGGAGAACCTGGAAATCACAGGCATTGAGGGAGCTGAACTGAGTAGGGAAAGCAGCAGAAATGGGGAGCAGTTCTCCAAAACCACAACAACCTTCCCCACCCATCAACCACAAGGGGAGTGAGCTGAGCCTGATCCCAGGCCTGCCTGCTGCTTGTTTTAAAAATCTTCTCCCTTACAATATCATTATGCCACGTGAATGGAGGTTATCTAAATCCTGCATGATCTCTCCCCCAGGGAGCAGGGAGGGAGGCAGAAGAGGAGAATGCCATTATTTCATGATGGGATCTGAAGTAGTAGGGGATTTCCTTTCAGTTTCCAGAGGACTGAAACAAATTGAGATGCACCAGCCGAATGCTTCACTGCTCGGTATTTTGACACCACATTACTGCTCAGCACCTGAAACTCATCTGATGGAAGACGTGACCACAGCCCTGCTTTCCTCTCTGCTACCAACTCCTTCCGTGCCATTCCTCATTCTCAGACTAAGAAAGAAATTAAAATCTTCTCTTAACGCCTTAAAAGAGCGATAGGGAAAAATACAAAAGGAAGAAGATAAAATCTGAAGAGGCAGCAAGCGGCCACAACTGAAGTACAGCACTGAAATAATTATCTTGTTATAAGAGCCCAGGCAAGCCTGCTGAAGGGGCAAATTTCTCCCATCAGAAGGTCAGCGCAGGTTCTCTTCCCTCCTCATTATATACCTCATATAAAGGTATTTCTGTTCTTGCAAATTGAAGGCTCAAGTGGCAATTTCTTGCAAAATCTCCTACCACCAGCACAAGGAAGAAATAATGTCTGAGAACAATGGCTTAGCACCACTCTGGCACTTCCAGCAGCTTTCCAAGAGGCAGGCTACACATGGAAGGCAGGAGACAAGCTGCTATATCACCCTTTTCTATCCTGCAGCCCCTTCAGGAGTAAGGCAAAGAACAATTTTTCATGTTTTGCTTCAGATAAGATCAACAACACCAGGGCAGCCCCAACAACACGATGCCTGTAAGTCGGCTGAGAGATGAGAAAGGACTTTATCTTGCCAGTCTGCCCTAAGGAGAACTTTGCAAGAGCTCTTGGTAGTTCAGACCGGTGCATGACTGAGGTTCAGTGTCTGCCCTCACAGGGTGAGCTGGGATGCCAAACTGGGGTGCAAGAAAGAGCCCTGCAGTGGGGAAAGAGCCCTGCTAGTGCTGCTGTGTGTACAACCCTGTTACACTGCTCCCCTGGAAACCCTGCCAGGGAAGTTGTAGCAGTGGAAAAGGAGAGTAGGTGGCAGGTGGAGGAGCTTTTCTGCAGTTGGCTTTCCTTGCCCCACTGCAAAGCTCTCGTGCAGGTGGAGTTTGCTCCCCACAGAACTTCAGTGGCCATCAGTAGGTGAAGTTTCAGGCAGGGTCACCAAAATCTGCCAGCAGAGCTGTGTTTGGCACACTGACTCACTGCTTCAAAGCTGCAGCCTTCTGAACCAGCTTTTCCAACCACCTAACATTTGCTGAATCTCAGTGAACTCCTTTTTGTTGTAAGGGAGAACCTGTAAAATTCGTCCTTCTTTGTATTTCAGAAATTCCCACTAAACCCTCCTCTGGAAAAGCTGAGCACTGTGTTTATGCTGCAAGAGGGCAGCACAAACAGAGCACCTTCCTGCCATGACAGATTTTAGTCCATCAGTCCTACATCTGAGATCTGCCTGCTGCACGTTTCTCGGCTTTACCTATCAGCGCTTTGCCTGAAAGAAATTAATCAAAGGATTGTTTGTGAACTCAGCATGGTGTGAGCTTAAGCTCCCCCAATAATTAAGCACTTAGAAAGGGGGTTTTTAGAACATTTTAAGTAACAGGCCTGATAACAAAGTTGCACTTTTTGTGACTGACTGGCAGTGAACAATTCCCACTGTTGTCTCAGCACTTCAGTTACCAAAACCTCCGTGTTACTGTAACGCCTGGCCCCGCTAGGTGAGCCAGATACATTCCAGATTGTTCACTGAAAGTTCATCTTACTCTGAAGAAAGACACCTCAGTAAGTGATTCTCCCGACAATGCACTGAATTCAATTTAAAATTGTGAATTACAGTACCTCACTTTTCTGTCCTTGAAACATTTGTCGGCACAGCTGGTGCACCTTTGGTGGAATGGGATGGAAACAGAGGGGAAAACAAAGCGTGTAGAGGTCATGCATCTTGGAAAGAAAAAAAGGGAGGAAAAGAAGGAATTGGGCGAAGGTACCACGGAAATACAAATGGTTCAAATCTCATTTCTTTGCATAGAATATAAGCATCAGACAGGTAACATATGTGGTCTGAACCAAATGCAAACACCAGACACGCTCCATCTGCACGAGCAAACAACCCAAGCATATTTGGGATGATGGATGCAGGGCTGGCAGGTATTTATCACGTAACTGTCTGGAGATTTGACTAGCAGCTAAACAGGAACACTGCTAAAAAGCACCTGCCTCACAGCACAGAAATTCAGAAGCTCGTACTCGGGAAGTTGCCCAGACTCAAAAGCTGCTGCATTTGATTTTCACGCCTGTTTTACCATTACTTAAAAGACAGCCTGTTCCAAGCCACTTGACATTTGCTCTGAGAAGCCTGAGCAAACAGCCAAGGCCGGATCGGGGCGTCTCTGCGGTGTGAGCTAATAAAGAAATGGACAAACATGTCAAGCCAAAAGCCAGAAGCTCTGGGAAGCGCGCTGGGCGAGGCTGCAGCTCTTAATAGATCCAGGGAGAGAGGCTGGAAGAGTTTCAGGCAGAGCACAGCCCTGGCAGAGGGCTCGTTATCAGGGCAGGCAGCTCGGGCTGTTGTTTAAGGCGCCTCCCATGCGGGAGGGATGGCTCTGCAGGAAAAGCACATGGCAAAAGGGGAAAATTGGAAATTTGGCCGTCCAAAGCATCCAGCACTCCGATGAAGGTGGGATGTGCACAGCTGCCACGTGCACACTTCCCCTCCTCCCAAAGCAGCAGCTTCCCAGCTGGATTAGGCCGAGGAGATGGAGAGCGTGGGGTTTGTATTACAGAGCAGAGACTCCTCACAGCTCTGTCAGAAATGCAGCCTGACCTCTGTTCTAAAGCACTTCAGGGAATCTTTGTCCCAGAGCTGGAGGAAAAGGTAGAGCTATAAATTAAAATTGCATTAGTAGTTTCTTTGGTGGTCTGTAGAGCAGGCAGCAGGAGAGGAGCTGGGAAATTTTCTTTGCATTTATGAGGAGTTGTATCCCCAAATTATATGCGATGCTCTAGCATGAAAACACAGCTCCACTAAAAAAATACAAAATAAAAAAATAATGTCTAACACTGTGTCACTCAACAGAGAGGAAATGGCATTATTGAAAGACCTGGTGCATTAATTGCTGTTCCTAGCACTCTTGGAATCCTGTGTGTCTTTGATATCTACATAAAAGCATAAATCCCTCCTTCTTTCTGAAATAAATCTTTCAGTGCAGTTTCAGATACATGGAATGTACAAAATTTGGGCATTTTTCCTTGTAGCTGCACTATTTCCAGGTGATTTCTTGTTGATGCTTAGAGAGCTTTTAGCTTAAAATCAAATTATATTCCACACATTGGTTTTATACTGAGAGGGTAGTCAGAAATTAATCCACAGACACACTATTTTGCTGCTTTTGCACTGTATTTCCACTTTTAATGCTAGATTGTTTTGATGGAAGGTAGCAATCATTTAAACATTCAGAACAGTCATCATGGGGACACAGTTGTCAGATTTAAGGATCAGAAATTACACAGGCAGCTGTAAAAGGACTGGAAGTGAATAGATCAATATTACGAGGTCCAGTAATTCTTTGAAGTATTAAAGTGAAATGGGGGAACAGTTTGCAAGAACAACTTGATGATTTAAGTTATGCAGCAGCTCCAGCGGCAGGTGAGAAGCAGGTAGCAACCTCTGTAGGGCCCTGCCAGGGTTAAGGACACCTTGATCCAGCAGGTTTTTGCCCTGGAGCAAGGACAGGCTGAGGGGGACTTGAAGAAGGATCCCACTGGGGGCTGGAAAACAGCACAGCCCCGGCAGCCACTCCATCTGCAGGAGAGTCACTGGGGAGCATTTGCAGAGAGAGATCCCTGACATTTACACAGCCCTTTGGAGGGTCCTGGCAGCACCTCCACGCCTCTGTTTACATGATCAGCAAAACTCAGCTTTACATGCAGGGAGTGAGCAATCCATCAGGGAATTAATCCTCCATTCCCACTCCGCAGTTCAGCACGTTTATGAGCAGAGCCCTGAGCACACAGTGACATCCTGCTTGACACCAGTCCTGAGAGAATCTGGCACTGTTTGGGAGCATTTGGTCAATGGCTTTGGGGGGCTCGTTCTGCATGCAGAGGAGGAAGGAGCACCCCAACACAGTAACTACAACACCGCCTCCCCAGAAGGCTGTGGATATCTGAAAGCAAACCCAGGATGCTGCAACCCCACCAGCTTGGAGATCTACTGGGAATTCAAATTAATTCAGAAGGAAGACAGCTCACAGAGAAATGCAGAGAGTCAGAGCAGACCAAAGCTCAGCTTAAAAGGTTTCCTTTTTTTCCTTTTCCAAAGTTTCCTACTCCACTTTGAATTCCAAGCAGAGACACGAGTGTCATTGTTGTGTGGGAAGAGTGATCCAATCACGTCATTATTCACCCCAGCCAACGCTAAACTCGCAGTACAGGTGAGTTAAATTCTTAATCTAAGCTGACTTTATGCATTTCACTGAGATTTCGAAGTCCAACCTTTAGACCTCAGCATTCCAAATGGGTCCAAAAAGAAGTTACTTGGTTTAGTGATTTTTCTAGGGCACAGACAAAGTTTGCAGCATAAAAGTTTGGAACCTTTAATCATTTTGTGGTTGTTTGAACACGACAAAGCAGCTCCTTCTCACTGTGCAAGTCCAAACCAATAATCCAGATTTCTCTCCCAGTCCCACTTGAGGATAAACTTGTCTAGACACACTTTTTATCTGCCTTTGGAAAGTAACTTCGTATCAGAAAAAAAAAAAAAAACAAAAAAAAAAAAAAAAAAAAAAAACCAAAAACAAACAAACAAAAAAAAACCCCAAAAAAACACAAAAAAACCCCAACCAAACCAAAAAAACCCAAACCAAACCGAACCAAAACAAAGAAAACCCTAGTAAGATTATTTAATGAATTAATAGAACAACTGCTTTTGGTTAATTTTCTTGGTTCTATTATTTCCCAACCAAGTCTTTGTTGACAGCCCATAGCAGGGTCTGCTAAAGCCCTGGATCCTGAATCCAAACAAAGTTTCAGTTCAGAACACTCCTAAAGGAGGTGGGAATGTTCCAGCCTGCTTCAATTATACCAGGTAATGGAGAGGTGGAGATCACTTGAAGAAACACACTCCTAGGGAAACAGCTATGCTGGTTATCTCAGAGAAGTACAAAGCCAGGATCATTCACCTCACGTGTTTAGGCACTGCCTTCTGGTGCTCCAAAGCCTTGGGCACATCTGAAATTCAAATGGGAAAGCCTCTGATTCAAAAGGTTTGTCAAAGCCTTGGTCTGGTTCTCAGCAGTGCCTTAGTCCCGACCAGATTTAAGGCAGCATTTGCAATTCCAAAGCAAGGACATAATCCTTACAGGGAGTGGAAACCTTCCTTTCCTGCATTTCCTAGCAGAAAATGGTATCCTAAATTAGCAAAACCGAGACAAAGTGTGGAAGGTCCCCATGGGAGAGAGCTTACCCCACTTGTTTCAGATTTCAGCTGAGAGGTTCCAACACCAGGTAACCTCAGCTCTTGTACTTCCTGTGGAGTGAACACAGCAGCTCCACTAAGATGCTTCCAGCGATAACTCTCCTCACTTTGCATAATGAGGTCCCATCTATAGCCCCAGAAGTTGTTTAACCCCCAACAGTGACTTATTCCAGGCTATCAGCCAAGCGAATGCTTAAGTGGAATATATGTACAGTGATCATCACAGGCTGGCAGTCATCTTGTCTCAGAAATTGTTTAGGGCAGAGAGGTTAAGAAGAATAGAGTGCAGGCTTAAAAAAGATTTGTTTCTCAGAGACATTTCACTAGATTCATCCAATATAGTGAAGAAACTAAGGTTAGGGGAGTGCCTTTTAGGAACTATTGTCTCACGGTAATTTAACACGGTAGGTTTTCAAAAGAGGACCGCAGTTAAGCAAAGTTGCAGTTCAGTTAGGGTAAGAAACTCTCTCATTAGTATGGAATAGATCTAAGCACCTCAGAACATCTGTCAGCCCCTTCACAAGGCAGATCCCATCCCCCTTCCCTTCAGACTCTCCAAACCGAGAGTTCTTCAGGAGTCCTGGTATAGCACTGACTTACCAACTAGTCTAAAAATACCCCTGGAAGTGAGGAGGGAAAGATCCTGATCTAGGTAAGGCGATTAGAGCTAGTTTAGAGAAAACTCACTGATCAGACAGGCGTGATTCTACAATAGCGCTACTCAGCATTCCCATCCTAATGAGTAAACTCAGAACTCCTAGTTCTGACCCTGAGCTCAGCCACACCCTCTCCGCCCAGGCAAAGAACCAGCAGAGCTGCTTGCGATGTTCAGAACAGCGTGAGGCCCTTAACTGGGCTAATTGCGCTTCACCTGCAGCAGGTGGGTGTTTCTGAGCACCTGCTCAGACAGGAAACGCGAGCCTGTGTGTGGAGGGGATGGCGCACAGGAGTGGCTTTCCCCAAAACACCAACAACAGATGCTAATCAAGGCACAAAAGCTCCTTAGCAAGGTGTTTTAAATGTATTTGTTTCAGTGTGCTGCTGTTCTCACTCGAGCATCTCAATGAGATTCCAGATTTGGATTAATGAAGGGGGACATCTGGGAGGTGGGGAAGGGAAGGGAAGCCTGGGTGTTGCTCAGAGGATTCAATTCTCTGGAGAAAGGGGCCAGCAGGAACTTTCTGAGTTCAGGAAACCTCCTCTGCTTGGAACAGCTGCACCACATGGACAGGGACAGGCTGGGCCCTGATTTCCCCCCCTGCAGGGAAGGACCTGGTGGTCCCGACAGCAACAGAGTGAACGTGGAATTATTCGGCTGGAGAAGCCAAGTGGCAGCTCCTCAGTTCATCCACAAGACCCTTCAGAATGAGAAAAGGAGCTCCATTTCACTGAAATGACAAGGATAAGATATCCCAGGCAGCAATAAATCGGCCTCCCTCAACGCGCTCTGAGGAATTACGGAAACAAATAGCCCCAGGAGAAACATTTGCAGATAGGTCAGAGGTTCTGCATTCGCTTTGGCTTTGTTTATATCCCATTCCCCACGCCCCGGGGCGGCACGAGTGAGACCGAGGCGTTGTGACAGCCCCTGCACCCTCCAGAGAGGGAAAGGCAGCGCTTTGCCATCACTAGGACTCGCTCACGCTGCTCCTGCAGGAACCCAAATCCCCGGTTCCAGCGCTGGCATCTCGGTGCGGGTCTTCGAGCAGAAGCAACAGCAAATAGCCCATCCCAGGGGAGCTATTCCCTGCATAAATAGCTGCATAAACAGCTCTGCAGTGGCACTCACAGTCTGGCTCTGGAGACTTTTATGTCTCCAGTTTCTAATGAGGACCGGTTTAATTTTTTCTTAACATCCCGTCTCCCCAATAAAAGTCGTCTCCAATGTGGAATTGGCTCGGAGAATTGCAGTTCCTTGATCATAAGTGCTTTCAAGTGATGTGGCAGGGTGATCAACGTGAAGGTTGGATTAAGGTTTAGACTGCAGCTTTTGGGAGTCATACAAGTCACTAATTACACATCCAGCCCTCGCCGCGGCAATGGGGAACATCACAGGACTACTTCAGAGAAGATTCAAAGAGAAATAACACAGTTTAGCACTAAAGTAAGAAAGGTCCTGTGACATTACAAATCAGAATTTCCCTCCAAGCAGAGGTTTGTCTGTGCCTCCCGAGCCCTGTTAAAACCCAGAGATGACAATTCCTAAATGTGCTGAAGAGCCCAGGCCAAGAGCTGGGGTTTGCAGAAGTCACCTTGTAACTGAATTTCCATTTGCCTCCCAAAGCATGGTCTTGGGCTGTGGAAAGCCCAAGAAGTGCTAATATTTAACTTAGCTAATATTCCATTTAGTTAAAGAGATCCCTCAGCTTCCCCGGGCAGGGCCAAAAGGAGCAGTGTCATTATTGCTCCTCAGGTATCAGGGTGAGATTAGATCTGCAATCAGGCACAGCTCAGCCCCACACCGCAGGCAGCAGGACACAAACCGACATTGGATTTGTTGAGGAATTCCTTTCATTTCACTTTGGATGTGTGACACCAGGCCAGAGCAGCTGTGGACCACAGGTATGGCAGATGTGGCTTGACAGAACCTGGGGGAAGTGCACAGCAACTTGGGACTGCTTTGTGCTGAAGAACAGAGATTCTCTGGGACAAAGAAAGAAGTTAAAGCTGCTCGGCCCTGTCTGTTCTCCAGTCGTACCCAGCTGCCACTCAGAACAAGGAACAAACAGAGAAAAGAGATTGGGAATTTGAAGCCTGCAGGATTCCTGGCTGTTAAAGGAATAAACCGTGATTTGCACCCCACAGCCCAGCCCAGATCAGAGGGGACAATGCAAGGTAGGCACCGGTTAATTGCACCATCTTCATCCCGGTCACAAGTGTTCCTTTGCAGGACTGAAAATGTTTTAATAAAATGCTGTTTGCATTCAAAAATAGCCTTCTAATCAGTAGCATTGAAGAATTTCCAAAATAAAAAATAGCCTGCCTTGAAAACATTGATGATTTTCTGAAATTATTTTGGATGTCTCAAAGAAAGTTATCACAATTATCTCTGGTTTTAGCAACAGTCATTGCCTGACAAGGTCAGTTAAAAAAAAAAATCAACTGTGGTTTCAATTTCATTCTGAAGTATTCACAGCTAAAATTTTCAATTTGAATTTTGAAAAAAATTCCTCTCCCGGCAAGCAGAAATGACAAATTAATTTGGGAAATGCTTTGAAACAAACTCCCCCCCCAAAATATCTGCCATGCTTTTATTTTAGATTTCCTTTGTTTTCCAAAATTAGGTGTCATCTTTCAATCAGCACCACCCCAGAGGATGAGATTTGTGTTCACTACCCTGGCATGTGTAATGATGCCAGGATAATTCGCAGCAGATGTACATTTGGGGAGAAATTATTTTCCTCAGAATCTATTTGTGTGGGAGGATGAAGTATGGTTATAATGAAGGTGCTGTGGGAGCTGAATGACTTTGCATCTCAAGTACAGGTGCACTTGGGTGTAACTTAAACATAGTTTGCAATCTCTCTAAATGGAGCATTTATAGCCAATTACACTTGTCATTCACCTTGCAAATACCTCTATCTAATTTAACAGCATATGCAGCAAGCAGAAAAATAAAGGATATTCTATTAGGTGCCAGCAGAATAGAGGTGGAGGTGGCAGCTCTGTGTCTAACACTCGTTTAGCAGATTTCTGAACTGAAATAGAATGGATTCAGAGCGTGGCCTCCAATGCCCTTCTTCCTGCATCAGAAGCCTCCTGTCAAATGTGATTTCCTCCAGGAAGACATGTATCTAGCTGAGATTTCCCCAAAACCTGTCCAAGTGATTTGGACACTCACTTCTCATTAGTATTAATAGTAAATGAGCATGAGCATCTCCCCAGCGCCTTTGGAAATATCTGACACATTTTTATTTTGGTGGCCGTTCAATGACTCTTTGGGCGATCTGCACTAGAAATGACAAATTCCCCATTTGTTTTCCTGCACTCGGATATTCCTAATGTCCATGTACCAAATGTCAAAATTCTCCCTCAAAAAGACAGCTGAGATGTGGTGAGAGGGAGGGCAGAGACAGACTTTTGCTGTGCTTGGATTAAAGGACAAAGGTCGCATTCCAAAACTGTCTCCTCCACAGAGGGCTGCATAGACCATTTTTAGGATAATCCCACATTCATTGTCATCTGTTTGTCACCGCCCCAGGCAGGGATGTCACTGCAATGGGAGCAGGGATGCAGAGGAGTTCCATGCCTCTGTGTCACAGGGGCTGAATCACAGGCAGTGCCCTGGAGAACGGAACAGGAGGGAAGGAAAGGTGAACTTTTTTGGGAACACCTGGTCCATGCCCTGCAGCAGGGAACAGCTGTTCCTCTGAGATTTCCTCAGATTTTCAGTGTTACACCTTAGATCACATCCAGTCCCTCTTACTGTTCCAGGAAACACCAAGAAGAAAGTGGGAACTGAAGAACAGCAAATCATTTTTTAAACTGACTACAGGTTATATTCTCCCCTTTCCCCACAAAACTGAGGGAGCAGAAAGAGGCCTGTAAGAGATTTCATCCCTGTTATACCCAGTTTTCACTTTTCACCCCCACACAAGGCAGAAGAAAGCCTTGAAAGCCACTTCTGCAGCCAAAACACCGCAAATCCCTTCAGACTGGACCAGGGAGTTTTTCCTTTCCAAGCCCCCCCTAAAGTCAGACTTACCAATGAACATATATGCAAATAAGTGACTAATACTGAGCCCTACAAATCCATTTTATGTGGCTTCTCAATCTGTTATTTAACTGACATGCCTTCCCTTTTTGCCAAATGTATCTCATGTATATATGTCTGTTTCCTATCATTTTTCCCATTTCTCTTATCACTTGTATTTTAATAAACCACATGTACAGATTCAGTATCTTCTTTAGCAGCCAGAGAGGGAGATATATTTGTTCATTGGGGTTATTAAAATTCTAAATATCTCCCTCCTTTTATTTGATTTTAGTGAGATGCCAGACATTTTCTCAATACCAAGAAGATTGGATTCAGTGGAATATAACCCTGACAGAAGTATTGCAAGGAAACTTTAATTTTAGCTCAAATCCATTAATTTAAGATATCCCTAAAAGATGATGTGGACAAGGTGAACCTTTTTATATGAACTATTTTCAACCCTGGTTTAAGATTAAGCTAAAATATTTTTTTTTTTTGCTTCTTAACACTGAGGAAAAATTCCTAAAAGCAAAACTTGAGACCATTATTTTCCTTTCAAATACATCTTAACTGCTGACAGAACTCCTGATGCCCACTTGGCTTAAGCAAGGACAGACTTAAACATTTAAATCTGACTTTTTGGGCATTATCTTCCTGGTATTAGAGGAATAAACTACTTAAAACAGAGTTCTGATTTCCTGGGGCCTCTCTACTGCTCTGTCACTGCTGCCTTTTACATAGAGAGCACATTATGTTAAGAGGCTCTGCTCAGCAATTCCAGTATTTGCTACCAAGGGAGACTCCAGCAGTGATTTCTCCCTGATCCCTTGCAAAGCAGCAGGGATTTGTCTCCTGGTTTTCCCTCAGTGAACTCAGTGTCCTGTGGTTTTGTGGATATATTCACTTTGCTCTACTCACAGCTGTTTGAAGGTACATCCGGCCAAAGGGGGAGTTAGAGGAGTTTATTCCAATAAGACTCTAAAACCCAAAGTAATTTTAATTATTCCCCTTGCACACAAACCCTCCCACTCACAATAAGAACAGTGGATGCACATTGCAACTTCAGGGGAAGAAAGTGCTTGCAGGGAACATTGAGGAGCAGTGACCAAAATCAGGCCCTGATGAGCCACTTTAAACTTTCTTATCACTTCTTGATGCCATCTCAGAGCTGTTAGCCACAAAAAAAAAATTACAAGATCAAACTGAAAGAGGGTAGATTTACATTAAATATTGGAAAGAAATTATTCCCTGTGAGGGTGGGGAGGCCCTGGCACAGGGTGCCCACAGAAGCTGTGGCTGCCCCTGGATCCCTGGGAGCATTCCAGGCTGGGTTGGACGGGGCTTGGAGCAGCCTGGGATAGTGGAAGGTGTCCCTGCCCATGGCAGGGGGTGGAACTGGATGAGCTTTAAGGTCCTTTCCAACCCCAACCATTCTGTGATTCTATGAAGAAGCAAGTTTCAACTTTCCACCAATTCCTTTGGAGCCACAGTAGAAAATCAGCAAAATTAATGCTCCAGGCTGCAGAGTCCTCATCTACTGCTCAAGAGGAGGAGAGCTGGCATTAAGAGTGCACCAGCTCTGCTGCTGTTGTTCCCAAGCCTCCCCAAAACAACCAAACAACAGTTGTGTGCGTTTCTCAGAGAGCAAATTTATCTAAAACTCCCAGTTTCTCGTGGCAGCCTTCTGCCACCTGCCTGTGCTCGCTGCATCTCTCACTGCCAGGCCATCAATTTCCATCCCTGCACCACTCTGCAGAGGGGCAGCCTCCTACTCCCCTCACCTGTCCCTGCTGCCATCCAAACCCCCTCCAGGCTGAAAAGAGCCAGGAGCAATTCATCTCACCCTCACTGAGGCCTCTGAAACGATTCTCTAGTGACTGAAGACTCTGCCTAGTTTAGCTCATTTAGCTGACTTTTAGACAAGAGTTAGGGAAGCAGATCCCACCAGTGCCTTATTTGAACCTGATAATGATGTGCTGCAGTGTCAGCCCTTGCCTGGGCTCACAGTGAGTGGGAGATCTCACCACGGTGCCGTGAGCTCCGTGCTCTCAGCAAGCTCTCTCTGAGCTCTGCACATCTTCACATCACAGCATCTGAACACCTCATCTTTACCTGGGTTTTGCTTTCTTCCCCTCTAAAATCTCAGTGTTCTTACAAACTGTTGCACCCAGTCACTGCTGGTTCTGTAAATCATTTCTCAAAGCAGTCTGAACTACTAAAACTCAGATCACATTATACTCACACATTAAAATTTTAATCCAAGTCTGCCAAATGCATGGTCTTGGAGCTGAATGTACTCACCCAAAAATCTGGAGTGTGGTGGTGGTCTGGGTGCCTTCCACATAAAGTCCATAGCAGGAAGACCTCTCTGAATCCTTCTGCAATTCCTCCTCTGTGAATCAAAGCTCCCAGCTGGATTTGGTTGGGGGAGCTTGTTTCTCTCTTTGGTTTTGGGGTTTCCTCCACTTCTGGGCCGTGAGGGATAGGAGGGTGCATTTCCATCCTGAGATCAAGGATTAAATGCATTGTCTGAGAGCAAATATTGCAATGTGAAATATCGCAAATGAATGCAGGCACTGTTCACAGCCAGATCCAGTGATCAGAAATGCCCGTGTCAGACCTCATCCCAGTTCTGTGACTGGGCACAGTTGTTACACTCCCAGCTCCAAACAATGCTTGTTTGATGTGCTGGGCAGAAGAGGAACACTGCCTGTAGCTTGCTTTGCAACCAGCTGGAGGCCAGCAAAAAGACAGATATGTGGCTGGGGAAGCAAATTCTGTACCTTTTGTCTCCTGCTCTGCCTCTGAGGTACAGCAAAGCAGGTCAGAGACTTGGCCATGTCAACCCACACAGCATCCTTTCCATGGATGAAGGCAGGAATCCAGTGGAGCTGTGTACTGCATCCATTCCAGCCTCCTCAGCAGCCTCCTGGCACGGCAAAACAGCGCTTCCATCAGAGGAACAGGGGTGGCTGCCACCAGCAGAGAGCCAACAGCTGGACTGCAGATGTGTGTTCAGCTGTACTGCAATGAAGGGCTGCTCTCAGGAGCCTGGGGTGATACAGCAGCACCTCAGGCCCACACAAACACAGTGCAAGGGACAATATCAGGAAGCTATAGGGCAGCACTTCAGGCCTGTGCAGGTACTGAGGTCCCAGGTGACACGGCAGCATCTCAAAACTGCACCAACATGGCACAGCACTTCCTGAAGGGTTGTTCCTCCCTCATGAGCCTGGGGATACAGTAGTGGCTCAGTGCACAAACACGGTGTTAGAACTCTTGGAGGGACCACTTCTACACCCAAGTGATCCAACTGTACCTCAAAGCTGTGTTAACGCAGCACAGCAGTCTTGGTGAGCCAGGGTGGTGCAGCCAGGAATAGGACATCCCCTCACACCTGCCTCAGCTTGCTGTAGTGCTCTGGAAAAGCCGGCTTTGGAGGTGGGAATGCATCATCACCTCAGGGAGGGACAGGCAGGGTGCAGTGCTCCTGCCCTGTGGAGGAGGGAACTGCTCCACCCCTGTGGTGGGGAACTGCTGCTGCCTCTCGGTGGGATGTGCAGGGCCCAGCGCTGCAGCGGAGTCACCCGTGTGGTGGGGAACAACCATCACCTCAGGGCACGGACCTGGCACCGCCTGAGCACAGCGACCCTCCACTGCCTCAGGGTATAGACCAGGTGCTACCGAAGGGCACAAACCCTCCATCGCCCCAGGCGCTGTCCTGGTGCCACCTCAGGGCACAGTCCCTCCATCGCCTCATGAAGGGGGAACTCTCCATTGTCCCAGGGCAAGGACCTGGTGTCATCTCTGGTCCTGGTTCTGCCCCAGGACAAAGATCCAGCGCCGCCTCAGGGCTCGGACCCTCCCTGGCCCCAGGTGCTGTCCCGGTGCCGCCCTAGAGCACGGATCCAGTGTCGCCTCAGGGCACGGACCCTCCCTGGCCCCAGGTGCTGTCCCGGTGCCGCCCCGGGCGCGGTCCCGGTACGCCCTCAGGGCTCGGACGCTCCCTGCCCCCTCAGGGCTCGGACTCTCCCCGGCCTCAGGCACGGCTCCGGCGCGTGCTGGAGGCGTGCCCAGACGGACCGAGGGGCGTGGCCTGCGCGTGCCCGCCCCCTTTGCTGCTGTCCGGGCCGGAAGGGGCGGTGCCCGGTGCGGCGCGCGCGCGCGCGCGCGTGGCTCTACGGAAGCCGGGCGGGCGTGCTCGTGTCCCGGCCGCGGCTGAGGCGGTGACCCCGGCCGGAGGGGCTGGGGGGGGGTCCCGGGGGTCCGGACGGAGCGAGGAGCGGGATGGCGGCACCGTGAGGAACGCGGTGAGCGGCGGAGGAGCGGCCTGGGGCCTGCGGCGGCGGCGGGAGCCGGTGGTTGGGCCGAGGCGGGCAGGGCGGGAAAGCGGCCCCTGGGCGTGAGGGGAGAAGGCCTGGGAGCGAGGAGGGGGCTGTGAGGGGTCGGGCTGTGGCGCAGCGGAGCGGGGGCGATGGACGCCGCTGCGGAGCGGGGGCTGAGGCCTGGGGCCGCTGAGGGGGTCCCGGCGGGCCGAGGGTGCTCAGTGTCCCCTCTGTCGCTCGCAGCACCCTCAGCACGGACTGGATGCCCACGGGCTGCAGGACGCTGTCACACGCCGCCCGCGCTCTCGGCTGGGGCACAGCGCTGTTCTGCCCTCGCCCGCAGCTCCCCTTGCCCAGACCGTTCTCCTGCTTTGCCGGAGTCAGCCCCGGTTGCTGGTGCCAGCTGCTGTTCCGGCCTGTCTCCGTGCCGTGCCCAAAGCAGCGCCGTGCTGCCGGCGCCTTTCCTGTCCCCCTGCTCTTGGGCGGCTGGCTGCGCTCCGCCTGCGCGGCTGCGGAGGACATGGCAGAGCAGCGCTACTGTGTGGACTACGCCAAGCGAGGCACCGCGGGCTGCAAGAAGTGCAAGGAGAAGATCGTGAAGGGGATGGTGCGCATTGGGAAGATTGTTCCAAATCCTTTCACCGAGTCCGGAGGGGACATGAAGGAGTGGTACCATGTCAAGTGCATCTTTGAGAAGCTGGACAAGGCCCGGGCCACCACCAAGAAAATCGAAGACATCACGGACTTGGAGGGATGGGAAGAGCTGCAGGATGAGGAGAAAGAAACAATCAACAAGTACATCTCAGGTGAGGCACGAGGCAGTGCCAGGGTCACTTTTCTCCTTACTTTCAAGTTGTGCCTGAGGTTGTCACCCAGCTGTGCCTTTGCCATGAAATCCTCATGGATTTGTTTGTGTGGCTTAGGGACAAAGTGTGTGGTGCTGCTCCAATCCCTGTGTCAGCCCTGTAGGGAAGGGAAGAAGTGGTCACTTCTGCAGTGACACTCGTTGATTCATTTGTCACAGCTGACTGGGGACAAGGCCTAGGTGATTTAATTCATGGGCAAATGACACCCGTGAGGAAGCATCAGTTATCTTCCATTTCCACCTTTTTCTGTGATCTTTAATAAATTACAGATTCTACTAACTTCTGTTTTCTGAAAAACATCTGGGTTTTGGTTTTTTTTTCTCCTCCAATTCCCATTTCTTTTAAGGCTTTTTGCTTTGTAAGCTACATAACATGATGAGGGTTGTATGAGATTATTCCTGATTGCCTCTTTGAACCTTTCTGCTTTCCAGAAGCCAATTCCAAGACTGGAGGTACCCCGAAGAAAAAGGTGATAGTGCAGGCAAAACTCACTGCCACAGGACAGCTGACCACAAAAGATCCACCAAAGAAATTCTCTGGATTCACTGGTAAGAATTAAGAAACTGGTTCTGGGGAATCAGGTTATTTTCATCTCAACATCAAGAGGTGTTTTAGCTTGGCTCAGATCAGTTTAGTCATTTCTCTGATGAGAATTAAGATCTAAGAAATTCTGGTGTAATGTGAAGGATAAAAATAGTTGGAAGGCTTTTATAAAAAAGTCATAAATTTTTAGCTCTGAAGCTTTGCCAAGCACACTGGGATTGTTCCCAGTCTGCCAGGCAGAGGTTACTTCAACATTTGTTAAAGAAGCAACTTGTGATGTGTTTGATGCAGCCAAGCCGAAGAATTCAGAAGATGCCCCTGCAAACTCTTCCCACAAGCCCAGCCTGTCTGCAGCCAGGTGTGATCCCAAGCACAAGGACTGCCTGCTGCGGGAATTCCGCAAGCTCTGTGCCATGGTGGCCGAGAAGCCGAGCTACAACGTGAAAACTCAGATCATCCAGGACTTCCTCAGGAAGGGATCTGCCGGAGGTATGGCTCCAGCTTGGCATTCTCTGCCCTCTCAGAGTCGGCTTCAAAGTCTGACCTCAAAAGGAACGGTGAAATTAAACTCTGGTTGTTGGGTGGTCCCAGCCTTGTGCTGGGGTGATTTCTGAACTGTGGAGGTAATCTTGGAAAAGTGAGCTCTTTAAATAGCAAATTCAGATAAAAATGTCTCACTCAGGCATTGTAGCTGCCAAATTTAGTGCTGAGATCAGATTTAGAGTCAAACTGTGGCTATTTCCCCTAAGAATTCCTAGCCCCAACTGTGGGTTTTATCCCCAGGGTTATGCAAATGGGCACAACCAACCAGAGCTTGGACATGAAAATAAATCCTCACAGTTATAATGTGCTGCTTTATTTTTTTTTTTCCCAGATGGTTTTCATGGTGATGTATACCTGACCATTAAGATGCTGTTACCAGGTGTCATCAAAATAGTTTACAACTTGAATGATAAGCAGATTGTAAAGCTGTTCAGCAGGATTTTTAACTGCAACCAGGAAGAAATGGTCCGGGACCTGGAGCAGGTGAGTGCAGACAGCAGCTCTTAATTTCTGCTGTTCAGCCCTTTGCTTATAGAGATTCTGAAATGGTTTAGGTTTTTTACTCCTTGGCTTGACTGTTAGAATGGGAGCTGGTGATTTATTTTGGTTTTCCTTGGCTTTAGCAGTTTTCATAGCATTTTCCGCCATCTGGAACCTGTAGAAAATCATTTTTGAACACAAAGCAGGATAAGAACTCACCTGGCAAAGCTTTAGAAAGCAAGACTGAATTTTTCTAGGCGAGGTTGGCTGCATCTGTTTGTCTAAACCCCTTTGTCTGGCACATTCCTACAGAACTGATTTATATTACTCTTTCTGTACCGTCACACATCAAAACCTGGGATTCAATTAACAGAGCTGTCACGGGCAGCTGCAGTTGGTTGATACAATTAAGCTGCTACAATTGCAGGTGCTCAGTTGTGCCTTGGGTCCCTGTGCACAGGAGCTGGTGATTGACTGTGCACCCTCTGATTCACTGCAAGGTGCAGAAAAGGGGTGAATTAGATGATAAAGGTAGTAATTCCTTCATCTCTGCTCACTGCCTTGCTGTGTACTGCCTTCTAGTGACATCACTAGCCTGTCCCACATCCCTGGATTTACAAGTGGATTCATCCTGAGGAAATAAAGGGTCTGTGCAGCCGGGAAAAATAGAGCCATGAGATGCTGCTGGTACTCACAATTACCTTTCTTGGCAAGTTAAGCAGCTGAGCAGCTTTATGTGTCGTGGCAGCTTCCTTAAGTGTTTGATTCCCATTTCTTCATGCAGTCCCAGCATCACTGCTGTCTTTATCCTCACTGGAACCACGCAGAATCCCCAGTGGCACCCCCATTCTCTGGCCATGCCTCTCATCCACACCCTGGTTTTGTTTTTGGAGACAGGGAGATGTTTCTGAGACCATCCGGATCTTCTTTGAGCAGAGCAAGACGTGTCCTCCGGCAGCCAAGAGCCTCCTGACCATCCAGGAGGTTGATGAATTCCTCATGCAGCTGTCCAAGCTCACCAAGGAGGATGACCAGCAGAGCGTCCTGCAGCAGATCAGCCGCAGGTGAGGGAAGGAATCAGCCCTCTGAAGGTTTTCCCAAACACTGGAATGGCTCTCTACAAGTTGGAGTAGATGAAAAATTAATCATGAGCCACCGAGACTGAACTTAATTAGCATCTGTAAGCTGCTGTTAGTGGTGTGATTGAGATAACTTGAGAGCAGTGGAGAACATTTGTGACTCTTGTTTGTGCCAGAGAACTTTGTCCCTGCTTGTCAGCACGCTTCAATCAAACTAGTGATTTGCAATAATACCCTAATGGTGCTTAGCTGTTAATTAAGTTGCTGTTCTTAAGTGTTGGGAAAAGCCTTCAAAGTAGTTTAGATGAAGATTTTTGGTCTGGCTCTGTTTGTGTTGATCTGAGGCTGGGGATTTTCTGATCAGTTATTCTTGATGCATTAATTAAGTAAATTTGGGAGGGTACATCAACACCGAGGCAGAGTTAATGTTGCCATAAGGATGCTGGAAGGCCTTTTGGATATTCCCTTGTGTCTCTGAGGTGTCACCATTAACGTGTGTCCTCAGTTTCGTTTAAACCTTCTGCAGAGGTTTTTTTAAAGAGTCCTGGATGAGTTTCTTCTTCTCAGCTGCAAAGTTGTTGAGCTCACACCTTTGCTGAATCATTAACGTGTGTCCTCAGTTTCGTTTAAACCTTCTGCAGAGGTTTTTTTAAAGAGTCCTGGATGAGTTTCTTCTTCTCAGCTGCAAAGTTGTTGAGCTCACACCTTTGCTGAATCCTCTCTTCTCCAGGTGTACGGGCAACGACCTGAAGTGCATCATCAGGCTCATTAAACACGACTTGAAGATGAACGCTGGAGCAAAGCACGTGTAAGTGACACGAACCCAGAATCGCTCATCTCCTGAGGCAGCAGCAGCAGCCCTGGGGCTGATCAGCGTCCCCCTCTCTCCCTGCAGGTTGGACGCTCTGGATCCCAACGCCTACGAGGCGTTCAAGGCCTCGCGGAACCTGCAGGACGTGGTGGAGCGGGTGCTGCAGAACCAGCAGGAGGCCGAGAAGGTGCCGGGGATGAAGAGGACCCTGAGCGTGCAGGCCTCGCTCATGACCCCGGTGCAGCCCATGCTGGTGAGCTTGGGTCCTCTCCTGGCAGCCAGGCACGGAGCAGAGACCCTCACCTGGCAGGGCAGTGGCTGTGCGGGGCTCACTGGTGTTTAATGCCAGTTTAAAGAGCATCTCCTACCACCAAATGTTCAATAAACTCAGTGCCTGCACCCTCAGTGCCACTGCCAAGCTAAAACTTTGCCTTGCTCTCAGTCTTGCTCCCAGACTTTTTATTTGTTTGCTGTCATTGCAGTAGTTGATCCTTTCTCTGGAATTAGTGTAAGCTTTCCAGTGGATTAGAGACTCAAATAAGTCTGGCTTTTTGTGTGAACAAAGCAGAGTTAAATATTTGCTTCTGGGCTGAGCACACTCCTGCAGAAGGCGCAGTGCATGTTTTAAAGCGTTTGGAGGGGATAAGCACTGAAATCTGTAATTATCTGGGCATATGCAGATGATTCTAAGTAAGTGAATAATTAAGCAAAACTTGGACTCGCTAACAGATGCTCTGGACAAAAAGCTCTACAAGGGAGTTCATTGTAGGTCATTGATGAACTTGGGTTTGTTTTCCACGTGTCACCTGGGTTTGGGTGCTCTCCTCCCCAGGCTGAGGCCTGCAAGTCCATCGAGTACGCCATGAAGAAGTGTCCCAACGGGATGTACGCCGAGATCAAGTACGACGGCGAGCGCGTGCAGGTGCACAAGAACGGGGATCACTTCAGCTACTTCAGCAGGAGCCTCAAACCTGTGCTCCCCCACAAAGTAAGCACTGCCCCACCCCTCGAGCCAGCTCCTCCACTGCATTCCCAATGGTCTCCTTCCACAGGCAAGGAGGATTCCTTCTCCTGTAGACTCATTCCTAATTTATACAGATGTGTAGAATGTGGAAAAGCAACGCTTAAAACTGTAATAATTTAATTCTGGTGCACAGTAAGAGCTTGAAATTAAATGTCACCAGTCTGCTGTAGAATCCTCTCTATGCCCTGCATTTTGGGAGCCTCGGTGCCGGTTGGGTGACTTGGTTCTGTGTATGAAAGCCTCATTTTTCTATGTGCAGACTGCTGTGGGTACCATAGAAGTGTAGATGTGCCTCATATTGTGGAGAGAACACCTGCATTGGAGTGAATCCCTCTCTTCAGCCAGTTATTTTTCTTTTTGTTGTTGTTTTTTTTTTTCCTTTTCCCAAGGTAGCCCATTTTAAGGATTTCATCCCCCAGGCTTTCCCTGGTGGGCAAAGTATGATCCTGGATTCAGAAGTTCTCCTGATTGACAATAAAACTGGCAAGCCACTTCCTTTTGGGACTCTCGGTGTGCACAAGGTAAAAAGAAAATTAAATAAAAATGGGGGGTTTTGTATTTGGAGGCTGTTACTCTGCTGACTTAAACACAGTCTGTTATCACAGGATGATTTCAGAGCCCTGGTGCTTGTTAGAGGCATCTTGGGAAAAAAATAAGATTATTGAGAAGTAGATTAGATATTAACCTGATCACTGGCAGGACATTAGCAGAATTTCATCTCAAGATACTAATATTAAAATACTAATTTTAAATTAATATTACAATAACACTAAAAAAAAAAACTTTGGAAAATCTCGCAATTCTGTCATTGTTTGTCTCGGCTTGAGCAATGCATGGCAGCCTGGGAGAGCACAGGGATTATTCCATGTAAGTGGAAACACTTACTCCATGTAAGTGTTATGTAGTGCTTGTGTCTAGGCTGAATGAGGGTGAGGAAGAGGACAGGAAAATGAAAATTAAACTATAAGTGCTTAAGTTAAAAGTAGCCATTAATCTGCTGTCTGTAGCAGTGTGGTGGGGTTTTTGCAGCAGTAGTGACAGATGTTGCATAGCCCAAAGCCATTCATATTTTTAGCATTATTTCCCCTTCCTAGGAAATTAACATTTTTTATCTCCTTAGCTTGTGCTTGGACACATTCAGTGCAAATCTTAATTCTCAGATTGCTTCTTTTAGAAGAGGCATGAGCTTATCCTACCTAAAATAATACAGAGATAGAAACCTGTCCTTTTATTACTTTGCTGCGACTGCAGAACTCTGTTAATTGTATTTCAGAAAGCTGCTTTCCAGGATGCCAACGTTTGCCTGTTTGTGTTTGACTGCATCTACTTCAATGGCATCAGCCTGATGGACAGGTGTGTGTGGCTGGGCTGGTTTCCAGGAGGGAAAAGCCCACAAATGCAGACAGACCAGTTCACTCTCTGGGAAATCAGGGCAGCGTGGGAGGGACCTTGCTGTGCCAAGGAGTTTCCCTGTGGAGCTCCTCGTGCCCTCCAAAATTCTGGGATTAGCTGCATATCAGCTGCTCATCTTAACATCCTCTAAACTGTCAACATTGGAATTCCCATTTTATCTCTTCCCGGAGGAAAGTAAGAACTAGCTGTCCTCTCTCTGGAATTCTCCAGGATGAATCATTTAATGACTTTTAAGAGCTTTTTTTCAATGTTCCTGTTGGGACTGCTGCTTGTCTCTCATTCTCCATGCCCTCCTCTAGGCCCCTGTGTGAGCGGCGCAAGTTCCTCCATGACAACATGGTGGAGATCCCCAACAGGATCCTGTTCTCGGAGATGAAACACGTCACAGTGAGTGCAGAGTGCCCTGAAACCCTCACCCCGCTCCTCCACCACTTGGCTTTTTCTTACGATCAGCTCTGCAAGTTCACCCTGGCAGAATGGTTCTCCTTCCGCTCTGTGTGCAGGACTTCTTGAGCCAACATTGTTTTCCCATCTTTTCCTGGCCCCAAGGCCTTCAGTACAATCTTCACTTGCATCCCTCAAGTTTTCTGCCTTGTTAATGATCTCATAGCTGTTGTCACTCTGACCCTGTTAGGAGGAGCTCAGTCCTGTTGTTGCTCAGTCTGCGCTGTGCGGAGCTGTGGCTGCAGTGTGATGGAAGGGAGCCAGACTGGGACACTTCCCAAACACACAGCCCTGAGACATCCTGGCTGCCAAAACCTGCATGTAGGCAGCAGCATGCTGGCGTTTTCCTTTGAAATATGCCTGATGTCCCATTATTTTCCCCACTGCTGCCGATTTCTGTGGCTCCTTGGCTTAGGCGGAGAATGCTTGGACATTTAGGGCAGGAGAAGGTTCAGAGCTCCCAAGGCAGTTGGATGGAGAAGGAAGCTGGCACTGCTGGCTGAGCAGATCTGCTGTGGGACATACTGGGATGCAGCCACATCTCTGAGGGGTGTTTTTTTTACCAGACAAACTTCTTCTGGGGACATATTCCCTGCTCTGTCACTGTGCAGCAAAGAGAACCTGTACAGGATTCTCCTTGGAAAAGTATTTTGAAATTACCTAATCCTCCCTCTGCAGGTGCTTTGGGTTCAGTGCACCACTGCTCCAAACAAAGGGCCTGAAGACCTCAGCCCTTTTTAGGGTGCTGAGCTAACCATGATCCCTCTCCTTTGCAGAAAGCTTCAGATCTGGCAGACATGATCACCAGAGTCATCCGGGAGGGGCTGGAAGGGCTGGTGCTGAAAGATATAAAGGCAAGTTCCCATTCACTCTGTACTGGTGTGAGCTGGGAGTTGGGGAACGACAGCAGAGTCAGCTCTGAGACAGTCACACACTGAGCGTTCTGGAAACATCTCTGGGTTCCTCTCCATGCTGACATCCAGTCCAAGCTGCTCCTCCTGCTGTGCTCCACAGCTGCTGAGCTGGGTAAAGGCCAGGGCTGTCTGAGGAGCTGCTGCCCACCTGGGGATGTCTCTGAGGGGGCTCTGCCTTCCTTTGCACAGGGTAATTACGAACCAGGGAAGCGCCACTGGCTGAAGGTGAAGAAGGATTATCTCAACGAGGGGGCAATGGCTGACACAGCTGACCTGGTGGTGCTGGGGGCTTTCTATGGACAGGGCAGTAAAGGTAGGTGTGGAGCTGCTTTAAGTCACAGATTGTTGAACTGCCGAGGCTTTCCTGTTCCAGGCCTCCAGAGTGAGAGTGGCTGGAGCAGTGCTGACCTGCGGCCCTTGCCGTGGGTTTGCCGGCACAGCAGGGCTGGAGGTGTTGGGCTGGGCTGTTGCACAGTGCAGGGGCTCTCTCCAGCTTTGTGAGTGGCCTTGCAACCACCACAAGCCTTTGACTGCCAAAGCTGGAGAAGGGTTTTGGCTGTGGAAAGCTGTGGCTTGGCAAGGTGTGAAGCCCGCTGTCCCTGTGCAGGTGGGATGATGTCCATCTTCCTCATGGGCTGCTACGACCCCAAGAGTGAGAAGTGGTGCACGGTGACCAAGTGCTCCGGTGGCCACGACGACGCCACCCTGGCACGTCTGCAGACAGAGCTGGACATGGTGAAGATCAGCAAGGTGAGAGGAGGAGCCAAGGGATGCTCAGCAAAGGGCTCAGCTGCCCTCAGGTGCTGCTTCGCTTCGGGGTGGAAGTGCCCTGCCAGGAATGACTCAGAGTTAAACAAGTGAGGTGTCAGAGCAGCCAGCTCCTGGAGGAGGATCTGTACCCAGACACTGAGTGTGAAGCCAGGCACCATCTGTTTCCTGCTAGGACAAAGTTTGGTTGGGAAGATAGCGATGTTTTTGTCCGGGTTTTTGGGCACGTTGTGATTGGCAAAGGCAGTCACTAGATGGGGCTGTGGGAGGAAAGTGCTCGGGCAGACTCTGGGCTGGTGGCTCCATAACCTGGGGTTGGAGTTGAGATTCCTGTGAGGAACTTATCTTGCTTTTCAAGGCTGGACAAATAAACAGAGAGCTGAATTTTAATATTTCCTTGACATCCTGAAGGCCATTTGCATCAAGGCTGTAGAATCTTAAAAAAAAAAAAAAAAAAAGTGTAGTTTTACATGAATCACAATTGGAGCAACTGCTCTTGTTTCACACACGGAAGGACAGGATTTGAGAGCTGTGTTTCAGGCAATGTCTGATTTTCTAGATGAGAGAAACAGCTGCAGATCAGTGCAAGTTTCAGCCATGCAAAAGCAATGTAAGACCTCAGTGCTGATCTGTTTCTAGGTTGTGTTTCAGCAGCTTCTATTGTAGAATTAGGTTTATATATGATAAGTGCCAACGATTTTAATTTTGTGCTTTTAATTAATAGGATCCTAGTAAAATTCCAAGGTGGCTAAAAATTAACAAAATCTACTACCCAGATTTCATTGTCCCAGATCCAAAGGTAAGTGCTCTCATAATCGTGTAACATTTAACATTTCCCAGCCCTTATTCTGCAGTCTTCTATAAATCCTTTAGGAGGACAGCTTAGAAGTTGTCTGTGTTACAAAATGAATCTTCATACTTGGAAAGGGAAATTAAGCACAAGTTTTTATCTCTCAATCTTGCAGGTGCATTTGAGGCTAAGAGCTTCATGAAGAAATCACACCTGCACCAGTTTTGGGAAATATTCTTGTGCATTAAATCCCTTCCAGAAGTGAGCTTACTTTAAATTTGAGATATGAGAAATCTGACTTTAAAGGGTCGAAACACAGCTGCAGCCCAGAAGTTGCTGTTGTTGTAGGGAACGTGTCAGTATGCTCTGCATGCCTGAAGGAGAAGGTGCTGTTTAAAAACTGGCATTTTGTGTTAGTGAAGGATCTCTGGCTTAGTGAAAAAGCAGCTTTGTCTAATGAAGGGTGAGCAGGACGGTCAGTTTGTGTAAATGGAAGCGTGCCGGGGTGGAGAGTGAGCGTGGGTCAGACACTTGGAGCTGAGAGAACACAGGGACGTGACGCAGCTTCTCCCTGTGCCCAGAAAGCCCCGGTGTGGGAGATCACGGGCGCAGAGTTCTCCAAGGCCGAGGCTCACACCGCCGACGGGATCTCCATCCGCTTCCCGCGCTGCACCCGCATCCGCGACGACAAGGACTGGCAGACGGCCACCAACCTGCAGCAGCTCAAGGTGGGGCAGCGCGGGCAGGCAGCTCCTGATGGCGCCTTCCACTCTCCCTTCGTGCCAGGGAGCGATGCTGGGTGGTCCTGGGAGGCTCTCGGGTCCCCTGAGCTCTTGTGTTGTTGTGCCCTGTCAGAGAGGTCTCTGCTGGCACGTGGTTCCATCAGCCCTTGTGGCAGGGTGAGGAATTGCCTTCCTCGGAGGTGACCACAGGATGGTTGGAAAAGACCTTTTGAGATCATCAAGTCCAGCCTATGACCCAACACCTCCTCATCAACTAAACCATGGCCCTGAGTGCCATGTCCAGGCTTTTTTAAACATGTCCAGGGACGGTGACTATCACCTCCTTGGGCAGGCCTTTATTCTCTCCATGCTCACTCAGTTTCCTGTCAGTTGCTGAGGCATGGAGAGGCATGTGGGAAGTGCCTGTGGGGCACAGGGGCCAAGCGGCACTGGCCAGGACCCCGGGGCTGCAGCCGCCCCTCATCCCCTGTGCTGAGGTGAGGGAGCCTGGTGCCAGCCCTGGCACAGGGAGCTCTGTGCTCAGGGAGTTGCTGTGGTTTGGGGCTGGCAGCAGCTGACAGGGCTGCTCGTGCCATGGAGAGCGGGAGTGATGCCAGGATCCCCTGGGGAGGAGCGGAGAGGAACAAACCCCTCTGCAGATGGGCCCTTCCCACAGTGGGCACTGCTCATCGCTCAGGCTCTGGCTCTGTAGCAGATGAGGATGTGGCTCCCCTTAATGCCAGGAGAGGGCTGAATGCAGGAAGCGAGGACAGAGTTGACAGGGAAGTGACTGCAGAGAGGTGCAGGAAGAGAAAGCTTCTGAGCAAACACTTGAGGGGGCAGAAGAGCGGAGCAGCCTCTGCGTTGCAGCTGGTGTCAGTGCCAGACGTGATCAGTGCTGTTTCTCTGGGCAGGAGCTGTACCAGCTCTCCAAGGAGAAGGCTGATTTCAATGTTACAGCTGGGGAGGAAGATGAGTCCACAGCTGGCAGCAGTGGAGAGAATGATGGGAATTCCAGGTCTTCCACACCTCACAGCAGTATTAAGAGTCCCCCAAGCAAGTCACCTGCAAAAGCCCAGAAGGCAGAAGGTAAGATGATGGTGCTTTTAGGAAGGGGCCTGGGGCTGTGTCCTCTGTGCTTGGGGCAGGCTGGCTCTGGGTCTTTGCCTTCTTGATGATCCCACCTTTCACGTGGATCTCAGGGATAATGGGCAAAGCTGTTCAGATCCTTGGTTTGGCCCAGTATGAAGTGAGTTAGCCACAGCTCTGAGATGTCCTGCGATTGGGAAAAGATGGATGGAAGCAGCTCAGATGATGCTGTTCAGGTCGGTGATCCCTGTTCTCAATTCTGCAGGTCACAGTCTTTGGTGTGAGATTGTTGGCCATGAGCCAATGTTTAATTTGATTTGGATGGAATTCAGGTGTTCAAAGGGACGTGTGGCTGGAGGTGATTTCCAGGTGAATGGAGCTGGAACATTGAGCAGTTTCACAGAGGGCAGGTGGCAGCAGCAGCCTGGCAATGGGGCAGGAGGCTGCCCCACACCAGTGCCAGTAGAAAAACATGTGACTAGTGACAGTAATGCAGGGATTTCCCAGAAACAGGGGAGGAAACTTTTCCCTTCTGCTCTTTACTCTCTCCCCCAACGTTAATACACAACCAGGATCTGGACAGAGCACACGCACGAGCCAAATTTCTGTTTTTAGAGAGCAAAGGAGTCATTGCATCCCCTGAGAAATCCCCGGAGAAACGAGGGGAGAAGAGAAAAGCATCCGAGATGGAGGACAACGGAAAAAAGGTACAGGACAGCGCCCAGGGCGGGCTGGGGGGAGGCTGAGGCAGCTGTTGTCCGTTCACTTCCCTTCCAAGGAACGTTTTTGCCCAGGCTCTGCTTTCCTTCCCCCTCAGCAGCCACTGCTGGACATTTTCACGGGGGTGAAGCTCTACCTGGCGCCCTCGGTGAAGGACTTTGCCCGAATCCGCCGCTACTTCATCGCCTTCGACGGGGACCTGGTGGAGGAGTTCGACACGGCCTCGGCCACGCACGTGATCGGGGACACAGAGGACAACCCCGGGGCGCAGCGGGTGACGCCCAGGTGGATCTGGGAGTGCATCCGCAAGCGCAGGCTGGTGGCCCCGTGCTAGCACACAACACCTGCGGACAGGGAGGGGGAGGCTCCTCCGTGGAGGTGTGGATAGAAGGGAAACGCCCTCAGAAGTAGCTCCGGAGATCCAGAGGAACCCCATGGAATGAATTAAAAAAAGTTCTCTCTGAACTGCTGAACCCGTTTTCCTGCCCGTACTGTAGACCACCGCCCTTATCCAGGTGCTGGTTTAGTCTCCTGGGGTTTTTAAAGTTTGGGTATTTTTATAGATAAAGAAATAAAACTGAAGCAGCTTCTCCTTTGCTGTCAGGACTTACTTTCCAAAGGTTCTTCTCTTCCTGTTCAGGAACGCAGACCAGCAGCTCCACGGGACTCTTGGCTGTGGTGCCAAGGTCATTGGTGTTGTCAGGTAATTTTTTTTCCCCTCCACCTCTTCTGCACCCCCCACTAAGAACATTTAAACACCTGGCTGAGATTCAGCAGTAGCTGTAGGATCTCTGCTTGTAACAGTCAGAAACAAAGTTAACTAAATCACATTTCAACTTTATTACAAAATTATAAACCAAACTTCTGTACCAAACTAGTAAGTTTAACTGTCATAGTACCAGAGGATTTAATAGTGAATAACATGCCCTTTCAAGTAGAATATTAACTTTTAAACTCTTTAAACAATGTACAGTGTACATAAAGCACATAAATATTTCCATTTACTTTATTAGTTCAGAACATTATATTCCTTTGGATCATTAATCAGTTTCCTCCAGGTTATTTTCCTTTAAGAACAACTCACTCATATCCATAAGTAGAGAATCCATTTCTCCAAGGGAAACAAGAAGAGTCCTCCCTTCACAAAGCACATTTTGGAGTCACAGGGTGGGTGGATCTTCTCATCCCTAAAACTGCAGGAATCCACCTGCAGCTTGATTTATCTGCTGTAGAAAATAAGCCTGCCCTCTACAAGGAAAAGTACATCTATCCATAAGGGAATCATCTTCTTCCTGCTCAATTCCCCCAGCCCTGAGTTTATTGAAAAATGGTAACATGAATTTTCACAGTGAATTTCCTAACTGAGGCTGTTCAGTACTTTTTGTATTCCTGCAGCTCTTGGAGGTCCCTGTGCCCTCTCCAGAGCAAACAGAGTCACTTCTTACCTGCCCTTTTCTCTGTCATCATGCATTGACTTGTTCAGTTTGTTCACATGATGGATCTGTTAAACCTTAAGTCAAAGATTAAAGAACAGCCTGACCTGGGACAGCTACAACTCAGAATGCTGAGTTCAGTGAGCTGCACCAGTTTTGTGGAGCTCTGAGCCCACCTCAGTGAGAAATCCATGGCTCTGCTGCCCTCCTGAGCCCTGGATTTCTCATCTCGGGAGCTGTTTTGGCTGCAGCTCCCTGCAGCTGAGCTGCTGCTCCTGGCAGCGTCCCTGCTCAGAACACACGGTCAGTGCGCTGTTGCCATCACTCCCCCTGCACTGGAGCTTTGGTGCTGTCCCTGCAGCTGCACTCAGGAGCTGTGAGGGGACTCAGGGGGTCTGTGCTGTTCTCGGGCTGAACACGGCCCCATCCCCTCCCCGGAGCAGCCAGGAAAGCTCTGCCCTGCACTGGGGGCACCCCGCTGCTGAGGCTTGGCTGTGGTGCCCTGGATGCCTGCAGGCCACTGAGGGGACAATTCACCAGTTACAATCACCTCCAGCAAGAACTGCCAGGCTTCTCCAGCTGAACACATGGAGAGCTGTCAGGGACCACGCCACAGCCCCTGTCCCCACCCTCACCAGCAGAAAGGAGATAATTGCCTTTGATAAGCCGTGGAAGGTAACAGAAATGTAAAACTCAGCCCTGGGGAGGATGGGGGAAGCTGATCTGCAGTGGAGATTGCTCATGGATCCAAGAGATGATTCCCTTCTGAAAAAAGAAAAAGTCACCTGTACTTATATATGATTGTGTAGCAGTGGAGTCGTCACTCCGGTGCAGCTCTGTGATTTCCTCACTGAACCCCGGCAGACTCGAGCCTCGGATTTGTAACTCAGCAAGTGGGGGCAGCTCAGTTTGAGCCCCACCTCTGGCACGTGCTGTGAAGTCAAAGTAGACAAAATCAAACCAGAAGCCTCCCTCTGGCACAGAATCAAGAACCCAGCACACAGCGCAAGGCTGAGCCTTCCCAGCCTCCCTCCCCAACAGTTCTCAATGATACAAAGACAACCTTGATATGAAATCTCACATTTTCCCACAATTGCACTAGGCTGGAATTCGGGAAAGCAGGGGCGGTCTGCCCATCCTGCAAGCACAACAATTTTACATTAAATTAAAAATGAAAGCAACATTAACAAGCACAGTGACATTGCAATCTTCAAAAATCAACTTGTTGCTGGGCGTAGCCTGAGCAGCAAAACAAAGGACACTTTTTGAGACCCCAGTTCACTTTATTATTCAGAGGAAAACACAAAGCCTCTGGAGCTGGTCTTCCTGGTGGAAAGCCGGGCATCCATCTGTCCTTAAATTATCCTAGGATGGAGGCGGTTAATGATTGCTGGCAATGAGCTCCACGGAGTCCAGGCACTGTGGTGTAAAGCACGATGGCGGCATGAGCAGAGTCGGGCATGGCTTGAGCAGAGCAGCGTTCCCCTGGCCTCCTCCTTCCCTCCCTTGCAGCGGGGCCATGCTCATCTCCAAGGTGACTACCGGCAGCGATGTTGGCCCCTTCCCTAAGAGCACTGAGGCTTTAAGGCACAGCAGCCCCGAGCCCAGAGCCCCCTTTATGTCCTGAAGACGTGCACGGCCCTGATGACGTACTGGCGGCAGATGGGGCACTCGCTCATGCGCTTCCCGCACTTGGTGCACGTCACCATGTGCCCACACTCCAGCAGCACACAGTCGATGGCAGCGTCCATGCAGATCCTGCACAGGTTGTCCTCCGTGCTGGGGGGCCCCGCAGCACCTGCGGGACAGGAGAGCACCCATGGGTCACACAGAGGGAGGTGGTGGTGCGATCACAGATGGCTCTGCCCCAGGGATTCCCTAAGGGACGAGGTCTGCAAGGGAATTCCCCTTGTGGCTGCTCCATCGGCTGGCAGGGAGCAGTTTTGGCTTTTGCACAGCAGTTTCTGTGAGATGGAAACAGGGATCACTGAGGTTCTCAGTGATGAGGCAAATTAAGCAACACGGGTCTCTCTTCCCAAGTAACAGCACAAGAGGAAATTACCTCAGGTTGTGCCAGAAAGTTTAGATAGAAATTTTTCCTGCTATCCATTTCCAAAAGGGTTGTCAAGCTCTAAACAGGCTGCTCAGGGCAGTGGTGGCATAAACAACCCTGAGGGGGGTTAAAAGCCATGCAGATGTGGCATCTGGGGACATGGTTTAGGGGTGGCCTTGGCAGTGCTGGTTGGACTGGATCCTGGAGGGTTTTTCCCAATAAACAACTCCATGATTAAGGATCTCACTCACCAGGTTGATCGTCGGTGTCCAAAACTGCAACACAAGAAGAGAGGGATTTGGTGAGAATATGAAAAGCTGGGAGAGCGGTGTTAGCAGGCAGGGGCTGAAAGCCTGAGGGAGTTGCTAAACCAAAACTGCTTTTTGCTGATCACCATGGCAGGCTCAGGCTGGGCTCTGATCGGGACAGGTTCAACAACTGACAAGAACTTTCTCCCACACTGAGCTTGCAGAACAGTTCAAGATTCCCAGAGATAAGGGATCCAAAGGGATGTCTCAATTTTTAAGACAGCCTTGGAATGTCTGCAGTTTGGCTCCCCAGTGCTGCACCTGCAGCAGCCCCTTGTGCCAGTTCCTCTGCTGTTACACAACCACCAAGTGACTGAACACACAGAGTGAGTGAGAGAAAAGGATAAATTGCATCAAAAGCACAAGGTAATGAAAGAATATAACCCCAAAGCTGCTGTCTTAAATCTTGGATCACCCACAGAAGACAAAGCCTAGAGAGATGTGTTTAAGAAAACACCACTTTGGACAGCACTGAGAAACAAATGTATGAAACCAAAGTGCTAAAGTAAGTTTCTCGCGGAAGTAATTTACAAATGTGGGTCTTTTTTAAGAAATCCCCTGGAGGTGCAAACTGGCACCTGGAAAATCAAGCCAGATATATTCTCCATGCACCTGTGTCCCCTCACAGCCACCTGCGCAGGCCCAGCACGTGCAGCAGGAACACTGGTGAGAGTGAAACCCAGCTACCCACAGCTGGGCAGCCCTGGGAGCCACTGCTCTGAGCACATGTCCTCAATCTCCCAGCTGCTCTCTGGCGGCAGCTTCCTGCCTGGGCAGGGCTTTGCCAGGACCACGAGCTGAGGGATAAGAGCTCAGCACATCCAGTCGTGTCCAGCCACCCACCAGCTGCTGTGAGAGTGAGACAGTGCCCAATGGGATCCTGTTGGCATGCACAGCACCAAGGGTGAAGGATGCACAGCCCCTGAACTCTCTCCTCAAACAGCAAGGAGTGCTGAGCAGAGCTCAGCTCCTTTCACTCTGTACAAGACACCCCCTCCTTCCTCCTCGCTTTGCTGCACCAGAAATGTAAGGTAAGTTCTATTTCCTCGTACAGCTGTCCGTAAAAAGGCTAAACCTGGAGAACAGGCACATGTTTGCCAAGTTTCTTACCCAGATGCTGAAGGTCCTTCTCTCTGTAGAGGCGAGTGACCCTCTCCAGCAGCTCCCACTTCTCACAGCAGCCTTTGTAGTTGACGAAGTTGCGGGCGAGGATTTCCTTCAGCTGCCGCACGGAGAGCGCGTTGATGTCCCCGACGCTCGTCAGGTCGGACAGGGAGGCCTTCCTGCCCAGCACCAGATTATCCTCGGAGTCACTAGACTGGGAGGGAGCAAAGACACAATCATTCTTGCCCTCAACACCTTGAACTATGATTTCAATCAACTTTTTCTATCAACTTTCAGCGTGTGCGTTAGCAGGAGTTCAGGTCTGGATGTACAGAGAAGTGGCTGCTCTGAATTCGTCTATCAGAAACACAAATCTTGAGATAGAACCCAATAATTTCTGCTATGGTGTCCAAGTGACACCAGTTCTTTCTGCCCGTGGAGGACAAGATGATGCCACGGGTTTGGCCAGTCTCAGTTACTGTTCACCTCTGGTAGCAAATCCAGCCCAGGAAACCTGGGATTCCCTGTCCCTGGTGTTCCCTTCCGTTCCAGGACACACAAACCTCTATCTCATCCTCTGCTGCTGCTTCTTCTGCTGCATTCTCAGCTGCTGTTCCACAGGCTGGGCTCGGAGGCACGTGACCATTGGCCTGGAAGAGGAAATAAAGCTTTCACCAGCTGTGGGTTTCTGGAAGGAGATCAACTCCAGGGCAGTGTCGCTGCTGTCCCTGAGCTCTGCAAGGACACGGGCAGGACAAGGCACAAGCCAGGCACACTCACAGAGGGTTCTCCCTGTGCAGCACTCACACAAAGGAGCACTTGCTGAAGCTGAACCTTGAGAGCCCCAGCACAGAACTCCAGGCTGGATCAGACCAGATCTGCACACCAAATCTGTACGTGTCTATCTGCAGTCCTTCCCTGAGGGCCACACTGCGCTGTGACAGAGCTCTCAGTGCAAGGCTCTGCAGAACCCTCCTCTAACAGAGCTCAGCTCCTCAGTGACCAGGCAAACACCTCCTCAGGTGGGGTCTGCAGTGGGCAAACAGGGGACTCCGAGTGAGGGAGCAGCAGCGACAGAGCTGGAGAAGAAACGCTGAGCAGCTGCTCTGAACGCTCGATCAAATGAGCAGTGTCATTGCAGCTGACTCACCCCCAGCAGCCACTGCTCCCTCCGGTTTCCTACTGACAAAGAGACTCTAATGTTACCATCCCACTGATCCAAGTGGGGACTTGTTCATATTTACAGAGCCCGAGAGTAACAATCAGGAACAAAGAGCCTGAACTGCAGCAGGATGTCATGCAAGTCCAGACTAGAAGCTGAAATGTATCACGGGGCAGCGAGGGAAGACAGCAGAGCGGGTTAAAACTGGAAAACCAAGGAATGAAAATGCCTTTTAATGATTTGTAAAAAAGACTCTCCCAGGAGAACTCTTCTTTTGAACTAGATATATCTGCTGAGGAAGCAGAAGGTACACACATTTTCACAGCTCTGGCCCACGGGGAACTGAATACACCCATTAACTTTGTAATAGGACAAGGAGCAGATGTCAAACACTGAGTAAACTTTCCTTAGCAGAGAGGAGAAAGACAAACAAAGCGAGGTCAATAAAAAATAATTAAGCTCAAATGCCACTGCCAAGGTTCATCAGAACTGCAAGTTCATAATAAACCAAGACTCAACACCAGACTCGGGGTTTGTCTTCTATTGATCTGAGTGCAGGAGACACCAAAAACCTCACACACCCCCCAACACCTCTGATCAGTTCCAGCTCCAAAACTACTTCAGACTGTGCTTGTTATCTGGCACAGGAGTTAAAGAACAGTATCACCCACTTAATTACACCTACAGACACCTGCCAGAAACCATCAGCAAGTACCAAAGGAAGCAGTCACAGGAGCATCTTGTAGCAATGGAAGTATGGACCAGAGCACCAGAGAAAACACACCCAAAAGCACTGATGATGTTCTGAGAGTGAACACTCGATATATTCAGCACTGCCCACCAAATTCAAGTCCATAAGGAATGGCACAGTGAAGTTACTGACAGCAACTCATGGCTTTACACAGCAAAAGCACATGCAACATCCTAGCAGTTGATCCAAAACCAGAGATGAATGAGATTGCATAAGATGTTTGTGGCCAGAGACTGTACCTGTTGGTGTTCCTGAGCTTCTGAACTTGAGATGGGATCTGCAGACACTGAGGACTCATCGTGTGAGGTAGGAGAGGCCGGGTTGGCTGGGGGGTGACTCACAAAGTCTTGCTGTCCAGGGGCACTGGTATTAAATGTGTTTGTTCTTATCTGATCTTCCTGGGTAATTGCAAGCTGCTGGCCAAGGATCAGGAATACCAGGTCCTCCTTTTCACGACAGAACTCCGTGGAAATCTCATGGAGCGCCAAGTAATCCCGCAGATCCTTCACCTTCATCTTGATCAGCTCCTCCCGCTGAAAAGCCGTGGCTCGGAAGCGCTGGCAGAGGTGGCAGAGCAGGGGCCCACCCTCGGGCTGGTTTGAGCAGGACGTGCAAAAGTTCTTCTTACAGTCCAGGCAGATGTGCTGGGGAAGAGAGGGGAAGCAATCAGAGCCAGCCCGCGCCCTGCGCCCGCAGCACTTCCCTCCCGGCTGCGGCTGCTCTCAAAGCACAACCAAAACCTTCCAGTCCATGAAAAAGCGCCAAGGTTTGCACACTTTTTGGCAACCCACGTCCCTAGAGGAGGAAAAGGATTGATCCCCGAGCAATCAGCAGGTTCCTCAGTTCTTAGAGAAGCCCCATTCCCACTCCATTTACCCAGAATGAAATGTGATATCCTGACAAGATTCCCTCACACGACAGGAATCTTCTGCACCTGCTCATGCAGCTTAAGCCAAAGGAAATCAGGAGATTGAGGCAGCAGACATGTAAGTGAATTGCAGCTAGTTGTGCACATTGTTCTGTGCATTAGGAAGCTCCAGCATTGATGGGAACTATTTAAAAACATTTTCTTTCACAAATACCTGCTATGAATGACCTTTCACCCCCTTTTTTTTCCCCACCAATTTGCTGCAATCACGGAATGAATCTTTGTTTTGCCATAAGAGGGACAGGGAACAGAAAGGTCTCACAGTCATCAAAGAATCTGACATTTATTTATACAAAAAATAACTTATTTTGAAAACAATACGCTTACTTTATACCAGACAGTGCTGGACAGAAAGTGTTGGAAGCAGTTTTGGAAATATTATGTCCCAGACAGTTAAAAACGTTACTGATTAAATGCTGTTGTTAAATGTTTGTATTTGATACTCTTCAGATCTGTCAACTCAGGGCTTGATTCCCAGCAGTTCCAAGCACTCACAGTCCATGCTGACTTCTGCAGAAACTTGACTGCTCAACCCTTTGGAAAGGCAAGTTCTACATTTAGAATAGGAATAGCAGCAGAACAGCCACGTTACGTGCCTGCTGAAAAGTCCTGAGGGAAGAAAGAAGTGGTTTCAGTGCTGGTTAAAAATGTTCATTCACAGCCTCAGAGAAACCAAGCGCCTCTGTGAAATCCTGACATCCTGATCCTTCAGAGCTGTGCAAGGAAAAACACACAGGTGGAGCTGAAGAAGTAATAAATGCAAACTCAAAGACAAAAAACTGGTTTATGAACTGCTCTAGTGATTGAAGAACATCCCAGCTGAAAGAAAGCAGATGCTGCTCGTGTTTTACAGGGTGTAAATACACAGTTTGCTTACAAAAGCTCTTTCTGATGCCCTTTTCAGCCTGGAAACATCCCTGCTCCCCACCTAACACCTCAGGCCTCTCGTTTACAGCCTGTACTACTCTCACAGTGACACTTTCTGGAAAAATTCCCCACTTCCTGCTCAAGCATTTTAAGACATGAAAATTTCTGCCCGAGAGAAACTCTTGAAACCTCATCTCAAAACTGCTGTTTGGGGGCCTGCCAAGGACAAATGACTTTCACCAATCACAAAGCAAGGCAGGAAGGGCAATTTCCACAGAACATCCAGTTTGGAGGAGTTTTCCTTAACTTCATCACCACAGAAAAAAAATTAGTGCATAATTGACTCTTTGTGACCCTGTGATTGCAGGAGCAATCCTGTTCCTCGGGAAATTTGCAGGGCAGAGACAGGAACTCATGGCTGTGTGTGCCTGGAGCAGGGGAACAAAACAAATCCACAAAGGCAGAGAAGTGGAAAATAAACCCTGTTGGTAACACTTGCCCTCTGACTCCCCCATGGGAGCAATCAGAAGAATTGAGATTAAAAAACCCCAACAACACAAACACTGCATTAAACAACCCAAAACCCCAAAGCAGCCCCGCTTTTCTCTGGCAGGGGAAGCCTCCCCACGCCCTGCAGGTTGCCAAACTGGCCCCAGAGGGAACCCCTGTATTGCCAGGGACCTTCCAGCAGCCAGAAAACCTCTACTTGGGGACTCTTACCTCAAGGTATCACAAAGCAAGCATAGCACAAGGGCTGTTCCATCAAACACGTCCTTGCAATTGAGAGAATGCTGCCTCAGTTATCAGAGGATACATTCGGGAAGTGAAAACAAACCCAGGCACATCTCTGATGTAGCAGTTCAGCACCAGGATTTATCTTCAGAGAAAAAAACCCCTCCCCAGCCTGTATCTGAGCACTGAGGTTTAAACATGGGCATTTTGGCTGCACCTCAGCATCAAGCACATCTTAGAGCTTCACTGAACGCTGACTGAAAGGGCAGTGATTCAGGGCACCGCGTTCTTCAGAAGGATTAGTTTCAAATGTTGTTGTACATTAAAACTTTGCTAAAAGGTCAGGCCACATCTGACTGCTGCTCCCTGACAGCACAGTCAGCATGGTCAGACAGCCCTGAAATGCTTCACCTGCGGGGTTTTGTTGGTTTGTTAGGTTTGGGTTTCTTTAAAGCGATCTAGGCTATCCTTATGGTCACCAGCGCAGAAGGAATTAATTTTTATCCACTTTATTTCAGAATAAACATTAACTGGACACTGGAGTTCAAAGGTGCTGGCTCTCCCAGGAGAGAATGCAGTTTTCCATGCTGTCCTAGCAGCACAGTGAGATTTCCTACACTTCTCCCTCCATAGCAACAGCTCTGAGGAATCAGCACAGCTCACAAACACCAGTGATGCTTTCAGCTCGCTCAGAGAGCTGGTGGCTGAGCTCTGGCAGCCCCTCCTGCAGCACCGGGCTCCAGCCACTCCCAGAGATCACTGCCCAGGAGCTGGGGCAGCAGGAAGGTGGGAGGAGGTTTGGGAGCCCCTTTGGAATATAGAATGAAAACCTCAGACTCAATTTCCCTGACAGCCTGGAGCGGGAGCTCAGGTACAGACACCAGATCCCACAGGAAAAGGGGGAAGCTGCTGAGGGCAGGAATGTTTTCAACAACTTTAGCAGATCCTCTACAATTTGTGCAGCAGGGCTTTCCCTCTCCCCAGTAAGAGCTCACCTGGAGCCCTTGATGGCTCTGTACGAGGCACTGCTCTTACAGGTATTTAGGAGATACTGGGGAAATCAGGGCTGTGGTTCTGCTCTTGAGCTCACAACTGCCTGAAATGGTTTCATTTCAGAATTATCTCCATCCACTCTTTGCAACCATGCCCAGCAGCAAGTGCTGGGTCCAGGGTAACTCTCCACAAGCATTTGGAGAGTTGTCCACACGTGGCTGAATGAGGACAATGTCAAAGACAACACTACAGGGTCACGAGCAGCCCCAACATCCCTGTTGTGCAGGGAGTAGAAAGCAGCAGCTCTGCCAAGACTCACCATTCCTCAGACGTGTGTCCTCATGCATAAATTAAAAAGTGTAAGGAGAACCAATTTATGAACTTTCCCAGATAATCTAAAAGGGCTGTGGGCAGGTTTCACCATTATTTTTAAATTTTCACATTCTTAAGTTCAGTAACTATAGATCAGACACTTCTTAAGCCACAGAGTGTGTACACAGAACAATTTTCCTGACTGGAACATTTTCAAGCAGCATTAAAGGACCCACCATGTCCAAATAATGCCCCAGGCACAGCTGGCTGTCGAATTAAGTCTTGTTGTACCAATTATTTTGGCATTTATATACCCACAAATCAAGTTTACAAGTCAGATAAAATAGATTTGGGTTTGGTTTGGAGCTATTTTTGCTCAGCAGTTTTACACACACCCTCAAAAAACTTCACTAGCTTTTAGACTGAGCAACAATAGCTTGGAAAACAGGCAGGCAGATCTTCCTTTACTGAAAGCACAAACATCATTAAACTTCTTGCCACAATATTTATTTTTAAAGGACATTAGTGTTTTTAAATAAGAAATTTACTAACTCATGTTCAAGTTAATGCACCTTTTAGTGATTGTCAGCAGCTTGGCTTTCTCCTTGAGGAAATCTGCTGAAGGATTTCCAGTCCCATTAACGATGCCTGTTAATTGTGACAGAATGACTGAGGAGCCAGAACCAAGGTGAGCTGTCGTCTCCCTGTGGAACGTCCTCAGATGCGAGGGTAAGTGTAAAACGTGTCTGGAATGAAATGAAGGCAGTGCCCCTGGCAGGGCAGGCTCTGGACTCACCTTGCTGGAGGAGCTGTCGAAGTGCACGCCACAGGCTTTGCAGCTCTGTTCAGAAGCAGTGGGAGAGGGGAAGGAGCTGAAGCCGGGGTTGGAATAGGCCTGGGCTCGAGCCGCTGGCGGAGGCTGCATCTCCTCGGGGGAGCCATCCACACAGAACCAGTTACAGCAGCTCGCCCACATGGTACCTGCCAGGGAAAAGAGCGTCACACGTGGCAGGGACACAGGCTGGCAGCTGAGGGGACAGCAAAGCAGGACATGCAGGCCAACTGCCCAGCCGTGGGTCACTTCTAACAGCACTCGGTCAGTTCTGATCCTTCCTCTGTCCCGCATGATGCAGCTTCGGTGAGAAGGGACAAATAAAGATCAAGAGAACTTTATTACTAAAACTTCGTAGAGTTAAGAGACTACAATGAAGATAAGATAAAATTTATGTTCCACTTGGCTATATCAGATTTTGAGATTGCTGTAACAGGCTGTTTCTATTTCACATAAGCTGTAATACTTATCAGGACGTAATAATGCGTCAGGAAAAGAACACAAAAGCTCAAATTATACAGCACAGAACAGTTAAATAAAAGCAGCAGCAGGATCATAGATGGCTCAGCTTTATCCTAAATCCCTCTACAGATTTACAGCTACAAATCCAAAAAGATAAAATAAAAGCAAGGACAGCCGAGCCACTGATTTCACACACTGCAGTTCTCAGCTGAATTTACAGCATTGCAAGGCTGAATCATCACACAGCAGGTCAATGTCAGTAATGTAAGAAAATCAAATACTGCCTTTGGTAATTTGCTTGGGAAAACAACTGCAGCCGAGACACAAAATCACTTGTTTATTTCTTCAAGTCAAATTTTGTATGTATACACACATATATACACACACACTTACTAAAAATCCTAACACAGTCCAGTGCAAAATGCTCAGTTCCAAAGTCTTCTCAGACCACCTCTGCTGCAGTATTCCAGAAATACGCCGCTATAAACTTGCTTTTGGGAGTTTACAAAGAAGTCTGAATTCATCTGGGCATTCAGTTTCTGGAGCACACACCATGTGTCATCACTTACGGGCAAACTGAATACAAATTGCCTCCTCTGCATTTCTGCTCTCACATGGGAGTTCCTGAACGGTTTCTTTTATGTCTTAAAAATCAGCTCCCTCACTGACAGTGTTCAGCAACTGCTTGATTTTATAAACTTCTGGAAATAAAACATCTCTCAGCTGCACAGCCAATTCATTGCTTTTTACTCAGCAAGTATTGCCAGTGTGAAACTCCAGATTCCCAAGGGAACGGGGCTGGTATGAATCCTAAAGGTTATTGGGTATAATACGTTCTTTTTTTTAAGCAGTGCTAAATCTTTGGGGCTGATGTACTTGAATTGGGAAGCTTTTTCACTCTGGTGCTGTTCCAGTATCTGTTGCTTTAGCAGCATCTTTAATCCTTTCAAAACCTGGCTGAATTTGGCTGGTTGGAGTCCCTGCTGTCCTGGACACATCCTTTCAAACCCCAGAGTGTGAGCCCAGCCAGGAGCCCTCCCTGCAGGCTCAGCACATTGTTTAAGGGCAAATCTACACATTCACACCATGGATCGGTGCTGTGGCTGACGTGCTCATCGCTGCAGTGGAAATGACACTCGGGCTGGCAACCACATCTCAATAAATAGTGTGGATTGCACTTCGGCTGGAAATGAGATCCCAATAAATACATGGAGGAAAGCACTGCACGCACAGAAATAACCTTTCATCCATCCGTATTAGCTTTGCCCTGCAAATCAAACAGGCACTTAGGTGGCACACATAAAAGAAACAATTACCCTTTTTCTCTCTGCACGTTAATTTCCAAGCTCTCTGCCCCACTCAGAAGTTAACAGCCTTTCTTTTGCAAAAATACAGGATTTCTACTTGGAATCACGCTCTTTGGAGCTTTAATTCGTTCCAAGGAATCACAAATCTAAACAACATGAAAGCTGCACAGTGCAACAAGCATTCACAGCCTCCACAGCAGTGGAAAACTGCGTCCAGAGTTCAGCTCCCTTCCTGTTTCAAGGACCCCTGTGAGCTGAAGGCCACCCACGATAACAGAATACACAAACGCTACTGCCTGCCCCCAAAAGCTTTGTTTTCTTAAAAAAGACAGCCTACTAATTCACTCTGGAACATTGCAACATGTCAAACACTGGGAAGAAAAACACAAGGCAGCGCACAAACTGGGATAAAATAAGACAGAGCTCAGCATTCAGCTGGGGTTGTAGCTCTGTGATTGCCAGGAATTAAAAGGCCAACAAAAAGCTCAGATGTTGCTTCAGAAGAACATTAATCCTGCTCAACTACAAAAGCATTGAAGGGAAATGCCCATAAACAAACAACTTAACAACCAGGACTGTCCTCTGACCTGTAACATTTTTCCAAAGGTATCTGTTCTTGAATAGAAAGGAGCATGCATGTAAAACACCTCTGTAGCTGCCTACAGCTGCACTAAGACAGCAGCAAGAAATACAGGTCGGATTCAGCAGCTGCTTCAAGAGGGATTTTCCATTGTTCTGGACAGGATTAGCTTTAGAGCCAAGGAAATGAGCACTGCCGCTGGTGGAGGACTCCAAGTTACAAGCAGAATGCCTCAGTGGAATTTCAGGATGACAATCTCCTCGATAACTCTACAATGTTTGTTACGGCAAAATGAGTCCCTTATTTATTCTGTTACCTGTTTGGAGGTACGTGGTCAGCACAGTTCAGGAACTGCTCATTTCCCTGATGGATGGATGTTACAGATGTGGCAGCCTGAGGGTCAGAACCAGAGCACAAATCCTGCCAATCCCCTGCAAAGGAGCTGCTGTTCTCCACCCAAGGAGCTCCACAGCTACACCAAAGTGACAGATTAAATGCCCCGACAAAAAAAAAACACCCAGTGGAAAGAGCTACTTCTGTGTTGTGCTCCAGGGCTGGGAAAATATTTACAGTAACTTGGCTAATAACAGCGTGACAGCTTGGAAAACTTAATGACAGCATGGATTTCAGGAATTCTCGAGGAACATCTTGAATAAAAGATGTGGATTTACTGGCACAGCTGACATCACAGGCACTACTGATAGCAGCATTATCCTTGGACAAGGTGCCTGCACTGCCTCATGGAGCCACAGAAACGACTGCTCGAGCCACGCAGCTGAGCTGGGTTTGGCAAACTGGGAGCTCCATGGCAGGCACCCAGCAGAGACTGCTGGCAGCCAAAAACCACCTGCCCTAAATCCCAAGTGCACGTTGTGCTTGGAGCATCTGCCAGGGCAAAGGGAGAGGGAGTTTCATCAAGGGCGGAGACACAAGATCAAACAGTCTATCCCGGACCTGCAAACACACCCACCCACACGGCAATCAGCACCTCGGGAAGAGGGGGGCTCATCCTCTTTCTTCAGCTGCTTTAAGGAAAGCCAGGAGAAATCCAGTAAATGGCAGGGAGGTGCTTGGCATGGACAAAGTGGTGCCAGCACTCCACCACGCTCTGCTGGACTGCGTTTATTGACTTGATTATTTATTTTTCCAGTATGGAGCTGTGCATGGCATGAGTCTCTTCACTGGATTTAAATAGTCAAGTGAAATTAATTTCATCACTGGTTCATTAACACGTTCTACACAACGCCACAAGTTCTGCATTAATTTAATTCTGAAGAAAATATCAGTGATGTCAAAGTTTTCCTCCCAAACATAGTTGGGAGACGGGATTCATAATGCAGGTCTGGATTCTTATACTTTCCATCTTCATTTAAAAAGTGTTTGAACTCAAGTTCTCAGTCTACATGCAATATCACTGCCATAACCTTGCTAGCTGGAGTATCAGGGATCACAGCCTCCACACAGGTTTAATTACACACGCTGTTTGGATTTCATCAAAGGGTAGGCTGTGGCTGCAGAGGGAAACTGTGGTTTATGTTTGAATATAAACCCTGCCTTTATTTTCCTAAGGGTACAAACAACAAGGGACTAGAGCAAGCAAAGGAACATGTCAGAATCAATGAGCTTCCAGCTCTGTATAATAAAGCTCTCGAGGACTGGGCCTGGCTCCTTTTCGTGACTGCTCAGGAATTCAGCAGCTGGAATGCTGCAGCACCAAGGAGACATTTGAATCAAGGGATTAAAAGGAACTGAGCTCCCAGAAGCAGCTGATTTTACTCCCACATGAGGAGAAACCACAGCAGCAAGTATTTCTGCTCCTGAGAGGCCTTTAACCACTGGAACAGCAGGGCTGATGACCCTCGAGGCTACTGCAGATGGAGCTGGGTGCCAAAAAGGGAGGGAGATGCAAGAGAGCAGCTTTGCCAGGGCCGGCTTCCCCGCGGTGCTGTTTGCTCATCAGCCCCAAGAGCTGCCCTCACACCTCCTCTGCTCACCACAATGAGCTGCGTTTCCATCAGCTCCCTGGAACACCCAGCTCCTCTCTGCCCCTCATCCACTGACAGACACCCTCCTTCCCACTTCAGAACCTTCTTAGGGCCTTCAGAACCTGCAGTGAGCAGCCACAGATGCTCTACAACAACACAGGTCCGACCTGGACACACACGCTGTGTGTCCGCCTCAACACCGGTAAGACAACTTTCAACACAACACACCAACCCTGGGATAATGCTGATCATAAAATCATTCACTCTTGCCACTTATAACAGCTTGAAGATCAAGGAAATTGTTCAGGAGGCCAGAAGAAGGCTTTTAAATACTCATGTATTGATAGTTCACTTTTAAAATTACTGGTTTTGTTATTAATCCATGCTGTAGCCCCTGCAAAATGAATCAGATCTCACTTTGATGAACGCTGTTTGAAATGGTTGAGGGATTTAATGAGTTAACCACCTTGGTGCCCCATTAACAGTGCTCACAGTGCTCATTAACAGTGCAATTACACAATTGCTCATTGTTACAATTTACTACCTTTTTTTTTTTATTACAACAAACCTGTACAGATAAGAAATGCCTTGCTAAAATTAGTTTCACTAATGACCTGCCACTTACAAACTGAATTCAGAGTTAGGTTGAAAAAAAAAAATCAGTATTTGCTTGATAACAGAGCTATACAATAATCTGCTCAAATGCCACTTATGCACAAAGTATTATTTTTATCAGCCTTTGTCCCAGGCACAGACCTGAATTATGATAAATGGGAGCAGCCATATGTTGGGACAGCTGGAAAAGTCAGCAAATGAGCCACTTGCAGAAGGAACAAGGGAAGGAAGCAGGCTGCCAGTCTGAGCATGACATTTGCAGACGTGGAGTCTCAATCAGTACAGAGCAGGAGAAAAGGAAAAGATGGGACACAAACCTCTCACAAGGAATGTACATCTAAATTACTGTATAAGATAACTGGACTGAGACTGTCAGATTTTTAGGCAGGGATAAGAAAAAATATGTTTATGAGTAAAGGTACTAATTCACCTATGCTCAAGGGGACAGCATGCACAGCTTGAAGAAATGAGTAAATAAATACCAGCACTGGATCCCAGCTAGAAACAGGAGTGTTCAGGTGGGGGAGGCACAAGAAATTGTGTTATGGAAGGAGGAAACCCTTTTCCATTTTGTTCTGTGCCTTCCAAAAGCCTGGAGACATTTCCCATCTCTAACCATCTAAATTTGCAACAGCAACAATCCTTACAAAGACAAATATTTAATTGCTCACCAGTCTGATCAGCAACTTTGATGTCAGTTTAAAACTCTTCAGGTGAGCCCCTGGTCAGCTACAAAGGCAGAGTGCTCAGGTCAGTCCGCACCGAGCGCTCAGAACAGGGTGTCCAGGATTTCTGTGTCCCCTTGGCTGCGATCCTGTGCATCCAGGAGTGTCTGTACTGCCGGGCACATCAGGGGATGCCCTTGAACAGCACCCACATCCTCACGTCCAGAGGCTGCCCAGAGCAGGTTGGCACCGGCACCCCATTCCGAACGCTGCCTACACTTTCCCCGTGGGATGCGCGCAGTCCCTGGCTGGAAGCGCAGTTTGCACCCGCCAGCAATAATCCATCTTCAGCCTCTCTTCAACACAGCTGCACCTGTGCTTCTCCACCCCGGAGATTCCTCCAAAAGCCTCTGTGTGTGGGCTCAGGAGCCTCGGCAGGCTCAGCAGGTCCCAACAATCCAGGCGGCAGCGGATCCCGGAGCGTGGCACACAGCTGGATTCGGCAGCGCCGCTGCTCCGAGCGTGCGAGCCCAAAGGAAGGGAACCTGGCCACGCACCAGCATTTTAATGAAGGAAGTGACATCCATTTACCACAGAGCAGAGAGTAAACAGGGCAGTCTGCTGGGGCAGGGTGCAAGGCAGAGCAGGAAAAAGCTGGAACGGGGCCACATGCGTTCAGCACAGCCACACACAGCTCTGCTGAAACGCCAGCGCCTTCAATTGCTGCTGAGCCCAGAGAAGCACCAAAAGTCACTTCCCACTTGCAAGGAAACCATCGTGCAGACAAAGCCCCTTTTATGCTGCCATAACCTGGTTTACATTGAGCTGACCATTTGCCAGGTAAGCCCTTGGAAAATTGGCTTAGCTGAGATGAAAATTACAAGTTCTTATATACACGACAAAAATCCAGCAGGTTTCCAAGAGCATTTTGCAGCTGTACCAATGCTTATCAGTACTCCCAGCAACACTTGATGCTGTTAAGGAGGTTTACAGACAGATCTCCACCCAAAATCCCACCAGCAGTGTTACAAGGACAAAGGTTCTCAGCTTCAAGCACTTCTTTGAAACTACAGAGCTGCAGTTCTCATTTGAAATGGAGAAAGCTGCTTTGGAAAGCTGTGGGATTTATAGAGCATTGCCCAGAAAGCTAATTCCAAAACAGACACCTTCTCACTTGACTCCCAGCTTTGCACCTGGAATTGCAAACTCAACTCTTGCCCACCTTCCCCCTCCTCTGCAGCACAGTAACACCAAATTTCCCATTTTATCCTGAGAAGCTTGGAAATCCTGTTTTGTAAGGAAGTGGTTACCTGAGGTGAGCATTATTTTAACATAAACTGTTTATTTTGACTCAAAGTTACATTTTATATATTGAAATATATTTAGACAAAAAGTTCTTTTTGCTATTAACTATAATTAGGTCTCCAGACATCTGCCAAGCTGGAAAATCAACTGCCTTTTTCCTTTGCAAGTCAGTGACATTCTTCCAGCAAGTTATCAGAAAACAAAACAAAGTGATTAATGAAATCATGTGATTTTAGAAAATTCTTTTTCTTACCCAATCAATCTCAATTCCTTAGTCCCATACCTGTTCCCAAGGGACAGACTGTGACCTCGGGCTTATCTCCCTCCCAGCTCTCCTGTTACGCTGAAAAACAATTCAAAAAGCTGCTGTGCTCTTTCAGACCGGTTTGATATTCATCAGCAAGGCTGAATTAAGTCAGTTGTAATTATAGCATGAACCAAGTCCGGAGGAGAAGAAAGGGGACTCTGGAGAAGCAAGATTCCAGAGTACTGCTTTGTCACCATTCCCAGCCTCCTGCATGGGTGGCTGTGTCTCTATCCTTGGTCTCACATCCAAAAGTACCACTGAAAGTGGAAGCTCTCAACCAAAAGAGCAAGGAGCAGTCCAGGAATCCTAGACTACCCCCTCCCAACTCAACCAGTCCTTTTCATTATGGAGAAAAAGGTCCATGCTGGATTTTTCTCTCCGTTCATTCCTATCCTCGCAGTTTTTCTTGAATCCAGCTGCATGGGTCACTGCTAAAACTGTAATTGCAATAGCTCACAATAAATTCTCAACGAAAACCTGAACATTTAAGTAACTGTGCAGCTTCCCTAACCAGCCCTACTCCAGGAAAGGTCCATCCTATCCAGATTTCATCCCAAAACCCACCTCGACCACTCTTCCATGACAGCCACGTGGCAACAGCTCGGGGAGGTTTCCTGGATCTGTGCCCACCTGGAAGCCAGAAAGTGACTCCAAAGGCACAGCAGGAGCTTTTCAGGGAGTCTTCCTCCTCCTCTCCATGCTACAAATACCTCCCTCTCTCAGCAAATTTTACAATGCCCAGAATAGAACCTTGCTGAAAATAAGTTCCTGCTGTGCTACAAAAGACTGCTGTGGAGTCAGTGACTTCAGTGTTTGGGTATTGCAAACAAACAGGAGCAGATCCACAGTTTAACCAGGGAACCGCTTGGAATCCCCTCTGCTGGAAGCTGATTTCACCATGGAAGAAGGTAACCACTGCCAGATGGTTTAATGATACCCTTCTCCTAAATGAGGGAATTTAGGTGGCTGGAGAAAAGAATGGGAGAAGAAAGGATATAAATTTGTATTTTCATCGCATCTCGTGTTCCCTAGTTCAGGTACAAACAGATCAAGCTATTTTCATTGGAATTCCTGGCCCCAAAGGCCTATGGTTACAATTACACATTGTGTTTCATTATGACAACTGGATAAATTACATATTAACCAACATCAGCTTTGGAATGAAGCACAAGCATATGGGGGCAGTTGAAAGGAGAAGAGAGAGGTGCATTATCCCAAATAAACTCCTCAAATTTGGGATTGGACAAGACTAGCCAGAATTACATTAAGTTTCCCTGAAACTGGGATTGCAGTTGGCCCTAAAGCTCCCCAGACTCTGGTCTATCACTGTGTCTCAGAGGTACCCAGAATTAAGTGTTTGCTGATAAATTACAACACCAGTTGGAAATCCTGGAAATTACTTGTCATGCCAAGCTATGGGTTTATTTTTAACCAGTGAACTTCTAAATTTCACCCCTCCAAAATCAAAATATAGTCTCAAAATTCCTCACATGCCAAACCTACTCTTCTCCCCACCTTATTCCAGGAGCTGCTGGCAGAAAATGAACCTAAACCCCATGGAATTTATACAAGTGGAAGAGTGTACGTGCAGTAGGACTGGATGCACCACAGCTCTGTGCAGACTGGCAGGCAACCTCTAACCTATTTAACTGGAGCCTGAAAAAAGATAATTTTTATTTGGCTGGACTGAAACAGAACTGGATGTATATAACTGAGGCAACCTAACAAGCACAAACACTGCAGACTCATTTCATAGCTATGCCTAGTCCAAATTAATCTGAATTCAAATCCAAACTAGGTGCTGAAATAGAATAAAATGCAGCTGCAGATCTTCTCCTTCAGCACACACGTACAAAGACCAGCACAGACGTCACATCCGACACGGTGTGGGAAGATCTGCCCTCCCAGGCCGCAGAAATACTTTGAAATTAGTCAGCAGTTAAAAAAAGGTCCAGGATGTTGGGTACAAACCTGAGCACTGGTTTTGTTCCTGAGATAGCAAAAGATAGCGCAATAAAAGAGTGGATTTATGGTTTAGTCACCTTGTACGCGTACAAGGGAAAATACCCCACTCTCATCTGAAGGAAGTTAATACAGGTGGAACTTTGAGAAGGACTTTGAAGTTGTACTCTTAAAGCATTTCCATAAATATTACTCTTGTGCCAATCTCCCTTTAGCACGGAAGCATTTGAAATTCAGAATTGCTTACATGCAGCCCTGGAGAAGAGCTGGAAAACTGAGGGAAAGTTCAAGCCTCAGCACCCAGCGTGTGCCAGCAGGACGAGCATGAACTCTCTACAGCATTCACGGGACAGATGTTGTGGAAAAGTCCATTTCCGACCATCTGCAGTGCTTGTTTCTAGAGCTGGAAGGTTCTACATGGGCTCCTTCACCACCACCCTTGCTCCACTGCTGTGCCTCTCTCCCTCCAGCCTCAAGCTCTGCAGAACATTAAGGACTGAGAAATCCAAAAGAAAGCAGCCTGAAATCTGGGCTTTATTCAAATAGAAACATGAACAAACCCAACAGCCATCTGGTCCCCTGGTTTTGGTTGCTGAGTGGAGGGGGCACATCCTGAGGAGATTCTGCAAGAGCTCACACAGGGGCTCACAAACCATTCAAGTAAACGTTTTTTGTCTCCGGGAACTAAAGCCATGATCCAAAAAAAAGGCAATTCTCCTTTATTGCCACATCCCTATACAACAATTATGGCAGAACATTTAAGTTCTTTGTCAAGCCTTTTAATCACCTGTGTGCAGCACCAGCAGAGGCAGGATGGGCACCCTTAGATGGCAGAGCTCACCTAAACCCAATTCATGGGATCAAACAAAGTGATGAATGCAGAATCCCAGCGGGATCCAACCCAGAGAATGGATTTTTACAGAAGACTCAGAGGACAGGAAGTAAGGAAAGTTTCAGCCAAGGACCTGCATCTCCTGCATTCCCTACCTCTGTCACAGAGGGGAAATTTCCCATATATGGCCCAAGACAGCAGGGTCACATTTCAGTGCAGGCTTCTGGCAAGCCCAGACATTCAGACATCATGAGTCAGTGCTCCAGAAATCACTGGGGTTTAGAAACCAATAAATCTACTTCATTTCAGTTGGGTTTTAAATTCACCTTCACTTGGGGTTTTTTCCTCAACCTTTGCAGTACACAGGCACCATTTTCATTTTGCTTCTCTGCAACTGGCAGGAGCATTTCTTTCCATTCTGGGGGTTTTTTTGCCTTGTAAAATGACAGACGAGATTTTCATATTAGACTAAATCCTGGTGTCAGGGCATGAAGAATAAAACCAGACCAACTATCACACAGTTTGGGAACACATGAAGCTGTCTTGTACTTTCACACAGCTCTCTAACAACACAGAATATTTATTTTTTAAATAAAACCTCAAAATATCTTCACTTGTCCCCAGATCCCAAACAAATAACTTATCTGGCATTTCAGCACAACCAGACGGGACTGCTGCCAGTAAGAAGCTCCCTATGACACAATATTTTCCACCACTGACCTGATAACATCGGCATGACCCTTCCTCTCTTTTGAACTCTACTTTTCCCAGTTCAATAGTTCAGTAGAAACTGACCCTTTTTTGATTACACAAACAAAATCAGATACCAGATATTCCTATTAAAAAAAAAAAATAAAAAAAATCCAAATTTCAAAATAAAGCATTGGGTAATTATTTTCCGATTAGGAGTGGGATAAATAATGTGGGAGAATTCAGGGTGAGGATTTTTAGTTTCAGTTTCCAACTCTTTGAGTCTGGGCCACTTCAGTTCTCTGTGCTTGAGTTTTCCGTAAGCAAAATACAGATAATGCCCCCTCAGGGACTGGAATCAATATTTCATTTCTTTAAAGCAGTACTGTATTCATAATGGAATTAAATACTTTCAGAGAACTGCAGAGCTCATAGAAGTGAGGCACTTAAGGGAAGAAATGCCTCCTTGCAATTCTGCAGAGCATCCTAACAATTTTACAACACACAATATAAACAGGACAAAACAAAATGATTTTGAAGCCACATTCATCTTTGATGCAACTGCAAAAGACAATGCAAGTCCTGTTCATTTTTTGTGGCTTTTTTTTTGGTTTGTTTGAATTCTTTCCCAGTTCACAATAAAAATTACAGTCAACATGCAGAATAAAATTGTTCAAGAGGCTTGTTTTTACTTAAAGGGGCATTTCAACTTAAAAATAACAGTGTTACTAACAAATGTGGCCTTTAAAAAACCAAAACACTACAAACAAACAAAAAAGACAATCAGTCTTGGGACTTAAGATAAGGTGTGAAGGAGGCAGCATGGTGTCGAACTGCTGGCTAGGAAAACATCAAGGATTTTAGATTTCATATCCTTTATACATGTTGTAAAGAAACCCTTTTCCTTAGAAGTTTAGAAGGACTGGTCCATACATTTAGACTCTTTCCTCCATAATCAAGGATTAAGACTGATCAGTCAAGCACACAGTGGACAGTAACAGTTTATACGATTTTCTTCACATTTTCTTTCATTAGGGGAATTTTTAGGAAATACAACCATGTATTAGATTTAACGTCAAGCCTGCATCTCTTATTCCTGCCAGAGCAATGAAAGCTTTAGCTCATGTTATTAAGAGCCACATCCAGAAGTAAAAAAGCAAGCTCAGGCCTCCAGAACAATGTCTTACCAAGAGAGTTTGGCTTTGGGCAGAGCAGCACTGAGGGCGACAGGCCTCATTCCAAGAATGATCATCTTACTTCCCTCAGACAAAGTAAAGCCTTTCATGACCCAGGCTGGGCCCTGGCCTACATTCTCTTGGATGAAAAGGCTTCATTATTTGCAGTTGAACACATTGTTTGAAAACCTGATATAAACGGCCTTTACCGCAGCGAGAGCTGAACAAACCGAAATCGTGCAACGTTAAGGGTTCCAGGGGACCAAAATGGTAAAACTGTATTAAATGTGTTGCGTGTTCTCTCTAAAACACACACAGTTTAAGCCCTGGAACGGGTTTTCACCCTTGGAAGAGTTCAGAGATGGTATCAGAGTGATCAGATAAGGTTATTTGCTGATTTAAAGCATCTCTGAAGGCAGATGAAAAGAATTGCTACAAGTGCTTTGTTCCTAAGTGTGTTATTTTGCCATACCCAAGCAGTCATTTACAGGTGCTTTGAATTCCAGCTGCACTCTCCCCGCACACCTTGTATTCCAAGTCGCTCCTGAAGCCCAGCAGCAAGCTGAACAACGAATTTCAATTCTTTCCAGGAATTCCTTCACTCCAAATGACATTCCTGACTTAGGTGTTTCCATTGCAAAAATCTGTCTGCGATTTGTATTTGGTTCAGGGAGCAAGTAACAAATAACAGCAATAAAGCAGCGGTAATAAATAACAGCAGGAATATAGAAAGAAGTAGTTTGCCAAAAAGGACGGTAACGATTTGGGCTTTATTTTATTAAATTCATGCTTCAACTCTTGTTTTTCTTTTGCATGAGAGACAAAATCTTGCTCTTCCTAGCCCAGAGCCCTCTGCACAAGAAGATGCACAGTGACAGATGAGATTTGACTGAGCTGACAAGGAACTCCATGATCCTCTGCAAGAGACATAAGGCATGGATTGTGCAATACCAGCCTCTGTCTCCCTGGCAGGAACCTGGGCCCTGAGCTCCAAGGGCATGGAACAGCTTCTACATAAAAACCAGCTTCGATTTCTACTTTTTTTGGATTATAAAGTCAAAGGGGACTTGGAAATCTACACTTTACTTGGAATCTGAAAAATAAACTGTTTCCAAAATCTCCTGCAATGCTTGTGCAAGGGCCTCAGGACAGGCAGGGGATCTGGCCAGCTGTGCCACCAGCCACAGAAGCTGCATTTTAGAACTCGCCCTTCTCTGGAACAATTGGAACTTTCTCCGGGCTGAAGTCTGCACACAGAGCTCAGTGTTTCCCTGCAAGCACACAACAGTTCCATTATTGTTTAACTACCAAAAACCAGCTCCAACAATCTATCAAGCTCGACATTCTATCCGTCTCTGCTGCTAGCCCAGACTGCTGGGCACATACATAGGAACAGGTTCATGGATTCAATAAGAAAAAAGTTATTCTGTTAATCTAAACAGATTTCCCCTCTTTTAACCATTAATTTGCCATTTTAAAAAACATTCAGGAACACAGAGGCCTGTTTGTCCTCAGATTATCAAATTCAAGTGTCTGCAAAGAAATCTATTCCAGCAGATGAATAAAAGCTCCTTTTTAAAATACATATAAAACAAATTCAAAGGCAATCCCACAGAGAAGGAATTGCTCACTGCCTCAGAGCTGCAGCACCAGTTGTGTTTCCAGCCTGGCCTCGATTATCTTAACACTAAGCTACAGCAGAGCGCGAAGCTGCTGCTTATCACCCTCTGTACCCAGGGACGGCACTGCTGGGCAGGTTTCCAAGTACTCATGGCCCAGGCAAAGTCCTGGGAAGCACCAACACTTGCATGGAAGCAAAGTTATGAATGCATGATGCAACCTCGTGGAGGATGACCTCAAACACAGGAATTGCTCATCAGAGTGACGCCAACAAGGCGAGTCTCTGGGTGAAGGACACCTGGCAGCCACTCTCTGGTGCCAGCAGTCATTCTGCTCTCAGCAAGGAATTCTGACAGCAACAAAATGTAGCATCACATCACCTTCAGTCTGGAATGCTGGGGGATGCAGCTCCTCACCCATCTGGGGAAAAGCCAAAGCAATAAAAGCTCAAGTGGTGTGGATGCAGTGATGCCACTTGTGACACCGCAATTTGAAATCATCCATGGGTATATATAGAATATATAATGCCCAAAGGAACCATCCTTTCTGCAGCAGAGGTTACCATGCAACAAACTACTCCCAAAAGAGAGTATTTTACATTCAAATTACATTTAATGAGTTTCAAATCTCTCTTAACATCAGTCTAAACTAAAAGATTCAAAGCATATGCTCCTTAAGTATATTCTTATAAGCACCTCCCACGACCTTCTGAATATAAATAAAAAGGTGGCAGCATTAAAAAAAAAGCTGAGGTTTAATGAATATTTTAGTCTCCAACAAAATAAAATGTGGAAATTCCTATTCCAAGACTATTTGGCAGAAGAGCCAGAGGGCATTAGAGAAAGAAGCCTGATTAATATTTTTGAGTAAACTGAAAACCTCAAGAGCAATTAATGCGAAGAAGTTGTAGATTTTACAGACACTGAGAAGAATTAACAGCATCTCAGAACAACAATTCTTTCTAAAGAAAGTCCCTTATGGGAGCATAAATTTAACAAGCCAAAAAGGCCTTCCAGAGGTTAGAATAAGCCATCTCAGCTGAGAAAGAAAGAAAAACCTAATATGATATTTGAATTCTTGATCTGACATTCATACTCTTGGTTTCTTAAGGAAGAGGGTCATTTTTTAACCTTGCAATGTTGTTTGAAGACTGAATAATCAACTTTAGAGGCACCTACCAGCAGGGGGGTTAGAAACCTTTGCATGCAGGTGAGTCCTGGTCCTGACATCAGCCCAGCAGTGACGGGATTGTCCCCACCTGTGAAACAGAGATTCCACTTACTCATCCCTGCAAAGCATTCCCTGCTCCCTGAATGCCAGGGGAGTTCACACTCCCAATCCCTGGGAAGGGGAGGAAATCAGGCTTGGTGGGTAAGCACAGAGAGGGACTGTCTGGGATAACGACTGGAATTACCCTGGAGAGCAGGAGCCAGGCTGGGCTTTCACAGTCAGGGGAGGGCTGGGGGAACATTTGCACCAGGTAAATGCATGGAAGCGCAGAGCACAAGGCACAGGCAGTGAACTGCAGCATCAGAGACCTCCTCAGAGCTCAGTCCAGACTCGAGGATCCAGCCTGCCAGCAATATCCAGGTAAAGTCGGGTTATGTCTGGAGCCAGAGCTGGGACTCTCAGCTGCAATTCCTCCTAACTCCCAGGTACCCAGAGGTCCTCTCTCCCTGCTCAGCAGCAGGTCACACACAGCTGTGTCCAAAACAGGGCCACGTGTACACACTGTTCTGAACCTCTCATTATCCTGCTGCCCACAGCGTGTTCCCTTAAGCACAAGCACTTGGTTCAATGTCTTTTGATTTCTTATCCTCAGAAGGTTTAAAGAAGAGATGGAGCCAGAGGATCTTTAATTAGGTGATCTTTAAGGTCCTTCCAATCCACTTCCACTGTGATTCCATATCCTATGAAAACCCACTGTAAGGAACAGGAAAGCAGCCTAACCCTAATTAAACACCATTTTTCCTACAGTGAAACCAACACACCCTAGGTGAGGAGAGCGTTTCACCAGCCAGACCTGAGGACACAAACTGCAGCGCTGGGTCAGACACAGCCTGCCCAGCTGGCCGAGGAGAGCAGAGCACAGAGCAGACTGTGGAAATCAGCTTCCAACCCTCCAGGCAAAAACTGGTTCAAAGTCCAAGCTCCAAGTTTAATAACAGCACTGGCAGCTCAGCTCAGATCATGCTCCAGCCTAATTGAAGAGTTTACAATCTCAGTTGTTATTAACAACAAACCCTGGTGCAAAGTTGCACAAGAAGTGAAAATGACACCATTTAACAAACAAACCAACGCAAACCCACACTGAAGTCAACAATAAAGAGAAAACTGAAGATGTGAAGACATTTCAGTCATAAACTCAACTAGTGACCACTAACCTCCCAAAAATCTGTGATTCCTTTGTACTCTCAGTGCAGAATAGTACATTCAGCTCTCATTTTAGGGACCAAATCACACGGTACCTGACAGTGAGAAAGACTGAGCCTCACTGAAAGCCATCCTACTTTTTCTACCCTACAATTACAAGTAATACTTACGTGATGACTTCAAAACTATTCCAATTCAGCAAAAACTTGAGCAATTAACCCATGAGTACCACTGTCAAGGCAATCAGCCTTTAATTAAAAGTTCAGTTGCTACAGCTGAGTGGATGTGCAGTCACAGGGTGCTGCAGCTAGGTAACTCTGCTCCAGGATTCCCAGCCCCCAATGGGAAACACAGCAGCCAAAGGTGATTGTTTTGGTTCATTAGACCTAATTGTGCCACCAAAAACAATTGTGATTACAGAGAAGGACTACAGGATCCCCCTCCCCATCACTGTGGGCACAAAGGTGCTGAGATTCAGTATTTGATGGATGGAATTTGTAAGAAACATTTAAAGCTCATCAGAGCTTTCTGCTCCACTTCTCAGCTCTGGAAAAATGGGGTAACAGTGGGAAAACAAAGGATTAAAACTCTTTTGGTTTATGCAATCATGCACATGCCTTAATGATCATCTGTTTTAAAATCTGAGCTTCAAAGTGTCAAAATACAACCCACCACAGCATAAACACAATAAAATAACAACTTAAAATGCACCCATTGTCTCCCATCCTAATGGTATGGGGAGCTAAAAAAGCTTCCTGTAGATCCACTGAGTTCCTCACCAAGTCCCCAGTGAGGTTAGAAAGAACAGAAAACTGCCACAGGTGCCTGCACTGCTGTGGAACAGCTCTCCCAAACCAACATGTGAAGTTCCGTCCTGCGCTCCCCACTGAAGACACGCTGTGTGTCAGAGAAGAGGAAGTGAGCACAAACGAAACACACAAATAAACCCCTTCTGTCAATTAAACATTACCCGGGGCACAGCTTAATCCAACAAGCATAAAATTAAACCGTTCCTATCTGCCTTTAGTGCTACACTTGACTAAGCACGCCCGGCTGTCCTTGCAGTGTTGAAAAACATCTGAGGGGTTTTTTTTTTGTGGGGTGCAACTGGTTCTTTATCACAGGGTCAAACACTGAGCCTGCCCATCCTCAGCCTTTTAACCTGAGGAGACTCAGAGGACCCTGTTCTCACTGCTGAGCTGACATTTATTAACCTGCAGACATCAAAATACTGCTAAGAAACCAGAGGATGAGTCAATACTTTCCTCGCAGGAAACACCTTGACCTGCTTACAGGAACAAATTGCTCAGAAGGACACTCGAGGACTTTTATTTTCTGAACAACTTTTGCTTTCTGCGGCAAAAGGACTGGCTCAGCTTTCACTTTGCAGCACGCCCCCAGTTTGGAGCAGAGAAGGAAATAATTTGGGTCCTTAACACCAAATTACACTTTGGACATGCTAAAACGCAAAGAGACAATAATTCAGAGAGCTCTACAGAAGCTGCTGCTTATCCAGAATTCCTCAGCTCTCACAGCAATTTGAGCTGAATAACTTGCTGAACCCCAGAGGCCCCTTGGGAGCAGAACTCAGAAAGGGAAGAGTTGCTCTTTTAAATATGAAAAAAAGGCTGCACCAGAGTCCCACTCCCCATCATGAGGAAAACCCTGTGAGGGAGCCCCTTGACCCCATCACCCCAAAACAAAACCCAGGTGCTGCACCTGTCCCAAGCCCAGCAGCCCCATTCCCCGTGCGCCCCAAGCCCTGGCAGCCCCTCCTGCCCTCTGTCCCCCTACACTTGCCAACACCAATCCAGAGCCATTCCCTCACCCCATGGCCACTGGATAACCCTCAGTGACAACTCTACGGCCTCATGGATCCCACATTTACCTGCCCCCCATCCACCCTTCTCTACCCTGGCAGCCCCCACTGCCCCACACCCCCAAACCTCGGCAGCGCCCTCAAAGCCTCACACACACCCCCAAACCCTGGCAGCTTCTGCAAAAGCCTCAAACGCTCTCCCCAAAGCCTCAGACACCCCAAACCTGCCAGCCCCCTCTGTACCCCAGTGCTCCACACCCCCCAAACCTGCCAGCTCCCCTCTGTGCTCACCCCCCGAAACCCTGTCAGCCTCCCCGAAACCTCACACACCCCTAACACTTCCCAAACCCTCTCAGCCGCCGCGAGCCCTCGCAGCCCCACACACCCCCCTCCCACCTGGCAGCCCCCCGACGCCAGCAGCGCCCCAACCGCCTCACCTTCCCCCCGAGGAGCTGCGTTCCCGGTGGCGGCGAGGCCGGCGGGCCTGGAGCGGGCGGTCCCGTCCCGGCGCCGGCGCTCGGCGGCAGCGGCGCTATGGCAACTGCCCGCGGGGCCCGGCGGCCAGAGCGGCCCCAGGGCCGCCGGGCGGGGCAGCACCGCCCCCTGGCGGCCAGGAGGACTCGGCGGCGCCCTCAGCGGGACGGGAGGGCAGCGCTGCCCCGCGGCGGCACCGAGATCCCCGGGTTCGAGACCCGGCCCGGGCAGGTGGGAGGAAGAGGAGCAGGAGGGGACACTGCGGGGTGCCCCGTGCGCCGGGGGAGTCCCTTGGGTGCGCACGGGGCTCATCGGCAATGTACGGGAAGTGAGCATACACCGAGAGATCACAGAATCAGTGGGGGAGGGAAACATCTCATTGACCAGAGCACGGAGTGCCACATCCAGTCTTTCCTTGAATACCCCGTGGATGGTGACTCCACCCAGACCATGGGCAGCCCATTCCAGTGTTTAATCACCCTTTTTTCCTCCTAATGTCCAACCTGAACCTCCCCTGGCACAGCTCCTGTCCTCTCATCCTGAGAGACAGACACGCAGGCAGGTGGACAGAGACATGGACACACGTGTATGCACACAATGCGTGTAAACGCACATTTATAGGTGTAATTTATATGCATCAAGGGCAAATAAGCCCTTAGAGCCAAAAAGCATCCCTGCTGCTTGGAGTGAGGTGCCCTGCATGCCCTGGGATGCGAGTCACTGCCCTGCTCCAAGCCTTTCCAGCTGTTTTGGGCATGGGGAGGAGGCAGGAAAAAAGGACATCCCGAGCCCTGCATTACAGAGCTGCAGGAGTGCCTGTCTGAGCACAGAGGGGAAAGGCTGAATGAGCATATTTAGGTCAGAAACTCCTTTAAGCCTGATTTTACTATGCAAATTTAGGGCAAATGAGCTTGAGTAGGAAGTCGGGTTTTTCCAGGTGGGGTAAGAGATTCCCATGACCCGAACACTCCTGCTGCCCCCCCACAATAGCCAGCACCCACAGTGACAACTTCCCTGCAGCAACACAGCCAGAAATTCAGGACACCCCCGTGACCTCAGAGCACACCTGGGAGCAGAAGAGCTGCCACACAAAACCCAGCCAGGCCCCAAACCACACCACCCTCCCAAAAGGGAAAAAACCTCCCACAGCTGCAATTAGCTGCATGCCAAGGAGAGAAAATCCCCGCCAGTCACGATTATGCCAATGAAAGCTGGGATGGGAAGCTTTGAAGGAGCCAGACTTCACACCATCACCTTTCCTGACAGACTGGCAGCGTCCCTGTGGAGTCACCACCCCGTGACTGAGAGCAAGGGTGGAATTTCTTCTGCCGTTTCTCAGGGATCACAGGGAAGATGCACACATGGTTGGTCTCATGCTGACTCTAACGAGGGTTCAAAGCACGTTGTTCCTCTTCTCATCCTGCTGGTTAGGGGAAGGAAACATCTGGAAAGCCCTCTTGGTTCAAATATAACCCCAGGGGTTTCTTTTTGGCTCTTTCCTGCTCCACACTCCCCCACAAGAGCTTTGCTTCCCCTACAGAACCTCAGGCAGAGAGATAAATTAGAAATTGAAATGTGTGTGTACCACCCCTTTATCCACAGCTCCAAGAGTGGAGTTAGCAAGGAATTAACTAACAAGAAATTAGCTAATCAGGTAAATTTCTGCTTGGAAGTTCCAGCCACGTCAGCACAGGTCTCCAGGAGAAAGGAAAACCATCCTCTTCCTCCTCACCCCAACCAACCAGGCTGGAATCCCTGGAGCCAAACCTCGCCTCCTGAGCTTGGGAGAGCCCAGAAATGCAAATAAATACACAACTTTAAAAAGTTTTCAGTAAAAATTATGTATTTAATGTGCCAAGCACAGCCTTAGAGGGCTCCAGAGCTGCGCTGCTGTGTTATTAATTTAATGAGCATGCCCTAATTAGTCCCAGCTCCCAGATTCTCCATCAGCTGCCTTGAAGTGCAAGCCACGGCTCAGCTCACCTGCCAAGGAGGTCTCTCAAACTGAGGGTATCTGAGACAGCTGGGATCAAGAGGAAACTCCACATCTGAGCCTCCTCTCTCCTCAGGAGGTTGCCAAGAGCAGGCAAGAGCAGCTGGAAAGCACTGGAGCACGGGAAGATTATTTTAAACATCACCACATGCCATTGAATAGGTCCTTGAGCAGCAAGCAGGGCCAGCTGGTGCCAGCCAGGACCCATCTGCCTCAGCTGATCCAGATCAGAACTTCCATCAGTTATCAGCAGGCCTTTCCACAGTCCAGCTGTGCCCCAAAAACACCAGCAGGTCCCCACAGGGCCTGGTGTTACTCTGGGGAGAAGGGAAGATCATTATGTCCCTGCTCATCAACAGCCAGCCCTGCTCAACTTTGTAATTAAGATCTGAGCAGCTGTCATTAACTGAATTCCAGCTCTCAACAGCTTTTTTTTTCCTTTTATTTCTGAACCAAGCCCACTGTGGGGCCGAGGATGATCAGAACTCCAGGAGCCAGGGAAGGAACAAAACCAGCATGGGGAGCTGTGGGGACAAGGCACAAAGCTGATCCCAAACAACACCTGAGCACAGGGCCGGTTCTGGGGGGTGAAGACGAGCCTGCAGCAGAGGGCAGGACCTGGCAGCCCTGCTGCCCTCACAGCTCAGCTACTGCAGGCAGCATCTGTCTCCAGGGAGCCCCACACTCGGCTTTTCCAAGGGCCAGAACAAGAGGTTTTTCATGCTGGTCCCTCCCGGGGCTGCAGGACTCTCAGTCAGTTTGTAAAACCTTCAGTGCTTGCCTGCTTTTGTGCAGCTCTCTTGAACCTCGTGACGTTTGCTTTTGCATCCCATCAGAGTCCCTGTGTGGGTGTCACCAGGCTCGGTTCCAGCACATCACCGTTTCCAATGTCCAGCTCCACCTGGATCCCTGTTGGCTGCAAGGAGGAACAGGGTAAAGCTCATCCTCACACTCTTAGACTCTACATCACTCCACCTCCTGTCTCAGAGTCAAAAATCCCAGTTACATCCCCCTGAGGACTTCCTTCTACTGGTGCCCCTGTTTTAACTGGGTCTGCTGAATGCAGAGATACAAATAGACAACGCAATTTAGCAAAGAAAGAACATCTCGCTCTGAGACATCCCCAGACACACCATTATTTAGCACATCCAGGATGCATTTCTCTGCCTAGCACACCACCATACCCAAATCTGCTTGGATCAAGCAGCAGAGCAGGCTCAGAGCCAGCAGGCTCAGGCAGTGCTGCCTGTGCACAGGCAGGCCTCAAGCTGAAGTCACCTTTGGAGGTGCCAGAGCCATTTCCACAGGACCCTCACTGCCCACAGGCCATCAGGAGAGTGAGACCAACACCAAGAACACAGTGGATTGGAAGTGGTGCCACTCATTTATCCTGCCTATAAATACCAGCCCAGGCTGTTGGGAACAGATGCTCTTCTCTTCTCTCTTCTCTTCTCCTCTGCAGCATCCAGCCAGGCTGCACAAGCTCCTCTCCCACTCCCACTCACCCAGCGAGGCTGGGTCCTGCCCCATTCCCCCAGGAGCCAGGGCCAAGTCCCACAGCTGCTCCTGCAGCCCCAAGGGGTGGATCCAGGGAGCCCCACCTGCCGGGGTGACTTCACCAGGGAAGCAGCACGCTGTGTGGTGGCTTTCTCCCAGGTGGCTTCTTTGCTCTCCAGCAGCACCCGGGTGCTGGGCACGAAACTCCAGGAGCGGCCGAGGGCTGGCTTCAGCGGGCCAGTGCTGCTGTCCCTTGTCACCTGGTTGGTCACCTGCAGCACAAAGAGACTTTTCAGTGCCTGGGAAAAGCAGTGCAGTGAAACTGGGGGGGTCACCAGGAAATCCTGGCCAGGCTGCTGCTTCTAGGAAGGTTTTTCCTTCTCCATCCTGAGCCCTCCTTCAGCTTCTCTGCCATCCCCTCTGAACAAAGCCCAGGGAATTGCCCCAGAGCAGTACTCAGGGAGTTCACTGCATCACTCCTGGTGCTGAAGTCACCACAAAGTTTAACTTGGGGCCTCCAAGTGTCCTTCCAGACACGCTGTCCTTGTCACTTCATCAGAATGAAGGGCAGGACTGTCTCGACACCTTCCAGTGCCAGGATCAGCAGACCACCATCTTCTGGTGTGGCCTTCCCTGATCAGACACATTAATTGTGGTCCCACCCACCTGCCTGGTGCATTGGCAAATGCAATCTCTTGGCCAAGAGCTGGGGAAGGCTAGAGCAGGGCCCTCTCCAGCTCCTGTGGGATGATGCAATGCCCTGCAGCTCCTGCAAGGTGACCAGGAGGTTACCCAGGGAGCTGGCCAGCCCCTTAAACGAATGGTGTTATATCAAAAATAAACACAACCAGTCTTTCCATCTGCCTGTACTCAGCTCTGCCTTGCTCAATCCAGTGAGCGGCTGAGGACAGCAAGAGCAGGAGGCAGCACGTCAGGTCCTGCCCCATGCTTGGAACAAGACATCCACAGGCTGCAGAGATGTCAGGGAGCAGGGCACTGGGGGGTTCAGGCCTCTGGCTCCTGCTTAGCTGAGAGTGGGGTCCCCTCTCCAACAGGCTCCAGAGCCTCCCCATGGCTCCCCACCACACACCAGCACACGAAGGACAAAGCACAGCAACACTCACCACAACAGCAAGGCTGAACTCCCTGGCCAGGGTCTTCAGCTCCCTGGAGAGCTGCATCATGAGGGCCAAACCTGGAGCAGGACAAAGCATTAGGCTGTCTGGGGATCAGCCCCCAAAGTGCAGCCTGGAAGCAGCTGGCATCTGGATTTTCATGAGCTCTGGATTCAGTGCACGATTCGTGTTCATGGGCACCTCCACTGGACCATTCCCCATCCTTTCCTATCTTACAAGGCCCAAGGTCAAAAACCTTACAAAAGCACCAAGAGCTCCAGAAAACGCTGGCCAGGTTGATTTAGCAGGCACAGGACCCATCTCTCCAGCTCACAGCTTCACTTCCCACAGCCCACGGCTGTCAGGGGACCCCCTGTGACAGCACTGGCTGCCACCCAGCTGTGCAAGACCCTCTGGGAGGTGTTGAGGTATCCTCACTTCTGATTCATGGTTCTTTCTGGCAGAAAGAGCTCTGCAAACTGTGCCAGCAACCATGATGCATTTCTGACACTGTAAGGGAAGGTTTAATTTACGGGCAAAGGGTCCAGTGCCTCCCCTGAATGGGTTTCAGACCACAGCCAGCTGGAGTGTTTGCTGCTAACCCTGCAAACAGACTCCCCTTCTACCCAGTCCCAAAGGAAAAGCTGGCAGCTGACACATCCACATCAGTCCTGCCCCAGGCCCTGCTCCAAGCACAGCACCCATGGGTGGAAGAGGCTCCTCCTGATGAGCAGAGAGCTCTGGCATACGCAGCGACCCAGCTCACCCTCTGACTGCCTGCCACCCAGCAGAGGGTAAATCACAGCCGACACCGAGTCCAGCAGCACCATCTTGAGAGGTCCCACGGAGCTCACCACCTGCAAGGAGGCACCACGCGCAACGTGGAGTAACAAACCCAGCTGTTTTGGAGGCTGTGAGCGCCACAGAGGCTCCAACGTCCCCGGGATGAGGCAATCTGGAGTCACTGGTCAGGCACACACGCCCGGCTGCCCTCCCTGCAGCTCTGGGGAAGGGAGAGGGGCCCAGAGCTTGTTCCTACCTGCTGGGAGAGGCGATCCCGCAGCTCCTGCAAAGCTCTCAGCAGCTCATAGATGTTGAACACACGGACCAGCTGGATCCTCTGCAGAGCCTCCAGCTGTAGCACAAAACACAGCTTCAGTCTCCCCAGGACCTGTCCTACTCCTCCTGCCCCAGCTGCCACCAGCTCGCTACGCTCACACCGTGCCACAGAGACAGGTGATGCTTTAAATTTCAGCTTTCATGTATTTCAGGTTCTGTGCTGCCCAGGGTGCAGCTCTGAGCTCACACTCAGGGTCACTCAGCTCTCTGCACACAGCAGCGACACAAAACAAATCCTGTTCCTGCTGCACTCCAAGGACAACTTTCAGCCCAAAAGCACAAACAAGGATGGCTGGAGGGAGGAACAGGAAGGATGGGACCTCACAGCCTGGAGCTGGAATTGGACAATTAAACCCCAAAATGCAAATGGAGCAAAACTTATAAAAGTGTGAGACCTCGTGACCGTTTGTCCATTTTGTGTCCTTTTTGTGCTCATTTTGGTTCCACCTTGGGTGCAGCCCTGGCCAGGCCCTGTCCTGCTCAAGCTGTACCCTAAAGGCCTTTCAATAAATCTCTATTTTATTCTCCAGCTCTGTCCAGTCTCTGTTTCAGGTCAGCCTTCCCAAGGCATCACAGGGACTCTAATTCACATTTGCCTCCACCCCATTAACACCATTGCCCCTATTGCACTGATGGGAAAAGCAACATGGATTGAGCTCAGGGAGAGAAGTCCTGCCAGTCCAGTAAGCCCTTCCCTTCTCCCAAGGAAAACAACAAAGAGCGGTGTCTATTTTGAGCATGGCACCCACCAGGCCATGGAAGGAAGGGCTTGGACTCAAAAAAGCCCATGAGGACAAAGGCAGAGCTGGAAAGACAAACCAACTCTGGGGTTTCTTGCAGGCAAGAGCCAAGTGAGTTTTAGAGCAAGCAGAGTGACCAGCTGCAGGGAAACTTGCCTGCTCTTCCTCATCCTCAGTTTGGGCTCGGAGTATCTGGTAGAGACGGGAGGCAGTGAAACCCGCCGTGGAGTCGAGGAACAGGACGTGCTGCCTGAGGCCCAGGGACACACTGGCTGCAATGCCCAGGCACACCTGGGGGAACAGGGACAGGGTGTCAGCCAGCCACGTCCCTCTGCTTCACGTGCCTGATGGCACCATCTCCACCCCACCTGTCCTGTCCCCTGTCCTCCACCCCACTCACCTGTGTCTTCCCACTGCCCGGCGCTCCCATGAGCTCCGTCACTTCCCCCGTGTACAGCCCCGAGTCCAGCAGCCGGTCCAGGCTATGGGATGGACACAAGGTGGCATTATCAACACCCCTGCAGCCAGAATGGCAGGGGCACCGGGAGGCATCAGTCCCCAGATATTTGTCCTTAAAGTCCCCTTCCCAAATGCACACAAATGCACGGGAATGGTCAGAGACTGAAATTCAAAGCTTGTGCTGGCAACCACAGCCTTGTGCAGCAAAGCCGGCCCCAGGCAGAGCTGGTGGGTGGGTGAGGTACCCACCTTGGGCTGCCAGTGGGCAGGATGGCGGTGGAGCTCTTGAGCTCCTCGTAGAGGTCTGCTCCGTTGGCAGGGAAGGCAGAGAACTGGGCCAGGAGCACACGTCTGACTGCCACCAGCGCCTGGGGATAGAGAGACGTCTGGAAATGGGACTGATCCACAGGCAGCAACTGCTGCAGAAAGGCCCCCCAGATAAACCCATCCTTGTCCATGAGCCAAACAGCTCTGAGCTCCCTGGTTAATGTACCAGGAGTTAGGAGTAGTCCCTCCTACCTTGTAGGACAGGGAACACTTCTGGGCAACATCCTCCAGGTCTGAAGATACAAAGTCCACCACTGCAAATAACATGAGGGACAAGAGGTTGGAAGGCAAACGTGGTCAGACCAAAACCACCAGAACACAACCAGCTTAGACAAAGCCTGCACCAACAAGTAAAGCGTCTGTGCCCTCTGTCAACACCCTAAGTGAAGGAGTTTGTCCTCTGAGATGGCCCCATCACTCATCACAGAACAAATCATCTCTTGAAAAACAGAGCAGAGAGAGAAGCTGGTAAAGATTTTCCTTGTTTTGCTCAAGAGCTGTCCAGCACCTTTTCCTTTCCCTCCAAGGGCAGGAGGTGCCCAGGATGCAGCAACCCAGGAAACTGGGCATTTTTCAGAGGGAAAACAGCACAAACCCTCCTGAAATACCATTTAAAAAGCCAGAATGGATCAATCCTCAATGAGCCTCTGCAGTGATCTCTTATTATGTCCTTACACTCTCCTGCTCCTTTGGAGAACTCACTGTACCCACCCAGGAGGACCCAGAAGTCATCCAGCAAGGAAGACACAGAAGGATATTCCACTACTACCACCACCCTCCCAAGATGGGGGATGATACAGGTCCACCAAATGCACAGGGGATGATGTTCCCCAAGCCGAGAGCCCAGTGCCACCCTGTTACCCGTCCTGATGCCATTGGCCCTGAGAAGCTGGATCATGTCTTCAGTGAGACCAGGGCAGAGCCCAGCCCGCAGGACCACCATCTCCACGGGGAGGGAGAAGAGCAGAGACCTGCGGAGGAGATGGGAGAGCAGAATTCATAGAACCATTAACGCTGGGAAAGACATCCAAAATCATCAACTCCAACCCTGAACCCTGCGCTGCCAGGTCCAGCACTGAGCCGTGGGATGGCGCCTGCCCCTGGAGCCGGGGAGAAGCCACCCAAGCTGTGTTTGGGATGGGTGTTTACGGTGGGTAATGAATTCCTTTTTGGGGCCAAACATCCCGAAATCCAGCACGGGGGGGCACGGGGGCATCGCTGCGGCTGGGGGAGCACAGCGTGCGGGGGCACTCCCTCCCCGGGCAAAGGCACTCCTCCCACCCCGAGCCATCTCCACGACGGTCACCCACCGCCCCGGGCTCCCCGCGGCCCCTGCCCGCTCCCTTCCTGCTTCCTGCCGCCGGCGGAAGGGCCGGGGCCGCTGCACTTCCCCGGCTCGCCCGGCTTTCCCTTCCCCGGCCGCTCCGCCGGGATCAGCGGGGCGCTGCGGTCCCTTCGCAGCCGCACCGGGATCCCGGGATCCGTGACGCTCCCAGGACTGGCCTTGTCCCGGCTCGTCACCCAGGACTGGCCTTGTCCCGGCTCGTCACCCGGTGCTGCCGGCTGCGAAATGAAGGCGCACCGAGGGCTGGGAGGGCTTTGCCGCCCTGCAGGTGTTGGGAGCCGGGTGTCCCTCCCTGCCTGCCTTGGAGGCTTGTATTTCTCCTGGGAAAGCTGTTTTTGGGGGGTGTTTTTTATTGTTATGTTTTTCTTTCCAGCCGAGGCCGGAAGAGGGCTCTCGGCACTCGCTGCTGAGCCTGCCCTGCGCTCTCAGCTCTGCCTGGAGCAGCAGCAGCGCCCAACAAACACCCTTGGATTTTGTAACTCGGTTTTCCCGCAGTGCTGCCGCCTGTGACAGTGAAGCTTTATTCTGGCTGACGCGAGAAAGGCAGTGCTGTATCCCACGAGTACTGATAGCTCAGCCCGCTGAGCCCTGCCCAGTGCCTAAAGCCACGCTGGAAGGAGGTTCTGGTGTGTCAATCCCAAATGGATGCTGGAAAAGCCGCTGCACTGAGTCTGTCCAAGGCAGGGCTGGCATCCTGCACTTTCCACAGCTGTTGTCCTTGTGCCTTGGACCTATTCCCAAACAGGCAGAGATGTGGGAGCTGCTCTTGATGAAGTTGCCTGCGGCTGTGGTGTTGATGATTTGCTGTGAAGGGATTTAGAAATGGGTTTGGAATCGCCTCCTGCCTGGATAGCAGGGACCAGGCAGTGCTGCTGGTGGTAGGTGAATAAAACAGGAGGCCTGGACAGGGAAGTTTAAAAAAAGACTGGATGTGGCACTTGGTCTCATGGTCTAGTTGAGGTATTAGAGATGGGTTGGACTCGATGATCTTGAAGGTCTCTTCCAACCTAGAAATTCTGTTTGTGATTCTGTGATTCTGTAAGTTCTGTGCTATTTCTTGCTGCATAAGAGCCCCAAGGCACAACACAGTTCACACAATTAATGATATTTTTGCTCCTGGCAGTGTCTTGGTCAGGCCATGCTCTCCTCAGTCATTTCCCCATCCTGCCAGTTCCCTGCTTTTCTTTATAGCTGGGATGCTGGTAGGTACCCTGGGGAAGGCAAGGCCTGTGCTTGGGGGGAGATAAATAAAAAACCAGAATCCTTGATGGTGACTGCTGGGGAACAGAGTGGGTTGAAAGGCTCAGTTCTCATGGAGCTCAGTGCTGCTCTGTCTCCTGGTGTCACTCAGGTTGAGCCACTCATCACAGCACTTCCAGTATGTTCCAGTCCAGACCTCTGTGTCAGCCCATGTCAGTGTGTTACTCAATGACCACGTGTGGGGTGGGATTTCCCGTGGGATGGGCTCCCAAAAGCCCTGCAGGGAGGAGGCAGTGCTGGGTGTCATTCAGTTTTCCATCCCAGGGAATTCTGGAAGGTGCTGGGCACTGCTGCAGCTGCTGGCCTGGGGCCACTTGTTCCCAAGGCTCAGCTGTCTCATGCTTCCCTAAATAGAAAGGGAAAAGGGTCTGAGCACTGTGATAGGGGTCAGCCATCCCAGCCGTGGGCTTTTTTGGCATGATCCTCCCCTTTCCTGCTCCCCACACCCTTTGCAGCTCCGGGGGCAGAGGGGAGCTGGGATTTGCCCTGGCAGGTGGGAGAGGATTCCCTCTTGCTGCAGAGGGGTGCTGCCTGCTTGCAGCCAGGTGCCCCCCGAGCTGGCCCTGGCTTCCAGCCCTCCCCAGGCGTATAAAGCACGAGGGGACAAGGAGGAGACAGGCTGTGGTGACAGGTGACACTGACAGGCAGCAGGAGCTGCCAGGTCCTGCCCAAACTTGGAGTGGGAAGCGAGTTCTTTACTGTGCCGGACGGGCTCTCCGTAGTGCTGGCAGATTTCTTTAATTCCTTCTTTTTTGTTGTTTTTCCTTTTTTTTTTAATTGACTCCTAAGGATCTAAATTGGTGGGAAAAGCTTCTGAGAAGCCACAGCCTCGAAGAGCAATTTAGGTCTTCATTCTCAAAACCCTTCAGCCTGGTAAGCTGCTTTTATTAATGTGTGTTAATTATATGTGAGTCTCATGGTGGAACTCAGCTTGAGGGGGTAGGCAGGCGACCCAGGCAGTTGAAAATGGGACACAAATTGATGTTTTTCCTTCAAGCTCTCCAGATGGAGGATCCCGTCCAGCTGAAAGAGGAGGGCAATAAATATTTTCAGGCCAGTGACTATGAGAAAGCCCTTCAAAGCTACACTCAAGCCATAAAGCTCAACAAGGACAAGGCGCTGCAGGCGGTGCTGTACAGGAACAGGGCAGCCTGTTTCCTCAAAAAGGTGAGAAAAGCTCCCCTCACCTGGGCAGTGCTCAAGGGGAGAAGAGCAGGAGGGCAGCCAAAGGCACTCACTGGCTGTGGGCTGGGTGGTTTGTCCACTTATTGAATAGCATCTGAAATGAAATGTTCTGGGCTTGTGCTGGAGGTTCACTGGGAAACGGGAACAGAGAGGTCCCAATGTCCATCAGCAATGGGGACATGCCCTGCTATTCCATGGCTAACAAACCTCTCCTTTCTGGTTAAACAGGAGGAGTACGCCAAGGCAGCCTCGGATGCATCTAGAGGTACGGACGGAGGGGTATGAGGAGAGCTGGATACGCTTGCTCAGCCTGCTCTCACATCTGCTTTTGGGACACTGTGGCCTTATTCCTTGATGTCTGTCACCCTGGTTTTTCTGAGTTTTTTAAAGCCTTTTGATTGTTCATAAAATGGAGTCAGACTTTTTAGCTACTGTACAATATTAGGAGCAGTTTCTACCTTTTCCCACAGATGTAACATAAACAAATCCTTTGTTTTTCATTCTCTGTCCTTTGTTTGCACATTTCTAACCTGAAAACAATTGTAACTGACAGTTGGTCTGGCCACTGAGGCTGAGGGGTGAAAACTCCAGAAGCCAGTCTACAGCCAGACCCACAAATGTATAAAAAGTAAGAAATGAACAGGCAGAGGGGCTCTGGGCTTGGCTCAGCATTGGGGCTCTCTCGGAGGAACTCTCTGCCCTGCGAAAATCTCTCGTCTCCGTGTGATTGCTTTGCGTATCCTCACCACAGATGTCCACTAACATCCAAGTGGTGAGGCCACGAGGGAATTCCTGGAAGTTCAAGTGATGTTCCAGTTTGGTGTGCTGGTGCAATCAGTGCTCATCAGGCACTGATTGATGCTAATAACAAAGCAAATCACAGTTTGCACCAGCCACTTCCAAGCAGCAAGCTCTGATGCCTGGTCTTTTGGATCCCTTTCCCAGCTATTGACATCAATGCTTCGGATATCAAAGCCTTGTACCGGCGTAGCCAAGCCCTGGAAAAACTGGGGAAGTTAGACCAGGCATTCAAAGATGCTCAGAAATGTGCCACCCTCGAACCCCGCAACAAAAACTTCCAGGAGACCCTGAGGAGACTGGGGGCCAACATCCAGGAGAAGGTAAATGCCGGGGGAACTGTCCTGGATTCACAGACCAGGGGTGGGAAATCCTTGCTCTGGGTTACATCAATGGATTGTTGGTCCTGCTGGAAACTCATGGCAATACAGGGGGATAAATAGGCTCCATTGACTGGAGGTTCATGCTTGGTGTGTGTAAATCTGGGGATTGGGTTGAAAGGTTAAATTAAAAAGTAGGGAGGCTCCCTCCTGAGGCTGGCCTGGTCCTCAGTGTCTTGGAAAGGTCTTAGCAAGGGACTGGACCAGCTTTAGGTTGGGTCTGGCAGTTGCCACATTGCTACAGCTACCTTTACAGAGGTACTGTGAAGAAATCCTTGCACCATACATTTTGTGAAGTCTCAGAAGTTAAGGTTTGGGGCTGGCTCTGCCTGTGCCCATGAGATGGGTAATGGATGCTGATTGCTGAGAAATTATATCTCCTGTTACTCAGCTTAAATTACCTGTGGTTTGAGGGGAGGGAGTATTCTTGAATCAAAAAAGGGAAGTTGCTCCTTGATTTTCTCCTCCTGATGCTCTGTGCTGTCTCTCTTGGCACAGCTGCGCATTCAGTTCTCCACGGACTCGAGGGTGCAGAAGATGTTTGAGATCCTGCTGGATGAGAACAGCGACAAAGAAAAGCGAGAAAAGGTGAGAACTGCCCTGGACTTGGCAAAATGGCTCTTCGATGTGAGAGGCTGCACCAGGGAGCAGAGCCCTGCATTCCCTTCTCCACCTCCCCTGGACTGAGGATCAGGGAAGGAGCTGGGAGGTGAACTGCACTCAGAGAGAGGGAAAATCACCCCTGTGCTGAGGGAAGGTGGCCCAACCTCCCAAAATACCAAAGGTGGGATCAGCCTGGACTTCTGCTCAGGTCTATCTCTGCCACCCTCCAGATGTTCTTTCCAAGCAGTGACCCGCTTTTCTTGGGCAGGGCAGAGCTGATCCCTAAATGCACCTGGATAAACTGTGGTGGGGTCTGAGCTGATCTGCTGCATCTGTCAGGAGATGGCTCCCACCAGGATCTCCCAGAGCTGTACAGAGATGTTCTGGAGGCTGGGCTGTGCCACTGACCCCTGTTCTTGTGCCTCCCACCCAGGCTGCAAACAACCTCATAGTCCTGGGGCGGGAAGAAGCAGGCGCTGAGAGGATTTTCCAGAATAATGGGGTCAACTTGCTGCTGCAGCTGATAGAAACCAAAAATCCTGAGCTGATCCTGGCAGCCGTGAGGACGCTTTCAGGAATGTGCACAGGACATAAGGCTCGGGTAAGGACAGGGTGCTTGGACCTTCACTGCTCTTGCCTTTTGCACCTGAGGAGGGGGAAATTGAAATAGTTTGTGTTGTTTGTGAGCAGTGGGAGAGGATTAAAACCCTGACCTGTACTGATTCAGGATTCACTGAGGAAAATTGTTACTTTGTCCCAACTGTAAAGGACACAGGGAGGAAAAGCCTTTGCTAACACTGTCCTGCTCTCTCCTTCCTGGGGCCAGGCCACTGCCATTCTCCATTACCTGGGCATCGACAGCATTTGCATGTGGATGTCGGTGGACAATGAAGAAATCTCCCTGGCTGTCTGCAACCTCCTGCAGACCATCACCGACTGCCTGCTGGGCCAGGGGAAGGAGGAGCACCACGGCAAGGAGGAGGCTCTAGTGCTAGGTAACAGCACATCACCTGCTCTTCGTTCCCTCTGCCTGCAGGAGGAGTGGGCCCAGCAGGGAGAGCTCTGCTCCTGGGATTCCACCTCATTCCTTGTTCTTTGCTGAAGTGGGGATTTTAACCTTCAGCTGTACAGGAGGACAACCTGCGCACAGCTCTTATGCTCGTGGATAGCTTAAATACTTCTGTTCCAGCCACACATTGGTTTTGAATGGTTTTGACTGAGCTCACCTGCTTTCAGAGGTAACTTCTTGTAACTGGCTGCTACTGTTTTGCTTCTGTGTAGACACTAAGAAGGATTTGAGGATGATCACGATGCGTTTGCTGGATATGTTGGTCAGTAAGAAAGTGTCTGGGCAAGGGCGAGACCGAGCCCTCAACCTCCTCAACAAGAACATACCAAGGAAGGACCTGAAGGACCATGACAACAGCAGGAGCATCTTTGTCATCGACAATGGTGAGTCCTTGCCCGCCATCCTGTTCTGATTTGGGAGATGTGGAGCTCTGTGTTTTCTCTTGAACACCTGTAGCACTGGTCCTTCCTATAAAATAAATCCTCTCTGGCTCTTTTTGGTGCATGCAAGCCTGGAGCAAAGTTAGACTTATTAGCAGGAAACAGTGCTAAGAGAAAATCAACTGTGTATGAGAACAAGAAATTTTGAGTTTCTGAAGGACTCCTTAATATCCCTGGTTATGTTAATGTTAGGAGGATTTGGCTTAGATAAATTGTCTGGTTTAGACAGGATGAGGAGAGCACCTGCTGACCTATAAACTGATCAATTCTAAAACTGGCCGAGGGTGAGGAATATGTGTGCTGTGTGTTTTATAGTAATTCCAATGCATGTGTATATTACCATTTTGATGGAAGTTATTTAATAATAATTTGGCAAAAAGAGAGTTAAGCATCCAGAATCACTTGAAAGTGGCTGAGTTTTCCTCAGTCAGAGCCTCCAGCCTTGGAGGTCAGTAGGTTTAATGTCTCCTGACAGAAATGACAGATCTAGCCAGGGGCCTAATGCAGCTCTGCTTATCTCACTGAGAACTGGAAAAATGCCTGATGCTGCAAACCTGTAATCTCACCAGCAGAAGCTCCTCCCCAGTAAATATCTCAGTGTCTTTTTTTTTTCTTAAGACTTATGTGATTAGACTGAAAAATAATTTAAATCCTTACAAGCTCGCTATTCCACAGCAAGAAAGTAACAAATGGTATATGGAGTTTTGCACAGACCCTCTCCCCTCTGACAGCCGTATCACTCCATCGTTTCCAGGCTTAAAAAAGATACTGAAAGTGGTGGGCCAGATTCCTGAGATGCCTGACTGCCTGCCACTGACAGAGAACACCCAGCTGACTGCCTCTGTCCTCCTAAATAAGCTCTACGATGACCTGCGCTGCGACCCGGAGCGGGACAACTACCGGCTGATCTGCGAGGAGTACATCAAGTGAGTCAGGGGTGAGCTGGCCCAGAGGGCAGGAGCAGGGGTTCTTGAGGGAGAGATCAGGCACTTGAAATCCATTTGTGTTCAAAACTGGGAGATTACGACTTGCTTGAGCTCCTGCTGGATCACAGCTTTGCAAATACCCAATGTGATTCAGCAGCACAGCTGAGGGAGGACGTTCCCTCCCCACCACTGTTCTATACCCTGCTCCCTCTATCCCATGCAGGAGCAAAATCGACCCTCAAGACATGGATAAGACACTCCATGCTGTCCAGATTGTGTCTGGTGTTCTGCAAGGGCCCTTTGACTTGGGCAACAAGCTGCTTGGCATGAAGGGGGTGATGGAGATGATGGTTGCCCTGTGTGGGTCCGAGAGGGAGATCGACCAGCTGGTGGCTGTGGAAGCCCTCATCCACGCTTCCACCAAGCTGAGCCGAGCCACCTTCATCATCACCAACGGGGTGACGCTCCTGAAGGAGCTCTACAAGAAGACCAAGAATGAGAAGATCAAAATCCGAGCTCTGGTGGTAAGGATGCAGCCCTGCCTCTATTGCCTGCCACGCTCGGCAGCTTAATCCCAGACTTGGGAGAGGAGGGAGGTTCTGGGGATGAGAGATGGGTTTAGGCTGTTTTGAGGCAGCAGCACAAGAGGATTAATGAGCCTTTCTCACTGCTGTGTCCTTTTTGTCCTCCTCAGGGCCTGTGCAAGCTGGGCTCAGCAGGAGGCACGGACTATGGCCTGCGGCAGTTTGCTGAGGGCTCCACTGAGAAGTTAGCCAAGCAGTGCCGAAAGTGAGTGACCTCACTTCTTCCTCCAGCTATCCCAATCTCTGCGAAGTACAATATGTTCCTCTCCCACGAGATCCTGCCCATACATTGCCTTCATTTCCTGTGCTGCCTGCCAGCTGCCAGTGCCCCCAGAGCCAGTGTGCTGGGACGGGGAGCTCCTCTGTGCCTGAAGCAGCCGTGTGTTCCTCCTGCCTCGATATCCAGAGGAGCCTTCTCCCTCCCTCACTGCCCGTGGGAGACACCAGACCCGGTGCCTCCCTCTTTGTCAGAGTGGCACAGCCTAATTAATGCTTACCTTGAATATGCCCAAGTCCCCTCTGAAGGTGAATTTGCCAGGTGGAGTAACCAAGGAGGTGAGATCAAGTTAGGAAGTGGCTGAATGGGTGGTCATTCCTGCAGGAATCTCATGTTTTGTGGGATGGAGGAGGCAAAGCAGTGCCGAGTAGCTGTCCTGGTCTGTCATTCCTGCAGCATTTAGATCCCACAAGTTGGGCCATGGGAGGAAGGTCATGTCTGAGGGGAAGCATCCCCAATCTGAGGAGCTGTGGCAGAACCTGAGGACGTTTGGGCCTGAATCAGTCTCAATATCTGTTTTTCCTCCCTCTTTTTCCAGATAAGTTAGTTCTGTCTCCCGAGATAGAAATGTGAGTGCTTTTCGCTCTTCCAGGTGGTTGTGCAACACCAGCATTGATTCCCGCACCAGGAAATGGGCTGTGGAAGGGCTCTCGTACCTCACCCTCGATGCAGATGTGAAAGATGACTTTGTTGAAGATGAGCCAGCCCTGAAAGCTATGTTTGATTTAGCCAAGGTCTGTCTCCTCTCCTTGTTCCCTCATTCCTTTGACAGCATCAAGTTCTCCCAGCTCTCCAGCCCTACTCCATGCCCCAAGCAGAAGGAGCTGTGACCCCAGCCCCTCACCTCTGGTTCAGCAGAACTTCAGTTTTGCCTGTGCCCCAGAGACATCTTAGGGCTGCTACCTTCCTGCTCTCCTCCCTGGGCTGAGGGAGGTTGCTCCTACCTTCACTATCAGCAGCTGCATCAAAACCAAAGGCACCGAGGTGTTGACAGCACCTGATGATGTCCAACACCTTGTTTGACCATGAAAACTCTCACGGGCTATAAAGTTGGGGATAAACATCTGCACTAGTGCAAAATCATGCAAAGTGACCTGTTTCCCTGCTGTGCCCTCCTCACCCTCACACAAGCTTTATTTTCCTCTGCAGGCAAGTGACAAGACAATCCTGTATTCCGTGGCTTCTGCGCTGGTGAACTGTACCAACAGCTATGATACCAAGGAGCTGGTCCCAGAGCTGGTGCAGCTGGCAAAGTTCTCCAAGCAGCACGTGCCTGAGGAACATCCAAAGGTGGGTTGTGTCCAGCTGGAGGTGATGTTCAGAAAGACTGACAAAACAGCTGGTCAATGGCTTTGTCTCTACCAAGTAATTCTTATTTCATTAACAAGCTGACTTTGGTGTATCCGTTGTCACGGACTCCAGGTCTCCTGTCTCCAGACGGAAATTGCTTTGCTCTCCAACCAGGCTGGGCTGTTAGGTGGCTGGATGGCAGCAGCTAAAGGCTAATCCTTTCCCAACGTTTCCTCCTCAGGACAAGAAGGATTTTGTGGTGAAGCGGGTGAAGCGGTTGCTGAAGGCTGGGGTTGTCTCTGCCTTGGCCTGCATGGTGAAGGCTGACAGTGCCATTCTGACAGACCAGAGCAAGGAGCTCATTGCCAGGTGCCTTCAGTGGGAGCTGGGAGTGCTGGGCAGCCCCTGTGCCATGGGGATGGACACCTGGGGTGGGGCATTCTGCCTGTGGGGGAGTGTGTGAAGCTAAGATTTAAAACCAAGGTTTTTGTTCAGCAGTGTCATAAAAATCCATGTTCTGACCTTCAAGCTGCCTTGCTGGAATGCATTTTTGAGTTCTCTGTATTGGTTCTGGCTGGAATAGAGTTCATTTCTTAGACCTGGCAACTTCTTACTCTGCCATTTGTTGCTTCCTCATAGAATGCTGTGTGCACGGGGTTAAGCACCTGGGATTTACTTGGTGGCTCTGGCTCTCCTGCAAAACCTCAGCCCCGTTCTCTGAGGGCCGTCGGCTTTTCCTGTCTCGTGGCTGTTTCACTGAGTGTTCTGTGCCTGCAGGGTGTTTCTTGCCTTGTGTGAAGACCCCAAGGACCGTGGGACCATTGTTGCTCAAGGTGGTGGGAAGGTGATTATTTTTAAGTTCACAGTTCCTGATGTACTGTTAATGTCTGCTAGGAGCCTGGGGTGTGTCTCCGGTGAGGGACAGTGACAGAAGAGCACAAGTTGTCCCTCCCGGGGCCATACTGACACTGCAGTCCCATCTCTGCAAGGCTCCAGAGAAATGATGTTCTTGGAGTGACTGTGTGAGCTACAAGCTCTGGCGTGGTGCCTATTTGAGAACAAAAGCAAGATATCACAGCGGGCTGTGGGGGTTTTTTAACTTGTTTTAGTCTGTTAAGGCAATCCTGTAAATCTTCTCAGAACACTGAATGCTTTTTCCTGTGTGTCTCCAGGCGCTTATACCTCTGGCTGTGGAAGGCACAGACGTTGGCAAGATAAAGGCTTCTCATGCTCTGGCAAAAATCGCTGCTATCTCCAATCCAGACATTGCATTCCCAGGGGAGAGGGTAAGCTTAATAATAATAATAAAAACAAGAGCATTGATACTTCCTTTAGCAAATGAAAATTGCTAATACCAGCCTTCTCTTCCAGGTGTACGAGGTGGTGAGGCCCCTTGTCAGCCTGCTGAACACAGAGAGAGATGGCCTCCAGAACTACGAGGCTTTGTTAGGTCTCACAAACTTTTCAGGGAGAAGTGATAAACTCAGGTGAGCTTCACTGCTTTTTAGCCTTCCTTCTTGCCCAGGAGAGAATGTGAGTCCCTTGTTGGACTATGAAGACTGGTCAGTTTGAGCTACCTTTGGCAGAGCTACAAAGGTCTCAGAGCTAAAGGATTGATGACATAGGAAAAGGAGAGTGGCACATTTTCCTCTAGAAACAGCAAAGACACGAGCCTCATCTGCATTAGACAGGGCAGGAACCGCGCCATGAGCTCCAGTGCTGCAGACACCGATTTGTTTCAAGGACACTGCAGTTCATATTTGATAAGTTGGTTACTGCTTGACCTGTAATGTGGGGCTTTGTCACCGAGACACACAAAACAGCCACACGCAGACAAGCGGTTTTGCAGAGCAGAGGTTTCTCCGTCCACCTCAAAGCTGAGACAGGGCGGAGAGAGACCCCTTTGTTTATTTCTTACTTTTTATACATTTGTGGGTCTAGCAGAAGATTGGCTTTTTGGGGTTTCCACCCCTCAGCCTCAGTGGCCAGACCAATTGTCAGTTACAATTGTTTTCAGGTTAGAAATATGCAAACAAAGGACAGAGAATGAAAAACAAAGGATTTGTTTACATTACATCTGTGGGAAAAAGGTAGAAAACTGCTCTTAATATTGTACAATAACTAAAAAGATCTGACTCCATTCAAGAAAATCAAAAGGCTCAGAAAAACCAGGGTAACAGGGCTTTTACTGCTCTTTGACACAGGTTGAAGATAATCAAAGAGAAGGCCCTGCCAGATATCGAAAACTACATGTTTGAGAACCACGACCAACTTCGACAGGCAGCCACGGAGTGCATGTGCAACTTGGTGGTCAACAAGGAGGTAACGCCGGGGGCACATCCAGCCTGGCTGCGTGCACCTGCCCCTGTGAGGAGCGTCCCTCACCGTGCTGCCTCCGGCTGTCTCTGGGGTTTGTTTAGGTTCAGGAGCGGTTTGTGGCTGATGGCAATGACCGGCTGAAGCTGGTGGTGCTGCTGTGTGGTGAGGATGATGAGAAGGTGCAGGTTGCAGCGGCAGGAGCCCTGGCCATGCTTACGGCAGCGCAAAAGAAACTCTGCTCGAAGATGACTCAAGTGGTGAGACCGTAACTCTGACTCTGGGCAGTGTGGGTGTACCCTGCTCAGACGTGAAAAAGTCTCTCCAAAGGAATATGCAATTTCCTGGTTGGATACTGAGGAACCTAGAGAAGCTGGGGCCTGGGTGTGCACGCTTTTAGTCCATTTTGATACATAACCTGAAATCCAGAAATTAGAAGAGCTTGATCAATAACCTAATGAGCTTTAGAGATCCCAAAGGATGTCCCTTCCCTGAGAACCCAGATCCTGCATGGCTGAGTGTCTGTAGAGCTGTGGTTGAGAACTCCTGAGCCCTATTTTATTGCACACATGATTGGACACTGGAGCTCGTTAAGATAAAAATGATTAATTAAGCCAGAAGAGAAGCTCAAGAAGATCGGGGTGGGGGAGTGTCCTGGTCATCTCAGCTGTGTCAAAACTCTGGTCAGATTCTTTTCACAGAGATTATGCAGCAGCCTGAATATGAAATATGTTTAAAGTTGTCCCAGTGCCGTGAAAGATTCTGACTTAAGTGTAAGAAAAATCGGGTTCAAATGTTAGCAGTCAGGTTTCCTTAGTTAAAAAAAAATGAAATAACAATAAGTGACATGAATATTGCTCTTCCTTCTGTTGAAGGAAGCAAAAGTCATGTTCTTGGTTGAGATATTCTTCAGATCAGTACTAACCTGATCTCTCTCTCCCTTCCAGACCACGCAGTGGCTTGAAATCCTGCAGAGGCTCTGCTTGCATGACAACATGGAGGTCCAGCACCGAGGGCTGGTCATTGCTTTCAACTTAATCAGCGCTGACAAAGAGCTGGCGAAGAAGCTGGTGGAGTCGGAGCTCCTGGAGATCCTGACGTACATCGGGAAGCAGGAGGATCACCCCAAGAAGCAGCACATCATTAGCGTGGCGCGTGATTGCCTCACCAAGTGCATGGATTATGAGCTGATCAAACCTTTCTCTCGGGCGTGAGGGAAGGAAAAGCACCAAAAAAGGTTGAATGTGGGGGGAAAAAAATGGAGAAATATGGAAAAGTGAGAGTCATGAGGAGAATCTAGTGCCATTGTCAAGGCGCTGAATAGTTTGGGGACAGTTTTGGAGGATCATAAGCTGTATGAGGAAAAGGAGGGAATTTTTGCCTGGGAAATTTGGGAAGTGTCCATCTGAGTAATTCCCAGATGGTGTAAATCCTTTCTCTGCCCCCATTCAGCTGATAACGATGAAAGCTTCAAGGCCGAGCTGTAAAAGAGTTGGTTGTGTCGGGAGGCTGTTGGAAGGAAACTCAACAAAGCTGAAATCAGTTCTGCATCCACCTCCAGCTCCTGGTACTTCTGGAATTCCCAGCAATGGTGGAACAGGGAGGGTTAAGTGCCTTCTATTCTGTAGTCAGAAAATAGGATTTTATCTGTGTGCCTTTTTGTTCATTTATTGGAAGTTGTGTGCCAAAGTGTGAGGATGGTGGATGAACTCTTAATAAATTCACTACTTTGTTCCATGTGGAATTCCTGTTCTGATTTTATTAAGCAAAAGGAGAATTTAAGGCAAGTTTCACGTGTAGTCTTGCATCACACCCAGAAAAATGGAGTAACTGGTAGCACAGATTGAATTTTCACTCCTTGCAAACCATCCCGTGCTCCCACAATGCAGCAGAGTCACCACAAAAGTGTCACACCAAGGCACAGGGAATGTTGAAAACATCCCATTTATTAAAACAAACAAACAAACAAAAAAAAACCAGAATGAGAAGCAACCCACCCACTGGTCATCACATTAAACTTCATTACATAAATATTTTCATTCAAGCACAGACTCTTAATGTGGGCTGTGGGACAACAAAAAAATCACAGACTGTTGCTTTAGTTCCTGGGGGAAAGTCCCTAAGCATGTAATAAATATAATCTTACTCAATAATGATTTAAATATTACTTCAAACACATTATTTATGATCATACTAAATATTAGTGATGTTCACAATAGGCATAGCATGATGAAATGTTGACGTTTGGAGTTATGAAAGGAATCATGAAGATAATATTTTCTTGCATGTTAAGGAAAAAAAGATAAATGGAACTGCTTCCAGTGTCCCAAATTTGGAAAAGATGGAAAATTTTAAGCTAATAAGTTTGATAACCTAAAGGCAAATTTATTTGAAGGGTGATTCCAGCTGTATTCAATGAATGCATTCACATTCAGCTAAATCGCTGGTGCTTTATAATCACAGCAGGGGAATATCAGACTGTTCTTCCAAACCGAGGGAGCCACATTTCGTGGTGGGAAATATGGTTTGTTTTCTACCAGCCTTCAATTTTTGGATACCCGTTTTTAGGTATTTTGAATCTGGCTTTCGAAAGTACTTTACGTTAACTCTACACAGGTTTACCTAACCAGCATCTCTGACACCAAGACAAAATGTCATTGGTCTTTAAAAAGGGCAAAGTTTCCCTTCTCCCACTAAAGCTTCTCTTTGCAGCTGTCTGTTGCTGAAGTTGAGTGGGGGAATTACGTCTGTAAAAGACATTTATTGGCATTTTTTTCAGCCAAACATGGGCAGAACATCCTTTTTACACGAACAGGGACCGCCGGCTCCCTCAGCCCCCTCAGGGCGGGAAACGCTCGCACCGCCCCCCGCTCCTCTAACGCGCCTTCCTATTGGGTTCCGCCGGCAGAGCCGCGCGCTGTGATTGGTTGTTACTACCGGGGGGTGGGACAAAGCGGGCGGCTCCGCCCCGGCGCGGCCGGGCCTGCGGGAGCGGAGCGGCGTGAGGGGTACGGGGCATGGACATAGGACACGGACATGGAGACGGGACGTGGGACACCGGGGTCCGGGGGATGCGGGGCCGCGGTGGGGCAGCTGAGAGCTCGGGGTGTGTGGGGACGGGGACAGGGAGGGCGAGGGGACTCGGAAGCGGCTCTGGGGGCTGGTTGAGGAGGGTGAACCAGGCCGAGGTATAGGGCATGTGGGGTTTATTGAGATGCGGGAGGATATCTGGGAGCTCGGGGGATGTGAGGCTGGGGTAGGGCGGGCATAGGCGAAGGAACTGGGGACTGAAGAGCTGCAGGGACGTGGTGGAGAGGATCTAGGGAAGGAGATGGGGAGAGAGTGCAAACGTGTGGCATGAGGGAAGGGAGGGATCCAAACAGGCCTCTGGAGCCTTGGAGAGACACTGACTGCAGCAGCATTTATAGGTATGACACGGATTTTTCGTCTTGGGTTTGCCTGGTACTGGCTCTCCTGACCTTGGAATTCCAGTTTGTCACCTGTCTTTTGCTGCTCCTGCTCGGCTGTAGGAGGGATGTCACCTCGGTCCCTGTGCTGCCCTGCTCCAGTGCTTCATCCTCCTAGGGAGGAGGAAACCTCCCAGCCCCTGCCTGGGGAGCAAGCTCCTTATTGAAGGCAAATAGATTTGCCCAGAAGCAATGATGAGCGAAGTATAGTCTGAACTGGTATTGCTGAGACTCCGTGTCTCTGCTCTGACCAGGGCATGATCACTTAATCTTCTCTCTGAGCTACTTCAGGCTAAGCTCGTCTGCAGGGAACAGCTTTGCTGTTCTTGAAACTTTGATGCACCCCCCCCCCCAAAAAAAAAAAAAAAAAAAAAACAAACAAACAAACAAAAAAAACACCCTAAGAACTTTTAGCAGTTCCTTTTAACGGCAGAAAAGCAAAGCTTTGATTTGAAAAGTAACCCAAATACTTGTTGCTGCAGCTGTATTCTCATTTAGTGCTTGCCAGCAGGGAGGCAGGAATATTTTTGGAATATTCTGATGAAGCCTTTGGGCTTGAGGGACAGGCCCAGGACAAGAGATGGGGCTATTCTCTAATTCAGTTTTTTTGTTCTTTCCCAGGTCCTGCTGACACCTTTATATTCGTTTCTCTCTTCCTGTGGAGAAGGAAGCATCTATGGAGAATATATACCTAGTGGTTTTCCTTTAACAGGAGAAGGCACTTCATTTCTGTTAAGGAAGTAGCAGAAACTCAGCTGTACATGTGGTACATGACTCCACAGAAATTACAAATTAGTATGTAAGTCCAAAGGTTGGTTTAATAAAGTTGGTGCTCCCTGAAAAAACTTCTCTTGTCAATCTTTTTCCCACCGTGGTTTTAAGCACACAGTTAAAAAGCAGATAAATGGGAATTTTTCTATAAGCCCAATTGGTTTTGTAGCTTTGTTTTCGACCAAAAAACCTGACAAATGAGTATTTATTTGGCTGCTAAGGACAGGAGCTTTCAAAGGAGTCAAATCTAAGTTGGCATCCTGCAGCCATCTCCATGAACATAAAATATCTGCCAGGTAACTGCTGAGCCTGTCACCATGGTGGGTTTGATGTTCGTTACTCAGCTAAGCTTTACAATTTATTGTGTAAAAGAGTAATTACAGCTGCTCAGAACTGGGAGGCTTCGATGTGGGTGGTTCTGTGCAGGTCTTGGAGTTGGCCAAATCCAAGTTTGGCAGGGACAGGGTGTTGTGCAGGAGGGGAAAGCAGCCAGAGCCTGGCAGGTGGGCATCTGGTGGGCATTTTGGGGAGAGGAAGAGGGATTAATCCTGGGAGAAGGAGCAGGAGCAGCGTGGGATCAGATAACTTTTGTGTGTTAGTGAATCCTGCATTAGAGGGGGGATGAACCTCCCCAAGAGCCCTGCAGTGCTGGAGGGTGAGTGTCCCACACCTGCCCAGCTTCTCCCTGAACTGCAGGCAAATAACTTGGAAAGTACAGGAAGGATAAAAGGAAAACAAACCTATTCTGGAAAGGAATCATCAGTCAAATGCTTATTTAAATGAGCTGTTGCACTGGAGTCACCAGGACATTAACAAAAAGTAAAAAGCGATTTGGAACCTCAGAAAATCTCACACCTCGATGTGATTTGTCTTCCAGTGAGATGTGTGTGTTCTTACTGGCTCTGTAAAGGAAGAGAAGTATTTTCGTGGATCCCATAGCTACTAGAAAATAGAGAAATGAGACAGTTTTTATTATTATTCCATAGTGGCACAGGTAAAAGGGTCAGAGATGATAAAGCATCAGGAACAAATCTCATTTATTAGGTGTTTTGGGAAGATTCAAATTACTGCATTTTCCCACAGTATTCAATAATCTTACTCTGTTGCTTACAGGTGAAGGAGGATATTGGAGATTTTTATCTTCTGAAGCAGAGCTAAAATGGAGGGAAAATGAGATGCCTGGCTCAGTGGATTAAATGTTAGAAGATATCTCTTAATCTGGAAAGACCAGAGTGGGGTCCTGCGCTTTGTGCAGCAAACTTTGCTCTTGTATTCTCTAAGCACTGTCGCTGTGATATCTGGAGCACTGCTGCTCCCTAGAGTCAGGAGAGCAACCTTCCATCCTGAAAATTCAGGTGTCAGCCATGTCACACAGGTTTTCTTTCCTCCTGTGTGATGTCTTGTTCTGATATCAACGTGCTACATGGCTGGGACTGGAATAAATGCAACGTAATGCTCAGATATTAAAGCTCCTCAGCCTACAAAGTGCTAATCTTACATCCACTACCATCACTTGGAATGATGAAAGCAGCTTTAGTCTTGTCTCTCTTATGTAAATAGAGACCCCAGAGGAGCAAACTGTTTTTCCAAAAGCCAGAAAATAATTAAATTGTCAATCAAGAAAGGTTTTTGCTTTATAAAAGCAGATAATGAATGCAAAGATTTATTTAACAATAAACTGCTCTCATCAGTTGGCAGTTTGCTTTAATCTGGTTTGTCATTTTCTCTCTTGTACAGAAAAAGTCACATTCCTCTTGTCCATCTTGTTCCTTTAAAGAGTCAAAAGCCTTGACTGAGAACTGTTGATGGGAATTAGGAGGGTGATGCTCTCAATTCCAAGGTGAAGAGCCTGAAAATGCAGGAGACTGAAGAGCCGAGGTTTAAGCCTGTCTCCAGCTCTGGCAAAGCCAGAGCTCACCCTGGGCAGCATGAGGGCCTGGGAAGATGCCCAGGGAGGAAAAACTCGCCGAGAGAATTTCCCTACCTCTTTCATTTGCTGGCTCATGCCCTCAAGCAGCACCAGTGCTGGTCTTTTGATCCTCACATCTGCACTCCTCTTATCCAAACCAACGTTTCCTCCCTTTCAGCTGGTCTTAAGGCATTTCTGTGCTGGCTGACAGGCTGGGGCTTTGTGATCCCTCTGCAACTGCCAGGATGTTTGAACAGCTTATCAACAAAGGGCAGAGCCTCGCCACAATGCGCAAAGGCCGCAAAGCTGATGAACCACCGAGTTCAAAGGCGCTGCAGAGCTCACTGAGGAGCCGCGGCGGCCGGACACACTCCACGGGACGTAGAAAGAGGTGCTGGAGGCTCCTGGGAACCTTTCAGATCTCAGGGGAGTAGAGTTTGACCAGGTGCTGCAGCTCTGTGGCGTAGCCCGTGACCGGGCAGCGCTGGTGAGCCTTCACGTGGCTGTAGGCGCAGCGGTAGCAGAACACGAAGCCGGACGTGGCCAGGGCCGTGGCGTTGACGCGGACCTTGCGGCACAGAGGGCACACGCTCTTCAGGCTGGGCAGGAGAGCTGAGCCGGGCTCCTGCTCCAGGTGCAAGGGGGGTGGAGGGGTGGGGAGCGCTGTCAGGGACTTGATGGTCTCCTGGTTTTCCGAGGAGTACCACCAGTCCAGGAACTGGAGGAAGAACACGCTGACGGACAGGCCGGTGGACAGGGAGAAGGCAATGCCGCCCAGAGCTTTCCTCAGGGCCGACTGCACTCGTGAGGTAAAGCTGTAGCAGAGAGAAGCAGGGAGGGATGGTTACCACTGCTCATCTACCCATCTAGAAACCATGGGGAAAAGCAACTGGGGAGAGACTGCTTCACACAGCTCCTTAATGCTAAGTTAGCTGGCCAGCGTGTCCCATGTTTGCAGTTAGTAGGATGTTTCAGACTTTTTTCTTTTATTTTAAGGAAGATCCAAACCCTGGTTTTTTTCAGAAGTCTAAATCAGAAGAATTTGGATTAAAGGATCCTGGACCACAGAGTGTTTCACTCCTGGATCACCATTTCACAGCATATTCAGTGTGGCCATGAATAGCTGCTGCTTAGGAAAATCAAATAAATAAGTTCCAATCCTTTCAGCAACATTGCTGCAACTGCTGCCCATCCTTTGCTGGAAAAGTGCAGGGGAAGACTGAACAGGATAAAGGCCTGCATGCCCAAAACCACCCCCAAACTCTGAAATTTTATCGCTGCAAAATTGTTTCAAGCTAATCTTTGCTACCATTTTCCTTATTTTCACTCACAATAGACCCTTTTGGAGCACACCTTGTCAGAGCAAACTTTCATCTTGAATTTTTGGAGAGCAAGGCACTTTTGCTTGCAGCATCACCTCTAAATTTACACACCCACGGAACCCCCTGGCGAGCAACAGCTGAGCCAGGTTCTGCCATACCTGTGTGTTTGATTTGAGGTGGTTTCAGCCCATTTCTTCTCCAGGGCCTGGACATCCTCCGCAGTCAGTCTGACCAGGCGGACACCAGCCAGCTTCAGCATGGGGGAATGATGCTCAGCCTTGCCCAGGATGTAGCACAGTTGCTGGATAAGAAACCAGCCCTCCCAGGTCATGTTTACGTAGGGGTAGGCAGCTAGAAAGGCTCTGTAGAAGCGCTTCCAGGACGACGAGGGAGGGTGGATGGAGTACTCATCCTCTTCCCTCAGGCTGGACACCAGTTTCTCCAGCTTTCCTTTCAGGTAAGGAACAAGAACCAGCAGGAGCAGAGACTTCCAGTGCTGCCTCTTTGGCAGGCCAGCTGTGGCCAGAGGTTGCTGACTGCCATCTCCCATGGGGATCCTCTTCAAGCTATAGAAGTTCTCAGAGAAGGACGCGCTGCACCTGGCCAGGTAGTGCTGCTGGAGCAGCAAATCCAGAAGGACGTAGATCTCATCAAACCAGTGCCAGAGGAAACCGTATCGGGCAGGATTAGACTCAGCAAGCACCTGTTGCGAAAGGGACATAAAACAGGAGGAATCAGAGAGGTTTGGGTTGCAAGGAGCATTAAAGATGATCTGATTCCAGCCCCTGCCATGGGCAGGGACACCTTGCACTGTCTCAGGCTGCTCCAAAACCCGTCCAACCTGGATCTGAACACTCTCAGGGATGGGGCAGCCACAGCTTCTCTGGGCAACCTGTGCCAGGGCCTCCCCACCCTCACAAGGAAGGACCTGAAAGCGGAGTAAAGTGCTAAATTATAAATTACAGCAGCTCTAAACAACACCTCTAATTCTCAACACAAGCCAGGGGGTTCACAACTGTCCCACAGCTTGTGAGTGAGGCCGGAGTTACACTTCGGCCCCGCTCCTCTCCCTTCACCCGCGGCCCGCCTCGCCCTCACCTTGACCAGGTGCTGCAGGGCGGGTTTCACGGCGGCCATCAGGCTGTCCTGAGCCACCGCCTCGAACACGGACGGCCGGTCCCCGCCGGCCGGGGCGGCCGTGAGGTGCGCGCCCACCTCCGCCATGACACCGCCACACCGCCCCGCCGCCAGATGGCGCCTCGGCCCCGCCCCGCCGGGAGCCGCTCCGTCCCGCCCCCCGGAAGCGCTGGCCGCCGGCGCTCCGCCCGCTGCCGCCGCTCTATGGTGGCGGGGCGCGGCCGCTCTGGGCGGGGGAGGGTTTGATCTCGCTGCTCGCGAGTCCGCCCGGCCCCTCCGCTTCCGGTTCCGCCGCCGCCCCCGCAGCGGTGAGTCCGGTCCGTGAGTGGGGCCGGGGCTGAGGGCACCGGGAGGGGTGCGAGGGGCACCGGGGGCGTTGGGAGGGGGTACGGGGAGGGGGTCAGGGGCACGGGTGGGGTACTGGGAGGGGAGACTGCGATAGGGCGGGTAGGGGCGCTGGTGGAGCGTTAGGAGGGGCTCGCGGAGCGCTTGGAGGGGATATCGGGAGGGGTGAGGGCAGTGCTGCGGTGCTGGCATGGGGTGGGCAGGGAGGAGGTGTGAGGTACCGGTGGGGTATTGGGATAGGGCGGGGAGAGATGCTGGCTAGGGAGGGGCTGGGCACGATGGGAGGGCTCTGGGAGGGGATAGCGAGGGGGAGACGAGGGGTGGGGTGACCGGCGTGGGGTGGGAAAGGGATACTGGGAGAGGTGAGGGGCACTGGGATAAGGTGGGAAGGGGCACCGGGGGGGGGCATTGGGAGGAGGTGAGTGGTGCTGGGAAGGGGAACTGGGATGGGGCGGGGGGAGTCGCTGGTGAGGCGCTGGGAGGGGCTCTGGTGATGTACTGGAAGAGGATGGAGGGCCATTGGGAGGACTGGGCAGGTGGTTGTAGAGGAACTGGAGGGGTGAGGAGTTGGGTCAGTGGGCCCTGGGTGGAGACATTGGGATGGAGCTTGGTGGGATGGGAATGAGCACAGCAAGCTACTGGAGTAATGGGGGGAGCAGGGATAAGGGCTGGGTGCTGAGAGGGACTGACAGGCACTGCTGGGACTGGGAGTGCTGGGGAGGGCCACCGGGATTTGTGGGGAATGCTCCTGCGACTGGGGGGTACTGAGAGACATCTGGGGAATGGTGCTGAGGGCAAAGGGCTGGTGGACAGGGGCTTGAGGGAGGGTACTGAGGTGCCAGTCTGGAGTGTGGCTGGGTGCTGGAAGTCCTGCTGGAGTGTGGGAGGGGCTGGCAGCAAAGCTGGAATGGGGCTGCCACAGAATGGGGAGGTGTTAGGAGGAGCAGGTGGAATGGGGACCACCAAAGGGGTGTTTGGTCCCCAGGGTGGAAACAAAATCCCTGCGGTAGCACAAGTTCAGGGCTGCAGGCACAGCTCTCCCTCTGCCAGCCACGTTGCTTTGTTCTGGTTGTTTTCCTGGTTTTCCAGTGGCCCTGGGCCACACCTGGGCTGTCATGCAGCTCCTTGAGAGGCTTTCCAGGAAAGATGGGTGGCACCACTTACACTGGAGTTAAACCAGGGATCACTTGAGAGATTTAGGGATTGATGGTTTCAATGTCCAGGAGCTTGGCTCAGTCCCAAGCCCCTTAAAGCTGCCACCCTCCTGTGTGGGATCAGTGCTGGGGAGCGGGTCGGGCTGGCTGGAGCCATGTGTGGGGTCAAGCAGGGGTTGGTCAGACACAGGGTCAGGTTTTCTGTGTGGTTTTGGGCTGAGGAGGTTTCCCTTGCTTTGGTTTAGCCTACATTGAAATGTCAAGCCACTGTTTGTAGCATTAAGCATTGCTGGAGCTTTCTGGAGCCGTTCTTTTTCATCTCTCGTTTGCTGGGGTTGGATCAGGAGGAGCTTTCTGCTGTCAGCTTTGTGCACCTCTTACCTGTTCCCATCTCAGCAAGTGCTGGGCACAGAACAATAGTGAGGAGGGGCCAGTCTAAAGTAGATTTTTCTTTTGAAAGTACAAGGCTGTTGATGATGTTCTAATTTACCTAGGCTCTCCTCGGTTTCGATTTGTGTACAAGGAGCTGGCATTTTCTGCAGTCACACAAACAGCAGTGTTTTAAAAATCTGTTTTGGTTCCATTTGCTGTAAAGCACGCTGAGATTGTTAGTGATGAGATAATACCCAGTGCTGCTGGCAGGCTGTCTCTGAGCAGTGTGCAAAGCAAGCTCTGACACACATGAAGCAGCAATCTGTGTGCCTGTGAGGAAAAGAGCTTTATCCTGTGCTGCATTTGGAATAGGGCAGTTTGGTTATTGACCTCAGTCAGCTCTCACTCACATCTATCAAAGGAGAGGCATGAGCTGTGCTTGGCCCTGTCTGAGTGTTTCTAGGATTCTTCGTGTTTCCAAATTTATGAAAGGAGAAAAACAACAATATCTGAAAGGAGCGAAACAACGAAATGCGCTGCACTCGGGGTTTAATGGCCATCTCTGAAATTCTGAAATTCAGCAGAGTTTCTTCCTCTGTGTGCAGCTTAATGCAACTGGGCTGATGTTTATGGTGTTTGGGTCATTTTTTCTTCCCCCCCGGCCTCGATTGTCTCTCTAATCTGCTGCTCTGGCCCCAGTTAAAGCTGTATTAGAGTAGCTCAGCTGGGATGTGACCCTGGATGACAAATCCCCACATAATGCAAGTAAAGAACATCGAGGCCATGTTCAGTGCTTTTTGCATGGCGCTGTGCCAAATATTCTCGCAGTGAAAAACATTTAAAGTCTTCCGTTTAAGCTGAGCTCAGACCTGAAGGACTCTGTCAGCAGTACCATTGCAGCTGAACCCAGACTGATTTTAATCACAAAACAAGCTCCACAGCAGCCTCTGCTTTTGGGGGGGGTGCTGTGAGATTTTTGCTGGAAGAAAATTGCACTCATTGTGGCTCGTGTGGCTTTCCCAGCCCAGCCTGGAAACACATTCCTGCACGAGGAATGTGTTTCCAGAGCTGTCTCCGGGCTTGGCAGGAGCAGAGAGGGAGAGAAATCAAACCAAACCCAGTAATTCAGCCTAATTGGATGAGGTGGAAACCAGGCGGGCAGCAGCTCCAGGAAACTGGGAAAAAGCAACAGGTTGATCCTGATCCAGATGTTTGGCAATTGGACAGGATGAACCCACAAGAAAGGGGTGGAAATTGGGGCATTACCCCTCAGCAGCTGCTGGGAATTCAACTGCTGGGGTGTTGAACTGTTCCAGGTGGGTGGGGGGAAATGGGATGGTGATGGCATTGGGATTGGTGAAGGGGTGAGGAGGGAAAGGGTTAAGGAACAACATTCTGATTGCACTGCTGGGCACTCCTGGAGTTCAAAGCTGTGCTGGTCCTATTGTTGCTGAGCCAGCAGGGTTTAGAGGCAAGACAGGCAGCATTTAGGGAACAGATGATTTTACTGCTTTGCTGGCAGCCTTTAAGGTCATGGAAGGATGTGTAAGAAAAGGGGAATTGGGGCAAAAAAAAAGAAAAAGGAGGAAAGAAACGATAAAATCCTTTTTGAGATGGTTTTAGGGTCGTAGTTCCTAGCGTTGGTACAGACTTTTATCAAAAAAGCCCACTCCTCTGGTTGTTTTGAAAATTGTTACATATTTGTCACAGAGCTAGCAATTGTGAGAATGAAATTACGGATATTCATGTATGTTTGGGCAATCCCTGTATTCTAAGGCATTAATTTAGTTCTGTGGAGCGAGAGAAGTGCTGGCGAGACCACTCTCATGGCTCTGCTGAGCACTTGCTGCTCTAACAGCATTTTTCCATCCTGTCCACCCAAAAAAACCAAAAAACCAAAAAAACAAAACAACCAAAAAAACCCCAAAACAGGAAAAAAAAAAAAAAAAAGGCAGAGCAGCACCAAAATAATGAGCTCCGTGTGTGTGTCTCAGAGGTGGGATGTCAGATCTTGGCAGAGAAATATTTCAATTTCAAGCTTGAGAGAACTGAAAAGTAATGGCTTTTCTTTTCAGAAAAAACCACTGTTTTGCATCTGCCGGGAACAAAAGGAGGGGAAGGAATGAAAGGCCTGGGGGTGGGTGTTGCAAGTGGGGTTAATTGTGCCTTCCATCAAGATGCAGCACGGGCTGATGTCGTTAGGGGGAGATGACAGTTTCCTTTGTGTGAAACATGGACTTCTCACTGCCAGGCGAGACACTGGGTGTGCTTTTCCTTGGAAAATGAATCTGTGTGCCCAGGAAAGCCAGCTGCAGAGCGTGCCAGCATCTGCTGCTTATAAGGAGTTCAAAAAATGCCTTTTGCCTGCTGAGACTGAGAATTTAGGGAGCTGGGCTGAGCACCACTGTTGTGTTTTTACCGAGCCCTTTAAAACCCTGGCTTTGCCAAGTGAAACCAGCAGCAGGTGCAGGATGAATATTGGGGAACTCCTGCTTGTGGATGTGAAGCTTTGGCTTCCTCCTTCACTCACCAACCGTCCTTGCTCTGAGTTCCTGCCTCACAAACTGGCTGTTGCCACCCAGCAGCGTTTGGAGCTGACTTGTTCACTTTTTATTCTTCATATTCTCAGGTGTTTTAAGGACCTGGAACCATGACGGACTCCAAATACTTCACGACCAATAAAAAAGGTTGGTGTTGAGCTGGTGCAGTGGATTGGAGGTGGTGGGTGGCTATTTTTACACAGCTTTTTTAACTGCACGCTGGAGAACTTGTGCTTTTCTGGTAGCTCTGTCCCTGTTTCTCTTCTTAATCATCCAGGGAAAAACTTCCAAAGTAGGTCACATGGCGACAAAAGACAAAACTGGGGTATTGAACGTTTTTATGATGCTCAAAATGACCCAGATTGCTGCTCTTTCAGGGATCAGAAAGCAAAACGTTGGGATTTGAGTGCAGATCCAGCCAGAGACAAAGTTTTGGTTATGAGCTAACAAGTGCCAGGCTAAGGATGGTTGTTAATTTGGGCATCACATGATTAAGCTGATGTGAGGAATTTAATATTTTGGGTATATACAAGACCCCACAAACACAGCGGGTTTTCCTGCTGCCCTTTTCTCCAAAGCTGCAGGTGCTCTGTTCGACTTTCCTCTGCCTTTACTGCAGGTGTGGTGGTTCACCTCAGGACAAACTGCTGCCCTTAAATATGGGAAGCTTGGAAAGGCTCTTTGGGATTATTTTACCCATTCAGCTGTTTCAGAGCGGGGCTTGTTCCGCTGAGACTGTCCCAGGTGGATTTTCTGACCTGTTCTTGAACAAAACGCTGTTGCTGAGTGCAATTTAAGCCTGATCATTCTCCAGCAGATGTGGAAAATGGGTTTGCATTAACCTCTCCTTTGCAAAATGGCTGAGTGCTCCCTCCGAATGCCTGCCAGTGAAAAAACCCACACTGTTGATCTGCTTATGTGTCATTAAGCTTCACAATGAGCTCATAAATGAAGCTAATGCAGTTGATATCTTCGGAAGGAGCAGCTCTGAAAGTTCAGAGCTAAAGGCAGGTTTTTGTGGGCTGGCTGCAGGGAGCCAGTCTGGGCTGGGTGAGAGCTGAAGCTGTCTCAGCTCCGCTCCAGGGCACCAGCTCTGGGTGAGTAACGCCAGGCTCTTCCTCAGGCAGGAGGGATGACGAGTGGTCTCTGCACTGCAGCAGCTTCTCTTCTTTTTTGGAGTCCCTGGCAGTCTCTCTGTGTCAGATTTTAATTAGTGCTCTGCTCCGAGCAAGTGTCGGAATGGAAAGTTGGTGCTAGAATTTTGGCGGGGATATTTTGGTATTTGTAACGTGTGCTCAGGCTGTGGCTCCCCATGGGAATGCTGCTGGCTGTCCTTCCTGAGGAAAGCTGTCTGTGTTGGGAGCATTATCCTTCTCACACCACTGGCTCTGTCTGGAGCAGGCAGATAAACAGCCTTTTGCACATGTTGCTTTATTTTATAAACTTGATTTCCACTTTGGTGAGCCAGCCTGAACTGGCTTTCTGCACAGTCATATCTGGAAGAATTAATGCTGTGGAAAAGGCTGCTTTGGGAACCTTGGGATCCAGGCAAGCTGTGGTACGTGCAGCTTTTATTAGTGGCAGCTCTGTCTTTTTTAGCATTTTTCCACTGGACTAAACACATGCTGTCCTGTTTAGGACAGCATTTGGGCTCCACTCCAGCTCTCTCAGGAAGCAGGCGACCATGAGCAAAACTTAAAAAGTCTGGGCAAAATTCCTAGCTTAGTTTGTTTCTTTTGCAGGCACGAATCTGGCATCTCCAAGTATCTTTTCATGCTGGTTATGTAAGGGTTGCCTCAGAGAAACAGATGCTCCAGGGATGTGATTTGGTGTCCTGGAGGTGGGAGAGCTGCCACACGCAGCGTGGTTTTTGTTCGTGGCATTTTCCTCTGCAAGGTGTAGTCATATCAGTCCCTTGAGTGTTGCAGCTTTGCTTCTCAGTGAGCCATGTTCTCCACAAGGTCTGACAGCTTCCAACTGCTGCTGGACCAGTTTTATGGGCATAACAGGCCAAGAAAGCAAAAACTCACTCTTGAATTATCCCTAAAACAAGACCCTTTTCTTCTCCTGAGAGGTTCAATCTGTTTTTGTTTTTTTTTTTGTTTCTTCTGCCAGGAGAGATTTTTGAACTGAAGGCTGAACTCAACAATGAAAAGAAAGAGAAGAGGAAAGAAGCTGTAAAGAAGGTTATTGCAGCCATGACGGTGGGGAAGGATGTCAGGTAAAAGCAACTGTGGCAGCTCAGGTTGTCCTGGGGCTTAGGTGTGGTGACACACGTCCCTGGAACAGCTCCTGGGCACCTTGCTGGGGATGGCTGTGGCCTGTGCTGTGCCTGAGTCACAGGTTTCTCAAACTCCTCACTGTCACTGAAAGCGAGAGAAACAAGTGGTTTTACTTCCAAGAGCCCTTTTTATTTAAAACACACCCAGAATTCAGCCATTTTGTATCTCACTTTAGGTGATGTTTTCTTGCTGCCCTAAGTTTTAGTGTCACAGAGGTAGTTCCAAGTTTTTCTTAGTCTCATCTGACACGGCATAAATTTAAGCTACGTTTTTAAATGGGTGATTTTAGCATTGAACCTGTGTCTTACTGCAGCTAAAGGACACTGGCATTTACTGTCCCCAGTATTGTTTTCTGAGAAAACCAGAAAAACCTGCTTGAGTGAATGCTTTCCCCTTTCCAGCTTCTGTTCCTGGAGCCTAGCAGAGAGTCAATAATTCTGGATTCCCAGCAGCGTGGTCTGTTGCCACGGAAATCTATATAAGCTTGCAAATTCAGCATCATGACTTCATCATAGAATGAAGGAACATACAAACTGAAAGGGGAAAAAAAAAAAAAAACCCTAATATTTTCTGCCAGCAGCTTTTACCCCCTTCACCTTTAGATCCCCACAGCCAACCTGGGAGCTGCAGAATCTTTGTGTAACTCCCTGTGTTATTCTGCAGTGCTGTTTACAGATGGCTGCTTGACATTTGAGTGAAACCCAGCTTGTCAGCGCTTAAGCTTCTAATCACTCTGGACTTTGCTGGTCTGAAATTTGGCAGGTTCTTCATAAGTGTCCTGCATGACCAGAACATTTTAAAGCAACTTTTTTTCCTCTTGTGGGTTCATTTCCAGACCTGGCAGGGTAGAATTTTCTTGTTTGGTGAACTCCCCAGTTAAAACACATTTAGGAAATGGCATTTAGTTTTCACCTTCTCCTATGTTAAAGCCATAGAAGAAATTAAATTATTATTGTAAAAGCCATTGCAAACTGCTTTGAAAGGGAAGGTGACCTTTCATTAAACAGCAGGGTGCTTAAAGTGGAACTGCAGTTTTTCTGGCTTCCTTGATATTGTTGCTAACTCCTTTGCATGCCATGCCACCTGTGTGTTGGATTTTGTGGCTGGGAGTGTGGATCTGCTGGAGGGCAGGGATGCTCTGCAGAGGGATCTGGACAGGCTGAGGCCAGTGGTGTGAGGTCCTGCACTCAGGTCACAGCAGCCCGTGGAACACTCCAGGCATGGGGAAGAGCAGCTGGAAGGATGGAAAAGGACCTGTGGTGCTGGTCAGCTGTGGCTGAGCACGAGCTGCTGTGTGCCCCGGGGGCCAAGAGAGCCAATGGCCCCTGGCCAGTGTGGCCAGCAGGAGCAGGGCAGTGGTTGTCCCAGGGCACTGGTGAGGCCACACCTCACATCCTGGGGTCAGTTTGGGGCCTCTCATGACAAGAAGAGCATTGAATGGCTGGAGCATGTCCAGAGGAGGGAATGGGCTGGAGCACAGGTGTGATGAGGAGCAGCTGGGCGGTGAGTCTGGAGAAAAGGAGACTCAGGAGGGACCTTCTCACACTCTGAACTCCCTGACAGGAGGGTGTAGTTGGGGGTCAGCTCTTTCTCCCAGGTTGCAAGTTACAGGGTGAGAGGAAATAACCTCCAGTTGTGCCAGGGAGGTTCAGATGGGATTGTAACAGCCTGCCCAGAGTGGAGTCACCATCCCTGGAAGAGTTTTAGAAGGTGTTTAGCTGTGGCACTTGGGGACAAGGTTGTGGCGGTGCTGGGGGAACTGCTGGCATTTCCTGACCTAAACAATTCTCTGATCCTTGCTTATCCTTGTGTTGTGTATCCAGCTCTCTGTTCCCTGATGTTGTCAACTGCATGCAGACTGACAACCTGGAGCTGAAGAAGCTGGTCTACCTGTACCTGATGAACTATGCCAAAAGCCAGCCAGACATGGCCATCATGGCTGTCAACAGCTTTGTGAAGGTAACCTGCTCCCCTGGCACGTCAGGAGAGGTCCTGCACGGTGCCTGCCAGCACACCTCCTTGTCCATCAGCCTTTGGGAGCTTTGTCTCTGCTTTGGGGCTGGGCTCATAGAGGAGGGTGATGAATCCATTAGGTCTGGGTTCTTTCTCTCACTTGTTCTTGCTGGTTATTGCAGAGGAGATGACTTCAGCAGCCCTGTAAGTGGCTGTGAGAGAGACTGCTCCAGGGAGAGCTGCTTCTGTTGTTTTACCAATTTCTGGTAAAACAGATTTTATCTGTTTCATCTTCCAGCCTTTGTAGTATCTGAGACATGGACATCAAACTTCCTGTTTGAATGTTCCAGCTGTGCTGTGTGGAAAACCTTTATCTCTGTTGAAACTGAGAGACAGTACACTGGAAAAACAGCAGCCTGATTGCTGGGTTGCCTTTAGTTCTGTTGTCAGGTTGCCTCTCCTTATCTAGGAAATGTTATTTCAGTCCCATGTTGTGTGAGATAAACCCCAGTGCTTAGAAGAAGCTTTGAGATTCCTTGTAGAGTGCTTTAAAATCTGAGACTGGGGAATGGGATTGAGTTTCAACTTTCTGTTGTGGTTCTAGAGGCAGAAAGGGCTGAGAAGACCTAAGCTGAGAGGTCTGCTCTTCTGGCCAGAGAGGATGTCCCTGTCTTCCTCTCTGGAAATAACATTATCTGTCTCTAAAGTGCAAATCTGTTAGAATGGACTAACAAAATGATATTTTCCATCTCACACTCTGCAGAGCAAAGCCTGGTGTCCCTTTTGGCAAGCTGAGGTTCAGGTGTTAGTGAAGAGCAGGTGTTGACACTGGTCTGCACTAACTCAGCACTTCCAGTTCAAGGTGTGGAGTGCGCTGGTGAGATGTGTCACTTCCCTTGCAGGCTTTAAAAGTGTTTTTTCAGCTGCAGGAAATTTGAACAGTGGAAGGTGAATGCTTTTGTAGGTCATTCTGTAGCCATCCTTCTACAGGCTGATTCTGGAGGAGCTCAGAGATGTAGAAAGATTGGATGCATGGAAAATTATGTAGGCTTGGAGTAGGAAATGTATTCCTGCCAAGTAGCCTTGGCTTAATGCCTCATGTGTTGTTAACTTAAGGGATGTTTGTGTTTCAGAAAGAGGCCTCGATGGCTGTTGCATTGTGTTCAGTTGTTGATTTTCCCCATTTTATTTCTGGCTCCTTTAAACCAGGAAGGTTGGAAATCAGTAAATGATTTTGTGGTGAGATTTTGGGTGCTGAGAGCTGCCTCTCCAGCTTAGCTGTTGGATCACGTTGACAGCAGCTTTGCTGGGAGAGTGAAGGGACACCCAGATGACAATTTTATAAGACGGAAACAGTGTAAAACATTCCTGTGAAGCAGCGAGCGCCCTTTTATCCCTGCTCTGAGATAATTGCCTGGCTCTTAGCGTGTAATCAGAGAGCTGCTGCTTACGGGAGAGCAGCGTGGCTCTGGCTGCGGGGAGCCAGTGGCTGCTGCTGCAGGTGTGCTCACGTTGCGCCGCAGGACTGCGAGGACCCGAACCCTCTGATCCGCGCGCTGGCCGTGCGCACCATGGGCTGCATCCGCGTGGATAAAATCACCGAGTACCTGTGCGAGCCCCTGCGCAAGTGTCTGAAGGATGAGGACCCCTACGTGAGGAAAACCGCCGCTGTCTGCGTGGCCAAGCTGCACGACATCAACGCCCAGATGGTGGAGGACCAAGGATTCCTGGATTCCCTGCGTGACCTGATTGCAGACTCCAATCCCATGGTAAGGCATTCCCAGCGCGTTGCTGGAGCTCGGTGATTGCGGGTGTGAAAGGTTCTTCACAGGGATGGTTTTGTTGGTTAGAGAGCCCTTGTTGCCTCAGAAAACAGGAAATGTCTTCTGTTGTTTGATCTGTTTGGGCTTCTGCCTGTGTTGAGTGCTGCGAAAGTGTAACTTCCTGGCCAGGTGAGTCAGAAGAGCAAGAAATATGTGATGCTGCTGCCTTGGTGACAGCTTGTAGCTCTTGCTTTCCTTCAGGCTTTGGCTCTTCTTGGAGTAAGAGTTTGGATGAATTCATTTGCTAATGCAGATAAATCCACCGGCTTGTAATGAGTGGAGAAAATCAATGCTAATGTTTTTAATAAAGTTAAATGAGTCGTCGGAGGAGAGGCGGAGATCATGACCGAGAATTTCATGGGAGTAAATTACCTACTAAATCAGCATTTAATTATGCTTGATGAAGGGTCCGCTTCCAAGGCAGGTGTCTCCTGCTATTATTTTGTGGCTAAAAGGTGGTGGCCAAGGAATTGAAGTGCCCCACTGCGTCATTCTTTCATTTAATACTGTTTCCTATTGGAATCCGGGGAGCATACCAATATCATCCTGACCCTTAGCAGGGAAGAAAACTTCTGCAGCTCAGTTTAACTCAGAGTTTAGGAATGTGATTGCTACTTTTTTAGCTCTTTTAGAGGACGGACTCTGGTTAAAGAAATAGTCTCACATTATTAGGGCAGGTTTACCAGCTCCTTCTGTGGTGCATGAGTCAAACTGCAGAATTTCTGTCCTGCTGTAGTCTTTGGGCACCTGAGATAAACCAAGTGCAGGTGATAAGGTGCCATCCCCTTTGGCAGGAGAGTGAAGGCTGCTGAGTGCTCTTTGTGAGGCTTTCTAGAGACAGTGAAACTCCAGGTGTCTGACAGTGACAGGCAGTCTGAGTGATGATGTCTCTAAGGAGATACAGACACCTCTTTTCTCTGATATCCAGCTCTTTTGCAAGTTGTTCTTTTTATCTGCCTCCCCGATTTGATTTTTTTTTTTTCTTATGCCAGGCTTCTTCGTGAATATTGATGACTTCTTGAGGATGTTTTCTTTGTCTAGGCAGCTCTGAGGCTTGTAGAGAAGCACCTGCTGTTCCAGTTCAATGTGGAGGGTGTGCCCTGCAGCCTCTGAAGGGACTGGCTTGGGCTTCTTTAGTTCCACTTCAATGCTGGCCTTGGTGTTCAGCAGCTCCCAGGCAGCCCTGGAGGTCAGGGACAGAACCTCCTCTTCTCTCAACCTTGGTTCCAGCTCTGGTTTTGTTCTGATTATGGCCACATGGAGACGAGGTGAAGAGCTCTGCCTGAAAGATGTGGTACTTGAGGAGAAATAACGAGGGTTTGCTTGCCCTTTGTGCTTGCTGGTCTCTGGGGAGCTCGGTGGTTTTGTAAATGAACAGGAGAGCGCAGATACATATTTAAAAAGTGCATTGGCTTAATATAGACTTAAATGAATGGTGAGAAGAGGAAAAATACCAAAGGGCAGTGTGTGCTCCATTTGCTAAATAAACCTCCAAAAGTAGCACAGGCTTTCCTAATAAAACACCAGGAAAACTCCTGAGCTCCTTGGTGGTAGTGAGGATGGGCTGGGACAGCTCTTCTGAAGCTGTGCAGGGTCACAGTGCCTCCCTCACGTTGTAGTCACCTGCTCTTTCCAAAACTGAGCATTCACAGCAGGAAAATGCAGTTTGGAGGGGTGGTGGTGATGCAGGAGAGGCCCTGGGGTGTGTTTTCAGGTCTTTGAGAGGCTCATGGAGCTGGTGTTCTGTGTGCTGGTTTCCCAGGTTTTACTCTAGATGGGGTGTGATGTTGTTGCTTTTTAAGGGTGCATGGGGAGAGATTTTATCAAAGGCTTGAGGCTCTTAGAGCTGCTGATTTAATACAATATTTAATCTGCTTACAATTTCAGTAGAGAAGGACATTGCTTTTAGTTAAGTTGATCCTCGTTGAAATTCGTGTCTTTGTGGCATTCCTTCAAAAATACAGGAATTATCCACTCCTAATTAAGGTTCATCTTCCTGGTCATACCATCCACCTCACTGCTGCTTTGTCCATGTGAAACTTTCCAATGACCTTGAATTTTGTTTGCCAGATAAGTTATATTTGTGTGCAAGTTGATATTTTCTGAAGTGTTTTTCCTTGGAATGCAGTTCGTGCCTGGAAGGTCTTTTTTAAGTAAAATGTGTGTGTCAGTATTGGCTATCAAAAGAAAGCTTGCTGGAAGGAATGGTACAGATGGATCTATTCTGATGGCCTATTCCTCTGTAAATGGTGCATCTCCATCACTGCAACCTGTTAGCCAGGCTCATTCATATTTATATTATAAATGTTTCTCCTCTTTTGATGGCTTGTGGAAATGGGCAACATTAGACACGTAATGAAGCAGAATTTTTGAGATGGGAAATCCACACTTGTTCTCTCTTCTGAGAAATGAGGATTTTGAGCAGGAGCTAAAAAAGGCTGCAGCTGAAAAATAGTCTTCGAGAAGGGTTTTATTATGACTTTGTAATTGGTTGCCTCTAGCACATGAGCGAGCTCTAAGCATTTTAGCTGGGTGTTGGTAGAGGAACATCTCCATCTGTGGCTCGCTAATTGCCTCGTAATTGTGCAGAGATCAGGGTGCATATTTCTCTGGGCTCAGATCACCTTCCTCATAAGGATGTCTGACTAAGTTGGAGGTGACCTTGTCAGAAACATTTTGGGTTTGTTCTTTTTTTTTTTCTTATATTTTTGGAGTAATGGCATTATTCTGTGTTAATAAACCAGCAGCCCTTGGGGATGTTCAGGGCACTGAAGTCCTGTTGAGGTGCTGTAGGTGCACAGCCAAGGTTCTTTCCCCTTTATGTGGTTTTTTTTTGTTGTCAGGACATGGCTTTAGTTCACATCAAGTGATCTTTTGTGCAGGTGCATCCCCTGGGTGAATTAATTCAAATGTCTAATTGCAGATACGTTGATATGGATGTCTCTGGTCAGGTACCAGGTGAGCTGGTGGTTTTTGATATAACAGCAGAGTTATCTGAGGTGTCTTGTGCAGGCCATGGCCCAAAACCCCTTCCAAGGGCACAGTTCAGTTGCCCTGCAGAAGTTTGATTGTGGAGGAGTCTTTAATCTCATTTTACAGATGGGTCTGTGGCTGCCCTTTGTCAGTTGGGATCCTGCTGAAGAGGATCCTCCCACAGAGTGAGCCCTCATTTCTTCCCAGAGCTGTCTGAAGGCAAATCCTTCCTTTTCCACCCTGCATTTCTGCACATGGAGCTCAGCAGAAGCAGGACTGGAGGAACATAAAGCTGGGGCCTGGCACCTCTCTTGCTGGTAACCTGGCGGCTACAATGCAACTCAGAAGCCTTTTCTCCCACAATCCTCACGTTCTAACAAAAATATGGCTCCAAAATGAGACTTCTGTGCACTCTGTTACTGCAGAACACTGTTCACACCCAGCAGCAGGTAATAGTGAGGGGAGAGAGGTTGGAGTGTTTCACAGCTGGTGGCCAGAGGTTCTGGAAGTCGTGGAAAAACTTTCCTTTATTTTTTTTTTTTTCCTGCTGCTGCCTTGTTGTGGCCTGGTGAATCCCATGCAGCGACTGCTCTTCCTTGGGGCGTTGGAGGAGAGGGAGAGCAGACCACGAGATGGCAGCAGCTGAAAGCAGAAGGAAAGCTGACTGCCTTTAGACGTTTTATTTTGTAACTACTTGCCTCTTGGTTTTTATCCCCGCGCTTGGTTTTCTTCAGGAATGTAAATATTAGCAGAAAAACATGAGAGGAAATCCATCTAAAGCCATACTGGTCTTTTAGTATTTGTATGGTACAACCTTTCTCTCCAAGTATTTTCAGTCCTTGACTTTCTAAGGTAACTTTTAACGCGTGGAATAGATTCCTTGCCAATCTGTTATCCACATGGCTTAAGTTAACTGATGTCACCTTCTCCCTGTTATTTCCTAGGTTCTGTTCAGTTTTTAATTCCTTCCTGTAGCATTTCTCCTTCCTCATGCTGGATCCAAGGTTTTTCAGGTGTGGCTGTTCCGCTCCTGTGTTTCTGTGGACTGTACAGACTTTTTGTGCTGTGTTTTACACCCTCTACATCACAATTCATTGGGAGAAACGCTGTTGTGACTCAGCACAGGGTAACCTGAGATCACATAACTGATTAGTAAACTCACCACGTGTGTGGAGTATAATTACACTCTCTTGTACCTGGGAGGTTTTTTTGCCTTTAGCATTAACCACACCGAGAAGGGGATCTGAGATCTGGCAGCTGGGGGCAGTGAGGTCCAGCTTGATCTAATCCAAATTCCCTCCAGCAGTATTGAGTTTCCACAGCTTTTAGATGAGACTAAAAACCTGTAGAGATAAATCAGAGTGTTTTCCTGTCTCCTTCTGTGCCTGCAAGGGCTGTGGGTTCCTTCTCTGCCAGAGCTTCAGAGAGTGTGTGTGGGAGCTTCCTGGGTGACCCTATGAAGGAAGATAATCTTTCTTTTATTTTTCCTACTAGCTGGCGAGCAGAATGTCTGTGAGATGATGTCCTGAGGAATGAGCTTGTGTAGAAACAAAAGGAGCTTTTGCCTCCTGGGCCTGTCCTCTGCAGGAATTTTATCCCTCTGTGTGTAGTAAAGCTGAGAAAAGAACCCCTTTGCTGAGCAACTGGTGATGCCCTGAGTCCCAAAAGGACTTTGTGGGAGGCAGTCAGGGATGTGGGGATTGTCTTATCCAACAGGGAGTGGAGCATCAGCTTCTCCCTGGGCACAGGAGATCACTTGTTCCTCGTGGGGACTCTCCCAGCCCTGTGTTTTCCCTCTGCAGCTGGTGTTTTTTCTGGTGGGAGAAGTGAGCTGTCACTTGCTGGATGAGTTAATTACTCCTGCTCATGAAGGTTGTGAGGACTTGAAAATCCACATCCCAGTGTGGAGCTGGAGATTGCTGGGAGCTGTGGGCTCTGCAGCATCTCATCAGCCTGGGGCTGCTCCAGGACACTCTTCCTGTCCTGTGGGCAAAAAATATCCCTCTTCTTTTCAAGCCAAGTTCTGCAGTTGCAGGCTGGATCTTTGAAGTCCTCCAGCCACATCTGAATTGGTCCTGTGTGTGGTTTGGGGTTTTTTTTATGATGTTTGTGCTGCAAGTAGAGATAATATTTCCTTCTGGGAGACATTTGATGGCATTTGTGGGCGGAATTTCTTTTACCCAGTGATGGATATGTTGCAGTGGATGAGAACGTTGCTTGGGGCTGCTGAAGAGCGGTGGTGGCACTTTGGAGCTCTCTGATGGATGCTTCTGCTGTTTACATGAGGCTGCCCAGCAGGTAGAGCAACACTTTTGGTAAACTCTGCAGCCAAAAGCACCAACAAAAGAAAGAGATGGGGAGAAGCTATGGAGGAGCCTGTCTAAACAGCGGCTGTGTTCATGTGTGGTGGGATGGTAGAGAGAGGAAATGTGGGAGATTGCCTGGCAGTGCAGAAACCAGCTGTGTGTGTTGCAGCAGGCAGCAGCAAAGACTTAAAGTAGGGCAAAAGGGAGAGCTGCCACCTGTGATTGGTGGCACAGCTTCTGGTTTCCCACTCTGAGCCCCTCGTTCTGCTGGTTGGAACCAGCTTTGGCTTTGGAATGGGCTCCTGCAGAGCAATCTCCCTTACTCTGCAGGTGTTTTCTGCAGGTTGTCATCCTAAAGGGGTCTGAGGGAATTTCAGGCATGCATGTGGCACTTGGGTTGTTGTTTGGTTGGTTTTGCTATGAAGGATGCAGCTCTTGAGCATCTTCCCTCGGAGCTGTGCTCTTCCCCTGTGTGTTCAGTACTGCAGAGAGGCAAGGAATGTGATAATTTGTGAAATTCCATGGCTCCAGAGTTTGTCTTCACAGACCCCTCATTTATAAAGCCTAATTGACAAATTCATCCCTCAGAGACTTGTCTCCTTCCAATTAGAGTCACCAGGATGTGCCTAATTTCCAAAGCATTAGTCTTGCTGAACAGAGCATTCCAGGATCTCTAGAATCAATCAGTGTGCTGGGAATTTTGTTGACACGTGTCTACATGTTATTATCCATTGGAACCGACACTCCTAGCTATTGGCACGTACCATTTGTCAGATAATGTTGTGGTTGTGACGTTTTGTAACTCTGCAGCCCCCTTTTTAGGGCTGTGTAAGGAATTTGGTGCTTAGCTGGTGCTTTTTCCTCAGCTCGGATCAGAGACAGCCCATTTGCCACTGGATGGTGCCAGCGAGAACCTCTGCAAGGAAAACTGCAAAAAAAATAAAGCAAAACCTTTCTGAAGTGTGTGTGGTAGGTGCCTGATCCAGACTGGGATCACACCACGGTGATTTCTGGAAGGAGAATAAGCAGTTTAAATTCCTGCACCGAGGGCTGAGCTGTGCCAAGGAGAAGCCCCTTGTGACGGAGCCATCCCTGAGCAGCTTCTTGCCCACCTACCACACGAGTTTCAGCAGCTGGGGGAAGCTTGTTTTCCTGCCTTACAGCTCACACAGCCTGATTTCTGCAAGGATAGGAGAGCAGGAGCGATGTTCCAGTCTGCCACAAAGTGCCGTTTTTCTGCAGGGAAGCGCAAAACCCAGTTAGGGCGAGCACGCCGTGGGAAATAGAACACTTAACTTCCCTTCCATTGCCACCTCCGTAAAAATTCAGCCCACTTGCAAAAAGCAAGCCAGGAGGTCTTCCCCACCCAGGCAGTTTTTGGGATGTGATCAGAGCAGGGAATGTCTCTCAGAGCTTTAATTTATATCTGTACATACCAGCATTGACAGCGTGAGAGACTCATGAGGGATCTCTGACTTGCATGGTGGAGCCATTTCATAGAATCATTGACTCACAGAAGGGTTTGGGTTGGAGGGGACCTTAATGATCAATTAGTGCCATCCCCTGCCGTGGTCAGGGACACCTTCCACTACCCCAGGTTGCTCCAAGCCTCATTCAACACTTCCAGGGCTGGGGCAGCCACAGCTTCTCTGAACAAGTCTGAACAACCCTCACAGGGAAGAATTACTTTCGCAAAGTGAGAAATTTTAATGGTTCCTGGGCTGTTTCTAGGGAAGCAAAGTAAGGAGGGCTTGGAGATACAAGTTACGATGTAAACAGGATGAGGGGTCATGTTCTCTGGAGAGCTGCTGTTAGGAACCTTCTGACCACACAGCGTGGTCATAAAAGTGGGTGGCCCTGTGAAATACCCATCCGTGGATGCTCTGAATCTCCCACCTGGGAGCCTGTGCTGGATGACACAGATGTACCCTGCAAGCCCAGAGTGCTCTTTGTAACGTCAGCACCTCTCCATTCTCAGAAACATCTCCTGGAGCCTGGCTCCCCTGAGGGCAGGAGCCTCCAGCTGTGGAGGGAACGCTGCATCCTCTCCGAGCCCCTTCATTATTCCTCCTTTTCTTCATTTCCGCTTCACTTTAACGGCGTGGTGAGCCAGAGGTTCCCATTTCAAGCAGCAGAAAGTTGTATTTCATTAACTCCATTACACACTTGGTTTAATTTCCAATTAGCTTGGGATGCTAGGGAAATAATCAGATTCCTTTGGTTGGCGTTCTGGATGTGCTGAGCTTCCCTCCTGCCCGTCCCCCCAGCCCCTGCAAAGCTTTTCTGTGTGGGCTGCCAGGCAGACAACGCAGGTTTTCACCCACCCCCTTCCCTCCCTGGTGCTGTCTTATACCATTTGCTCTGAGCTGGGGGTTTGAGCTGCCAGAAGGAATCACTTGGAAATCACAGTGCTCCTACCTCTGCAGCTTCCTGAGAGGTCGGGTCTGGTCTCTCTGGCTGCAGAGGGAGTTTGTCTGGAGGTGGATTTCAAATTGTTGGCTTCTTGTTAAAGCTGTGATGTAGCTCTAAGTGTAGAGGCTTGGCCTTGTTTTTTCTTTTTTTAATAAGAGCCTGGGAGATTTTAGTTATCCTCATCCCAAGCTTCTCCAAGAGGCAAAATTTATTGGGAAATTCCAGGCAGAAGGAGGTTTATTGTCATTCGGCTCATCCGTGCTCCGAAGGGATGTTGCTGTGGCTGAATAATGTCATCGTGTACCCAGGGTGAACTGATTTACATCAGCAAGCCGGGGACTTGTTATTGTTATTAATTATTATTAATTCTTCAATCTGCTCTGCATTTTTATTTTCTGGGGGATTTTTAGGCAGATCATTTGGTAGCTCTTAGCTTAAAGTTAGTATTCTTAATTGTGAGTCAACTGAGGCGTTTTGCAGGGGAGTTAACTTGGAATTTCGGGCTTTAAAAGCTGTTCATTAGTCTCACATATCTGTGGCTACTGGGTTGGCTTCCATTTTTTTCTTTATTTTTGAGAACTCAAGACTACACCAGCTGTTAGTTTTATGTGCTTTAAGTCTGCTTCTTCCAGTCTATGGGATAAATCATACAACTCGTTGGTTTCTCATCAAAATAAACGTGGAGCTTGTTTTGAAAAGAAGAGAATACCTTATTTGCTAAAGAAACTTTGGAGATTTTTTTTCCATCAGCCTGTGAAACTTGTCTAGTTCCTTGGTCCTACAGTGTTTGTAAAGCTTTGGCTTACTTTTATGTCCCTCAGCAATTCCATCATCTTGTATTTTAAAGGGAAAACAAGTTCTTGTAACTCATCACTTTGCTGTTGCTGTTCAATGTAGTTGGACTTCGTGATGTTGTGTTGCTGTGTTAAGGAAGAAGTGTCAGCTGAGCTGAAGACTTAAAGTTCAGCTTTGATATTACTGATTTTTTTTTTTTGGCCAAAACCAATCTTTCTAAAAATTTCCAGTGGCACTTCCGTGAGTGCCAAAGCACACACTGGGCTAGCAGGTGATGTAACGCCAGAAACGGTGCTGAATGGGTCTTCATGGAGTTTTTTCCATAGCTGAGTGATAACTCTTAGTGGGGGATGCCTCAGTCCTTCGTGTGACCTCTCACTTGGTGGGAGCAGTTGGCAGAGCAGGGGCTGTGTGCTGGAATTGTGCAGTGCTGGCTGGGGCAGTTGGCAGAGCAGGGGCTGTGTGCTGGAATTGTGCAGTGCTGGCAGGGGCAGTTGGCAGAGCAGGGGCTGTGTGCTGGAATTGTGCAGTGCTGGCTGGGGCAGTTGGCAGAGCAGGGGCTGTGTGCTGGAATTGTGCAGTGCTGGCAGGGGCAGTTGGCAGAGCAGGGGCTGTGTGCTGGAATTGTGCAGTGCTGGCTGGGGCAGTTGGCAGAGCAGGGGCTGTGTGCTGGAATTGTGCAATGCTGGCAGGGGCAGTTGGCAGAGCAGGGGTTCTGTGCTGGAATTGTGCAGTGCTGGCAGGGGCAGTTGGCAGAGCAGGGGCTGTGTGCTGGAATTGTGCAGTGCTGGCAGGGGCAGTTGGCAGAGCAGGGGTTCTGTGCTGGAATTGTGCAGTGCTGGCTGGGGCAGTTGGCAGAGCAGGGGCTGTGTGCTGGAATTGTGCAATGCTGGCTGGGGCAGTTGGCAGAGCAGGGGCTGTGTGCTGGAATTGTGCAATGCTGGCTGGGGCAGTTGGCAGAGCAGGGGCTGTGTGCTGGAATTGTGCAGTGCTGGGGCAGTTGGCAGAGCAGGGGCTGTGTGCTGGAATTGTGCGGTGCTGGCTGGGGCAGTTGGCAGAGCAGGGGCTGTGTGCTGGAATTGTGCAGTGCTGGCTGGGGCAGTTGGCAGAGCAGGGGCTGTGTGCTGGAATTGTGCAATGCTGGCTGGGGCAGTTGGCAGAGCAGGGGCTGTGTGCTGGAATTGTGCAGTGCTGGGGCAGTTGGCAGAGCAGGGGCTGTGTGCTGGAATTGTGCAGTGCTGGCAGGGGCAGTTGGCAGAGCAGGGGCTGTGTGCTGGAATTGTGCAGTGCTGGGGCAGTTGGCAGAGCAGGGGCTGTGTGCTGGAATTGTGCAGTGCTGTGGCAGTTGGCAGAGCAGGGGCTGTGTGCTGGAATTGTGCAGTGCTGGCAGGGGCAGTTGGCAGAGCAGGGGTTCTGTGCTGGAATTGTGCAGTGCTGGGGCAGTTGGCAGAGCAGGGGCTGTGTGCTGGAATTGTGCAATGCTGGCAGGGGCAGTTGGCAGAGCAGGGGCTGTGTGCTGGAATTGTGCAGTGCTGGGGCAGTTGGCAGAGCAGGGGTTGTGTGCTGGAATTGTGCAGTGCTGGCTGGTGCTCCCCGTGTTCCTGTTCCTGACAGAGGCAGTGGCAGTGCCAGGGAAGAGGTGAGCGTGTGTGCTCCAGCCAGTGTTTGTGTTGGACTGTTTCCTGAGAGCTGTTTGCCTTTCAGCTGTGCTGGGGCTGTGTGAAAAGCCTTGAAGATGCTGATTGTTTTTGTTGGCATAGCACAACACATAACACATCAATATGTTCAGTGCAAATCGCCAGCAAGTCTTTTTTTTTTTTAATAAATATTGCTTAAAGTTTGAATTTTTTCCCCTTTGGCTTCGTTTATCTCCTTGTCACTGTGGTGCTGAGGTGAGGAGCAGATTTAATTGTGGGCTGTAGACTGTAGAACCCATCTTCTGGCAGGACTGAGCTGCCAGCAGATGTTTGACAGCCCCTCCCAGTCCTTTTTCTAACACTCAAGGAGACCACAGCCCATGTTCCTAAGTCCATCTGGCCTTCTGCCACTTCCTCATGGATGCTTTGGATGGAATTACGAGTGCATTGCTGCTTGGTGTCCCATCCTCAGCTTTGAACTGGACACTTGCATTTTTGCTGACACGCACCCCAAAGCTGCTGAGAGCAGAAGCTCATTGTCAGCTTGGTGTCTGCTGTTCTCCACCCATGGGAGCAGCATTTCTGTGCATCCTTTGCCTGTGGCAAACACAGGGATGGACTTCCATGGACCCTGCAAGGAAGGAAACATCAACACAGCTGCTTTGACTCGTACTTGCCCCAGGGTTTAGGATATCCTGGAAGTGCCCAAACCCACCTGAATATGGCACCTGGGGACATGGTTTAGTGGTGGGCTTGGCAGTACTGGGTTAATGGTTGGAATCAGTGATTTTGGAGTTCTTCTCCAGTCTCAGTTCTGGCCTAAAATCCTCTATTAGTTACTAATTTATCAATTACTGCAACAAAGTGCCTGGCAGTATGAGTGCATTTGCCGGAGCTGCTGTCCCTCAGTACGACTGCCAGGTCCCTTTCTCTGTAAATTTTTTTTGTCAATTCAAAATTTTTTCCCAAAATAGTTTCATTTTATAAGTGCTTTTTCATAAGGACTTTGAACCTTCCAGTGGCTTTTTTGATTTGTCTTCACTGGTAAACTTCAAAAACACAACGATATTAAAGATCTTTTACTTCAGTTTTATGCTGTGTCACATTAACCATTCAGGAATTAGGTGAATTAAATAATGAGGAGAATAAGCAGCCTATCTTAATAAGTTCCTCATTAAAACAGTACCAGAAGACAGCAGAACTGATTACTAATGATTTTGGTGACAGAAGGCTCATTCAACTAATGAAATTCATAAAATCTTGGATCAAAATCCTATCTCTGACCTCTAGGTGTGAAATGCAGAACAATCAGCATTACTGTGCCTGTGCAATGACTTTGGAATATATTGGTTTAATGACAAGCAGGGATGGGAACAAGGCAGGGAAAGTTCTGGTTGTGCTGTTCTTGTTTTCATTGTGCTGCATCAAAAGCATCTTTAGTCATCTGAACAATCAGATGATTTTAGGTAAGATGGTTTTTTGCATTAATCTCAAAGAAAATAGCACTATAAATCTTCATTTGAGCAGGTGTTTACCGGGAGTTGGGCTGGACATGATGTCTATTGTAAAATGTCCTGAAAATGCTTTTTCTTAAGGGATTTCAGTTTTTTGTGTCAAACTCGGCTTAAATCCCTTTTCTTGTTAAGTTGAACAAATAAGACTTTAGTCTCATCTGCAAATTCTCTATTTTGTCTCTATATTCTGCAATTCTTCTTTTTAAAAAAAATCTTCCCGTGGAGTCTGTTGGAATAACTGTTGAATTTGAGTATGGAACTAAGAATTAGAAATTTATGCTGCACTCCCACTTGTGTTTGTGTCAAGCTGGACTCTGGACCTCCTGTCTGTGCTTTCTTTCATCTGTGCTTGGAAAAGAGAAGACCTTATATAGTCCTAAATGCAGCAAAGAGTATTTTCAGGGTTGTTGTGCTTGCTTTACCGTGGCTCCATAAAGCAGAATGATGTTCTGGAGACTGAAATTGAAATATGGGTTGTTAAAAATTTAGCAGGACTTGCCCATTTTAGGGAAAATCATTTGTTTGCTCTCAAGCTGTGTGACCTGCGAGTGCTGCTGCAGAGCTGGAGGCTGCCAGGCACCTGCCAGCTCATTTCTGGACCGCTGTGAAGCCGTGTGCCGTGGGGAAATTGGGCAAGAGGCACTCATTCCTGAATAAATAGGGCAACTGGAGGCTCGGGCACCTTGGCTGTGAAGCTGAGCATCCCCTGGGACTAGGGGAGGATGTGGAGCCTGCAGGGAGGCAGGGTGGTGGTGTTCCCAGTGGATGCCATCTCCAGGTCTCTTGTGATGTCCTCGTCCTGGGTCCCTGCTCCTCCCAGCGAAGCTTTGGGTTCTGCGGGTTGGCTGTGAGGTTGTGCCACGTCCCAGAAGGTTCAGATAACTGGTGTGGCAGCTGGTTACAGCTCCAGTTTGCTCCCTGTGTCCGCCCAGCCCCGGATCAATCCCTGCCAAGCCCCTCATGCCCTGCTAACAGGGAATTCCTCTTCCCCCAGGTGGTAGCGAACGCCGTGGCCGCCCTGTCGGAGATCAGCGAGTCCCACCCCAACAGCAACCTGCTGGATCTGAACCCTCAGAACATCAACAAGCTGCTGACAGCTTTAAATGAGTGCACAGAGTGGGGGCAGATCTTCATCCTGGACTGTCTGTCCAACTACAACCCCAAGGACGACCGGGAAGCTCAGAGGTGCGGTGGCTTTTCGGTGGCACTTGGGGGCTGCTGGGGTTCCTACAGCTCTGAAAGGATTTCTGCTGACAGGGTGCTGTGGCAGCACAAATAAGGCTTGATAAACTAGATTTAAAAGCAAAGCTGCTTTTGGTAGTTGGGGCTGATGCTGGAAGCCTGTCTTTCCCTCTGCAGAGCCATTTTCTCTGTTTATCTTTTTTTAATGTTTTTTTTCTGTTCAAAAGGCTGGTTCTTGTGGGAAGTGGCACTACTAAGAAGGGATCAGCCCAAGACCAAACCTGTAACAGTGGAAGCACTGTTTGGAGGATTTTCTGGTATAAAGCAGAACCTTCCTATTTGGTTTTGCTGCTTTGAGAGGCAAGAAGCCTTTATAGGTTTTGTGGGTTTCCAAAGTACTACAGGTCTGAGACTGGAATATTTTCCAACTGAAAACTAGTCTGTAATCTCATAGAAGTGAAAGTAAAGGTGAGAAATTATTTTTCTTATTGCTCCAAATTCGCCTTTGTGCTTTTACCTTTAACTGCAGGGACTAAACCTGAGTAGAAAGACTTTAGAGTTTGGGTAGTGGGCTGTTAGTTTGTGCACTTCCAGCCTCTTCCTCATCTGTCTCCAGAATCACAAAAAGCCAGATTGTGTTCCCAAGAAAACAAGGATTCAGCCAGAAAAGTAACTCGGAACAGGGAGACTCTGAGATGATGTATTTAATGCAGCTGATGTGGGGTGGAGGGGAAGGAAGGATCACAAGCCCACATGCAAAATCCTGGACATTTGGAATTCAATGGCGTTCTTCATTGACTTTTTTTTGAGGCACAAAATGCACTGTTTCTAAGAAGCCTGCCAGTATTCTTGCTGGGTTTTTTTCCCCCTTGTGCTCTGTTTCTGTGCCAGAAACAGCTCTTAATGAGTGCTAGGAGCCTGCAGAGATCCCCAGGGTGTGAGGCCGGTGTTATCCCAGCCCTGTCAGTGAGTGCTGGTCTGAACACCTGTGAACATGTCCCAGTTCCTCAGCTGCAATTCCTGTGAAGGGTGCTCGATCCAGCTGCATGGGCAGGAACTCCTTTTGCTCCTTTGTGTGGAGTTCATCTCCTGGAGCCTGCCTTACATCAGACAGCACTGGAAAAGCCACCCTCCTTTCCAGCAAGGCTGGTGCCACTGCCCTGTGCCTGGGGAAACTGAGGCACAGAGAGAGGGAGCAGCTGGGACATCGCAGGTGACCTTGGGCAGAGGCAGCTGGGGGTGCCCCAGCCCTGACTTGGACTTCTCTGCTTTTGACTGAGCTGTTCTGCTTCCCTTCCAGCATGGCTGAAAGCAAATCTTGCAGGGAAGGAGCCTTCAGGAGGCACAGATGGGAATAGGATTGTTCTGGGTTAGCAATATGCAGGAGGGAGTGGGAAGGGACTTGACAGATGCTGTAAGAAAGACCATCTGAACCCAAACTTCCTTTCTTTTTGGGATGGGCTGTTTAGGATGCTGTTTGATTACAGGATCCATTATGGCAAGGATATTTAGGTCACTCTTTCCTTGTGTGTTCAGAGGAACAGAAATCTTTTTTTGATGAGATGACAGCAGCCCTCCCAAGCAAGCAGAAGCGTGTATCACCTCTGAATGCTTATATGGAGGCTAAAGTGTTTTTTCGGTAGCTGTTTTTGTCAAAGTTATGTTTGTAAGTGACAGACGAGATCACACAAATAGAGAACACCACCAGGAAAGAGCAGGAAGTGTAGAATTCTTCCTGAGCTGACTGTGGCAGGAGAGAAACTTGAAGTGGTGAGAGAAGTCCCTGCTTGCTTCCTGCTGCATTCAGGAAAACAGAACTTTGCTCGTCCATTGTGAGCAAAACCAAGCCCAAGCAGTGTCTGAGAAGCTGTCTTCAGCTACGTGCCATCTCCTACATTTAGTTTTGAACTATTTGGCGTGCTGAAATCCGTTTGAACCCTTTCTTGTGTCCCCAGCATCTGTGAGCGCGTGACCCCCCGGCTGTCTCACGCCAACTCAGCCGTGGTGCTGTCAGCAGTGAAGGTCCTGATGAAGTTCCTGGAGCTCCTTCCCAAGGACTCTGACTATTACAACATGCTGCTGAAGAAACTTGCCCCTCCTCTGGTGACCCTGCTGTCTGGAGAGCCTGAAGTTCAGTATGTTGCCCTGAGGAACATCAACTTGATTGTGCAGAAGAGGTAAAGGCTCGAGGGGTGTTATTCCTGTGTTGTCAAAGGCCATCTGCTTATCTCAGTCCTCCAGATATTGCCACATGCACAGAATTTCTTTCAACCCAGCCTCAGATCTCTTGAGAGCTGGGTTAAACAGTCTCATGTCTCTGGGAGCCTGAACTGATTTCCTTTCCAGCATACTTGTGATCCCAGCTTCATGCAGTATTTCTTCACCTGCCTCTCTTCATGAGTAGTCAGAATTGCCTTCTGTAAATCGGGATGGCAAACAGGAGCAGTTCACAGTGACCTGCAGGATCTCACTGTGCCTGTGTTCAGCGCAGAACCACCAGGCTGGTGGCATCCTGCTGTACAATGACTTGGGGTTTTCCCCACCAGTTTGCTCTGACATTTGTGTTTCATTGCAGCTGATCCCTGCTGGAAAGGTGAGATAGCTTGGATAGCACTTTGTGATTGTATCAGGCCAGAGTTCCTGTGCACTGGCATCTTGCAAGTGAAAGTGGAAATGAATTTGTAGGTTTTGTGTTGAGATAAGGATGTTATCCTTTCACTGAAAATATTGTTGTTCACAGCCTGCTGTGGTTGGTTCAGCACCTCAGATAAAGGAAGCAGAGATGTGGCCATAGAAAGACTTGAATTATGCATTTTTGTATCTAAATATCTTCTTATCCGTACTTCTTTCTTCAGATTGGTGTTTGCACATCCTGGGCATAAAATCAGGGAATGGTTTGGGTTGAAAGGGACCTTAAAGATCATCCAGTTCCAACCTCCTCTGCAGGTTCTACCTTCCAAATTACTGGAAGTCCTGTCCAGCCTGGTCTCAAACACTTCCAGGGATGGAGAGTCCATGACCTCCCTGGTCACCCAGGCCAAAATGACGCCATTCTGTTTCTCAGTGGGTGTTTGGGTGGATTTCTAAAGAAAAGACGCCTTTTGTTACAACAGTTTGGGGTTTTTTACCACCTTTGAGTGACACAACATTCTGTTTCCCTGCAGGCCTGAAATCCTGAAGCAGGAGATCAAAGTGTTCTTTGTGAAGTACAACGACCCCATCTATGTCAAACTGGAGAAACTGGACATCATGATCCGCCTGGCCTCCCAAGCAAACATTGCCCAGGTCAGCTGGGCCACTCCTGCTGTGCTCTGGGAGGGGAAAACCCTCCCCTGGTCCTTGTGTGAGGGTGTTTGCAGCTCCTCCTGGAGCTATCCTGGCTTTCCAGGTGCCTGCTGGAGTGCTCTGTGCAGTTCTTTGAGGGGAGGTGATGGAGTTTCCCCCATCATTTAAATGTTAATAGCGTGGCAGGATCCGTGGTGACCGTGAGGTGGATCCTGTCTCACAGATGACAATCCCAGGAGGAGAACTCATGGCTCCTGTCAAATGAGTCACTGCCAGTGCTGAGGTTGGAATGAGAGGCTTGTTTCAAGTGAGAGGGGTGTTGCCTGTAAGGGAGGCATTCAGAAAGGCCAAACATTATTGAAGTGTGAATTTCGAGTTAGTAAAATCGTTAAAACGCTTGCACAGGCACTCTTCGGAGCTAAAAAAAATCCAGACTTGCTTAACTTGCTTCCAGAGTGGAAATAACACAAAGCTGAATCTGAACTGAATTGAGATTTGCTTTACAGTGTAGATTCTTCTTGTATTTGATGTTGGTTTAATGCAGATCCCTTCCTTGGAAGAGGTGTTCTCGAGTGCATCCCTGGCCACGAGGCCTAACACTAATGCAGAATGATTAATGCCTCTGGTTAGTGCTATTATTGTCCTGTCCTAATTGTCACAGAGCAATTTCATTTAATGTGACATTTTGAAGCAGCTCCTTCAGCTCTTTTCCGATGGTTTTTGGAACTGAGCGAGGTAATTCATGCCCTTTTTTGTGCTGGGGGCATGGAAAATATTTTAAAAATCGGTTTCTATGAGAACATATTTGGAATTTTCTCTGTACTTCTGGTAGGCTCCACACCAATTTGAATTTATAATGTTCCAATAATATGGGCTGTTTGCATGAAAGGCAGTGGTGTCTGGAGGGCAGTCTGAGAGCCGCAGACTAATGAATGAATCTCTCCTGCTTCTGAGGAGGCATTCATAAAACAGCACAAGCTTTAGCAGGAGTATGTCCTGGAATGAGACCTGAGAGCAGCTTCCACCCACTGCTGCTGCTGGAGATTCTCCATCCCCGTGCCCATCCTGGGCCAAGGCTTGGGATGGTTCCAGCCCGGGCCTGGGGCAGTGTTTGGGAAGCGTCAGCTGCTAAAGGCGGGTGCTCCAAGTGCTGCGCAACCTAGATCATCCAAGGAAATAATAAAACTTCAAACCACAGATGTCCTGTCTCCTCCTTGCAGATTTATCTGTCTGCAGTCTGGCCCTCCATGGCCTCTTTGTCTTGTCATTCTTCTGAGCAATTTGCTTGGATGAGAGATTTTTCAAAGGACTGTCTGGCTTTGTGCTGCTCCCCTCTCCCTCACCATCTATTTGTGACATCACGATTAAATCCCTGATGTCATGTTTGGCATGAGAAACTGAAACAAATTGAGCTTTTGAGGGGATATAAATTACACATGGTCTTTTCTTGAAATAATTTTTTTGTAAGCCAGGTGATTTAAGACAAAGCTTTTTAGTTAAAGGTCTGGAAGATCCCGGCAGATCCTGGGTTTAGCCCATCATTGGTTTCCATTAGCAAAACCACTGAGACAAAATAATAAATCTTCGTTTTATGAGGGGAAGTATCTTCATGCTGTTATTAATCTGCGTATAGATGTTCCAGAGTGTCCTCAGATCTCCTCTGCATCTTCTGTTTGAATTCACTGGGGATCCAAAGGTTCATCTCAGCACAGAAAGAGAGAGATCAAAACCGGTTGTTGCCAAGAGCTTTGCATGCAGCAAATACCTTTTCAGCGTAGGAAGGAATAGAAACCTTTAAGTTTGGCAGGGCTGATTTTTTTCCCCTAGCCCTTGTTCGGGGGGGGGAATTGAAAATAATCAAGACCAGGCCACCTTTTGGCTTTGTCCAGCCTACACCGAGTGTAACCAAACCAGCGGGCTTCAGAGGGTGAGGCTGAGGGCAGAGTTTGGTGGATGTGTGTGGTGCCTGTGAAAGAATATCCTGCTCGTCTTCTGGACGCCACCCTGTGAGGGTGGGCTGTTCTCTGAGTGTCCCCAGGGGCTGACGTTGGTGTGGTGTCCCCACAGGTGCTGGCAGAGCTCAAGGAATACGCCACCGAGGTGGACGTCGACTTCGTGCGCAAGGCCGTGCGAGCCATCGGCCGCTGCGCCATCAAGGTGGAGGCAAGTATCTCGTCCTGGAGGTTCTCCGTGCTTCCCTGCCTTCAGGAGCAATGGTGGGCTTTGCCACCTCGTTTCCATGTTGCTGGAATTTCAGTGGTGGCCCTCAGTGTGGCTTGGCTGCATCGTGGTTTTGGTCTCAGAGCACCGCTGAGCAGGGTGTGAGCTGTGAGGGCATCACGGGACGGTGAGGTGCTCCTCTCATCCTGCAGGCACAGCGAGGCACGTCATTCATCCTTGATGCAATATTTTACTGCGTTTGCTTTAGTGGAGCAGTGACTGTTACCCATCCAACTCCTTTAATAGCTGTGGCCTGACCTTTTGAAGGGGGAAGAAGAGGAGATTGTACAGAGAAGCTCAGTATTTTGAAGCAGTCTGTGTCATCCCTCCCCTCCGTTTCAGCAGAACAGAACACAGAGGCAGAGAATTGCAGAGATTTGGGGCACTTAAATGCAATTTATACAAAGAGAGTGTGACTCTACTTACGTAAATCCATGTAACTTGTGGCTTCATTTGGAGTAGTGTGCTCTCTTTTGCCTCAGTGCTTATGCAAACAAGTTCCCAGGAACCTCTGCAGTTATCCAAACCAAGCCCGAACTGTCCTGTGCCAGTGGAGCATCCACCTAAGCACTCATAATAGAATATTGGTTTTTTAGTGATGTCTCTGTTAATTTTCCCTGTAAGTGAATCTGAAACGCGTGTCAGGAGCTCAGGAGCGCTGTGAAGAGAGGGAAGATTTATGCTGTGGTGTTGGTGCTTTTCAGTAAACTGATGACTGAGTGCAAAATGTCACCTAAAGTGCTCTAATTTCAGCTGAGCTCATTTAGCTTTTGCTCAAGCGTGTTCCCGTGAGCATTGCCTGACAGCAGATTTAAATAATAACCTAATCATGCCTGGCTTAGCGTGGTGTCAGTGCACAGGATTCTCTTGTTTCAGCTAAACTGCTGCAAGCCTCTGCACAGAGGACACCAACTCCTGTCCTCTGGAGAGAACCAACTGCCCTTTTGTGCAGCTCTCTCCTCCTTCAGCTCTCAAAGGTTTGTCACTGCCAGGGGCTTTCTTTGAAGCGTGGCCCCATGGAGCAGGGGCTGCTGCTTCTGTTTCATGTCTGCAGTTCAAAACACCAGAGCACTCCTTCCATGCTGCATCCGGGCAGGAGCTTGTTCTGGGTGGAGCCACAGCAGTGACAGTAAACCTCAGAAAACCCCCCTGAGCATGGAAAGGGGCTACAGAGGAGTTTAATAGGAGCTGGTGCAGCTCTTTTTGTAGCAGTGCTGTGCTGGGGGGAGGTGGGAATTGGTTTTAGTTCTCAGCAGGGACTTTCTCGCTAGGATTTGGCCCTGTGTCTGTCCTAGTTGCACATGGAGGGTGAAGGTATTTTTAGAAGTTTTTACTCTTTCCTACCCTTATCCCTCAGATTTTTCCCCATCCCTGATACCACAACAGTCATATTTGATAAGTAACAATGCCCCAGTGACCCTCTAGTTGTAACTGTGCCTCTCCTTAGTAATTTTAACCTTGATTTTTTAGCACTGCTCCATTGAAGGTGCTGCTGCTAAGGCTGAGGTCTGTTTCCTGCTCTGACAAGAACCAGATTTAAAGAGGGCAAATATAGAACAACTCATGACAGTGTCCTCATTCCTGGCTTAATCCCTGTCCCCACTGCATCTGTGTTTACTAAAGGCTGTTTACACTGTGAGTTATGACTGATGGCAGGGCGTCCTCGCAGCCATCAGTGTCCAAGTTCCCAAAGCTCAGAAATCTGCTTTTTGACACAGCACACAGCCAGTGGGAGCTGTTGATGGATGAGGATTCACAGAGCTCCTCAGCTCTGCCTTCAGGGATCCTACCTTTTGTCTAATTGTCACTCCCAGGAGAGCGAGACAGAAATAAATTTGTCTGCTGAGAGGTGCAGCACGAAGCAAACGCGGTGTTCCCTTTGCCCCGAACTCTGGTTTGGGATATGGAACCAACACCCACACTGAGTAACAAGATTTTGCCCAGGCTTGAGCAGTCACACTGTTTTGGGGGATGTCAGAACATCATTTTGCATGGATAGGGCTGGATTATTGATAGCTGAACTCAGAGTTAGCTTGGGTTTATCTACAGCACACTCTGGTGTAGCTACACTCGTCTGCCTTGCGAATTGGTTTGCTCCAGTGACAGCATCACAAGAGGCCCTTGTGCTGTGCTCTGATTGTAAGGAAAACAAGCACTGCTCCTGTGGGAACAGGAAATGAAGTGGATGCAGTAAAGATAGGGATTCCTTTGGAGCAAAGGAGGAGCAGAAGGAGCCATCTTAGAGCGATATTTGTCTCGTTTCCAAGAGACTCTGCCAGCAGGCTGGTTCTTAGAAATCATTGAGGCTTATGGCTGAGTGTGATATGTGCTACTTCAGTAATCTTGTGGGCTTTCATTTGGTTTCTGCAGAAAAACAAAACAATTTTGAGTTTGGTTGCTTGTCCTTCCTCGCTCCAACTTGAAAGCTGCTCGAGTTGAGGCACTCTTTCATCAGTGTGCAGAGCTCTGCTGTCCCCAGGGATGTCCACCTTCAAAAAGCAGCGTGTTTACAGGGGATGGGGTGAGCTGAGACGGGTTTTGTTAGAGGGATTTGCTCTTCTGGGCATGCGCCCACCTCTGCTCAATTTCCAAGGGGCTCTTTGGCTAAAAATCATTGCTGTGTATTTTAAAGTGAATGTTGTGCTTTTCCTGGAAAAAATCACTCTTCAAAGTGTCTAAAGAAAAGAAAACCAAGCTTTAATTTGCTTTTCCTTGAATTGTACAGCTCTTAAAGCTCTGTTAGTTGTGGGCTCTGACAGGACTGCTCTGCTTGTTGCCAGCAGGCACTGCTGCTGTACATTCTGTAGAATGTGTGTGGGACAGATTTAACCCCAGCAGGTCACTTGCTGAAGTATCAGATGAAAGGTTTTGAGAGGAAGAGGTGGATTTTGAAGCTCTGAAGCATCTCTCTCGTGAGGACTTTGAGCAGGGCTCCCACTGTGAGCCAAGTCAGCGTGTGGAGCCAGGTCCGTGGTCAGTCCCCATGAAGTGAAAGTGTCTCCCAGGTCACAGCCTCAAATCCCCTCTGAGGCAGAAGGGATCAGAGCAGGACGTGGTCAGGTTGCCATTCACTGCCCCTGTAGTGCCATAGTACCCATAAAGCTGAGCTAAGGAGAGAGAGGCATCATAAAAAAATATTACACCAATCATCCGTTTTTATGTGATGCCTCTCTTCACTCTGACACCAGTTGTATTGGATTTTCTTTCTGTTTGGTGTGAATTTCAGGGGAGAGTCTTAGGACTTACTGCCAGTTTGCAAAGACAGAGCAAGTGCTGGTGTATGGTGTCTCCTTCCTTGGCTGATCCTCATGTCTGTTATGCTGACAGGCCCTGTGTGAGATATCCATGTGGGCAGGAAATTGCCAGAAGGTTTTTAATCTCTGACCCAAATTCATGAGGTTTGTCCTTGAGATTTTTGCCCATTCTCACAGAACCGATTCCTGTGACTAAAATGCCATTTCACTCCTCCTCCTCCTGCCCAGCCTTTAAGTGCTCTATAAGTCGAGGGAGCTGTTAACTCACTGGAATTGAAAAATCCACCTACATTGCTGTTGTTTGTGCCCTACAGTGTTTGTCTGCAGCCCGAATCCTTTATGAGCGTTCCGAAAGCGACTGCCTCGGCAGCGTCGGGAGCAGTCTGCTTCTCACATTAATCACCAGCTGTGTAATGAGGCTTCACGTGTGCTCAGCTAATAACCAAATCACTGCCCTCATTTGAGACTCTCTGCTGCTGAAGTTGGTTGCTCCTGTGATGTCCTGCCTCGCCGTGCTGTTTGGGAATGGACCTCCCTGAATTATCTGCCTCTAACTCCCCTCCTGCCTCCTGGAGCATGACTGTGTCCAGTCCTTGTTATCTTGCAGTGCCTGTGAATTGAACTAATTAATGTGAAAGCTGCACTAGGAGCAGCTGAGTTTCTATTTTTAGCTGTACGTTTCACATGTTGTTAGTGACCTCACCCCAAAAATACTGAACCTCTTGCTGCTGGGAGCTGCTTTTTGCTGCCAGATTTGACAACACTCTTTTCTCCAGCCTGCTGGCTTTGCTAGAAACTTTCTTGCAGTCCCTATCAGAACTTTCCCAGCTCTGATTGCCTGGTGTGGGAAGCCCCAGAGAGCTCATTCAGTGGCCTGTATCAGCCCCAGGGTGGTACAAATAGCAGTGTAGGCAGTGTTCTCGAGGCCTCCCGTGTGGTGACCCAACTTTCTGCTGGCACAGTTGCTTCTCTTACTTACTACAGGAGCTGGAGCCATCTGGTGTCCCCACAAACAACCTTTTGTTACCCTGTAGTTCATTTCTGGACGGAGTTCATAGCTCTTGTCCTCTTGTTTTCCCCCTTTGTGCCTTTTCTCATACACATGCCGTGCTCCTCAGTGTGTGCTGTGGGGAGCAGGAGTGTTTCTTCAGCTTTTTGAATTGTGTTTTTCTGCTCTCTCCAGCAATCTGCAGAGCGCTGTGTGAGCACCCTGCTGGACCTCATCCAGACCAAGGTCAACTACGTGGTGCAGGAGGCCATCGTGGTCATCAGGGACATCTTCCGCAAGTACCCCAACAAGTACGTGGGAGCAGCCTCAGGTTTTTGTGGAAGCTCTTGGCTGCCATCATCACAATAGAGCAGAGCTCAGCTTACCAGGGCTCTGAAGCAGAGGTGGAAGCAGTGATCCTACTCCTGGTTTGGTAGGATTCGGGTGTTGGCTCTAGATGAGGTGTCAGCCTGGCTTGTTGTTAGTTTGAACTGAAAGGTTTTCCTTCCCACTGTTCCATATTGAAGCCCGGATCAAAAGCCAGTAAAGCTCTTTCAGGGGATGCCAGAAGGAAAATTTGGCCAAGTTTACAGCGTCAGGCTATTCTGGATTTGCTGATGTCCTCTAGAAATCAGTGAAGTGTACAAGTGTCCTCATACAGGGCTGTGAAGGTTCATGGCTCCCGTGGTCTGAGATCCAGCCAGGTTGTGCTGAACAAAGCACTGCTGGCTTTTCTTCTGGCTTGGGCAGAGCTCAGCTTCTCTTGGTTCTGCAGTAAGGTTTTGTCTCCTCAGCCACAGAACTGCAGCAGTGTTTTTCAGCAGAGACTTCGTGATCACCTAAAAAATAATATGGGCCATCTGCAGCCTTCCCTGTCAATTTCTGCTGTCAGTCTCAGAAGTTCCCTGTTTGTGGGGATACCCACGCATGGGAATAGGGGAAAGTAAATTAGTCTGGGATATTGTCTGCCTTACAGTGAAGCCTTGGGGGGAGTGTAATACCCAGTTTGAAGCTACCAGGCTGCAGGATCTGACTCAGACTCGTGATTTGAACTGTTGGATCAAATATTCCCATTTGCAAACAGAGAGGGAGGCAGCTTTATCTTGAACTCCACATCTGGGTGGTCTTACTGATGCATTAAACTGCAAAGACCCTGTGAGATCTCAGTATTCAGCTTTGGGAGAAAAAAAAAATAGTTGAATGAAAATGCTGCTTGTTGTGTAGAAATACAAGACGTGAATTCAGTGCAGGATTCTCTGCAGAGTGATGTGGGCAGAAATGGAGTAAAACAAGTCCAGTTCACCCCAGTAATCCCCTTGTCCTCTGACAAACCAGGTATGAGAGCATCATTGCCACTCTGTGTGAGAACCTGGATTCCCTGGATGAGCCAGATGCCAGAGCTGCCATGATCTGGATAGTGGGTGAATATGCTGAAAGAATTGACAATGCAGATGAGCTGCTGGAGAGTTTCCTGGAGGGTTTCCATGATGAAAGTACTCAGGTAAAGTTGCAACATGCATTTTATCTGTAGTGTTTCGTGCAGTGTGTTCATGGGATGGACAGTAAATGTTATTGCAGTGGTCAGACAATACCCATCAATAAAAGCTTCAAATACTGGGTTAAAATAAAACTCCTGGGAATCTGCAGTTTGGCTTTGTTGTCCGTGTCTCCAAAAATTCCCTTCTTGGAAGGACAAGACAGAACTGGAGGGGGTTCCAGAGGTTGCATATTTCTTGGGGGAATGGCTGTACTGGGGACCAGAACTTAGATAGTGATGGGGATGCATAACAGCATCACACAAACCTCAGCCTGCTGCTCAGGGACTTGTGTGAGGGTGTTTTGCAGCAGGCAAGAATCTGAGTCTCATTATACTGGGTTTCACTGGCAAAGAAGAGAGAGTGTAATGCCGTCAGGAAACTGATTAAAACTTATGTTTTATATCAGCAAGGGATGTGGAGGCTTGTGAGACATTGTTGAATGGATGAATGTTTAATCTCTCCCATGCCCCTCTTAGGTGCAGCTCACCCTCCTGACTGCAATAGTGAAGCTGTTCTTGAAAAAGCCTTCTGAGACACAGGAGCTGGTACAGCAGGTGCTCAGCCTGGCCACACAGGTAAGCCAAGGAATGCAGTGATCCAGGGCCCTGCAGACACTGTGCTGCCCTGCTGTGTGATTCTCCCATCTGCCAGGCCAGGCAGCTTTGCAGCAGATCAGATTCAAGGTTCTCTTCCCTCCCAAAGAGACTCCATTTAAAAGCTGCTTTGTGCCTGTTACCATCTGGAACCTGCCTTCTCCTTCTTAGCTCTTGCTTTATCTGAATTCCTTCCCCATTCACTCACTAAATGGAAAGTTAGGGACGGCGTAGAATCATCAAGAAAGCAAAATCCTTTCTCCTTGAAGGTGGCTTGCAGTTAAACATCTGGAGCTATAGCAGAGGGAAAGAGCCTGGCAAAGACTTTGTTCTGTGACCAGCGAAGTTTAAGCAGTGCTGTGAAAAAGAAAGAACTGAAGTTTGGGGTTTCTCCTTTGTACTTGGATGCTGTCAGCCGATGTGGCAGCTTTGCTGGAGGCTGTAGCAGTGGGTTAAGATCATGGGTTCATTATGCATGAGGCACTGAGTTATGAGCTCAGATCACTGCAGGCAAGGCTGGGCTTGAGCTGGCAGACACAACTGCTGCAGCTCTAGAGGACAGAAGTGGAGATGTCCTGGTGGCAGGGGTGGGTAAGAGCTCAGCTGATCTTCCTGCGCTCCTTGGCTGCAATGACTGGGATAAAGTACCCAAAAAGAGCAGCTTCTCTCCAGACCTGCTGTGTCAAGTGATAAAAATAGTCTGCCGGCTGAATGGGCTGTGATTGTTTCTGAGCAGAAAACCTGGAGTCAGTCATCAGCTGGCCTTTTTGCTCCTCTTTGCTGCAAGAAATCACGGCTGTGGGCTTGCTGCACTTAAAACTTTTATTCTTTCCTTTGGGGAGTTGCATTGGTCAGCAGCAACAAACCCATGACCTGCTTTTCTTGCTTCAAAACCTGCTCTTGGGCAGGATCTGAGCTGCTCTACAGAGAAGAGTGGGCCAAGGGCACTCTGTGTCATTTGCCTGAGCCAACAGAAAAAGTTACTGAGTGTAAAACCCACTGTGCTGAGTCACAAATATTTAATGGCACCCTCAGAATGTAACGGGCGTCTGTTTTTTTTTTTTTCCTCTGTTTGTCACAAATGTTGATTCAGTCTGGCTTTTTGTCTTTTATATGAATAATAAGTCAATGTAGGATAACTGGCTGTAAAACAGTGAGAAACCTTATGCTTCAAGGTCTGGTTTCTAGGTAGAGATGGTGTTTTTCACTTGAGTGGGAGAGTAATTACACGTGTGTTTCTTTCCCTAGCTTAGGTATTGTTGCTCTTTGAGTGTCTCAGGGCTTGTCTGCACAGCAGACTGCAGGTGTGGTTGTAGCAGGAGCCAGCTTCAGCCAGCCAGCGCTGGTAAAAATAGCAGTGGAGCAGCTGGGGCTGGAAGAAACTCAGGAGTTGAGGTCTCAGACCTCTGCACCCATTGCTGTTACATGGGTGGGGAGCTGAGCTAGCCAGGGCTCACTGGTGCTGCTCCACAGGTGTGCAGACCCTGGAGAGATGAGAAGTTGGAGAGAAACTGGGAGAGAGATTTGAGCCTCTTGTTTCAGAAAGTTTACCAGTTCCCAGTGTGATTTCTTGGCTGTGAGATGAAACAGTCAGCCTTGAATGTGTGCCTGCAAGTAGGAGAGTGCGGCCTTTCATGTGTGCCCTTGCAGAAACCTTGCCTGATCCTGAGTGCAGAGTCTGGGAGGGATTGTTAAGGGTGTAAAATGTCCACAATTCCACCGTCAAACAAAAACAGCTCTGCTGAGATAATGTGTGAGACAGCAGAGAGATTGATTTAGGTCCTTACAAGCAAAATGAGCTGAGCTCAGTCTCATTCCAAGACGAGGTTTGAGAATGTCTTGAGGCAGATGGCAAATGCGGGTTCTAACAGGGCAGCAGCAATGAGAGCACAAAAGAGAAAAAGAAATGCCAAGAGGAAGGCTGGGGAGGTATACAATATTTTGCTGGAATTTTATCGGGGGGGGGGGGGGGGGGGGGGGGGGGGGGGAAAAACCCTCAAACATTTATCCTGTTATTCTGCTGATGTGAGGATTAAAAATCCAGGCTCTTGTTTCCATGAACAGTTCACTAAGACATAAAACCACAGCACCTCCCTCTCCCTAGAACATTATCAGCAAACCATCCCCACTCACTTTGCCCCTCTGGGCAGAGCTGCTCAAAGAGGAGAGAAATAATTAGCACTTCATGCAGAGGCAAAAGTATCTGCAATAAAACAAGGGTATTATTGACAGCTGGAGTACTGCTGAAGTACCCTAAGTGTGTATCATTAGCATCTCTCCATACTTCATTAGATAACTAAAAGGCAGGATAAATAAGATCTCTTTTTGCTATAAAGATTATGGCTTATTAAGATGTGGCTCTGCAGCATCTTTTTTGTCCAGCAGTGCCCTTGGGTAAGTGTGTCTGCTCTTAGTGTGCAACAGTCATTGCCACTCATGTTCTTTTCTCTGGATTTCTCCTAGCACTTACTGGCAGGAAGGTTTGGAAAGCAGTTGGCAGCTCTGTGGTTTGGGGCAGTTGTGGGGTGTAAATCTTGGGCGTTTTCCTTCCTGACCAGCTGAGCAGGAAGCTGGGCATTAATACTTTGGTTCTCGTTTTTAATTTAAAGATGTTCATCTCAACCAGCAGTTTGTAACATCATTTTGAAATTGGTGGCTGTTGTTCGGTTGGGGTTTTTTAATCCAGCAGCATCACTGCTGGAAGAAGGAAGTGCTTACAGGCATTAGTTCACTTCAAACCTGTGAGTGATGCATTGCTTTGTCTCAGGATTCTGACAACCCAGACCTGCGGGATCGCGGCTACATCTACTGGCGCCTGCTTTCCACGGATCCAGTGACTGCCAAGGAAGTGGTGCTCTCAGAAAAGCCCCTGATTTCTGAGGAGACCGATCTGATTGAGCCAACCCTGCTGGATGAGCTGATCTGCCACATTGGGTCTCTGGCTTCCGTGTACCACAAACCACCCAACGCTTTCGTGGAGGGGAGCCACGGCATCCACCGCAAGCACCTGCCGATCCACCACGGCATGTGAGCCTGAGCAGCCCCGGGGACCCTGGGCAGGATTGGTTCTTTCTTTCTAGCAAACGGTCCAAAAGATGCCAAGGTGTTTTAGGACAGCCTAGTGGGATTTTATTGCTAGTTTGCAGGTCGTTCGAGGGGCCGTTTCATGCAGAGTGTAATCCTGGGTGTGGAGTGTCCGAGTTCCTGGGTCAGGAGATACAGGAAGTGTCAAAGTTCCTGTGTGAGGAGAAGCCATGATGTCTTTTGACAAGATAATGGTTATAAGTGCTCTTCACATGAATTTGAGTAGGAAAGCAGAAGCTTTGGTGCAAGGAGGGCTAGAGGGAGAAAAGGCAGCTTTCAGAAGATGATTTTGTAGGAGCTTTGCTTCAGCAGCAGCTCAGCTTTATGAGCCTGTCTCCTAGAACGCAGTATCATTTTCCTGGAACAGGCAAGCACAGGGATCCTTCACTGCTGCAACATGAAATGGAGAAGGATTGGTAAAACTCCCCTTCTCACTTGGTGCCTGTAAAGCAAGGGAAGTGCAAAAGCCATCTAATCCCCATTGCTGTTAGGGCTCAGAAGAAGATGAGTAAACTGACATGGTCTGTCTGACCTTTGTGAGGTGGGGGAAACACTTTGGCTCGTTGCCTGGCGCTTCAGTGCCTCCCTGGGATCACAGCTCTGGCAGCAGGTTAGCTCAGTCCCAGCTGGGGCCCTCTTGCTGTTGGGCCCGCTCCCATGGTCCCTCATCCAGGTGAACAGTTTGCTATTTGCACTCATGGTATTAATTACAAAAATGAGTGTGTTCTGCAGCAAGAGGCAGAGTAGCCAGGCTTACCTCTTAATAATATTCCCAAAGTGACATTTGGAGCGCTATTTTTTGCTGTTGCACCGATAAATCAGTGTGCGATGCTGCTTCTTTTCTATTTTCTGACACCACTTCTCTGCTATTCTTAGCAACTAAAGCTATTTCTGTGGTGGCTGGCTTTGGGAAGCTGAGTTGTTTTCTCCCTGCCTATGAAATCAAGTCGGGCTGCGCTGACCCAGAATCAGCAAGCACAAATGTACCAGTTGGACAGGAAAAGCAGTGGCCACTTTCCTACCTCTCCTAATCAAAGATTTGTCTCAAAATGAGCTGGGGTTTGGTGTTACCAGCCTTCCTGAACACTGTCGTTCCAGGTCACTACAGCAAGTAGCATTTTAGGGGATTTAGCTCAGAGAATTCAGCTTTTTGAAGGAGCAGTTTAATATCTTCTTGCATGTGGTATCTGTGTGCTTGACTCTGGTTGCTCACACTCAGTCTGCTGACCTTAAGTATTTTCTGACTTTGGCAGAGCCATTGCTTCAGAAATCCCCAAAAAACAAACCTCCAGGCCTCAGTCAGCAGTGCAAGCTGGGGGAAGGTGTGGGGGATGCTCAGCAGAGCCTGCTGCACACTGCTCATACTGATGCAGTGGGAAATTTAAAAAGTGACTGGGGTTAGTTTAATGGCAACAGCAGGCTTCTCTGAGGAGGGCTCACCTCAAGAGGCCCCGTTATCGGGGTTTTCTGCATCAGTTTAAGGCAAGTTAAGGGTGTCCAGTGAAAGAGAGGTCCAAACAGTGAGGTGAGGTGATTTTCTGTACAACTCCTGCACTCCAGTGACCGTTCTGGTGGCTGATCCTTGTGGTAGAGACTGATGGCGCTGTGAGGTGGGAATGGAGAGATGTCCACAGTGAATGTGGTTGAAGAGCGTCAAGACAGCACTGCCTTGAGTGGTGCTTCCCTGGGGACAAACCCGGGAGGAGTTCTGGTTGGCAGAACACACTCCATGGCCTTTTGATCCATTTATTTTCAATCCAGAGCACTGTAGGGCGGGTTTCTTGCAGTTCTCAGCTGGTGGGAAGACCCATTGAACAGCTCAGAGATGGTGAAATGTTCCTGCCTCTTCAGTGAGCCCAAGTGTCACAGAGCTGCAGCTGTATCCTGAGGAGGTGGGGCAGAAATCTGATGGCTTGGCAGTGTTTCCTCATGTGGTGGCTCCCACCACCCCTGCTCAGCCAGAATTCAGCTGGGAAATTTGGGAATATGTTAACAGGGCTCCTGGGAGAAGCAGGAGTGTCCATTTCCCTGTTTCACAGGTGGCTGCAGAAAAGTTTGTTTCTGGTTCAGACTGTGCATCCATCCCTTGTGACTCCAGCATCTGGGAACTGCTGGAGGCTGAACTCACAGGGCCAAATCTCCAATTCCAGTGGCCAAAACCAAGACTGTAAAGGGGAAAGCTTGTATCAAGTCTTCTTGCCCTTTTTAACCCACATATTCTTTAGGAATTTCTTTTCTTTCAAAGAAAACGCAGAGTTGTTTGTAGGAATCTCTTTAAAGAGATTCTTTTCGGATGGAAGTCTGGGGTTTTGCTTTTTCCAAACAAACCGACTGAGCTTTGTCCTTTCCCGATTTCTTGCTGGGCTTTGGGGCAGCAGCAGTTACACAAGACACGGAGGGATTTCTGTGTCTCCATCAGGAGAAGGATGAGTAAGTGTTGAAGGGGTGGAGTGTTAGAGGGATTACATCCTGGGAAGGAGCTGGTTTGCCATGTGCCTCTCTCAGAGAGGCTGTTCCTGTTCCCAGGCTGGGGGTGGGAGTGGATCACAGTCACCACCTCTCCTCAGGAATGCTTCAGTGAGCACTTGAGCACACTCAGCACTCTCCCTGCTGAAGGCAGCAGCAGAAAAAGGACAGCTAATATTAGTGCAATTGGGGCTCTGGAGCTTTTAATGCAAAGAAGCTTTCAAGCTTTCCTGCTGCTGCCTGGTAACTAATTCATTCTGCGCTCCTTATGCTCCATCTTTTCCTCCTGGCACCGGGATTGGGAGCAGCTTATCCTCTGTCGCTGAATCTTCCCCCTCAATAGCTGAATAAGGAAAAGAGAATTTTGGCTACTCCACATCAGAAGCTGCAGAGCTTGCAGAGCAGCCCCAGGGTTAAACACCTTGTCAGGACACTAATTCCCACAGCAGTTGTGTGCACTTACCTGCTGGCTGTAGTAACGTGAGCTAGAAATCATTTTATCAGTTACTGCTGGAAACAGGATATAAAATGGATTTTGATTATCTAAAACATGAGCATCACTGGGTTTAAAGAATAAATATATTGTAGTGAGTTCTCCAGGAGCTACAGTTATTTTTTTTTACCCTCTCCTTGTTACTAAATTCAGTGACAGGCGAATATAAAAGATATAAAAGGTAGCCAGACTGCATGTGATGATAAATTTTGAAAGCTGTATAATGAGTGTTTCTAGACTAGTAATTAGCATGCCTGCTCACTCAGAGGAAAGGAAATTATTGATAGAAGGGAGGAATCAATTTTAGATTGACTTTTTCAATTAGGAAAGACCGATGGACTTTGTTGCTGGTCAGGAGAAGGTGATTAATCTAGATCTGAGGGAAGTGGTGAAGTTGCCATTGGTTAGAGTAAGGGCTCAAGGCTTTCATCAGTGTTAGATCTCTGAGAAAATCTGGATTATTTATTTTTTCCCTGTGTTTTCATGTCATTCTCAGGCCCAATGGGCTGAAAATCATCTCTGTAGGTTTATTCTGAGGTAGGAAATGCTTATTTTCAGTTCTGTGTGGCACCCATGGTTTTGAAGAGGGTCTCTGATTCGCAGGGTGGGTGGGATTCACCCCTTGCAAGCTTTCCCTTTGCTGGGCAGAAAACCACATACAATGCAGGGAAAAATCTTTGTGTTCAAAGCGGTGAGGAGCCACATGCCATAACCCTGCCTGGTGCAGGAACAGTGGCCACATCAGCTGCTGGCACCACCTTTTGCCTGGCTTCTGCTGCTGAGCCACCTCCTGCCGTGTTTCCCCATGCTGGGAACCCGGAACTGGAGACCAGAGGTGACTGATATTTGTCTTTTCTGCTTCTTCTTCTTCTCTTCCCACAGCTCCGATGCTGGTGATAGCCCTGTGGGCACCACGGCCGCCGCAAACCTGGAGCAGCCACAGGTGATCCCATTCCAGGGTGACCTCCTGGGGGATCTCCTCAACCTGGACCCGGGGCCCCCCGTGAACGTGCCCCAGGTGACCAACATACAGATGGGTGCTGTGGACCTGCTGGGAGGAGGGCTGGACAGCTTGGTAAGCAGCACATCCCCTTGAGCTGATGAGAGATAATTGGAGCTGTGCTTATCTCTGCGAAGCCTTGATCATTTGTGCTTTTAATGCTCAGTGAGCCGAGCTCCCAGTGCTGAGTCCTGAAACTTCAGGAGGATTTAACCAGAGTGATTGTACCAACTTTCAGCAGGCTTTTCCTGCTCTACAGCGAATGTTGCTGCGTGCTGTAGAATCCCCGTGGTCAGTGGATATGTTTGTTCTGTGCTTTTTCTGTCTGTAGAAGAAAACCAAAAAAACTGCCTTAAGGATGTAAGAGTGTTTCTCTGCTTTCCATTTGAATCAGGCTCCCTTTCAAGCATTTATTCCACCCAGTTCCCAGCCCTGCTGCGTTTCAGTGCTTAATCTCTCAGGCTTGTGACCCCGTGTCTTCCCATTTGTGTATTCTCCAGAGCATGCCACGGTTTAATATCGGTGACGTTTTAATTGCAGTGAGGCCAAGAGGGAGCTCTCTGTGCAGGGCTGCCTGTGCCAGAGCTGCTCACAAGGCGCCTGCCTGGCACTGCCAGGGTCCTTGGAGCTCCTTGGAGCACTCACACCTCCCCTTTGCCCTGGGGAGGGAGCTGGGCATGAGCTGCAAGGAGGAAATCACTGAGCAGGGAGCCAGCAGCAGGGCAGAGGTCCGTGCTGTGGTTTTAGTGCTGACTGTAAGGGTCAGCCTGGGAGCTGTTCCCAAGGCAGGCAGCACAAACACATGCCCAGCTCCCTGCTGGCTTCCCTGCAGGGGAAGAGGTACTCCTAGGTGTATTTGCACCATGTAAATCAAGTAAGATTACCCCAAGTGACATAGTTGGGTGTTTTTCAGACTTGGAGCGGGTTTGTCTTGCTTGAAGTTTGGCTTGTGATGAGTTGGGCTGGGTTATCTCTGCCTGGTTCAGGTGCACTTCCAGTTCTGAGTCAAGCTCTGAGTAACAGAGGCAGGAGGCAGCTGGATGAACCCCAATTCAACAAATCTATATTAGTCAAATATATATATATTTTTAAGCCACCATAAGCTTACTAAAATGTTAAACACATTCCCGGCTCCAGTGCTTCATGGCTTAATGAGCTGGGAACAATCTAACCCTTAATGACACCGGCACTCACAGGGGGCAGAGGTGCTGTAGGCTCTGCACTCTATTACCAGAGGTGTTGGGTTAGCAGGGACACTGCCCTTACTGGGGATTAGCAAAATGCTCAGACTGGGCTTGCTGGGAAAGCAAGCAGCGAGCCCAGAGCAATGACCTGTGCAGCCTTTCCCCGCGCTGCAAACCTGGGGCTGGGAATTGAGGCGTTGCAGAAGGCGCTGGTGCCACAGGATGGTTTGCACTTAAATTCCTCTCTGCTGCCTTCCAGGCCTCTCACAGTGTAACCCTTTGTTCCTCATTAGTGTCACACAAATAAATGGACACGGTAGAACTAAAACTTGGTTTGGGGAGAAGAGCTGTCTCGCAACCGGCGTTAATGGGCTTAATTTAGTGACCTGCTCTGACAGTGGAGCTGTTAGTTGAAATGGTAGCAGGCTTTTAGTTAATATTTTTTTCTCAAGCTTTAAGTGCATCTGTGGGCTTATGGAGTGTGATCTGACAAAATGATCCTGTCTGGATGGGGAGTAGCTGTGCCTGGGGCTGCATGGCCAGCGCTCTCTCAGCTGAGTGGATGGGGAAGCACTGAAAAAAAAAATCTGAATCCTGGTGTGGTTTTTGAAGGTGGATGCTTTCTATTGCATCAAAGCTCCTTGGTCAGTCTCTTGTCTCGGGTAACAAGTGACAGGAAAAGAGGGACTGGCCTCTACTTGTGCCAAGGGAGATTTAAATTGAATACTGGGAAATCTGTCTTCACCAAAAGAGTCTTCAAGCACTGGAATGGGCACCAGAGCAGTGGTGGGGTCACTTAAAAAATTGTGTAGATGTGGCACTTGGGGGCATGGTTTAGTGGTGGCTTTGGCAGTGCCGGTGGAATGCTGTGGAGGTCTTTTCCAACCTAAATGAGTCTAGGATAATGAGCTTAATTAGTGAGTGAATGTGGTCTGTGTTTGTTGCTGTGGGCATGTGTTTAACAAGTCTCAAGCTGGGTTAACCCTAACCTGATATTACCCAAATTGCTGGGAAGTGTCCTGGGCTGCAGGGCTTGCCAAGAGGATTGGCATTTGGATCTCAGGCTAAAATTAAACCACGTTTGTGCCACGCCAAAATCGGCCTCAAACTGCAGATCCCACAGGCCTGATTCCTGTGTGTGGGAAGGGGGTGAGACACATCCCAGTGTGCCCCTTGAAGAAGGGCTGAGCTCTTCACCCTTGGCCAGGGATCCAAAACACCTGGGGGGCCAGCGATGCCTGAATGGTTCTGCATTGAAATTTCCCTTCCTGTTACTCCTTAAGGGGGTTTTTTCCATGCATTTCTTCCCCTGCTTTGCTGGGCAGACTGAGGCTGCACGCTCTGTGACAACGGCATTGCCTCAGTCCTGCGAGTGCCTCCGAGGTGTGCGAGAGGCTGCTGGCAGCATCCCAGCCAGTTTGTCACACCCACTCAGTGTCATCTGCTGACCCCCTCTTCTGCCCCCTGCTCTTTGGAGGATGTGTCTCATCAGAGGGATGTTCTGGCAGGGGAAATCCCACTGGGACTAACCCAGAGAGACCAACAGCAGTGTTCGCTTCCATGGAAAATGCCATTCTGCATTGTCCGTTTCTTAAACTGTGGGGTTTTATTTTTCTGCCAGGCATTTCAGCAGAGACTGAATGGTGTAAAACTGCACAAACACCAAATTAATATTGTTCATTTGAGCTGTCCTCAGCATTGCCAGATATTTATGCCCATGACCAATGAGGCTCCAGCTGCTTGCGAGGTTAATTTCTTTAGTGAGTAAATCTTATTTTATCTCCATAGCGAGTTCTGTAATTGGTATTAAATGTAACATGCATGCACAGATGCTGAGCATGTGTTAACAATTAAAAAGAGGAGAAAAAGAACCTTTGGTACAAGAGCATTGCTTATAAGCAGAGCAGACTTGCTGTAGGACTTTTTGGAGAGCTGTTTTCTAGGTTGTGCCCCTGTTTGCCACCATGGGCAGATCTTGTTCTTCTCTGCTCAGTTTTCTTTTTCTGTAAAGTAGTGACTAAACCCACTTCACAAAACTGCTTGGGATCTCCAGCTCCACAGTGTAAAGTAGCCATAGCAGTCACTGATGGGGGACAAACAAAACATGTGGGAGAGCAGATTGCTGGGTGCAGAGCTGTGCGTCCCAAGAGCTGGAGTCTGATGCCTTTTCCCCCTCAAGTGGCTGAATTTCATGCAGGTTAAAGTCACTCTCCCAACTCCTGTGCAATGGTGCAGAGCTTTGTAGGATGTTTTATCTGTGCTGACACGACATTTTTGCCTTTAAACCTTTTTGTGTGTTCTTTTGTTCTGCAAATCCACGGAGCATGGAGAGCTCTGTGGGCACGCTGTGCTTCCTGGGAGCCCCTGCATTGCATGGGAGCAGGGCACTATGGCCAGGAGCCAGGAAGGCTGGCTTGAAAGCCGGGGGCAGAGCTGTAAATCTGCAGGAATGAACAGGCTTGGATTGTCTGTTATGTAAGGATTTTATTTAATGCTCTAACCGCTCATCTACAAGAATATTATTGATTCGAGACTGGCAGCTGGTCAGGTTGATTTATGTCCCGAACTGAAAAGCTGTTTGATAAACACTGAATATCCAGTTTGCTGTGATGCCTGGACTGGTTTGGGCTGTTCCAGGTGGGGCTGTGCCCTTCTGTGTAATCTGGCTGGATTTAGGGGGCTCTGACCCCTCTGACGATTCAGGGCTGTGTCCCATCACTGCAGTGGGATGGAGGGTGGGAGCTGAGCTGCAGGCACCGCAGCAGCCTGGGAGGAAACCCCAATTCCAGCAGTCTGAAGTGCCTGCCTCATCCTCAAGGCCATGAACAGGGGCTGCTGGTGTCCCTCCCTGTCTGACTGACTTTGTTCAAGTGGAGAATTCAAAGTCTGGCCCCAATGGGCAACACCCTGGAGCTTTGGGGTTGATTAGGGACTCACCAGTGTTTTATACAAAAGCCCCAAAGTGACCTTCAGTCTGCCCTGGGGTGCCAAGTTCCTCTCCTGGCTCTGCAAGTGATTTGCTGTGTATAATCTTAAGAAAATTACTTCATTTACCTCTTCCTGAAAGTACAGTGTGAGAGTGGCTGTGCCAGGTCAGCCCCACCATCCATTTATGCAGTGGTTGTGATGTTTTCCCAGAGTGCTCCTTCAGCCTTTGACAAGGAGCTGACTCCTTTCATCTGGGCTGTGGAGATTTCATGAGCTACAAAGGAATCTGTTAAGATTTCTGACAAAGGACACAAATCCATTGCTGGGGCAGGGCTGGTGTGGAAAAGGAGCTATTTTGGTGGGTCACTCATTCATATCTGAGTCAAAGCTGTCGTAGCAGACTGCTAGAGCTTTGTGAGCTGTTTTGTGTTTTTTTACACTTTGGAGGATGAAAATGTTTAGGACTCAATTTTGCTTGCTGATGGACATGGCTCAGCAGGGCAAAGCAGCAGCAGCAAGCACAGTGATAACCAGTGACCGTGGTACTGGCAGCGTGACCTGTCCTCCTGCAGCTTTGACACAGCTGCCCCTGGTTTGGAGAGCAGCCCTTGTGCTCTGCAGTCCTGCCTTGGTGTGAAGCAGACACAAAACAGGCAGCAGACACGGCGCTGAAATGCCTCAGTGTGAGCCACAGTGGTGTCTGCAGTGAGATCCCTGCAGCCCATGCGTGGTCTGTCCTGCAGCTCAGGGCTCTCTCACAGGATTAACCTGCATCAGGGGGGCTGCCAGCAGCCCTGCTCTCAGCATCCCACCCCATTCCTGCTGGGTGAATGCCTTGTGCTCCTTGCTGCTGCGTTACTGAGTGCAGGCAGCACCTGGAGCCGTGGTGCTTGACTCCTGCTTCGTGGTGTGAGGCAGCGAGAAGGCAGCTGTCCCCTGTTAACCCGTGAATCGTGGTCCACAGAGTGCACAACTGCCCTGGGAGCCCTGATTGTGCTGTGGGCACAAGGCAAAGCAGCTGGTGAGGGGTGGTGGTTGAAGCTTCTGTCCCTGGCTCCACCCTCCCTGTTATTTTTTGGTACTCCAAAAGCCTCACGTCATTTTGCAGAAGTGATTGTAGCCCCTCAGGATCACATGAACACTTCAGCAGAGTCACTTCATTACAAGCTGCTGTTAAGATGCAAATAAACCCTCCTAATGCAGTAACTCCAGCACTGCTACACTTCATAAGTCAGCATAACTGCTTCCACAGGGCTGGAATTGCAGGGCAGAGGCTCTCCAACTGCAGAGCAGCTGCGGCACCGTCCAGGCCAACTTGTGCAAAGTAAAGCTGCTGATGCAGTTTGGGAAAAGGTGCTGGCATTGGTTTTATTGATACAGGGTTGATCTCAGCCTCTTCTTTAAACCCTCGTGCCTGCTTGGGTGCTGTTATGGCAGGATAGGTTTGGTGGGAATAAAGAGAATTCCTGTTTGAAGAACTTTTATGCCTTTGGGGGCAGAGATTCCCTGTCCATCCTCGGCTCATCTCCTGAAGCTGGCAGCCCTTCACCCTGAAGCAGAGGCCTTGTGCTCTTCAGCAAGAGGCAAAGCTGCCAACTTTAGGATCAGGGTCATGGGTTTGCAGTGCCATGGACTCCCTTGGACCATCAAGAGCCAGCCCTTGCCCGCCCCACCTTCACAGTGGGCGTTTCAGCCTGAGTGGGGCTGCATTAACACAGTCCTCTCCTCTGTGGGGCTGTTCCTGACTCTCCTGTAGGGCAGATCTGGGTTGTCCTTCTGGCAGGAGTGTCTGTTTGCCCATGAGACAAATGGAAATGGTTTACCAGAGCTGTTAGTCCTGGAGAATTGCTTCAGCAGCACTTCATGCCTGACTAATATCTGTTTCTTTCCTTCTGCACTCTGCCTGTCACTCCAGATGGGAGAGGACACTCCGTGGGTAATTGGTTCCTGTTCCCTCTGTCTTCCTCCATCCCTCTTACTCACACACATCACTGCTACCATCTCTTCCATCACTCTGAGTTTGGGATGAAGTTATGATTTGGGCATCTCGCAGGAGGAAAAACAGACCTGCAGCTCCTGAATGGGGAAAGCGTCGGTGCCATGGGAGGGTGACAGGCAAGAAAATCAGAAACAGAGACTTTGTGCTGCTGCAATGGGAAGTGCAGCCCGGATCTGATGTGGAACTGATCAGTTCTTTATTAACCTCCCCCTGGAACTTCTGGTGCCGTAGAAATGCTGTCGCTTCTCTTTTCAGTCTGGGCAGAGCCAGCTCTGCCTGTAGGGACCCGGAGGAGCTGCAGCTCCTTGGCGCTGGCTCTGCGGCTCTGGAGCACATCTGCAGTGCTTGGGCCCGAGCACAGGAGCCAGGAGAGGCTCAGGCTGTGCCCTGCAGAGCGCTCCAGCCACCAAAGAGGGGCTGCAGCAGCTCAGAGCTTCCTGGCGTGGGACAGAGATGTTGGGTCCAGTCTGAAAACACACAGGGGCTCTTGCTAAATTCCCTGAGCCAGTCAGGGGTTTTTTCCTCCTTTTTGTGAGAGCTGGAGTCTTAACTAAAGCAATGAATCTACATTCTACCTACTTTTCCCCCTGCAAGGCCTGACATTTAGGGAAAATGGAAGACTTGTGGATAGCTGGAGGAACCCCAGTCTGTCATTCCCTGTCCCTTGCAGCCAACATCAGTGTACGAGCTGCTTCGAGGTTGGGTTCCTACCCTGCAGCTCCTTCTGATGAGTGTAGTAGGAAATGGCAGAATAGTTAACATCTGGCTTGATTATGCAGAATTATTCAGTCATTTCCATAATATCCTTTGTAAAATGCTTGCTGCTTGATAAACCAGCCTTTCTGCTGCTGCAGACAACAGTACCAGAAATCCTCCGTGCATACAATAATATCTGGAAATGAACTGGATTCTTTCTTTTCCCCCGGACTTCGCTGCCTGCCAATATAAAGCTTGGAGTTCATCTGCATGCAAGACTATGAATAGGGATGAGGTGTAATAGTTGCATTTATTACTCCTCAGTGAGCCAGTAACAAGATGTAAATTATCTGATATATTAATCTAAACCGTGGCTTGGCTTAGAGAGCAGTCAATAGAACAAAACTCTGCTCTGTCAGGCTGTTTCTGTGGGGGAGACTTGACAGTGTAATAAGCCTTATTTTATAAGCTCAATATTAATTGGATTTGCATCCTCTGGCTGGCTTCCTTTGGTCTCTGACTGATCTTTCTTTTGACTTTGTAATAACTCACTTTTATCTGTAATTTCTTAAGTCAGCTAAGCAAAACTGGGCAGCCAGAGCCTGGGTTGCTGTATGGAGAGGTGGCTGTTGAAAAAGATGAGGAATCTCCTCAGTTTCTGCCATGGTCTCAAGTAGGGATAAACTGAATCCCACACAGGAAAAAAGCTCTTAAGGCCTCTTAACAAAAAGCAAATTGTGTGTGATTTGTTCTTTTCTAACACCTACTTAGGGTGGTAATGTTGCTCCTGTGAGGATTAGGGGAAGGCGAGGTGCCTGGGAGTAGAAGAGAGATCCAGGGAAGCGCAGGGATTTGTCACATTTTACAGGTTTTGCGGAGGCTAGTTATCATCTGATAAAGTCACTGTCTTACACCTTTGCTGCTCTTCTCTGGGCAATTTATCCTTTTTATCTGTGCTCTGATGGAGAGAGGTATGAAGCTTTATGGTATCTCTTGACCAGCATAAAACACATTTGCTGTGAGATCTCTCAGGGAACAGGCTGAAAGGGATCAGAACAAAGTTAATTTCCAAGTTTTTTTGTGCAGAGGCAAAAGGTCAGAGCATTTTTGGCTCTAAGCATAGGCACTCCTGGAAGCTTTTGCTTCAGCTATATGGTGCATTTGTCCAATATTCTGACACACCAGCATTTATTTGAGCAACATATCTGGAGCCTTTGTTGACCCAGTTTGTCACATGCTTTTTTAAAAGCAAACTAACTCCCCAAACCCTAATCAAATGGAAGAGCAAAACCATCTACCAGGCGAGCTGTGATATTATGGTCTGCCTGTCCAGCCTTTTCCTAATGGGGCTGGCTCCTGCCTCACCCCTGCATCCTCCTGTGTGAACGTGTTCCTTGTCTGAATGTGACCCCAAAAAACCCCTGTTCTAGGCAAAAAAAAAATTACCATGGTCTTCAGAAGAAAGCCTGGGACAGAGATAAAAGCCTGGAGATGTCTCTGCAGTGAATAACCACTGCAGATCTGTGGTTGTTTCCTCCTGGTTATCAGTCATCTGTTAAGTGCCTTTTAAATATTCACAGGAGTGATGCGCTAGCAAACAGCGCTTGTAGCCAAGCCTTGGAGCTTGTCCTGATCCCTGAATTCTCCTGAGCGGGTAGAGTGATCTGGAGGTTTGAAGAATGGGCTTTGTCACTGGGAGTGTGGTCTGGGTGCTTTGCAAAGGCAACTTGTGCGGGGAAGTCTTCTGGGTGGGCTGCAGAGGGGCCCCAGAGAGGATTCAGTGTTTGTGGAGGGTTGTTTCAGTCACTTCAGATGTCGCTGTGTAGCTTGGCAGAGATTGGTACTGAAATAGCCTGGTGCACCGTGAGCTCTCGTTGTTGGAGTGCCCATTAGATGATGAAGCTGTTTTTTCCCTGTCTGAGGGAGGGGAGCATCTCCAAAGCCCCCCTCCCCGAGCTGCTGTCAGAGCCAGCACGGATCCCATTCTCTCTTTCCCTCGTTGTTGAAAGGAGCCTCGTGTCAGAGGAACACAGCCAAACTCACTGTGTCTGCCCGCCCTTCGGAGCTGTTCCCTAGAAAACGAACACTTTCAGGGAGCAGAGAGCCTTCCTGTCAGCTTTCTTTTGATGCCATTTCACAGTTACCCCCCGGGGTTTTGTGGAGCTGCTTGGGGCCTGCTGGCAGCAGCAGGGCTGAGGGGACAGCACGGATGCACGAGACGTAAAGAAGGGAGCTTTCGGTGCAGACGACAGGTGCGAGAAGGGGTGGATTTTTGTTCTTATTAACCCACAAAACGCTGCTGTCTGCAGTGAGGGCGTGGGGTAGCTGTCCAGGTAGCTCTGCTCACACAGCAGCAAGCAGCCCCTCTGTTCCCTGTGCTTTCCCAGCACTGCATTTCCCTCTGTCCTGCTGGCGGGAGCGATCCGAGCTCGCGGGCGCCCGGGCTCCGCTCCGGAGTCTGACACTTGGCTGAAATGATCTCTGTCTTCCTCTCCTCTCTCTCCTTCTCTCTTTCAGCTTGGCACTGACCTTGGCGGGGGCATTGGAGGAAGCCCGGCAGTAAGTGCCATTCCATTTTTTTTCCCCAATTTCCAAAGCTGCTCAAAGCTCAGGGTTTTGCAGTGTCACCTCGCCCGGTACGTGCTGGAAGGTGCTTTTTAAAGCCCGGAAGATGTTTGAAAATGGATAAATGCAACTGGAACACACAGGTCCCCACCAATGTTGGTTTGAGTCCAGCTGCCACCTGGGCTTTCCTGAGAGCAGCCAGGGCCAGAGCTGGTCACTCTCTCTGCTTAGCTCTTCTTCCTCAGAGCTTTTAGTTGCAGCACCGGCGTTAACCCCGGCGATGCCTCATCCTTGTGCAACTGCTTTAGCAGCTGGAAAGCCAAGGATGCTTATCCTTACTCACAGAGCCTGGTCTGTAACCCTAACCCCGTGTCACCACAGACTTGCCTGAACTCAGGGCTTTCTCCTCCCAAACCCCACATAAGGTTTTTCGCCTGGAAATGAGGGTCAGGTGCTCTGAGCTTTCCTACTACGTGTGGTCAGGGCTGCCACCGGCCATGTCCTCTGTGCCTGTGCTTTGGGAGTGTCCTCCTGCCAGGACATGGGACAGTTTCAAGCTGCTTTCAAAGCAGCCTTGGCTTTCAAGCTCATAGCAGCTTCTTCCAGAAAAGCGTGGAAAGGGAATGAAGCATGGCTTGGAGATGTGGGAGCGTGTTTCCATCCCACAGCCAGAAGTGGTGTCCCCTAGAAAGCTCCAGTCCCGCTTCCCAGGACTCTGTATGCAGTAATTCCGTGAGGAAAGCATACTCAGTTCTGGAGGGAGGGCTTTTCAGAGACCCTTGTTATGGCTGCAGTCATTCTCTCTCCTCCTTTCCCTGTGAATCTGGCATTCCTTCCTTCCTTCAGCACGAGGGCAGAGGAGACCTGGTGGCACAGAGCACCTGCCTGTACACCCAGGCAGCCCACAGCAGGAGATGGGAGATGGTTCCCTGTGGTGATCTTGCCTACAAAGCCGTGTCTCTGCCCTCCTGGGCCAGCAGAAACCCCTCAGGCCGTTCTGTCCTGTCACTCTGCCTCTTTCTGGGCTGCTGGCTGGGGAATCCTCTTCTCAAGCACAGCATTCATCCTGCCAGCAAGAGAGCTTGGGAGTGTAACTTGAGTGTGACTGTCCCATCTGAAGCTGGGTGCTTAAAGGTTAATATTCCAGCTTCGATGCCCTCCTTTAAGTCCTGGGAAGGAATGATTGCCCTTCTTGCAGGAAGGTTGTCCTCTGGCAGACTCTCCTTCATGTAATGAACCTTTTGGGCCCGAGTGCTGAGAAGGCAGAGCTCTGGCTTTGGGTGGGAGTACACAACACGGTCATGACTCCCCTGCTATCTCTGGATATGCAAAATCTTGCAGATTCCTGAAGGCTGACGTAGCTGGGGGAAGGTTTGAAGCATTTGCTGTTTTCCCTGGGTTTATGGAGGGTAGATCCACAAAGCATATTGTCTCATGAGAGGGAGATATGGAGAAGAAAGATTCCTCTACAGTGGGAATAGATAACTGGAGCTATAAAAATGACGTGGAAGCTTGGTTGAGGTGATAGCCGAGTGTAGGGATTAACTGCCAAGAGCTTTGGAATTCAAATGCATAATTTAGCACTATTGATAAATCAGCGGGGAAGCTGCAAATGGCTTTAAAATATTTAGGATATCGCCCGAGTTCATGGTTTATTTAATAAGCAGTGCTCACGCACGTGTTGTTAATGAGTGCCTGTTCTTTCTGACCCCTCCAGGTGGGACAGACCTACATTCCCACCGCTGTGCCAGCCGCCTTTGCCCCTTCTCCCACCCCAGCAGTGGTCAACTGTGGACTCAACGATCTCTTCGAGCTCTCGTCTAGCATAGGGATGGCTCCTGGAGGATATGTGGCTCCCAAGTCTGTACGTAAGGAAGAACAATCATGCACAGTTTCTTGCTTCCCCTTGAGCTACAAATCTCATGCTGCTTGCTTGTCCCATTTATTATGGGTTTCTGGTGCTAAAACTTCAACTCTGTCCCATTAGGGGTGGCCTGGGCTTTTCCCAAGTAGAGTAACAACGTGTTGGAGACCACATTTGTTATTAGTTACAGACTTCTGGCGTTCTAGCAGTTCCCTCATGTTACCTGTGACAGTATTTCTCTAAAGAATGGCTTAGATAAGATCCGAGACTTTCAGTTGTGTCAGAGCAGCTTTCTTGCAGACCTACTTCTTAACAAGCTTCCGCAGGAAACTGAGGGCAAGACAGAATTTGCAACAACTTTCCTAGCAGGTTTGTTTATTTGGAGGAATCCAACGTGACAGTGGAGATAACATCGTGTGGTTGTGATGATGGTGCCGCAGTGGAATGCGGAGAAATGTTCTGTCAGAGGCTTTGGCTGAAGCATGGAGTTGGGAGGGATCATGAGACACACAACATGGTTCTGGAAACTGGCTGTGGAGCAGCCACAGGGAGTTCAGGCTCCTGAAAGGGAATAAACAAAAATTAGCACTCAATTAGCACTCCATGGATGGATAATTTTAAACCATCCTCTGAAATCAAGGATCTCAAGGTACTGCAGACTATACTCAAAGTTTTTTGTCCTTGCAGTTATTGCACCTTATATAAAAAAACCCCACAGTAATTTAAGCTAAATACTGCCTCATTTGGCACCACTCAGATGTGAGTCTGGGTTTTTCCCACAGAGGTGGTTTGGGAATCCAGAACCTAACAGCTCATAGTATCACCCTGTGATTTTATTTGGTTCAAACTTTAGTATTGTCCTGCCTCTAATAGCCCAGCCAGCCCTCGGAGAAGTCCAGCAGCAGACCGGGTGAGTGTCACGTTGGTGTGATGGACACAAGCTGTCCTTGCTCTTGTGCACACTGATGCTGTAGTGATCTGATTTCTTCCCTGAGTGCTGTGAACAAATATGGATTAGGAGCAGCAAGCTTATTCCTCAGTGGTGAGCTCCATCCTTTCAGCACCCCGTGTCCCAACTTCCCTGTAGTGTTTCTTTAGCCTTTGTGGGCTCAGCGTGCCAATGTAGATGAATTTCCGAGCTCAGGACTTTATTGGAAAACTCTGCTTGTTTGTTATCTTCAGGCCAGGCTGCTCACGCTGAATGACATCTCTTGTGTTCCAGGTTTGGCTGCCTGCAGTGAAGGCTAAAGGATTGGAGATCTCAGGCACATTCAGCCACAGGCAGGGCCACATCTACATGGAGATGAACTTTACCAATAAGGCTTTGCAGCACATGACTGACTTTGCCATTCAGTTCAATAAGAACAGGTAAGAAATAATGAGCAATGCACTGTGTTCAACAGATAAAATACTCCTGGGAAAGGAGTTTGTGCCTATACTGCTGAATTTAAGGAGGGCTTGTGCTTAGGTGGATAATGCAGGCATGGAAATAGCTTGGACAATACAGCCTGACCTGTCCATCACACCAAAATCGTGTGAGAGGGCTGAAAGCACAGACTGATAAATCTGAGAGGAAACAGGCAGCAGACAGTGCCATCCTTCTCCCAGCTCTGAAACAGCACCTGCCCCATTTAACCTCGGTGGAGTTTTTCAGCAGCCTCGTGGCTTGTTGGGCAGGTTGGTGGGTTTATAGCCAGTAAATGCCCTGAGCAAAACAAGGGCACAGAGAGGCAGGATCTGAGCTGCACCAGTATCACCCTGTGACGCCTCTGCCTCCTGATTTAATTGCTTTGCTGCCCCTCAGACTCCTTAATAAAGCTGCTTGTCACTGAAGGAGCTGCGAGGTGGGAGCCTGTGGCACACGTTCTGCCTGTAATAGGCAGCAGAACAATTCTGTCAGAAGCAGCAGCCGCTTGAAAGTTTAGAGCTTGGATGATACAATTCAGATTGTTCTTGGAAACCCATCTCAGCCAAAGGGCACAGCATGGCAGCACAGCCACGGTGTTTTCCCACAAATACTCTTTCCAGAGAGCTTCTCCTGTGGTTTGCTGTGTGTTATCTTCAGCAAGGACCAGGCTACTTCTTATCAAGACTGCAAAGAGTTATCTTTTGACTGACATGTTCTCTGTATTCCTTAGTATCACTTCACTGGAAAAGGGTTCTCGTGCTGAACATCCACTGAAACCATCTCTTTAAGGCACTGTTAGCCTGGCAAATGCAGGATTTCTTGGGACGAATAAGATTTACTTAGAAAAGTCATTATGCTAAATAAGTCTTAGTGAATGTTCTCCCTGGACTGCCATATTTTCTGGAGAGTTTTGCTAAGCTGCTGTTATGCAAATGTTTCATGCAAATCAGCCTGGAAGAAAAGGCATTTTGTTTGTGATTTATTTTTTTCCCCCCCGTACATCAAGCTATGTTTTAGCCACACCTACGTGGTACTTTGAGGATGTCAAAAGTTTAAATACTGTACAGAAGACCAGCAGTTTGCAGCACAACTACTGCTATTTACCCTTTTACAAATGCTCTTCTCCTGCCAACGCTTTCCACTGTGCCTGGTGCATTAGGAAGAGCGGGAGAGGGATGGTTCTTTAAGTGTAAATACTAAGGTTTGTGATTGGGAAATTTCAATTGCTTTTCCCCTCCTTTCCTGCTGCTGCTAATGGAATTCATTGTGATCTTGGGATGAAGCATTAAAATAAAAGAAAAGAAAGCTAAAGCTCTGGTGTGCTGTAACATCACAGCCCCTTAGTAACAAACTGAAAGTTTGATTCCCCTCTGAGTCCTGGGGAAAACACGAGGGTTTGTGTCCTCAAAGGTGAAGAAGGCAAATCGTGTGGCTGAGCCCTTGCTAGGACTGTTCCTATTTCAGCTCCCTAGAGCTGAAATCTAAGGAGAACCAAGGATGGGGCATTTATTGTTTTCTGAGAGAGTGACAAGCTTGATAAATGTGGCTGACTGTGCAGAGACTGCATCAGGCTTTTAGTGGATAAAATAAAAATACACACCTATCCATCCTGCAAACGCCCTGAGGCCTCTGAGCTAGTGTGAATTCTGCTAAGGAGAAATGCATTTATGAGTGGACACCAAAACATCTGGGCTTCCATCTGCTTTTGGAAAGCAGCTGCTCCATAGTACAGGAGTGCTGTGTTAAATGTGAGGTGCTTCCCCTCTTCTCCACGCTGAGCAGAGGTACCTGTGGAATTAAATGTTCCTTGGACCGAAAGGCAAGTAACCACGGCAGGGACACATCCCCAGGGAAGGAGCCTCCAAGCAGGCAGCTGTGCCAGGTGCTGTCATTCAGGACCAGGCAGCTGCATGTGTTGATCCATTTGTTCTGCAGTGCTGTTCCAAGCCACGTGCTCCTCCTTGGCTCTTTGTTCTGTGCAGGCTCCAGGCCCCTCTGCCGCAGCTCCCAGGGGTGCAGCAGCCATGCAGTGTGTGGTGCAGCCTACCTGCAGTGCTCTGGAGCTCAGGAACAGGGAAACCACACCTGGCTCTGAGTCCAGGTGATGCCTTGCTGGGCAGGCTGGTGCTCAGCACACAGATCAGTGCCGTGTGGGTAAAGGGAGAGTTCCCAGGGGCTGCTCCCTGGGGCAGGGTGGTGAATTTGTCAGCAAGATCCCCCTCAGTGAGTTTCCCGTGCCTTGTCTTGCTTTGTCTGCTCATTTGAGCTGTGTTCCCTCCCTGGAGCAGCAGCAGGGGCAGCTCAGGAGGAGTGAGAAGATGAGGCAGGTGGTGCTTTGACAAAAGGAACGTTATATTTTGGACAATGCAGGGCTGCTCTCATCACCTCTGGTTTTTTTTTCTTGCCCAGTTTTGGGGTCATCCCAAGCACCCCCCTGGCCATTCACACACCTCTGATGCCAAACCAAAGCATTGATGTCTCCCTGCCCCTCAACACTCTGGGACCAGTGATGAAAATGGAGCCTCTGAACAACCTCCAGGTAAGGGTCGTCTCCTTCTGGGCAGGGCGGAGCTCAGCAGGTGCTCAGCCCAGTTTGTTTGGCCCTCTAACCACACAATACCACGTGCAAACAGTCTGACCTCGAGTCTGGCTAAAACGGAGCCCTCTTCCTTTCCCAGCTTCTCCCAGAACAATTGAAATGGAAACTTGTTGAGCACCTCAAACCAACTGCTTGCATCTGTGTAGATTAAGGGCTTTGTGGCAGTCACACCATTCTGTAAATTGGGCACGAGGTTTGGTTGGACTTAAGAACTGGAGGAGGTCTGAAAAAAGAATGTACCCGTGGTGGAGCAGGCAGAGAGAGCTGTCAGTGAGAATTGAGGCAATTAAAGGAATCGCAGGAAAGATGGCAACTGCTGAGTGATTAATAATTTCTCTAGTGCTCTTAAAATCCAGGGTGCTTCACAAAGGCACATCCCTGCCCCAGATGGCTTAATCCAAGGCATAATGTGTGTTCCAGGAAAGGCAGAGGAGAGATGACGTGAGCAGCTGATGTTTCATTAATGAGGGTGCTGGTGCATGGCAGGGACAGCACTCCCTGGAGGAGCCTCTTTAGCACATTGGGCTGTCAATCTGATCAAGACAGGACACATCCAGGGAGATGTTCCCCTCTGCTTTGGACCAGAGGCTGTCTGCAGTGGGCTGGGAATCATCGGGCAGACAATTCTCCCTGGAAGGAGACTCTTCCTCACCGCTGCCGTGAGCAGCCACTCTGGAGCGGAGGTCAGCGACTCCTGCTTCTGCCCTGGGTCCTCCAGGGTGATTTTCCCAGTATCCCAAAATGCATTTAACTTGCACTGCAGCTGTCTGTCTCACCTCAGGTCTCCAGGAGGAGGAACTGAGTTGTGTTCCTGCAGCGTAGCAGCCCATGGAGGGGAATATTTTGAAGCAGCTCATTCTCTTTTTAGTTTAAGAGAGGCAATGGAAGTTACTATTTATTCTGCCTGAGCAACTGGGTTTTTTCCCCTTCTTTTGACTTCCATTCTGGGGCTTATGACTTATTGATGAGTCTTTGGGCTAACAGCTTGAAATAGCTTCTCTGGCACTCAAAGGAGCAGTCCCACACTCCGCAGTCATGCGACGGGGGAGCGCAGCACAGACACTGAATGAATTCCATGGCCTGTCTTCCACAACTGGCCCTTCCAGCCTCTGGAAGAGCTGGGTTCCCTCTGCAATCAGGTGATGAAGGTGAGGTGGCACTTGTGTGAGCTGTGGTAAAATCTGGCTCCTGCTCTGAAGGGAATGTGGAAGTGACAGGTCCCACTCGGCCTCCGGAGCACTGGGGACTCTCAACGAGGCGCTCTCAAGTCGCTGCTTGCTTTGATCAGGAGGGAAGTGAAGTATTTGGGTTATTAAATCTCTGCAGGGCTTGGAACACAGTTTGTTTCTTTGTAGCATCTCCTGCTAGAACAAAGCTAAGAGAAAACATGTGAGGAAACCTCCAGCCACCTTCTATTGAGACAGTGGAGCATTCATTAGTGCCAGACTCAGTTGTTAATTTGCTAACGCTCTCATTGCCATAGAAGTTGGCTGCCCTTTTACAATTGGGGAAGCTGCCATATGGAGCAATAGTATATTTCTCTGCAAAGAGTTGAATCATGATAGCAGATGCCAAGTTAAAAAGAGCACTCCCCTTACTTTTTTGACAGCGGTGGGTTTGATGGAGATCTATCAATGCCCTGACAGCCAAGGCTCTGGTTTTGTTTGGTGGGTTCTTGTAGGAAGGATTTGTCTTGAAATGTTCAGAAATCGCCTTGGTGACCTACTTAGGGAACAATTTATAGCACAATATAGGAGTAGAGAATACAAATGTTCCTGTATTCATTGAAGAACCAAAACACTCATCAGGTTGAATTTACTTAATGTGTTTTTTTCCTCAGCTAGGGAACATTGAAGCAGATGCAGGGCTGGTTTGAACCTGAGGACCTTATGTTCATCTCCTGTTCTGGTGGGAGTTTTTTTGTTTTTAGTAACAAGGAAAATAAGTCCTGAAGTAACCAAACTGATAGCTTTCAACTTTTTGTCATGGTAATTATACACTTCAAAGACTAGTTGTACATTCCTTAGGCAGCTATTCCAGAAGTAATGAATTCCTGTCTTGTTCGGGTTATTTTCATTACCATTTCTAATCCTTCACCCAATACAGCTCACTTAATCTTGACATTTGTAATCATGGGGAGAAACTAAAATATTTGACAAGGTAACGAAAAAGACGTTTTTGCAAGGAGATGAGGAAGACTGAGATATTTTCAGAGGCTTACTTAGGTAAAATATAGCTGAAGAGTCTTGTGTTTGCTAGTCACCTTGCATCTTGTGATACCGAATGCCAGGCTTCTCCCTTGCATCCCAAAATAATCATGATCATTTTCATGACTTGTCAGCTCAGCTTTAACCCCCAGTCAAGCAGAGATTTATCCAAAGGGTAGAGCTAGACTGGACACAGCACTGTAGGGCTGAACAAACCCCAATCCCTGCTCTCTCTGCTTCATCTTTTCTGCTTCTGTCAGATTAAAAAGCTGCCTTTGGAGCGTGCCTGTTGCTAAAGAAAATCTGGCTTAGTTATTTGTGTGCTTCTAATTTTTGGTGGGGGACGCCCTTGCAGTGCCTTGTCAGCGTTTTGGGGGCTGCCTGGTGCTTGTGGGTGCTGTGGTCAGGACGTGGCACCGACAAATAACAAGGAGCCCTTGCCCAAAGGTCTGTGGGAGGCTGTGTTCACCTTCCTGGGTGTTTGATGGCCGTGGAGACATCTCTGGGAGTTGTGCAGTGTTAACTTTTCACAGTCAAAAGATACCAAGTGGGAGAGGTGGGCTGGGTGTCTTTGCCACCACGTGTGTGAGACCTTCAGCTCTCAGAGAGGAAGATGCCTTCTGAAACAGGGATTTGCTCTGCTGAGGAATACGAAGTCTTTCGTTCTTCAAGTCAGATTTGGAATTGGAAAATGCCTGGGCTGACAGCCTTTCTGTGCTGAAGAGAACAGCTGTTCCCAATAACTGGCATTTTAACAGCTATGGAATGCTGTGAAATTGGAATACCCATTGGAGCACAGGAGAATTGCTCCCCTAATCCTGGAGATGGGTGAAGTGGAGCCAGCCTGCAGCCAGAGCTCCGGAGCTCAGGCCTGGCCTGTCATGGCACAAGTGTGATAATCTCTTCTGTGAGATTACAGCCCCTTGCAGGAGACGGTGCAGTTGAAAAGGAGCTGCAGGCACTCCTGGAGCAGCAGCAAGTCTGCCTGAGGCTGGAGCCTCTCTTGGGATCCACGTTCAGAATGCACCACCAGTGTGTCACACCCTGCTGGCAGCTGCCAGCCCCGTTTGCTGAAAAAAGCTCGAGTTTTTCAAACTGGTATTTTATTTAATTCAGTAAAATTCTCTGAGTATGGAAAGGGGAGGATCTGCCAGCTGTATTTCTCCTTCAGGAGGGGCACTTGGAAACACAGGTTTGCTGCTGGGCAGCGTGAGGTGCAGGACGCTTCTGTTTCTTGAATGGCTTTGGCAGAACGTTTTTGTAGAGGCAGAGGAGGAAGGTGCAGCTCCTCCACTGAGGAAATATCAGTGTTGCTGATGCAGTAGATGATGCTTGTCCTTCCAGTCTCAGCCCTGCTGTAACTCATCACCTGTGCTCCTCCACGCTCCAGCTTCTCGCGGTGCGGAACGGCCGGAGCTCTCATTCATCAGAGCTGTTAATGTATCTTAGGTCACAAACACAGCACTCAGAACTTGGAGACGGATTTCACACATCCAGCTCTCTGTGGGAATCGTTGTGAGCAGCAATTGCAGCCAGCAGATGTTCACCCTCCGGAGCCTGCTTGATGAATGACACGATATCTGCCCGTGTGTGAGCGGTGTCAGAATCCCTGACCAGCCAGCACAGAACACCTGTGGGTAGCTAGATGAGGAAGATGCTGCTTGGGTTTGTTGCCTGGGTTATTCTTTAACAGCCTCTGCTTGTGAGAGTTTTATTTCAGCCAAGAACCCTCCTGGGAACGCTCTGAATTAAGGGTTTGGATCACAGCTTGGCATCTGCGGCCAGTTCCTCACTCAGCTGTGGAAAGCTGTTGGTTTGGGGGTTAAGAGCACGTCTGCCACACGGCACAGCACATTTATAAATTGTACATTTTGAACCTGAAGTGCAGCAAGGCACACGAGAGCACAACCCTCCCAGTAACTCCGTGTTCCCTGCCCATTGACGTAACCCGGCCTCGCTGTGCCCGCTCAGCGCCGGCTCCGGGCTGGTCCCTGTGGGGAGAGCACAGGGCTGGCAGGGGCTGCAAGCACCCCTGGCATCCTGAGAGCCCTGCCTGTCACACAGAGTCACCTGGAGGAGCAGCGTTCCCTGGGGGCAGAGCAGCACACTGTCAGAGAACAAGCCGTGACCTGGTGAGGTAAAAAAGGCTCTGCAGAGGAGAGCTGTTCTTTGCCTTAACAGTTTGGCTGTTACCAGGCTCTAAAGCAAAACCCGACTTAAGTAAATCCTTAATTTAGTGGAGGTGCTAATGGGATTCCGAGTGGGTATGTTGTGTACTTGCTGCTGATGGAAAGCATCTGCGTTGCTTTCAGAGTTGACTTTGAAAGTCGGTTCTGTTGCTCAAGTCTGAGATTTAAAGCATCAGAAACCTACACTATTGAAGAAAATAACTTGACATTGTTGTTATGAGGTGCTTCTTCCCCAAAATACCCTCTTTGGGCTGTCAGAGGGCTGGACTGCAGGAAAGCTCTTCAGGAGCATGCTCGTGCTGTAAGGTGAGCAAATCTATTCCAGGGGTTATTTCTAGAGGTGCTGCTTCCTCTAGGCAGGTCATGAGCAAGACATAAGTGATTTGAAACCCTGGGCCAATTTTTAGTGGGTTTATCCCTTTTCAACAGTCAGGCATCACACGAAAATCTGACACCTTTTGACTTCAATCCCTCAGAGCTTTGTAGACTGCTTGACTAAATTCACAAGGTAGTAATATTTTTTCTCTCCCTCGAAAAGTTCACAGATGGAAAGCCAATTTTATTAAAAATGCTTCTGTTTCAACTGTGAAATGTCTGGAGCTAAAGGTCTAGCTAAAGATTTAGTAGTTCATGTCCAGGTCAGCAGGTTAAAGCAGAGCCATGAGCAAAGTTAGTCTGGACTGGAGGATTTGTTGAATGCAAGCAGAGCTTTATTTCAAGCATGTCAAACCTGGAGAGACTTCTCAGCCCCCGCTGTCACGTCAGATGTCATTGCCTGTCTCAGGACAATGTTCCCACCTGAGGAGCACTGGATTTTTTTGGAAAGTCGCTGTTATTACCTGCTCAGCTCCTTGCAGCTGCTGCTGTGGATCTGCTCTCTGCCTGTGGCTGCTTTTGCAGCCTGTCAGATGGCACTGGATGCTCCTGACGTGGAGCGTGACCTTGGGAAGCTGTAACCAACACAGGGGGCCTCTTCTTGGTGTGAAATTCCCCATCCAGGTGTCTGCAGGTGCCTTTTTGTGGACCAGATCTTGTGGAGCACGGTTTGGGGGAAGCGTGTGGTGCTGAACGGTGGAAGCTCATTTTGGGGAGCTCCCCACTCATGTCCCAGTGCTGTAGGTTAAGGAGAGCTTTTTCCTTCCTGTGTGCGAAAGTTACTTGTGACAGCTGATTCCTGCAAGGTGACATGTGATGTCATTCCTGAACCCAGTGATGCAGTTTGGGACGAAGGCTGGCCTGTGGCTCGATTTTTCTTTACTGGGAAGAAATTGCACTTCAGAGCGTCTAAATTGTGTAGCTCTCCAGAGATAGCCAAAGCAGCTTACTCAGTGTGTTTCTGCAGAGTTGAGAAGCAGGTCAGCAGATACCTTTTTATAGCATCCTTATAACTGCAGGGACAGGGCTGGCATATTAATTTGGAGTGTGCCTCTAGAACCGTGACTGGAGAGAAGGAGCTGCTTTCCAGCCCCTCTTGTAAGAAACTGCTGTAGTATGGCAACAACAATTAGCTACAACACTAAGTAATCTCCGTTGTTCTAAGGCAAGGCAATTAATCATTAAATCAGACTTGGAAAAGATCTTGGGTCGTGCAGTGTAGTCTTTGCTATGCTTTGTTGTTTTCTTACGGTTCCTCTTATCCAGAGCATTGTCAAGGCTGATTTTAAATAGTCCAAGCACTGGAGCTTCTCTCTTCCTCAGAGGAATTCAGTGCTGCTTAATAATTCTCACTGTCGGTTTTCCCAGACATTTAGCCTCAATTTTCCCTCTTCTGGCAAATCTCCATGACTTCTATCCAAGCACAGCATCTGGAATGGCTACACCGCTGTCCCTCCCCCAGCTCTCCCCTCCCAGACTCCGAGGTGCATTTTTGGCTCCTCACCCAAACGTGTTCCATCATGTTTTGCAGTGGTGAATCACCAAAGTCCACCCACCGATCTGCTTTTACCCCTCTGGTGCCTCTGGTTCAAGCACTGAGCGCTCCAGCTCGTGAGCATGACGCCAGCAATCGGAGCATGTAACAACTCCCTGTTACAGAGGGCCAATCCCAATCTTTTCCTCACTTGCACCATCATTTACGTGGTTTTAGTGGGCTTTAGGCTAATCCCTTCTTAAGCTGGTTTGCGCTGTGGGAATTAAATGCAAGCTGCTACCTTTAGTGATGATGGCTGAAAAGTAGGAGCACCACAGATTGTCACATTTGACTTTCTGCAGTTCTTTGCGCTTCTGGGACCTCCAAATTGCCAGAAGGGTTTGTTTGGGAGCTTGATCTCCTTCCATTTGTCTCTGGCTTGTGTGCGTGTCTGATCAGCTGACTGCTTTATTCCCCTTCCTTGTCTATCCACAGCTGGTTTTTTACCAACATTTGTGGGTGTCCTCCTAAGCTTGCTCCTTGTGGGACAATAGATTTTCCCAGCAGGACATCAATACATGTAATTAATGTCAACGAAGTTTGTCTTACCATAAATCTTTGTAGCAGCAAATTTATTCCTTTGGCTCAGCGTTTAGCGTGGTCTGGTTTGTGTTTCAGGGTGACAAATTGGAGAACTCCCTCTGGGGTTTTTCAAACGAAGTAGGAGCTCAAATGGCTCCCAAATTTCCCCACACGGCCTCAGTTCTGGGTCTTTCTTGCAAGGCTTAAGATTCCTTCTCTGCAGCAGCGGCAGGTGTCTGCTGAGCTGTGCTCCCATGACAGGCTCTCGCTGTGTGGGCTGACGTGGGGAGAGCATGAGAGGCATGGAAATAAAGCCCAGAGCTGCTTTTTCCTGTGCTGTGTTGTGACACTGCACCTCTCACACCTCCCCTTTGCTGCTGCTTGTCCCAGCAGCTCTCAGCCTGGGGAAAACTGTTAGCAGAGATTAGTGGGGAACATGGCAAGTGCGTGTGATAAAGGCAAACCAGATAAAGGCAAACTCCCTGGCTGGTGGAGTTTAATGACACTGAGAATTAAGTCTTTTGTCAAGTGATCTTTTGTTACCTGATTGCTCTGTAGCAGGGCTTTCTTCTTCCAGGAATCAGCACCCTGCACATGTTCCCTATTTAGATTTTACTGAGGGAAAGGCAGGAATCTTGGGAGATGCTGCAAGGAAGATGCAGGCAGTGGAGCCACTTGAGGCTTTCTAGAAAGTGTCTGGACGGAGACAGGATTAATCAAGGAGGTGAGGAAAAAGGAAGTGAAGGTGAAAATGAAGACAGCACAGGGATTTGGAGCTGGGGAATCACAAGAGTGAACGGCAAGGAGGGGTGAGGAAGAAGCTGATGTGTCAGACACTACAGTAGCTGTGTGCAGCCAAGAGGTTGGGATGTGCCTGGGAGGTGTTAAAAAATGGGGAGAGGGAAAGGCTGGACAGGAGCAGGAAAGAGCCAGGATGCTGCTGTGAGTGCAACTGGCTTTGAAGCAGCACAGTGAAAGGAGAAGATTGGGCAGCTTTCAGTGAAAATGGAGCAGGGGGCTGGTGCTTGTCTGAAGCTGCCCAGGAGCTCGGTACCATCCCATTCAGAGCTGGTCTCTGCTCAGAGAGAACACTCCAGGGTGATGGGACTGTGGAATCCCGTGATCCCTTTGCATTTCCAGCTGGGAGAGACTCTTTAACCTCCCTGCTTTTTTCTGTGACAGGTGGCTGTGAAAAACAACATCGATGTGTTTTACTTCAGCTGCCTAATCCCTCTCAACGTGCTTTTCGTAGAGGATGGCAAAATGGGTGAGTGCTTTGAGGGCTGTGGTGAGGCCAGGCTGTGCTCCCAGTGCCCAGCTGGGTGCAGGCGTCTCCTGGCCGAGTTTCACCGGTGCCTTGACCTTCAGGCCATTGCATCTCAGCAGGTCTGGCCTGTCCCTGCTCTCCTCCAGCTCCAATACTTGCCAGAACCCAAGTTCCCCTCCTCTCATTCTCTCTGCCCGACAAGGGGTGGATCTGTGTTCTTTGAAGCTGATTTCTTTTTTTTTTTGGTGTTTGTTCGGGTTGGGGTTGTTGTACTTTCAGGGTTTTTTTGGTGGTTTGATTCACTTGAATGGGTCTGGGATTCGCCCCCACACAATTTTCACTGGAATTTGTGTATTCCTAGTCACCTTTATTAAATTTTTGTTTGAATTGGCTGGAAGTTGCTAGAAAAGCAGCTTTCACTAACATAATCCTAAATGTGTGGATCTCCTTCCTTCTTGTCAAATCCTGCATGTTCTTGGCTTGTAAACAGCTCATATGGCAAAGACTCTCTCTCTTTTGGGGGAGGCCAAAATCCATCAGAGCTTCACTGCTTTTACAGAGACACTGAGGGTGTTACAGGAGTAAATCCTGGATCTGTCCCCAGCAGGGCAAAAAGCTACCAAAGCCCTTTTGTGTGTCTACCTTGAATCGTTCTGGGGTGTGTTAATTAATGCTGGGGTCCTCAGAGGATCCCACAGTGCTGATGAGGTTTTTTTTTTTTTCGTTTCTAGAGCGCCAGGTCTTCCTTGCAACATGGAAGGATATTCCAAATGAGAACGAGCTTCAGTTCCAGATTAAAGAATGTCACCTGAATGCTGGTGAGTGGCTTCATTCTGCCATGCTGAGAGCACTCCTGATGTATTGCCATTAAACATCACCTTATTAATATCACCTTAGTAAAATAAGCTGATAGCTAATGAAGAGGTAAGTCCTGCATTTTTTAATAGAACAGCCTGGGATCCTAGGGCTTGTTTCAGTCAAAAACTTTAGCTGGGCCCCCATAAAAGCACATCTCAAATCCCAAGTCTTTGATTTGACCGACCTGATTCTTCTTTTCATTCCGGACCTTTGTGTTCTTGTTTTCCCTTTTATGCTTTGCTTCCCTGCAAAGCTGCTCTTTAACTGCAGCTGAGCATGGTGTTGGGGCTGTTCAGCAGCCCTGTCCTGCTGCTGTGAGTTTTGAACAAAGTGTTCCAGCCCTCCTGCATCACCCTGGGCCTCTCACTTCACCTTCTGGCAGCTTCTTTCTTCTTTCTGTTGTGAAAGATTAACCTTACAGACGCATCAGGGTGTTGGGTGTTGGTGGAGGACAGCACATGTGGGAAGGGTCTGCTGTTGTTAGCTGAGGTATTGATGAATTTTGATCGTGTTTGGTGCTGTTCAGTTTGTTTGGCCGTAGAGTTGCCTCTGTGAGCATCTTGTACGTGTGACCTTACTCCTGCTGAAGGAGAAGGGAGTGTAGAAGAGTGGAATGGGGCCAGCTCTGCTCCTGTTCAGGAGGCTCTGGACAGGAGCCAAGTGATTCTACCAAAAGCTGCTCTGTTTCACAGATGAAAGAAGTGTCCCTATTGATTACCAACCCTTTAACCTTTTTATTCTCTCATGCCTGCCATTACACAATGAGCACCCTCGTGCTTCAATAGCAGACAGAAGCCATGGGTCTCTTTGTACTCATAATTATTACTATTTTGGAATATAGAAGATGGAGCACGCAAGAGGAGGGGGAAAATAGCAGCTGTTGGACCTTATGACTTGATTTCACTGTGGGGTTTCAAATGAGAACAACCTCTGTGCCTCCCTCAGTTCCTCCCTGTGCTCCTGACCGAGCTTGGCATCGCTTCTCCCCCTGCACTGCAGAGCTGCTGCTGCCTTCTGGCCTGGCCATGCCCTGGCTGCATCCAGGGCTCTTTATCTCCGGTCAGAAACACTGGAAGCTCATTTTGGTGTTGGGGTGCTGCCTAGCAGGGGATGTGGTTGGGAAGATTGGCAATCCTGCAGCCTGGCCTCCCCCTCCTCCCTCTGGAAGGAAATGTTGTGAACCGTGGAGTGACAGAATGCTCCCCGTTCCAAAAGGGTTTGCCAGCTCAGGGCCAGGCTGCTCGCCCAGGCCTGGGATGCTCAGGGAGAGCAGGGAGCACCAGGCAGTTCCTCTGCAGTGAGATCTGCAGCCTTTTCCAAGGAGGAGCCTCTCCAGAGCACAATCCATCCCTCAGGATGCTCGGGGCAGTGCAGGACCTGCCAGGACCTGCCAGCCTCTTTGGGTTATGCGTGGCAGAATGTGGATATCACCTCATGAACAAATTCCAAACACTTCCATCCACTGAGGCTTCTTTTCTGTGTTTGCACTGCCGACACCTCCTGCCCCTTGCAACTCTTCCTTGACCACCTGGGCTTGGGCATGGAGCAGGCCAAGAGCTTGCAGGAGGGAGAACCAGAAAAATCTGTGCTTGCCTGAGTCCCTTTCTTCTACCAGTGAAACCCTGACTCAGCCTGCTCACCCTGATTTCCTACAGGCAGTAACCTCCTCTAGCTCAGACCCATCCTAAGAACGTCAGGCCTTGCTTGCACAAGGATCAGCCAAATCCAAAACCCACGGAGTGCTGGGATTCCAGCATCCTCAGGGGCGCAGACTTCTCACAGCATGGCAAGTGAGACACACCAGGGCAGAGGCAGAATAGGCTGGGTGAAATCTGGATTCAGGAGCTGAATCCATCTTCTAAATTATACCAGAGCAAGGGTGTGTGCCTGGCCAGGGGCCTCAGCAGGGTGATAACTTTTCAATGTTCACAATCTTGGTTGTTTAAATCCAGTGAAAATAGGCTTAAGACACCTCTGTTTTTCCAAGAAGAGCGAGTCTGGATATAAAATCTTTAGGAATTTGATCCTTGTGGAGGAAGGGCTGGTTCCTGTTCCAAAGACTCTCCTGCAGGAGATGTGCAAGCACAACAAAGCTCTCGATTTGGGCTGCCAGTGCTTGTGGTGTTCTTTGCAGGTTGGCGATGCGCTCGTGGCAGAGCTGCACAAAACTCTGCGGATTCCAGCAGCTCCTCACCAAAGCTGGATTTGTGCAGCCCTCCAGCGCAGGGAACAGGTCCAGAGCACCGCTGGCTCCTGGGAGCGAGTCGTTATCCCTGCTGGGATCAGTCATTCATTCCCAGGCTGAGCACACCCACCAGGTGGTGAGTGCTCAGAGACACCATTCATGCCTCAGCCTTGCTGATCCCAGCCCAGTGACGCGAGTGGAGCTGTAGCTAAAAATACTCTGCTCCCAGTGCTGTGCCCTAACGCTGCTCCAGCAGCCGCTTGGAGCCGTGAGGAGCAGCTGTGCTGGGAGAGGCTGCTCAGGACTGTGATCCCTGCACCCTCAGAGCCTGGCTGTCCTTCTCCCAGCTTTTCCTTCTCCCAGCTTTTCCCTCTCCCAGCTGCAAGCAGCCTTTGCTTTCCCGAGTTCTGACCTCTGTGCCGTGTGAGGAGCGGGGCTGAAGTTCTGTGCAGACATCCTGGAGGCCCTGCAGAGCAGCCAGGCAGGGGATGCTGCTCTTCCTCAGTGGAGAAACTGAAATTGGAACTTCTTTCTCTCTAAACACCCAGCACATGTTCCCTATTTAGATTTTACTGAGGGAAAGGCAGGAATCTTGGGAGATGCTGCAAGGAAGATGCAGGCAGTGGAGCCACTTGAGGCTTTCTAGAAAGTGTCTGGACGGAGACAGGATTAATCAAGGAGGTGAGGAAAAAGGAAGTGAAGGTGAAAATGAAGACAGCACAGGGATTTGGAGCTGAGGAATCACAAGAGTGAACGGCAAGGAGGGGTGAGGAAGAAGCTGATGTGTCAGACACTACAGTAGCTGTGTGCAGCCAAGAGGTTGGGATGTGCCTGGGAGGTGTTAAAAAATGGGGAGAGGGAAAGGCTGGACAGGAGCAGGAAAGAGCCAGGATGCTGCTGTGATCCCCTGAGTGCAACTGCCTCTGAAATGAGTTAGGCTTGGAGCAGGGATTTGTTGAGGGCTGGGATTTTATCTGTCAGAAAAGCAGAATGTGAGTTTCTTGTACATCCAGAGCTGTCTGTCACAGTGCAACAGTCACCTTAGAGCACCTCCTGTGCAAGCTGCAGGCTTTTCTGCGGGTTATTGCTTTTCTTCCTTCAAACAAAAAAGAGATAAACACAGGCAGGCAGTGGAGAAGCTTCTGTGGGAGTCTGTGCTCCCAGGCCTTTGTAGGTAGAAGATTCATCCTGTGCCCACAAGGCAAGCCAAATAGGATTGGTTTGGGCTTTGGTGGCTTGCAACAGGGATGGCAAAAAAGGCTCCTGTCCCTGGCAGCTCATCCCAAAGCACGGAGCCACCAGAAGGTCCTGGCTGCTGCAGGTAGCCCAGAGCACGGCAAGTGGAGCCAAGGATGAGGAGCAGGTACCTGTAAGGGGGAAGTGGGGCCTGATCTGTGAGCTGCTCTGTGTCTCCACCATCTTTGCTTCCAAAAAAAAAGCAAATCCTGGACCTTTGAAGGTGTTCCCACCGTTCCCAGTGACTAAGGAGAGATGAGTGCTTCATTCTGGGTTTGGGGCTCAGGTTCCCAGTGGTGAGAGACCTGGCCTGAGGCTGTTCCTGAGGGCTGCAGCTCTCTGGCCATGGAGGAACAAGTCCCTCTGGAGCTGTATTGTGGGGCCAAGGTGTGCTTGGCATGCCCTGCACATCCTGAATTCATCAGAGCTGTTCCGTGCACCAGCCTCTTAGGGAGAGGTTGGGAAAGCTCCCTGGAGAAAATCTCATTCAGAAATAATGAAAACACAAGGTCATGGTTATAGCTCAGCATTCTCATTTCTTATTAATCCAGTGCTAAATTAATTGATTTGGGGTTTTTGTAATGAAAACACATTAATCTAGTGCATGAAAATAGATTCCTTAACTGTTCTGGCTCAAATATTCTGGGTGCTGTTGGTGCAGCTGAGGTTTCCCCCGGAACTGAGCGTGCACTGAAGCTCAGCTTGCCTTGTTTACACTGGTTTTTTTTTTCCAACATGCTAAGTTTGACTAAATTCTAAAGGATCACTACATTAGGATATGCAAATCAGATGATCTAAATGTTTTTCTTTTTCCCAAACCCTGCTTACCCAAACCCACAGAGTGGAAGAGGATGAGCTGACTTGCACATGGAGATTGTTTCCCATTTGATGGCACTCAGTCAGTTGCTGCACTGTTCAGCACAGGAGTTTTGGTTTTATTACTGGCCCAAAATGTGGTGTGAAAGAGCAGCTCTCATGTGTGGAGTTGAACATGGCTTTATTGGTATGCAGTGGTCACTTTGTTTTTCACCCTCAAGTAATTTGCTAATGCCAGAACGGAGAAATTGGATTTTATTTTGATGAAATAACCTGGGGGACAATCGTACACAGGCTTGCGTGGTGTGTCGTTGTTTTCTGTATGTGCAAATCTTGTAGCTGATAGTTAATAAATTACAGAACTGGTGCATTTCACATGTCTTGGAGATGAATGTACTGTCAGCATTGCCCCAAGTGCCTCCCCACTGGATCAGAGTCTGTGCTTGGTATTTGAATATAGTTCTTGGCTGGATGCTCAGAGCCGTTCAGGTGCTGCTAGAAATGTTCTCAGTTATCACAGCATAAAATGTAACCATTAAATTCCGCTTTCTGATACGGGCTGCTTGGTGCAGCTTGCCACAGAGCTCAGAAATGTGCGTGGTCAGTGTTGGCTCTGAGTTGTGCCTGTCCCTTGTGCAAACCCCGTGGTTGCCAGGTGCTCATCTTGGCTCTCTGACTTCACATGTGAAGTTCTTAAGCTGGTGGGCAGAAGATTAAAGCTCACCCTTTGCTTTAGCCGGGAGGAAAGTGCTGGTAAAAAAGTACTGGGTCACTTCAGTGCAAAGGAGGAGACCTCGTGCAGCTGTTCCTCCCTGTGTTTCCGTGTGCCCTGCTTGGCTGTGGGGCTGAGGTAAAGAATTCTGTTTAGAAAGGAAAATACAAGGAAAACAAACCAAACAAACCAGCCCTGAAGGCTGGGCTGATGTCAGAGGCTTGGCCCAGGTGATGGCCAGAGCTCCCTGTGTCCTTCCCTTGTGCTTCAGGAGGGTTGTGAGAGGAAACCTCGAGACAAAAGAAAGTTGCTGTGTGAGGCCAGGTGTGGCTTGGTGCTGCTTTGCTGAGTCCCCAGAGTCACCCAGCCCTGCTCCTGCCTCCCTGGGCTCAGCTCCCTGCTCCCAGCAAGATCTGTCTGGGTTTATTTTATTTTATTTTATTTTTTTTTTTAAAGGCTGCGCTGTCACATGGCATTAGCGGTCCTGCCTTCAGCCAGCCACAGCCTGCCACTGTTGCTTAGCAACTCTGATGATCTCCAAAATCCAAATTGCTGATACTCCAGAGCACAGGAGGGGTGGGAGCTGCTACCTGCTCCCACCAGGCCCCAAATCTGTGCTCGGAGAGGGGGCAGGAAGGTCAGGCAAGCCAAGCGTCAGCTCCAGCCTGCTCACCATAGCTCTGGCTGAGGCAGGGCATCTTTTGGTGGTGCTTTTTCTGCTCTTTGGAGGATAACTGAGGTCAGGGGAGCAGTAAATAGGCTCCCTGGGGTTTACCCTGGCTCACTTTCCCTGCCTGTACCTACAAGCGCATTCCTGCAGAGAGATCTGCCCCTCAGCAGAGGCTGGGGATGTTTCCGTGGCAGAAGGAGCCATCACATGATTTTGGTGTAGGTTTTGGTGTAAGAGCAGCTGCTCTGTGGCTGTCTCACCTGCTGAGCTCCCTAGGCACAGCTGCCCTGCTCTGCCATCGCACCCTGTGATGGGGTAGCAGCCAAAGCTGCAGCTTCTCATTCCAATCCTGCATCCCTGCTCCCCAGGGAATGCCTTTACTCCCACAGCATCTCCCAGCAGAGGGGGGAGGCTGCTGTGGCAGGTGTCAGGATTGCTGGAGAAAGTCCTTGCCAGTAGTTCCACCTTCAGGAGACACATCCAGAGGGGTGAGGTTTAACCACAGCCAAACAAAATCTCATTTCACACCAACATCCCTCTCAGACGAGGCTGTGCTTGTGCTGGGCACTGTGCCTTCCCACAGGCCTGGGGGCTCCTGTTGATGGCTTGAGAGCATGGGAACGTGGAAATTTGGGCTTCATTCCTGGTGGGTGATGTCCTTGCAGCATGGATTAATCCCAGCCACGCTCCCTGTGAGCAGGAGACCGCTCTGCACCGCCCGAGTCTGGCTGAGTTTATTGTGGAGAGGAGGAGTATGGGTGGGAGGAGGAGACAGGCAATGAGGGGTTTTAAGCAAAAGATCTCATTAGTTACATATATCTGCCAGTTTCCATAGTAACTGGCGAAGAGAGGAAGCCCAAATCGGAGTGTGTCTGGGTAGCTGGGTGCCTGAACCATCCTCGACCTGCAGGGAGCTGCTCTGGAGCCTGGGGAGCGAAGGGTGCAGCCGAGGCTCCAGGAGGCAGGATCAGAGTCTGCATCAGGGTGTGCATTTGTAGGGCCCTTTCCTTCCTCTTCCCACCGTTCCCTGGTGCATGAATGGGCTCTGGTGTCCTCTCTCTGCTCCCTCAGCACAGACCAGGGTCCATTCTCAGCTGTGGCACCCCGTGGATCTCTGTGTGCGTGGGTGCAGGGATGGATTGGAGCTCCGTGGTCACTTGGTGCTGCTTCTCTGCTGCCGTCCTGCTCCCTGTGCTCCTTCAGATGGAGCCCACATTTCCAGTCTCTGGGCTTTCAGTGCAACTTGGCTTAAGGCATAGATAAAGTGTTCCAGCTGCCCCAGCGGGGAGTTCAATTTCTCCTGCTGGGCACCAGGAATGGGAATTTGCCAGTGATGCTTATCAGGTGTGGGGTCTTCCACCCAAAGTGTGACTGTGCCCCTTCACAGGCATCCAGAGCCTGATGTTTGCTCTGCTTTGTGCTGAGAAACCCTTTGGCATCCAGGGGCTGCTGGTTTGGCTCCTGGTGTTCTGGTTTCCTCAGAAAGTCCCTTAGAAATGCTGTGTGTGACAATGGCACCCACCCAGGTGTGCAGGTGAAATCACACCTCATCTGCCAGGGCTGAGGTCAGGCTGTGTGTTAAAACTGTTACCACAGCCCTGTGATGTCCAGAGACAGCATCTGGGCAGGGTTTTACCCTTTCAAGTAATTGCTTTTTAAAAAAGGGAAAGGATTTTTACTACCTTGTAGGACATTGATTTGGCCAGAAGTGTCTGTGTGTCAGGGGAGTAGGTGGGAGCTCTTGTGGCTGGGACAGGACCTCAGAACCTGAGTAGGCTTCGAGCTGTGATCTTTGTTCTTTTCCACCTTAATCTTCTGACTTTTTGGCTGCCTGTAGCTGGTTGGGAGTTGCAGATACAGCAGAGTCCTCTTCCCCTCCGAGTAGCCTTGATCCAGTCCTGAGTGACCCAGGGCAGTGAGAGCCCTGTAAAACAGGCAAATCCTTACCAAGAGATCCCAGCCTGAAGGGAGTGAGGTGGGTCCATGGAGAGAACTGGATGTTTTTTTCTCCTGGTGTCACGTGTGCTCCTGTCCCCAGGGTTTCCAGCCTTGCCCTTGCATCCTGGGAACGCTCCTCGGGGCTCTCCTGTCTCTGCAGGTGATGGATGTGAGCTAACAGATGTGCTTTCTCTCCCCTCCCTCCGCAGACACCGTCTCCAGCAAGCTGCAGAACAACAACGTCTACACCATTGCCAAGAGGAACGTGGAGGGGCAGGACATGCTCTACCAGTCCCTCAAACTCACCAACGGCATCTGGATCCTGGCGGAGCTGCGCATCCAGCCCGGGAACCCCAACTACACGGTGAGGGGTCACAGCGGAGGGCGTGGCACAGCCTGGGCTCCTGCTGCCTCCCCCACACCCTGAGCTCTTCCTCCCTGCTCTTCCTCCCTCCCTGCTCGCTCTCTTTTGAGAGGGGTGCTGTTAATTTGGCTGAGGTGGGTGAGGAGCGACAGAACCTCTGCCGCCGGTGAGCTGGGACAGCGCCCGCTCAGCAGTGAGCAGTGACCTGCCAAGGTTACCCAGAGATAAAGCCAAGAGATATTAGCGAGGAGAAGTTGCCAGGGTCCCCTTCCCCCTCTTACAGACAAGGGGAGATTTATGCCCGGCCGTGTTCCTGGCCGTCTGTGGCCCTGCGCTGGCACCAGCCCGTGGCTGGTGGGAAAGCGCTCTCTGTCCTGCCTCTATGCCACCCCTGTGACTCTTCTCTTCGACTTCACTGCCCTTCTGAGGGACCTGTGTGTCTCTGGTGTTAGAGGATTTATCTCTCCTGTTGGAAGCTGTGCCAGGAGTTTCAAGAGAAACCCGTGGTGTGGGGAGCCGCGGGGTGAATGTGAGCGTTGGAAGGTGATTTAAAGTGTTTGCCCAAGGTTTGATGCTGCAGGCCTGCTGTCAGCCTGATCTTTGCTTTAGACAGGAGTGACAGCCAAGTTTGTGTCCATCAGGACTGAGCAGCAGATCCTTGGGAGCCCTTGGGTTTAGTGCTGTGATTTGCAGCCCGAGGATAAGCACAGGTCCCTTGTCCCAGTTTGGGACCATGTCCCCTTTCCTCCTGCTTGTGGAGCCACTGACATTTCCTGAGAAATTTGGGAGCCCCACAGTGGGAATTTACTTTTGTTTTCCTCCTCCTGCTTGCAGCAAGCTCTGAAAGGGCACTTTGAGCTTGGTGATGAGGAAGGCAGGAGAAATACTCAGTGTGACTGTCAGCAGTTGTGTCCAACCCATTCCCAGGAAGCTCCTGCCCCCCTTTCCCCCAGCACTAACCTCTGCTCTCCTCTCCACAGCTCTCCCTGAAATGCCGAGCTCCAGAAGTGTCCCAGTACATCTACCAGGCCTACGATGCCATCTTGAAAAACTAACAGGAGATGGAGCCTGTGCCTCACCCTGCAGAAGGAGGGGGGAAAAAGGGGTCCCCGGAGCCTCCTTCACCGCCAGCGCGGGGGAAAAGCACTCCTAACTGGAAGCAGCTGTATTCATGTGTAGGATTTCAGTCAAAGGCACTGATTAAACAAGGTAGCAATTAGTAATCCACGTGCTAACGATGATAGGGAACAAACCCCTTTGGTATTTTTAGCGTCCATGGAGTTTGTAACCACTGCTTCGAACTACTCCCGTGTCCCCCTCGCCCCTCACTCCTCCCTTCTCGTGGGCTTCTCTCCATTTTGTGCCAATGTTCAGTGTTTTCTAAATGGCTTTAGGTGTAGTTTGGATTTTGTAAAAATAACCGCTCATTGGACAAACGGAAAAGCACCGAGCAAAAACCAACACGTCCGCTCATTAAAACAAGGCAAAAGTGTCGAAAAACGTTAACACTGCACTTTATTTTATATTTTTATACTTTTTTTCTTTTCTTTTTTTGAGTTTTTCTATTGTAATTGGCTTAAAGGGAAGGTGATTGCAAGGAAGTCTTGGGAGCCCTGCAGGGACCTTGGGCTCTAGCAGGGTGAGCACGGCCTGGGGGAATTAGGAACAGCCATCGGCTGGGTCTGAGGAGGGGCATGGAGCCCCAAAGAGGGGTTTTTATTCTCTTGTGCTGGCAGACTGGCACTGCTTCAATGGTGTTTTCACTCCAGCCATCTCCCTGCCTCGTGAGCTGGTGATTTGAGGAGTGAGGCTGCTTTTGTGTGGGGAGGAGCTGCAGTTCTGGATGGGTAATGGCAGCAGCGGATGAAATGAAGGAAACCAGCCTGTCCTTGGAGCAGAAGGCTCATGCCAGGGCTCCAGGCGTGCTCTCTGCATCCTCACCCACTGCAGCCCCTCTTCCTCCCGTCCTTTCCGTGCCTGCTGAGGCCGAGCTGCCTTCTCAGCCATCCCTGAGCTGTGCCCCCCTCTCCCAGCGATTCCCAGGCTCGCGGTGGCACATCCAGAGGTGGCAATGCCACTTCCCCAGCGGGGCTGCAGGTGTCAGCCAGGCCCCTGCTGCTGCTGGCAGTGCCCCAGGGTGCCAGGGGAGCAGAGTGCCGCTCCCTGCTGCCATCCTGCCCGCAAAACCCAGGCTGGGGCGTGGTGGGACGTGGTTTGGGCTTGGCAGCCTTTGCTCCCTGCCTGCCTGGGGCATTCAGCTTCCAGCTGGGCTGGGTGGAGCAGGTCATGGAAGCGTTTATCCCGTTGGCAGCTCCACTCTTCGTGCCCAGAGACACAGGGTGGCCAGAGCCAGCCAGGTTCCTGCTCTGGGGCCCTGTCCCATGCCCTGGCCCCTCTTTTCCAACCTGTCCCTTAGAGCCAGGATTGTTTCCCTTCCAGTCCACGGCTGTGGACTCTTCCCATTGCAGCCACTCAGTGCTGCAGCAACAGCAGTGAAAGCAAAACCTCTTGCATGTCCCTGTTCCATCCATCCATAGCTTGTCCTGCTTAATCCAGAGCTGCCTCGCCCTCCCCAGCATGCTTGGACATCTCCTCCCCAGCTAACAAAGCTCTTGCGTGTAGCAACCCCCTGTTGTCCTTTTAGATGCCACTTTCAAAGTCAATAAATGTTTCGCGGTGGGAGATCGTTCATCAGGGCTTTGGCACTGACTGCAGCCAAGAAACCAGTGCTGGGAAAAGGTCACGGTGTCCTGGGAGAGGCTCCAGCAGGGCCCCGGAGCTGCACGACCCTGAGGACAGTGGTGTCCCTGTGTAGGAACCCCTGTGCTCTGGCTGGGGGGAACAAAAGTGGGGCAGAGCTGGAGCGACCCAGCCCTTGAGCCCTGCCCATGAGCAGGTGATTTGCTCCAAGCCCCGCGGGTGTAGTGTAAAAAATCATTAGCAGAGCAATTAAGGAAGCACCAGTGGCACTGAGTGCGATGCTGTGTCGGGGCAGGGTGGGGAGGGGTTGCTGAGCACCCCCTTCTCTTGCCAAATTCCTTCCCAGCTTTTGGGGTGGGAGTGTTCCCCCCCCAGCCCCTGCTCGTTCGAGTGTTCCCTTCGTGTTGCTCTTCAGGCTTTACCCGCCCCCCGTGTCAATAAACTCATTTCCACGAGGCTCTGGCTGCGTGTGGCTCTGTGGGGATGGGGAGAGGAGCCATTCCCCTGCCCGGGGGAGCAGCAGGGCTGAAGGATGGATTTGGTGGGAAGGAGGCTGTTTACTCACCAGGTTCTTTTTCCACCAAATTTGGGGCTTGTGGGGGGAGGAGGCAGCAAGTTTCCCTGGTCCTCCAACAGCTGCTTCTCCTCATCTCAGAGGGCAGCAGGGACAGATTCAGATGAGGAGCAGAAGACGGATTTTGGGGTGGGCTGTGTGTAGTGTGACCCGTTTTCCCTGTGGTGAAATGATAAAATCCTGGGAGTCAGTGATGTGTTTGCGTTGCTTCGCACTGCTGCTGTTGTTTTTCAGAGGGCTTTGTCACCTCTGGTCCCATCTCAAGCAAAATGGGATGGGCTGCAAAATCTGGGCAAGCTTGGGCAGCCCCAAACTCAGCACTTTGAAGTGGCCAGAAATCCAACAGAACGAGCAGCAGGTTTGGAAGGTATTGCTCTGGGGCAGCGTGACCTTTTCCCTCACCCTGCCCAGCCTTGGCTTAGCAGCGCCTGGGTTTCTGGGCACTTCCACCCTCTGTGGAGGGCAGGTACCCTACCAACCAGTGTTGCCCTGCGCTGGGATGGTTTTTAGAAGCAGGTGCGGGTGTCAAGTAACAACGACAGGCTGGCTTCGGGTCCCTGATCTTGCTGTTGTGTCCCTTCATGCATCCCTGGTGTGCCTGGGGTGGGATCGTCGTTCCTTGAGCCTGGAGCAGCGTTTGGCCCAGCAGGAACGGGAGCTGCCCTGTCAGCTGCTGTCCCTTCGTGTCCTGGGGCAAAGGGAAAGGTTTCTTCCTCCCTGTTCTGCTAGAGGTTCCTCGAGAAGAAGCCGGTGTTTGCTGCTGCTGTGGATTTGCAGCCACACCGTGCCCTGTCAGCAGGGACACACCAACCCCTGGGAGCTGGCTTTGTCACTAGCAGTGTCACCCATGGGGCTCAGGGGACACAGGTGATGCTCCCTGAGCTGGGAATTGCCAGGGGGGATTGGTCCCCACAGCCTTCCCCGATCCTGAGCCCCACGCTGTGGGACAGGGACCTCCTGAGTTGTTCCTTGCTGCTCTGGCTGGAGCTGGGGCAAATCCTGCTGTGCTCGGTGGGCTCCCCAAAATCCCTGCTGCTCCCACTGGCCTCTCACCCATCCTGCTCCGTGCCAGTGACGATGGCAGGTCCCTGAGCCCGTGGTGGGGTGTGGGGAGAGGCAGGGACTCAGGGAATGGTTTTGGATGTGGCTGAGGCAGGAGCCGAGCACAGCTCCCCGAGCCACTAGCTCTGCGCGTCCCCCGCTGCCGCCTGCACAGCAGGACGCAGGAGCTCTTGGATGGAGGATTTTAGGTTTGCCTCGGACTCGTGTGGCTGAGACTGGGATAAACCTCCCAAGGCAGCAGGGACGTGCTGGGATCCAGCCCCGCTCCCCTCCCCCCCGCTCCTCGTATATTAAATTTCACACATAAAACTGCGACTGAAGAGCATCTCGGAGGGAAGTGCTAAAAATAGCCCCGAGGCTGGAGCCTGGATTGTGCAGGAGAGTTCATGTGCAGCCCCATCCCTGCGCTCTCCCAGAGGCATCCCAGGGCTCGGCGCTGCTTTGTGGCCGTGCGGGGAAGGGGAGCAGCGCCTCGGGCTGCTGATAGCCCCCGGGACACACAGAGCACCGGGCAGGGAAATAACGCCCGGATCTCCGCCAGCCCGGCTGTAGGGTGGGGCACGCCGGAGGGGCCGTGACCCCCTTTGCCTGGTGCTGATGCCAGGCTGGCACGAAGGCTGCGGCGCGTTTTGCCAGCTGCCCTTGTGCCCCGCAGCCGTGGGGCTGCGTGTGCCGTCCCCTTGTCCCCCGGGAGGGATGTGGCGTTGTGTTTCCGCTTGCACCCCCTCCTCGCCCTGGAGAGGAGCCCCCGGAGATGATTTTTCCCGGCCAGAGGTGCTGACGGGGCTGGGGGGAGCTCGGCTGAGCTGGGCTCAGCCGAGCCCGTGTGATCGCAGCCAGACCTGTGCAGACACCTCGGCGCTCGCTGGTGTCTCAGCGAGCCGGAGCGGGGTTTGGGCTGCAGGGAGTCCATCGGCAGCGCGTCCCGGGGGCCTGGACCATGTTCCTGGAGGTGCGGCCAGCATCTTCCCTCTGTCCAGCACGCAGGTAAATGCTCCGCGCGGGGTGACCCGAAAATGCGGACGCTGCAACAGAAATGTCCCTCCTTCGGTGGGGTCTGCAGCCAGCCTGGGCTCAGGGTCCCCCCACCCCGGGCACAGAGAAACCCCAGGGCACAGGAGGAGGCGAAGCGAGCACGGCGGGCAGCAGTGTCGGAGGAGGGAAGGACTCCCTGGGAGGGCTCCTGCCCACCTCCCCCGAAGGAGTCTGGCCCGTGGGACTCCTCCGGGGTGGGCACGAGAGCGCAGACGGCGGAGGCGCCGGGGAGGGAAGGGGTGACGGCGCTGCACCCAGCACACTGCAGGGGGGACATGGGAGGGTCTTTTCCCATCGGCGCCTCCCCAGAGCTCCGGGAGAAGCCGGCGTCTCTGCTGGATTCCTGCTGCTCGCTCCGGGCATTCCCTGCCTCCTTTCCCGGGTGCTGCCCGAATCCTTCGCCGGGCATCCTCTGCATCCCCGCCTGGGCAGAGCTTCCTTCCCTCCCCGGGCGCTGCCCGCATCCCCGCCTGAGCTCTGCCTGCCTCCATCCCTCCATCCCTCCCTCCGTCCCTCCCCGGGCTCTGCCCGCCTCCCGCCCGGGCATCCCCGCCATCCCCCCGGGCGCTGCCTCCATCCCCGCCCGGACACCGCCGCCCCCCCGCGCCCTGCCCCGGCCGGGCTCCCCGCTCCCCTCCGCCGCCCCCCGGTGTCGCCGCGCCGGGCGGGGGCCGGGCCGGGCCGGGGCTCTGCAGCTGGGCCGCCCGCCCCGCTCCGGGCTCGCCGCATGGCTCCGCCGCCCGCCGGGGCGCCGCCGGCCCGGGCCGCCGCTGCCAGGTACCGGGGCTCCGCCGGGAAGGACAGGACCGGGGGGTGGGGGGCGAAGTTACCGCCGGGCAGGGCCGCGGGTGGCTGCGATGAGGGGACAGGGGGTCCCCAGCGAAAGTTGAGCGCCGGTGCTCTCCGCTCCCCTCCGCCCGCCGGCACGGAGGGTGCGGGGGTCGTCTCGCCTCGGCATCCCCCGATCACCTCCAGCCCCAGCGACCCCGCGGCCGGAGCATCCCCAGGAGGGTCCGGGTGAGGGGGGTGCGGGATGTGGGGTGCGGGATGTGGGGCGCGGGATGTGGGGTGAGCGATGCTGCCGCCGCCCCCGCCCTACGGGGCTCAGGGGCGGCTCCTTCCAGTGCCCCAGGCGTGGCAGGATGGCCAAGGTCGCGGCGGGGGTCGATGCCACCTTTCCCGGAGCCCCCTGCCAGCCCCCGCCCGGCCCCGCAGCCCGCGGAGCCCGGCCTGGTGCTGAGCGCTCCTGGACCCGCGGCTGGTCCCTGCTCCACCACCGAAGGGTCCCCCCGCTGCGCCTCAGTTTCCCACAGTAGCTGCTTGCGGGGCCGGGAACCATCGGCTCGGTCTCCGGTGTTTTTGGGGTGCATCGTCCCCGTGTGCCAGCGCAGAGGGCGGTGAGGTTCTGGCGGAGGCACGGCGGGGCTCAGCCCGTGCCCCAGTTCCAGGGAGCCCCGGGTTTCCAGCTGTGCCGCTCCATCACCCTCCGGCCCCGCAGAGGAGCTGGGGACGCTGCCGTGAGGAGGGGGAAGGGTTTGTGGGGACGGGGCTGTCCCCGCAGCGGAGTGGCCCCGGGACCCGCAGTGACAGTGCTGTCCGCTGGCAGAGAAAGGCCCTGGCAGGGTCGGGCCTGGGGGCTCCTGCACCCCCCGTTTCCCTGGATGTGGCATAGAAACATTCCCACTGCCGGGGCTGGGGACAGCCAGCACCCCGGGGGACAGTGCCAGCACCCCGGGGGACAGTGCCAGCACCCCGGAGGACAGTGCCAGCAGCACGGGGGACAGTGCCAGCACCCCGGGGGACAATGCCAGCACCCCGGGGGACAGTGCCAGCACCCCGGAGGACAGTGCCAGCAGCACAGGGGACAGTGCCAGCACCCCGGGGGACAGTGCCAGCACCCCGGAGGACAGTGCCAGCACCCCGGGGGACAGTGCCAGCAGCACGGGGGACAGTGCCAGCAGCATGGGGGACAGTGCCAGCAGCACGGGGGGACAGTGCCAGCAGCACGGGGGGACAGTGCCAGCACCCCGGGGGACAGTGCCAGCAGCACCGGGGACAGGGCCAGCACCCCGAGGGACAGTGCCAGCAGCACCGGGGACAGGGCCAGCACCCCGAGGGACAGCGCCAGCAGCACGGGGGGACAGTGCCAGCACCCCGAGGGACAGGGTGGGCGGGCGTTCCTGGCGTGAGGGGGGTGAGGATGGTGTGATCCATGGCCCAGCTGAAGGGATCCCGGGCAGCTCGGCCGCTCCAGGACCCAAGAGTGAGAACCTCTGTGCCCGGGCTCCCCCTGGGGTAAATCATCTCCATCAAACGGGCAGAACGGGGCTTTTGAACCTGACACTTTCAGCTGCTGCCCTGCACTTCGGGGATGGTTTTTAGGGAAAATTTAGGACCAGAGCATCAGAAATTGTTGAAAGCATCCACACTCTGGGATAAAGCACGAGCTGCTTCCTAGAGATGAGAGCGAGTGAAGGTGGGAGCCATCCCCTCGCCCTCGCCGTGCCCATCCCGGCTCCCGGTCGGGAGCACAGTGCCAGCGGCTGTTTGCACTCCTCAGCCTCAGCTCCCCAGTCCCTGTGTGTGGTGTCCCCCCGTGTCCCCCCACGCGTGGGCCCCTGTGGCCTCAGCACACGCCGTGGCTCTGGGCTCACCCTGTCAGCTGCCTTGCAAATGAGTCCCCATCAAGTTAATTGCCCAACCGCTCAAAGCCCGAAACGAAACGTTCGAGCTGTCGCTCGCAGGCGCTGAGCGATGTCCCCCCGCCCGGGAGAAGGCAATTCCGGCTGTCCAAGCGGAGGGAAGATGGATTCCCCGGCTTGGGGCAGCGCCGGGAAGGAGCGGCTGGTGACAGCGGCCCTGGGCTGAGTCCCCAGCACAACCTGGGACCGTGCTGCTGCCGGGCTGAGCAAACCCTGAGCCGCAGACAGACCCTTTCCTTGTTCTGCTGCTGAAAGGGCTGAATGCGCCTGGGAGACCCTTCCTGGAGTAAAGCTCACCCAAATCCTGGCTCTCCTGGCTGCTGGGGTGGTGGGAGGCTCCAGGGAGACCCCGAGGTCCATGAGAAGGCGCCTGTGCGCATTGGCAGCTCCTGCTTGAAGAAAACATCCCCTGAAGCAACACCAGCGTAAATCCAGGGTGTCTCAGACCTGACCGGCTTCTCCTTGGCCTTGCAGTGACGGGGAGTCCCGGAGGGGAAATGCATCCTGAATGGGGCTGAGGCCCCCTGCTCGGGAATATGCAGCCTCGGCACCGCGGGGGCAGCACCAGGGCAGCGGCCGGCGCGCGGCGGGATGGTGGCAACCTTCAAGATCGCCGTGCTGGGAGCCCAGGGCGTGGGCAAGAGCGCCATAGTCCGGCAGTTCCTGTACAACGAGTTCAGCGAGGTCTGCGTGCCCACCACGGCCCGCCGCGTCTACCTGCCCGCCGTGGTCATGAACGGCCACGTCCACGACCTGCAGATCATGGACTTTCCCCCCATCACCGCCTTCCCTGTCAACACCCTGCAGGTAGGGGGGCACCCCGGGGGGCCTCCAGCTCTGGGGGTCTCCGGTGACCTCCCTGGGGTTTTGCTGTTGAACTCCGTGGGGTTCCGGTTCTGCCTTTTTTGGGGGATGCTTCTCCCTCCGCGTCGGGGTTTGGTTGCTAAATGAGGGATCGCGTCCTCGTGCGGGCCCAGGATAAAGTGTGTTTCGAAGTTTGGTGACACCGAACACAAGAGAGATGGCATCCCGCTCCCAGGAGCTCTGGTGTTGCCCACAGCCACGTCCAGCCGGGATCCTGGAGCACCGGGATCCAGCTCTGTGGCTGTCAGAGCCGACAGCAGAGCATTCGGGTGACAGCCAGGGGTTCCTGGGGAGCCAGAGCCCTGATGGCCCCACTGCCCAAGCCAGGCAGAGCTTGTCCCCTCCTGGGAGCGGCCATCACCCCTCCAGCACCGCCTGGGCTTGTTCCCAGAGCTCTGAACCCCTCAGGAGCTTCCAAAGCACCCCCAAAAGGCAGCGTGGGGTTGGAAAGTGTCGCCACCAGTGCCAACAACTTCTGGATGGAGTTAATGGGGGAAAAGGGGATTTTAAGCCCATGCCATAGCCCCAGTCCCAGGGGCTGTGGGGAAAGGAGCTGGAGGCTCCCAGCTGTGGCTGCTGGAGGGCGGTGCCACCAGTGGGGCCACCTCAACTAGTTCCAGTGTCCCTGTCCCCGGCAGGGCTGGGGTCACAGGGGCCATGCAGTGCCCCAGGAGCCCCGGTGCCATCGGGCAGGAGGTGAAGGGAGCACTCCAGGGGCGAGGAGAAGGTTTAAAAAATTAATGGGTGAGTGCAGGGAACAGAAAGGTCAGCGTGAGAGCCAGCCCGAAATAGCAAAGGTTAATTTATTGACACGGCAGCCGATGTTTACACACTCCATTAACTCGCTGCCTCGCTGCACTCCCGAGGAGGCGGCCGGTGGGAGCGGATGGAGGTTTCCAGGGAAGAGAGGGGGATCAGAGGCACGGCTCCGAGGGGAAAGGAGAGGGCCGTGGTGCGGGATACGGCTCTGTCTGCTGGGAAACATCGCTGGGCTCAGCTCCGTGCCAGAAGCGTCCCTGCAGTGTTGTCCTGGAAGAGGAGCGGGAGCCAGCGGCTCTCTGACATCCTGCTCCTGCAGCGCAACGCTTCTCCAGCTCAGGCAGCCCGGGAAACCTGCAGTGCGTGAGGAAAACCATCCTGACCTGGCAGAGCCGAGCAAGCCGCCCCCCGCACGGGGGAATGGCTGCAGTTTGTTGTCTCCCGGATGCATCAGAGTAACCCAGGGGCTGCTGCTCCATCCTCCGTGCCTCTGAGCCTGGGGATGTCCCCAGCATCTCCCCTCGGGGACGGGGAGGGGCTGTGTCACTCTGCTCCCTCCAGATCCCTCCCTGCTGCCCTCTGTGATGGAGATCAACCCACATCCCAAAAACTCCCCTTTCCCCAGCTCATTCTGACTGTGAGCCCAGGAAGGGCTGATTCATGGCTCTGAAGGGGTTTGCTCAGGGAGCAGTGATGCCTTTCCTCCCTGGAGAATCCCTCTCCTTTCCAGAGGCACCCAGGGGGGTTTTGCAGTGCTGCTGTTCCCAGTCCCACTGCTGGGATGGGAAAGTGTCCCAAGTGAGGCAGATTTTCACTCTTACAGCATGGGAAGAAAAAAATTCCCGTTGTTCCAGGAAACCCAAGGGTTTCCTAACAGCATGAATTTCTTACAGCTCCACATTTCGGCTGTAGAGAGGCCGCTCCTGCCTGCCTCTGCCCTGGATTCACATCTCGCTCTCACAGACTCAGCTCCTGAGCAGCTTCTGCTCCTCTGCTGTCCCCATGTCCCCTCCAGACAGACCTGCTGTCACCTTCCCCCTCTGGCCCACAGAGCTGCACCCTCACACCTCAGATGGGGCTCAGCATCCTCCTCACCTGCCCTGCCCCAAAATCCAGGGCGCATCACTAATTAAAGCAGCTAATTAGCAGCTCTGGAGGACGCAGCATTTACACCCTGGCCAGGGGGCTGCATTCAGCCCCACTCCCAGCTCGGCACCATGCCGCAATCAGGCTGCAGTCCTCACTCAGGAGTGGGACTGGGGCTGACAAACCCTGTTCCCTCTCCTCTGGATTAACGAGGGATAAGGGATCCCTGGAGACGGGGGGATGGCTGCAGAGCCGTGGGGACAGACACAGACGGGTCGGGGCGGAGCAGAGGTGGGTGCAGGGAATGTGCAGCTCCCCAGCTTCCTGCTCCTTGGGGTGCCCATCCCCAGGGCAGGGCAGGGCAGGGCAGGGCAGGGCAGGGCAGGGCAGGGCAGGGCAGGGCAGGGCAGGGCATCCCCCAGGCACGGCAGCGGGGCTGAGCCAGGACTGATCCCTCTCTGCACCTTGCAGGAGTGGGCGGACGTGTGTTGCAGGGGGCTCCGGAGCGTCCATGCCTACATCCTGGTCTATGACATCTGTTGCTTTGACAGCTTCGAGTACATCAAAACCATCCGCCAGCAGATCCTGGAAACAAGGTAGGGGTGGCTTTTGGATGGTAGGGATGGGTAGAGCCCCGTGGCTCCTGGCAGGGGAGCACGGCAACAAAGGGGGAATCTTGGCATCGGAGATGAGACATTAGACTGGCACAAAGCCCCTTTGCAGGGTGAGAGCCAAAAACCAAGAGAAGCAGGAGCCCAGGCAGGTGTCCTCTGTGGGGGAGGCCTGAGTGAGCAGCTGGAGATGGCATGAGGGGTGGCTGGCCATGGACAGGGACAAGGGGACAAGGCCTGCTCCAAGAGCCCGTTTGGGATGGGTTGAGCCCTGTGGGACTGTTTAGGATGGGTTGAGCTCTGTGTGCCCAATTAGGGTGGGTCGAGCTCTGTGTGCCCATTTAGGATGGGTTGAGCTCTGTGGGCCCATTTAGGATGGGTTGAGCCTTGTGGGACTGTTTGGGTTGGATCGAGCTCTGTGGGCCCATTTAGGATGGGTTGAGCTCTGTGGGTCCATTTGGGATGGGTTGAGCCCTGTGGACACATTTGGGATGGGTTGAGTTCTGTGGGACTGTTTGGGATGGGTTGAGTTCTGTGGGACTGTTTGGGATGGGTTGAGTTCTGTGGGCCCGTTTGGGATGGGTTGAGTTCTGTGGGCCCATTTGGGATGGGCTGAGCCCTGTGGGCCCATTGGGGATGGGTTGAGTTCCAACAGCCCAGAACCCGTTTGGGATGGGTTGAGCTCTGTGTGCCCATTTAGGATGGGTTGAGCTCTGTGGGCCCATTTAGGATGGGTTGAGCTCTGTGGGCCCATTTAGGATGGGTTGAGCTCTGTGTGCCCATTTGGGATGGGTTGAGCCCTGTGTGCCCGTTTAAGATGGGTTGAGCCCTGTGGGCCCATTTAGGATGGGTTGAGCTCTGTGTGCCCGTTTAGGATGGGTTGAGCCCTGTTTGCCGGCGGGCTGTCACGCCGTGCTCCGTCCCCTTCCACCCTCCCTCACCGCCCGCCCTCCGCAGGGTCATCGGCACCTCGGAGACGCCCATCATCATCGTGGGCAACAAGCGGGACCTGCAGCGGGGCCGGGTGATCCCGCGCTGGAACGTCTCCAACCTGGTGAAGAAGACGTGGAAGTGCGGCTACATCGAGTGCTCGGCCAAGTACAACTGGCACATCCTGCTGCTCTTCAGCGAGCTCCTCAAGAGCGTGGGCTGCGCCCGCTGCAAGCACGTCCACACCACCATCCGCTTCCAGGGCGCCCTGCGCAGGAACCGCTGCACCATCATGTGAGCCCCCCCCGCCCCGAGGGACCCCCATCCTCGGGGACCGCCGGGGTTCCGCTCCCCGGGAGCTGCGCTGGAGGCACCTTGGGGGTTGCATCCCCTGTGGTGGCGTTTGGGGACGGGGCACCTGGGGCAGGGGGGTGGCCAGGCTGCCCGGGGGTAGTGAGGGGTGAGGGTTAAACCCCCGAGCTCTCTCCAAGCCCGCAGTGTTCAAGGCCAGAGCCGTCCCAGGGGGGTGTGCACGGCACTGGAGGTGCCTCGGAGCGCGCCCAGGTTTCGGTTCGTCCTTGCCGGTTCCCTGGCAGCACAGGGGCAGTGCTTGCTGCTGCCTGCCTGCCTCACCTGCTCCTGGAAGGGAATTATCCAGCGCCTCAGTCCCCGTGTTCTGGGGGTGGTTCTACCTCTGGGGCATAGGGAAACAGGAGTCCTGCTTTTCCCCTCGTGGAGCTGGGATTTCTCCCCGTGGAGGGCAGAGCAGCCAGGTTACATGGGCTGTCTTTTGGCTCAGTCGGGTTGGACTTCCAGGTGGAATTTCTCGATGAAAGCAAGAAAGGAGGGGGGAAAAAAGTCCTCATCCTGCTCCTGATATCCCCAGGAGCTGGATTCTGCCTTTCCAGGGCTCTGAGCTCCCCTCTGCCCCAGCACAGCCCCGGAAGGCTTCTTCCCCCTCAGCCTGTGAACACCAAATAATCTGGGAACGCTCCTTGCCGGGCAGGTCACCCCCGTGCTACCTCTGGTGCTGGGCTCAGCGGGTGACCGGCTTTGCCCGGCTTCGCCCCAGCCCCGGGGTGCCCCGGGCAGGTGGGCATCCCCTGTGCCCCCGCAGCCACCGGCAGCGCCACCAGCTCCGGCTCTGCCGCGTTTTCCCACTGGGATTTCACCCCCACCCAGCCTCAGCAGCAACAGGGAGCTGGAGCAGCACTTCCAGTCTCATTCTTGGTTTTTTTGTTTTTTTTTTTTTTTTTTCTTTTTCTCTCCGCATATCCCTAATAGGAAAGCAAACCCCCCTTTATTATTATTATTATTAATAATAATAATAATTTTTATTTTTATATTTTTATTATTTTATTTTTATTTTTATTTTGTTGTTTTTGTTTTTGTTTTTGTTTTTAGTCTTCTGGTTTATTTTTGCACCAGAGTTGCAGCTGGCCTGCACCCTGCCCTGCAGGGCGGGCTGGCGAAGGGCAGCCCCTGTTAGGAAGTGATGATGGGGTGGTGAAGGGCGAGCAAGAGGCCGAGGGGGTCGTGGTTTCTCCACGGCTGGTCCCTGTGAGACACAGGGAAGCGCCGTCCTCACCTCCTGGGGCAGGATCCGTGTGTGTTCCATCCTCCAGCCAAACCATGCCCGTGATTCCTGCTGTGACGAGGAGCTGGAGGGGTTCAGCGCTGCTCCGGGCAGCAAAGCAGGACACCCAGCCCTCTGTGCCACCACGGCCGGGCGCCCGCGGCCCGGCAGCTCCACTGTGCTCTCGGAGATGCTTCCCGTCAAAGGCAGCTCCAGCTGAGCTCCAGTGCCTCTCACTGCCCCTGCACCACGGCTGGGGGTACATCCTGCTCCTCCCTCCCCGCCCAGGGAATCAAACCCTTGCTCCAAAATCTAAAAAAAAAAAAAAAAAAAAAAAATTGGGAAAAAAAAATATATAGGAAAGGCAATGGGAGGACACGGGTCCATCTCAGCCGGGAAGGGCAGTGACACTTGTCACCATCCCTGGCCTTCATGGCAAACCCGGCTCTCCCATCCAAGCTCATCCTGTCAGGATTTATCAGCACCTGTAAGTCCACTTATCGATCCCTGGCTAGAGCTTTATCCCTCCAAATTGTCTGAGAAGGAAATTCCCCGGTAAATGCTAATAATAAAGCATTTATGAAGTGCTCCGACGTACACATATCAACGACTAAGCCAATACATTGTTTGTTATAACCCTGTAGCCTGCAGTTTATAGCACAATTAGTTACAGGTTTTTATAGCATCTATTTAGTATTTTGAAGAAAAACAAACAAACAAACAAAAAAAAAAGAGGTTATAAATATAATTGTTGTATTCTATTGTACTTTATAGACAGAGGAAGTTATATTAGTAATAATGACAACTCTCACTGCTTCGACAGAACTTCCCAGCTCCCAGGAAAACGAGGGCTACAAAGAGCAGCTTTCCCAAGAGCCCGGGAAGGGGTTGGTGGTGGTGGTGGTGGCACCCTGGGTGCAGGCAGGGAATCCCAGGCAGGAAGATCCCAGGTGTCCGGGCGCAGGGATGGGAGCTCACGGGAGCACCCCGCGCCCCTACTCACACCTTACTACAGATTTACCGCTCACCCAAGGCCGCGCTGGGCCTGCTGGGAGCAGCCTGGGCCTGGCACAGGGATGTCCCCGCTGCCGTGCCCAGGGCGGTGCCAGGTTTCTGCCCGTGGAGGTGACGCCTGGGTTCCGTTCGGCCCCACCAAGGATGCTTCCCTCTTCCTCTCCTCCTCCTCCTGCCCCATGAGCGTCCCAGTTGCCTGGGCTTGGCTTTCCTTTTCCCCCCTGGACTCCTTGTTGGAGATTCCCGAGGTGTTTACGCCGCCTGTGACGCCCTGCACCTCCTCCTTGGAAATTGAATTAAAAATCAGGTCTGTGCCCCTTGTTCCGTACCAGCCTCGGGAGTGTTTTTGCCGGCAGGTTTTGAATTCCCGTGATCCCACTGCTCACATTTGCTGCTCCTCTGCGGGGGAAGTGGGGCTAACTTCATCCTCTCGTGGAAAACGGGGCTCTCCTGGGCTTTGCGGGGTTCTCAGAGGGACGTTTGCTGCGCCCACATCGGGATTATCCCCTCTCCCTGCCCGCCCACGCAGAAAAGGTGTGGGAATGGGGGAGCTTTGGTTCAGCTCTATTGCACAAACAGCATGGCTGGGTCCGTGGCTGCGGCTCGGGGTGCAGCTGTGACCCTCAGTGACACCCCAGAAGGGTCCACGGGGGTCAGGAGTGTCCCCTCCTGTGACCCCCAGCCCGAGTGACCCCAGCCCGAGTGAAGGCTCTCGGAGCTGCCGGACACGAGGCTCGCTGGAGCCATGGTGCAGGTGGGGAGCACTGAGGTGTGAGGTGGTTGGGTGAGATTTTTATGGATGTCGAGGGTGGGGTGCCCCCGCTTCCTGCTGCAGAAAACATCCCATTCTCTCAGCTTGGGGCTGGATTTTTCCTCCCAAACCAGTGCGGAAGTTCCAGCTTAGCAGGATTTCCAGTACAGAAAAAAAACCTCACGGGGGAGGAGGGGGTGCAGCTCTGAAAAGTGAGGTGGGACCCCTCGCTTTGTCCCGTTATGCCACCCTTGGAATCCTCGGGCACAGCAGCTCTACTTTCAGCTCCAGTTTCAGCTCGTTTCAGCTCCAGCATCGCCCCCGCCTTTGGAGGGAGGGCTCCGTCCGTCTGTCCGCCCCCAGCGACTCTCGGCGTGGGCTCAGACCCACGACTCCTCATCATCCTCGCTCAGCCAGGTGCCGCTGTCACCCAGGGAGGGCTTGGCCGTGGGGCGAGTGCCGCCGGTCTGGGGGGCTCGGGGGGGCCCGGGGGGGCGGCGCTGGCCCCGGGGGGCGTGGGGGCGATGCCCCAGCGGGGTGGGGATGCGCGAAGGGCGCTTGCCCGGCCTGTGGTCCCGCCGGGGACGCACCTTGGGCCGCAGCTTCAGCTTGTAGATGGAGGGCACACGCTCGGGTTTCTTCAGGCACCGCCGGAGCTTGGCCGCGCCGTCGGCCCGGGGTCCCCGCGGGGTCTGGCCCCCCGCCCCCGGCCGCTCTGCCTCCCCCGGCGCCGGGAGCTGCGGGACAGCTGGTGCGGGTGTTTTGGGGACCCGGCTCCCCGTCCCCACAGGGCGCAGGGGCTGCGGGCCTCGGGAGAGCTCCTCCACCACCCTGTCGTAGCCGGGGGGCTGCGCGTTCCCGCAGCAGCCCCGGAGCCCCGCAGCCCCCGTTCCAGGCCCGCAGGCTCCCCCGGCTTCACCCTCTGGCTCCCGAGGGCGCTCGGCACCCCCAGGCCTTGGGCTCGGGGCTGGGGGGCACTGCCGTGTCCCCCGGGGACCGTCCCCGGCCGCACGGAGCTCGCAGCCCCCCGCCGGGGAGCGGGGCCGGGGGGCTGCCGGGCCGGCTCTGACGGGGGGTTTGAGCCCGCTCTCCGCTCTCGGGGTTTGGCCGGAGGGATTTCGGGGTGAGGGCTGCGGGCCCCGGCCGAGGGATCGCTGCCTCCCTTCCCGTGGGCTTTTCAGGCTCTGTGAGCGTCCCGGGGCGTCCCGGTGCGAGGAGGGGGCGCAGACCTTTAAGGGACTGGGGGCACGGACCTTTAAGGGGCTGGGGGCTCGGGGTGTCACTGCGGGGGGTGGGCTCGTTTCCTGCGGCCTGGCAGCCACCGCAGATGATTTCCTTCCTTGCTGGCCGCTCCTCGGGGGCGCCGGTACCGTCCGTGGGCCGGGTGCCGGTGCCACAGGGGGGGCTTTCCCTGCCCTGGGGACCCCCGCGCCGTTCGGGGGGCTCAGCCGGGAAGGGGTGGGTGCCCGGCCCCTCGCCCCGCGCCCGGGGGAGCTGCATCGCGCAGGTGACCGGGATGGTGGCCGCTGCCTCCCCAGAGGGACAGCGGGCGGCTCTCGCATCCTGCAGGGACAGACAGCGGAGAGGGGCCAGGGAGCTGCTGCATCCCCGCATCCCGCCTGGCGCTGGGCACCTCCGGAGGGGATGTGGGGGGAAAAAATTCCTGCTCTGAAGCCAGGCGCGAAGCATCTCCGCACCGCTTACCTGCCCGAAGGGACCCTCCGGGGCTGCGCTGGCTCCCGCTGGGGGCTGGCACAGGGCTGGAGACCCGAGCCCTCCGGCGAGGGGGTGCCGGGGCACCGGGGGCCGGGGGGGACACGGCCCCCCCAGGTGACGGGGGGCAGGGGGCTCTGCGAGCGGCTGACCAGCAGCGCGGGCTGGGGGCTGCGGGCGGCCGCCCTCGGGGCCGGGCACAGCCGCACCTCGTGCTGCACCTGCTGCTGCGGGCTCCGGGCTTTCCAGGCTTGCTTGTGAGCTGTGGGGACAACGCGGGGGGCTCAGCAACCCCGTGCCCCGCGCCCACCCCCGCAGCCCACCCAGACACCGCGCAGCATCCCCGAGGGTGCCGGCAGAAAGCGGCTGGTGGGGTCCGGCTCCATCCGAAAGTCTTCCATGACCTCTAGTGGCCACGGAAGCCAAAGAAAGTCCCCAAAACCCGACGTTCCCAGGCGAAACAACGAGGCGCGGCGGTACCGAAGCCTCCCGCTCTTGCAAAGGTCCCCGAGAAGCACCGAGACCCACCAGAGATCCCCCCGCCCTCAGCCAGCCGCGGGGTTCGGGGTTTGGGGACTCACAGAGCGAGGTGCAGCGACACGGGTCGTGCTTGTCCAGGTAGTGCTCCAGCGTGTCCCAGCCGCCCCCGACCCGCACCATGACGTGCTCCCGCAGGATCTGCACGGGAATGGGGCACCTGGGGCTGGGCTCGGCCGCGCTCCCAGAGCTGTGGGTTCGCTCCAGGTGCAGCCAGGTGTCCCAAAGGACAGCTGCGTCCCTGGCTCGGCACCTGCCGCCATCCCGAAGGGTTTGTTTGGTCACCACGAGGAGGGTGGGAATCTTTTTGGAAAATCCCTGTCCTTCGTCAGGTGCTGAGTTTTTTGGCCAGGCTTAGGGAGGGATTCAGAACATCCCAGTGTTCCCCTTGGCTCTGGCTCTGCGGGATGTCAGGTTTGGTCCCATACATGGACTGTAAAATCCATACCCACTTCTATCTCAGGGCTGAGCTTCCCTGCCGCCCTGCTTTGGGAAAAATGGTCAAAACTCCCACTCGGGCCCCTTTTGGGGGTAATGGAAAAGGTGTCATGGCAGCAGAGCAGAATTCCTGCTGCTTTTTCCCCAAAAGCACAGGGTGAGGCAGACTCACGCGGACAAAGATGAGGGTGTCAGAGTCCCCCACGCGGTATTTCCCTTCGGAGACCTTCATCATGGGGAACTGCACAGGGCAGGTGCAGCGGCTCACCAGGTGCTGGACCTGAGGGCAGCAGGGATGGGTCCTCACCAGGGCTGCTGGGAGAGGTCCTGGGGTGGCCGTGCCCGTCCCCATCCAACTCCATGCCCTTCTATCTCCATGCCCATCCCTATCCATCTCCATGCCCATCTATCTCCATGCCCATCTATCTCCATGCCCATCCCCATCCATCTCCATGCCCATCCATCTCCATGCCCATCCATCTCCATGCCCATCTATCTCCATGCCCATCCCCATCCATCTCCATGCCCATCCATCTCCATCCCCATCTATCTCCATGCCCATCCATCTCCATGCCCATCTATCTCCATGCCCATCCCCATCCATCTCCATGCCCATCCATCTCCATGCCCATCCATCTCATGCCCATGCCCGTGTCACCCCGTGCCCCTCGGTACCATCAGGTCGAGGTTGTTGAGGTCCCGTGGTTTCCTGGGGGCCCGGGGCAGGGCAGGGTCCATGGGAGGCAGGTCCAGCTCCTGCCGAAGCTCCTCCTCGATCTCCTCCTCCATCTGCACCAGGGTCGGGGCGCGCATTCCGAAGCGGGAAGCGTGGCGTGCCAGCTCCAGCAGGCACAGCACGAAGTTCTTCTCGTTCTTCCTCAGCACCAGGTCCTCCGTCTCGAACATCAGGACGTCTGGGCAGGGCAGGGCTGGGCTGAGCCAGGGCCGGCACGTGGGGATGGGGGCAAAGGGGATGGGGGGCACAGACGGAGTCAAAACCCACCCAGAAGGATGCTCCTGACCGGAGCCATCCCACCAGGAATATGGTTGGGTTCAACAAGAGCTGGGATAAATGATGAAGGAGGAAGAGCCTTTTCTTTTGGGCATCTACAGCTGTCTCAGGGCACCCCAAAGCCACAGAACTCAGTGTCTGAGGACATCGTGCTCTGTGCCATTCCCCTTCCTGGGCATCCTTGGTGCCGGGACAGGGTGACAGATGCTTTGCTCAGAGCCGGGATTTCCCCCGCTGTCCTCAGGGCTGGGATCGTGCCGTGCCTGGCAGGGACACGCTGTGCCATCCCTTCTTTCCTTTCCCATTCCTCCTGTGCATGTTTGTACCCGAGCAAGCACTCCAGCCACGTGCCAGCACCCTGCAGAGCTGCTGCCAGGTCTGGAGGGCCTTGGACGAGGAATGCCAGCTCAGGGATGCATGCACGGGGTGGCGCTGGGTTTGGGGGACACATGGGAAAACATGGAGCTGCTGGAGGGGATTGGAGACGTGGGACAGCTGGAGCCTGGCATCCTACCTTTGATATCCATTTCCTTCCTGCACCACTGGATGAAGTTGGAGACGTTGTCCCTGGCCTGGAAGGTGCCTGGCTGCGCCGTGAGGTTGCAGGTGACGCCGGCGCTGGGCAGGTGGAGGCGCCGGGCCAGGTCGGGGCAGGCACGGGCGAACTCCCCGGCCGCCTGGGTGACGTGGTTGGCGTGGGAGCAAAGCACAGCCCCTGTCTCCAGCACCTCCAAGAAGGTGCCCACCTCGATGTCGAGGTCATAGAGCTCCTTCAGCCACTCTGCCAGGTCCTCCTTCATGGCGTACAGGTACTGCTGGCTGGACCGGTAGGGACGGATGCTGCGCGCCCCCGTGCCCGCTGTCCCCCACATTCTGCCATAAGACTGGGAGGAGGTTGAGGGAAAAGGGTGATGGGGACACGGGGAGCTGCTCCAGCCCTGTCCCCAGCCCACCTCCACGGCGGCCACACTCACCTGGTGCCCCTTGCTCCGTGCCGCACGGGGTGGTGACACTGTCCCGGTGTCCAGAGCCCTTCTGGGGTCTCAGGGCTGTAATGCTGCTGGGGAGAGGAAATCGCCCTCCTGGGTGTTTTGTTTCCTTCCCCAGTGCTGGTCCCTTCTCCTTGGTGACAAGGGACTGGCTGCAAACACTCCCAGTTAACCCTTCAGCGCCTGCTCCTCTGTCACAGCCCCGCTCCTCCCAGCCACGCCAGGGCTGGATTTTCCCTCCCAAGAGCCCTGGCTCCGGGGCAGGAAGGAGCTAGAGAGCAGCTCATCAGCACCTGAGCTGCTCCCAACCACAGGAGGGGGATTTCCCCCTTCCCAAAGCCCCTACACCCACCTCGACCATGGGTGAGGTGGCCTGAGGGCCACAAGCTACATCTTCAGGGCAACCTCAAGGTGAGAAGGGTGAATTTTCACACCCACCTTTGGGCTTTCTCTGCTCCGTGCTGCCTTGCAGAGTAACTGCCCACAGCAGCGAGGCCTTCGGCAAAAGCCAAGCTCCTGCAGGGATGGAGTGACTCCAGGAGTTGGGGCTTTAAGGAAATAACTGCACATGAGTGGGCACCTCCGGGAATGTGGGATATTCCCTCCATAAGCCAGGCCTTGCAGTGCTGCCACGGCACCCAGGTACTTCTGCAAAAAAACCCAATCTCCCGGGGAAGTGTTCACACCTCGGGACAAACCAGAGCCTCTCCTGGGCTTTGTGGGGCTCCTGGCTGTGTTGGGGACCCATCCTCTCCCTGGAGCCAGCTGCTGATGTCGCTGTGCAGCCGGGGTCATTTTGGGGGAGGGAACGCAAGAATCCCAGCTATTCTGTCGGGAATGTGCGGCAGGCTGGAGGAGTCTGCGCCTGATGTGCCCAACCAGGGAGCCCGGCAGGAGAAAAGAACCCTTGAGAAGCTGGATTTCCAGCCAGTGGGGTGGAGTGAAAAGCTCAGGGTGGGAGTTCACCTCCCCCAGACCCCCCTAAGCTGGTGGGGTACAGGTGACACAGTGGTGACACAGCAGCATCGCAGGGCCCCAAGGCATCCCACAGGACACAGCCCCAGGAAACACGGGGCAGCAAGCCAGGGAAAAGATGGAAAACCCAAAAAAGGGGAGAGGATTTGAGGTAGTGCCATCCTCAGCCTCCAGTCGCACAGCAGATGGGATGCCTGGCTTTCTCCTAAGGGGACAGGAAAAGGGATAATGAATGAATTCAGCTCGGAGAAAAAAAAAAACCTATTAGCACATCCCAAAGCGTGGGAAAATCCTCGGTAATTTGGGGATGAAGTAGGAAACAGAATTTCCATGTTTTCACCATCATCAGCGAGTTTTCAGTAGGATCCATCTCCCCTCTTTGATCCTGCAAGCCTGAAAGCTGAGGCCAAATTCAGCAATCTCCGCTCCAACCCCAAACACCCACAGGCATCTTAAACACAGCCCTGTCAGGAAACTGGAGATTTGCTTTAAAAAACAAACCCCAAACCCGAAGTGTGACACGAAAACAAGCACAGATCCCAATACCACATGTCCAGAGGTTGGTTTTATTTGCTGTCAGGTCTCCAAGCCCTTGGGACTTCCTGCAGGGAACGTCAGGAAACGTCTTATTATCATTCAATTCCAAGGAAAACGCTGCGGGCGCGTTTCTTTGGCAACGCGGGAAGTCCCCCGAGGTTTTAGGCAGATGAAGACCCCGTGTCTGTGTCTGCACACAAAGGGCTCGCTCATAAGTGTGATGGAGAACGGGAAGGATGTGATGGAGAACGGGAAGGGTGCTGGCTCCCCATCCTGCCACACCCACAGCTCAGCCGGCATCTGGCAGCACCCAGAGCCCTGGCACCCTGCTTGGGGCAAGCCCTGCTCTGCAGGGAAGGTCTAGAACGGGCAAAGATGGGTGAAAGAGGAATCCCTGAAGCTGCTGGCATCAGGAGGGCACCCTGATGTGACACCTCAGCATCCTGATGTGACACCCCAGCACCCTGCCATGGCACCCCAGCACCCTGATGTGATACCCCAGCACCCTGATGTGGCACCCCAGCACCCTGCCATGGCACCCCAGCACCCTGCTGTGACACCCCAGCACCCTGCTGTGGCACCCCAGCACCCTGATGTGGCACCCCAGCACCCTGATGTGACACCCCAGCACCCTGATGTGGCACCCCAGCACCCTGCCATGGCACCGCAGGACGAGAGCGGTGCCGGGGTCTGAGTCCTGGGAGAACCATGAGGCAAACAGCTTCAATAAATCATTTCATAAAGCTGAGCCCTGCCTTGCTCAGCACCAATGCCTCAGGATTCCAGCCCTGGGAAGCTGAGGTCCATCCCCCAGCCCTGGGGCACCATGGCCCCTCTGCAGACACGAGCCGTGACCGTGCCCAGGAGCCAGCGGCGTTTCCAGGTGGGGAGAGTGCCTTGGGGAAGGAATGAGGAATGTGCAGCCACACTGTCCCTGCGAGCCTGCATGCACAGACACGTCCCTCTGTCCTGCTCTTCCCCTCCTCCCCCAGTTATTTGTCACCCCCGTCCACCCAGGGACTCAGAAACCCTCTGCTCCCGTCCCTTGCAGCGAAGCAGAGCACGGGCACTTTCTCTGCACACAGCGAGCACAACCCTCCTTGAGAACCCACCCAGGCACCCCAAACCCAGCCAAGAGCCGGTGCTCCTGCGGCCTGGGGGCTGCACAGTGACGTGGGCTCAGCTGAGCCTCCCCTTTCTCTCCTGCACCAAACCCCTCTGCTCTCAGCCCAAAATCCCACTGCGGTGGCGTCTCCAGCTGGTGCCTGCAGAGCGCCGGGATGTGAGCACAGCCCAGCAAAGCATCCCCAGCCCTCCAACGCCTGGGGTCTGAACTAACAGCGAGGCCAAAGCTCCACATGGACCAAAGTTTTGTCCAAATGCCTCTTTTCCTTTAGTTTTAAGCAGGAGACTTTCTCAGACTGTTACTCAAAACCATCCAAACCCCAGGGTAAGCAGCACCGAAGACGCTTGACTCCTCCTGATCGTGGGAAAACAACAGATACAAGTATCAACAAAGACATAAAAAGCATCACCAAACCCCCGTCCTGGCTCGAAAAACCTGTGTAACAAAAAGTCAACAGCAATGGGTGTGTTCGCAGTCTCCACGGCTGATAGGGGTTTTTTTTTTGTGGTTTGGTGGTTTTTTTGGTTTTTTTGGTTTTTTTGGGTGGTCTTTAAAAAATTTTTTTAAAAAAAAATTTATAAAAATACCGTGTCCCAAAGCCTCCAGGCCACCTGGCCTTGGCACACCCGTGCCAGCCGCACCCGGGCTCTGCCGGGTCAGTGCTCCGGCCACCCACGGGCGGCCAGTCCGTGCCGCACCATCCCCAGGCAGCGAGGCGAGCTCCAGGGAGCCCCGTCCCAGGCCGTGCTCAGAGCAGCACCTGCTCTCTGTCACCATCCCAGCAGCCCATCCAGGCCAGCTGCGTGGCCCAGTCGCCCGTGGCCACCACCCGCAGCTCCTCCGGGTCGAATTCCCAGTAGCGGTGGTCGCGGAAGAAGAAGACGGAGCCGTGGCGGTGGGTGAGAGCCCCGGCCGTGCCCGGGGGCAGCCCTGCCCAGTCCCGCAGGCTGCGGGGGTAGTAGGGCTCCACGCCCAGCGGCTCCTCGCCCACCACGAAGTACTTGGGGCCTTTGAAGAGGACGAGCCGCCGGAGCTGCTGGAAGTAGAGCGCCGTGTCCGGGTGCCGAGGGAGCCCCAGGGCGCTGCACTTTCGGGGAAATCCTGCCTCCAGCTTGGAGCCCGCGTAGCGCCAGCATCGCCCGCCTGGGGGGAAAGGGGAAGGGTTGGAGCTTGCCCCGGTGGGGTCCGTGGCAGGGTGAGCTCCAGGAGGTGTGGATGGACTCTGCCATGGGACCAAGGTGTCAGTGACATCCAGCACACGGGTGACCCAACAGGAACAACTGCGGGGCTGCCCCAAGGGCCAGGCTGGGGGGAAACTGAGGCAAGGCAGCTCAGGGGCTTGAAGGCGTGGAAAGGGACCACCAGGGGCAGAGCAAGGCCACCACCATGCTGCTTCTGGCAAAGCTCCCCCTGGTCCTGCACAGCGAATGGGAGAGGCAGAAACAGATCCAGCCGAGGCTGGGACATCCAGGACCTGCAGCAGGGATTGCGATGGGGACTGGGGCCTTGGCTGTCCCCACAGCGCCCTGTCCCCACCACAGGGCGGACAAAAGCCCCTTTCTGCTCACAAGGCACAGCCCTGGGGAGGACGGAGGGAGTGCCGAGGGCTGGGGGGGGCAGAGGGGCTTTGGCTCTCAGCCAGCTGCCGCACAAAGCCCCTTTCTGAACAGCCAGCCCCTGGATTCCATTAAAAGCTGGGGCTGACCCTGGCAGCCAGGCTGCCTGGTTTGACCTTCCTCTCCCCATCTGGCTGCTGGGCAGCTCATGGATGATATCCCAGCTCCTGGGGCAGTTTCTGGATGATATCCCCACTCCTGGGGCAGTTCATGGATGATATCTCTGCTCCTGGGGCAGTTTCTGGATGATATCCCCACTCCTGGGACAGCTCATGGATATCTCCCCTCCTGGGGCAGTTCATGGATGGTATCTCTGCTCCTGGGGCAGTTTCTGGATGATATCCCCACTCCTGGGGCAGTTCATGGATGATATCTCTGCTCCTGGAGCAGTTTCTGGATGATATCCCCCCTCCTGGGGCAGTTCATGGATGATATCTCTGCTCCTGGGGCAGTTTCTGGATGTCATCCCAGCTCCCAGGGCAGCTCAGCCTCCAGGCGCAACACAGGGATCCACATGCACCATGAAACCCCCACGCACTCCCCTGCACCTCGTGTTTTGGGGAGCGTTTTCCCCCCAAGACCCGCCCCTGCACCTGGGTTTGCTTTGACACACCAGTGAGTGCAGCTCCCCCGACGGGGAAACAGAGGCCCCAGGAGGTGATGTGGCTGCCAGGGCCCTGTGGTTCCCCCACGGCAGAGCCCCGAGCCCAGGGTTTTGCACACCCAGGACGCAGCAATGCACTGGGAAGGGAACACAAACAGGAGCCGTGCGGCTCCAGCCAGACCCGGACACCCACAGCAGGGGCAGGAGCAGGGGCAGCTCCGAGGGGAGCCCCCTGCTCACCCACCTTTGAAGAAGTAGAACTTCCCGCTGAGCTGGGACCAGGCGCAGGCGTCGATGCCGGCGGGGAGGCCGGGCCAGCGCGGCTGCAGCGGCCGCGGCTCGCTGGCGTTGCCGCTCGCTGACACCACCCAGTAGTGGCTGCCCTTGAAGATGTAGAGGTTGTGATCCCCGTCTGTGAGGCAAGGGGAAGGAGCCCCAGGTGAGAAATTTTATTGGATCGCCCTCCACTGCTGCCCAGCTCCCTGCTCCTCCCCCGGCAGCCCCGTGGTGCTTTGGGGACCAGCAAGGTTTGGGGGCTTCTCCTGCCTTTCCAGCCACCCCCTCAGCTTCCAAAGTCCATTGCCTCCCCTCCAGCAGTGAGAGGATAAATGCTGACCACAGTTCACAGCTGAGCTCCTGCAGTGACTAATCCTTGCCACGGCCCAAGTTTTAGGATGTTTTCCCTGCTCATGACACGTGGCTGTGCCCTCAAGGTGCGCTGCTTCACCGTGCACCAGTGATGCCACCAGTGCCAGGAGCTGTGGGCCAGTCAAACCCAGCTTTCCCACCACTGGGAGCTGCAGCAGCACTGGGACGAGGGGTAGGGGGGCACGTTCTGGGTTTTGGCACCCACCGGCTGTTATGGCATCGAAGAAGGAGTGGCAGTAGTAGGTGCTGAGGCTCCTCTGCTGTCGGTCCCTGCTGTAAAGGTCCGTGTTCCAGTCCTGGAAGTGAGTGAAGACCTTTCCTGGCAGCTGGATGGCCGAGCCCTTGGAGGGCTTTCCTGGGATGGAACAAGGGGCGATGAGTCCAGAGAAGGGGCAGAGAAACGACTTTTCCCAAAGCACAGGGCCAGGACCCCCAAGACTCCACTGTTAATAGTGGTGACAAAAATCCCTCGGTACCCCAAAACACATGCACCAGCAGACAAGTGGGCAGCAAATCCAACCTGCCCTGCCCTGGAGGCTTCTCTGACCCCACCTCTCCTGCATTTTCCTCCCCAGCCACACACAGGGATGGGACCCGTGTGACTGCAGTGCTCCACCCTTTCAGGGACCCGCTCCCCTCCCTGCCTGCTGCTCCTTCTCCGTCCCAGAGAACGGCCCTGGAGGACCCGAGGGATGCCCAGGGGAGCCAGGCTCACCGTACAAGTTCTGGACTGCCAAGATGTCATCCCAGCTGAGGACAAAATCCTTGCTGAGCTTCTTGTAGTAGGGAGACATCAGGGCGCTCTTGACGGGGGAGTGCTGCAGCCCCAGCGTGTGCCCGACCTCGTGGGCCACCACGATGAAGAGGTTGCGCCCTTTGCCGCTGTGCAGGGACCAGCGCTCGGCGCTGTCGAAGTGGGCTTCTCCTCGCCGGGGGAAGAAGGCGTGAGCCAGGGCACCTCCTGGGGACACGAGAGCCGTCAGGGGCCACGGGGCAGCGGGCACACGTGGGTGTGTGTGGGTGTGTGTGGGTGTGTGTGTGTGTGAGCTTCAGGGTTTTTTGGAGGAGCCCGTGTTTGGAGGGTGTTGTCAAACGGGGAGGGCCCATAAGGAACATCAGAGCCGCCTTGCTGGCAGAGCTCTGTCACAGGGCTGGGAGAGGAGACCCCAAATCAGACAGCAAACGGAGCTGGAGAGAGACTGCAGAGCCTCCCCCAGCCCGTGACAAAGCCAGCCCTCCTCCCAGCCAGGGAAGAGCCCACGTCGTAAAAGAGAAGCTTACGAGGGGGAAGCGACCAGCACCTGGCCCATCGAAGGCGTTGTCGAGTCCATCGTTGTGGTCGCCGTGGAAGAAGGTGAGGCGGATGTCAGCGGGGCCGTCCTGCGCCTCCCAGAAGAGCAGCGAGGACACGTTGCTCCAGAGCTCGAAGGCGGCTCTGACGGCCAGGCGCACCTCGTGCTGCGGCAGGTAGGACGGCCAGTTCACCACGCGGTACGTCAGGTGCCGCTTGTACCAGCGCCCGCCTGCAACGGCACGAGCTCAGCCTGGCAGCCTGGGCTCCTCCTTCCGCCCAGGGGCTGCCCGAGTGGAGGAAAGCTTGACGGAAATGCGGTGGTTTTCCCGAAAAAAAGGTGGAAGTCGAGGCGGGTGCGCCGCCGGCAGCGCCGCGATTAAATCCTTCTGAAGGTGCCGCCGCTGGAGCCCACCCAAGGATGGGGTTGCAGCCAAACCCTGGAGCCTCTCTGAGGAGATGAGAAGCTGTGGCACCAGGTTTGAACTCAGCCTTTGGCTCGCCGTCCTCTCCAGACCAAATCCAGCTCGGGTCCCTGCTGCCTGATGCCAGCTTCAAGCCCAGAAGATGCGGCCCAAGGGCTGGGTTTCGGGGAGAGGAATCAAAGCCACCTCCGGAAAGGTGGGACCAAGGCAAAGGAGTGGGGAGGGCTCTCTGCAGCACCTTGGGGACGCAGCTTAGTGCCCAAAGCTTCCTTCAAAGCTTTCAGGGGAGACAGAGCTCTGAAACCACCAGGGCAGCTGGGGACAAGGATGAAGGGGACAAGCTTTGTGACTCCCCCTAAGCTCCCCCAACCTCCCATCCACACAGGAGGGCAAAGATGAGAGTTCACACAGTTGCTGAGCAGCATCACAGCCCCCTCCTCCTCCTCCTCCTCCTGCACCCCTCGGCAGGTGTGGGACCCCAGAGCCCTGGGATCACATTGATCTGGGGGCATCTGGGAGCAGGAAAAAAGCCGTGGGGCCCCAGGGGGATTTGAGTGCCAGAGCCGGTGCTGAGGCGTGGGAGTGGTGAGAGACCTCCAGCATCTGCCTCTGCTCCAGATGTGCAGGAAAACGGGGGGAACAGAGCCAGCAGCATGCTGGAGATCACTGAGCCTCCCAACAAACCTGGCAGACATCCCACCCCAGCTCTGCCTCCTCCTGCCCCATTTCTGAGCAGCCCATGGCTGGGGACGCTCTGGGCAGACTCCTGGGGACGGAATCAGTTCCCACGGCTCGTCAGTGCAGTGATGGCCTCCAGATCCAAAGGGACACGGATGAGATTCCGCTCTGCACAGCAAAAGCTAAAAGCTGCCTGGACGGCTGCAGCCCTAAAACAAAGCCCGGGCATCCCATCCCTCCCTCCACAGCGGCAGGGCATCGGCCACCAGAGGAGGATGGGCTAGGCTGGCTTAGCAAGGCTGGCTCTTGGGAGGAGGAGGGTTTGGCTTTTCCCCGTGCTGGGCTCTGAGTGCCCCGAGCCAGCGGGATGAGGGACACACAGGCTGCCCAGGGAAGGTCCCGCTGGCAGAAGGGTGGATAACAAAGCACTTTGCTGGCTCAGCTGCCAGGGTTTCCAGTTTCGAGCAGGACAAACAGCACAAAGCCTCCAGCCCTGTCTCCCACCCAGCCCGTGGTGCTGAGCTGGTGCTTCTCCCATCCCCGCTGCCTGTGGAGCCAGATCTCCAGAGCAATAACCACACTGAGCCCTTTCCTGCCCTTTCCTTGAGCATCTCTTGCCACCCACCCACATCTGTGATCCCCAAAAAGGAGCCCCACGAGCCACAGGGCACTGGCTGTTTCTGTTTGCCCATTTCCTGCTCCATGTCCTTCCTGCTCTGCCCACTGCCCGCATGTCCTGGGCTCCTGCAAGGGACACACCGCATGTGGAGCTTTGGAAGGAAATCCAGAGGCTGGAGGAGGGTGACAGGGCTCTCCTGGGGCCGTCCATCCCAGCCCTGCCAGATGCACAGACAGCCTGACACGGCGCAGAGCCTTTTCTTAATCTCGCCTTCGTTTTTCCCATGTCCTAAGCACAGCTGGCCCCGGCCCTCCTGCTCTCTAGGAATCCGGTTACTCATCTGTGAGCCCAAAGAGAGCCCACGAGGGACAGGAGGCCCAGTCCTGGACACACAGGAGCACAGAAGGATGCTTGGAGCAGAGTTAAACCCCTTAACAGGGGTGAAATGACTCTGGGGTCAGGCAGCCAAGTGCTGGCAGGTTTTTGGTTACTACTGTGTCCCTAGTGTGCGTTAGAAGCCCCAAAGGTCAGAAAAACCTGGAGATAACTTCACTGCGTGCCAGCCCCTGCCCTCCAGATCACGCCAGCACAGCTGAGTGTGGGGCCGTGGTGAGCTGAGTGCTCTCTGGGAGAAGTCCTGGCTCCCACAGCAGCGGCAGAGCTGAATTCCCCCACAAACGGGACTCGCACCTCTCATCACTGCTGACATCGAGCCACAGAGACCAACCCAAAACAAAGAACTTTAAAAATAACCTCCGAGCGCATCCCGGGCTGGCTGCTGCTCCAGTGGGGCTGCACCTCCCACCCACAGCAGCTTCCCCACGAGTCCAGGACAGGGGAAGCCGAGCAGCCCAGACCCCAAACCCCGCCGGGACGCTCGGTGCCCGTGCTCACCGTGCTGCGCCGTGCGCCTGCGGCGCCGGGAGGGCGATGCCCGGCTGTGCCCGTCGTGGGTGCCGCACCTCGGCAGAGCCATCTGATGGAGGGTGGGGGCATCCAGCACCCCGCTGAGCGGGAGGTGGGTCACCCGCTGGAAATCCCTGCAAAAGGAGGGCAGGTGTCAGCACCCACGTCCCCCAGGGGTGGTGGGGTTTGGTTGTGGTTGCACGGTTTGGTTTTGTGTGTGGTTACGGGGTTTGACCCGAGCCAGGATTTTCACCTCGCACGCTTCACACCCCAGCATCAGAACTTCACATCCAGCTGGTGAAACGAGGAGAATTTGGCTCTGCAAGCACAGCTGACCTGCCAGTCACCTCCTAGCGGGGCAAAAAGCAAAGAGAGGAGCCTAAAAATGCCCTTCCCCGTTTTTTAACCCCGTTTTTTTGACTTCGCAGTTAATTTCGTTTTTGGCTTTGCACAGGGTCAAGCCCAGGACGCTCCCGGAGCTGAGGTGATGACCTTAGGAGAAATCCTGGCAGGAACTGGCAGCTCAGCCCCCTTGACATCTCCCAGCCGTCCCCAAGCTCGGCCTCCCAGAAGATTTTATTGCGAGGCGAGCACCGGGCCATAAAAGGCGAATAAAGCAGTGAGAGGCGGGTGCCAGCTGTGAGAGGTGGGTGCCAGCTGCGGGAGCCGGGCACGGACCCGCCTTTCCAAAAAGGACTGGCTGTGCTTTAGCATCAGACCGTGAGACAGAGAGCCTCCAGCTGCAAAGAGACCCCTCTGGCTGCAAAAAGAGACCCTCGGAGTGCTGACAGCATCCCTGCAGCTGGATGCTGAGTTTGGGCTCCTACCTCAGCGCCTCGGTGAACTCGGCCGGGCTGTGTGTGCCGGGCTCGCTGAAGTAGCCGTATTTCTCCAGGAAGAGCTGCGAGAAATAATGGGAAAGGCGCAGCTCAGAGCAGGTGTTGGCTTGGGAAGGTGGAAACAGGGAGATGAGACGGCAAACGGCGCTGCAAACACAAAACGCCCGCTTGTTTCGCTCCCGAGAGCTCTGCGCCTGAAGCAGCCGCGCCTCCTGCGCTGTGTGTCCTCCCCACGGCTCTTGGGGACACGATGGAGGCGCAGGAGGAAACGAGAGAGATCGAAACCCTCTGCTGCCGAGTCACCCACAGCCAGAGGCGACCAAACCCACCAAACCCACAGCTCTGATGGCCCCGGCTCAAGGCAGCGGTTCAAAGAGCCCGGGTGCCGTGGCCGTGGGCAGGGCGGGGTGAGATGGGGTCAGGCTGCAGCCTCCCCCCATTCCCACGCAGGATGTGCAGCCGCAAACCGGGGACGCTCCGGGGGCAATTTGCTTTGCCAAACCATTCTTCTTCTTATCGGCCCTTGACGCGGACGGAGATTGCCTCTCTGAACTGGCTCCAGCGCTTAAATTGTGTGTTAAAGAAAAATAAACGGCTCGGGCTGCTCTCCCGGCCTTCGGAGGAGTTAATAGCCGGGGTGGCAGGAATGCTCCACGCCCGCCTGCCCCGCCGCCAGGGATGTCTGCGGGAGACAAACAAGCTGCCCAGCATCCTGTTAGTGCGGCAGAGCAGAGCCGAAGTCACGGCAATGAATAGTAATCAGAATAAAAAGTGAAAGCGGCAGCTTCCTTTCCCAAAGGAGAGGTGTGCTGAGCGCCGGGAATGCCACGGGCTGACCCAGATAGCACGGCTGCTGCCCTCCGGGAAAACGGGTGTTTCTAAAGCTGTTTCCCTCCCGGCTGGTCTCGGGGCCGGGAGAAGGAGGGGGTTGGAGTGTTGACCTCCACTCAGCGCAGCTCCTGATGTGGGTGACCCAGTTCTCCTTTATGTCCCCGCGGAGGAGGCAGCAGCTCCTCCTGGGCCGTGCCACCCGGCGAGGAGCGGGAATGGCTCATAAATGTGGCAGTCCCAAAGTGTGCCAGGGCCTCTCCTTCTCCTCCTCTGCCCAAACCTTCGGCTTGCCGTGAGCAGCCACCCTCGTGTCACCCCCATCACGTCCCCGTCGCCCCCCGCGGGCAGGGCGGGCACATCCAGGTGTGCTCTGCAGACCTCCCCTCCTCCAGTTTCATCTCCTCCTTGACGACCTGGAGCATCCCCCTCCGGCAGAGCACCAGCACGGATTCCTGCCCGGACACGCTCTTTACCCAGTCCCACACAAAGAATTCGGCTGGTTTTTTCCCACCAAAGCCGCCTGTCCCAGCTGGAGGCACCGGCAGCGCATCCCAGCAGCGCCGGGCTGGAGCAGCAGGAGCCTGAGCATGGCCAGAGTCACCCACACACCTCACACTGGTGCAGTGAGCCAGGACAAATCAGGGAAGTGCCACACTGGCAGGGAGAGCGTTGGCTTGCTTGTCAGGAGAAGCCACAACACCTCTGCCCAGGGATGGACCATCCAGGACTTGCTGTTTCCGGGATAACATTCACAGGAGTACCGGGAGGAAAAACCCAGCAGCAACCCAGGATGAGTGGGCAGGGATGGAGGATGTGGGGCTGGAGGAGCATCCTGGGGATGGGGTGGCTTGGAGCTGAGAGTGTCTGGGGAGGAGAAGGGATCTGGCCCTTCTCCTCTGTGCTCTGTGTTTTTATGGAGGTCTCCTCCAGAAGCACAAAATCAGCAGTTGCATGTAAGGGTGCAGGGTGAAGATCCCAGCGGTGACAACAGTGCAGATAAATGTGAGCTGAGAACACCCGGAGGGAAGGTCCTGGCTCTCACAGCACAGTCTGAACCTTTCCTAACACAGTTTTGTGTTCACTCAGCACAACCTGAAGCTCTTTCCTCGCCCGTAACCCAACACAATCCCATCCATAAAGCGTGAAAATGGTTTTTCCTCACCATGATCTCATGAAGGCTCGAAACCCCATCTGGACACGTCAGGGTGCACAGTGAAAAAAGCAACCCCTGTCCCAGCAGCTGCTCTTGAGCAGCAGCAGAAGGCGCTGGGGGCACTGCCTTTATCATTCCTGCCCAGGGCTCCTTGAGCTCTGCAAGGGCAAAGCAGCGTTTTCTCTGTGGTTTCTGGCCCGTGCCACGCTGAGGTTCTCACACACAGGCACCAACTCTCCAGCTGCAAAACCACCAGGAGAAATGTTATTACATTTTCTAGACACATCTGCTCTCAGCTAAGGGTGGTGGTGATCCTGGAAACGCAGAGTTGCAGGAGAGGGATGTGCTGATCCCTCACTCTGTCGGGTATTTATCTGAGCACAGAGCATACAAATCCAGGGAATTTGTGGGGTTCAGGGGAACCCAAGAACCCCGTGCCACAGTGTCCTGTGCCCAAACCAGGGCTCAAGGCTCCCGCAGCACTGCACAGCCCTCCAGAGCCCCGCCAGGCCCAGGCAGAGCTGGCTGGAATCTGGCACCAATGCTGGGAAAGCCCCCTCCCTCCTGCCCCAGACGGGGAAACGCTCTTTTCCATACAATGGGAAAAGAAAAACAGCAGGAAACCAAGAGAAACATTAGTATGAAATATGCCCAGCTCCCCCTCTGCATGAGGGAGGGAGAGGAGGATGGATCTGGCTGCCTGGGAGCTGGCGCTGGGGCAGAGAAACCTCCGGGGCTGCAGCAGGGACAGCGGGAGGAGTCTGGGGGAGACAGAGGGGCGCTTCCCATCTCAGGGCTCTGATGCGGAGCCTGTTGCAACCCTGGAAACCATCTCTGCCTTGGCTAAAGCCAAGGAAACACCTTGCTCTGGACCACAAGCATCCCGGGTGGAAGACAGCCAGCGGCAAATACAATCAGCCCTCCCGGCCTGGGAGCTGGGATGACGAGAGTGCCGAGACTGCGGGCTCCGCTCCCGCCTGCTCTCCCCTCCACACACACCGCTTCTGGCTCCTTTCCACCAGCTGAGGGCCGGAGAAGCCTCACACCGAGCTCCTGCTGCCCTCTGCTCTGCCGGGTTCAAACCCCATCCTTCCCCTCCACCCCCGGCAGCGCGGGGGAGCGATCCCGTCCTGCCGAGGGGTGGGCAGGCGCCCTGTGCCAGGATTACAGGCCGTGCCACCACAAGCTGCACCCTGAAAGTCTTTTCAATCATGAGACGGCCCAGGTGGACCCTAAACCCTGGCTGCAGCATCCCCAGGCTCATCCCACACCATCCCACCCCCAAAACGGGCACAGTGGCTCCTGCTTTCCATCCTCAGTTTCCCCCAGCGCACACACAAGCGGAGCTGGCCCGGGGCGTGTTTTGGCGTGGTCACAGGAGGAGCAGCGGCTCCTCCAGCCCACCGGGTCCCTGCTGCCTGCGAGCTGCTTCCAGAAGATGCCACATCCATTAAAAACGCTCATTTGCTTCCGCTCATCCCTGCAAAGCCTCAGGCAGAGTCGCCGCGCCGCTTTTGTTTAAGTGCGTGTATAAATATCTCAGTAAATATTATATCTATAGGCACGGGAGACACATGAGAAGGGGCATTAGCGAGCGCACAGCCTGGTTGTCCTCCCGCTGAAAAGGCAGCGAAGCCTCGGCTGGTTCCCTGCACTGGTGGTGGAGCGTGGTTAAAGCCCCAGGGCTGCTGGGATCTTCCCCTGCTGGCCTAACCCAGCCCTGAAGGAACCTCCTGTACCGCATTTCGCTCCTGAAAATCCACTTCAGCAGCAAATAATTCACTTTCCACTAAAGATGTGGAGTTGGGGATCCTCTAAACTGCTTTTATTTTCGCACTCGATCTTCCAATGCTGGGAAGCAGTAAGCCAAGTCTAACTGAAACCTCTCCTGGTTTCACTAAGTTGGGATGTGGCTTGGAGCAACTTGGTCTAGCGGGAAGTGTCCCTTCCCACGGAATGAGATGAGCTTTAAGGTCCCTTGGAACCCAAAGCAATGCATGGTTCTGTGCTAACTCGCTGGGAAGCAGCTGGCAGCCTTGTCCCGGCACCCCCAGCACCCCACACCCCGACATCCGCAGCGCCAAAACTCCCCAAAGCACTCGGGGAAAACAGGGAAGAGCCAAACCTTCCCCTGCGAATACCAGAGCGGCTGGCAAACCAGTTCGGTCACGCAGAACCGGTTGTGTTTTCGTGTCCAAGGAGAGAAAGGAAAGCAGCCTTGCCTTCCACCGGGCTGGGAGCCGGGGGAAGGCGCCGTTCCCGTTCCCGTTCCCGCTGCCGGCGGGCGATATTTGCCCTGACAAGCGGGGATTGTTTCGGGGGAGAAGCAGGAAGAAAGCCGGGCTGTTTGTGCTGCGGTGACTCACGGCGTGTAAAATCGCACCGGGGATCGCCGCGGGACTCGGAGCCGCTCGCCACATCCGCGCCGGCGGCAGCGGCTCAGAGACGCGGTCTCACGGGTTCTGCGGAGCCCAGCAGTGCCTCGAAGGGGTAATTCCTCCTCCTCTCCGCCTCTCCTTCCATCGTGCTGAGGCTGAGATTCTTTACAGGAAGGAGGGGTTCTCCGCCTTGTTCCCGGAGGAAAATGCGGGATGCTCCGTGCCCCAGCTGACCTCCGAGCCCCGCGGTGTCTGCGCGGTACCCGGGACCCTCCCTCCGTCCAGCCGTGCTCAGCATCCTGCATCCCAACCGGCCGCCTGCTCCCGAAAGCAGCTCGGCCGGGCACCGTGGCATCTCCCAGCACTAACACAGCCCAGAGCCCGAAATGTGAGACCTTGGTTTGGTGAGGGGGAGAAGTCAGTGAGCGCCAGATGTGGCGAGATGGGAAGGAGAAGGGCAGGGCAGGGGGGAAAAAAATGGGAAAAAAATCCAAAATGAGAATTATTCAGTCTGTTAGTCCAAGTCGTCTCTGTTCCCATTCCCTGATTTTCTCAAATTTCTCCTCAGTTTTTATTTCCACCAAAACAAACCTGGAGCTTCTCACACAAACCTCTGCAGGGATTTCATTGTCCTTTGTCTTGGCTCCACCAGCACCTCACCGTGCTCCTCACCCCCACCACGGGCCGGGATCTCCCATGCCCCGTGTATTTTACACAATTCCCCCGGGATCAGGGATGCTCGGGCATTTCCTCCCCCCAGCTGCTGTGTGAGCACAGCCCAGCCAGACACCAGCCCTGCCAAACAACGTGCTCTTACACTGGCCCCTCTCCTATCTGCAGATGATAAGATGATTTCACATACAAATGTTTCAAATTAAATTTTTGGATTTATTTTTTTTCCCCTGCAGTTGATACGGGTGCAGTGAAAACATGGGCACTGGCCAGGAAAAGCACAAAATTGGACATTCTCGCAGCCTTATGCATCTAAGTTTAGACAACCTATTGTTGCTAACTGCGGATTTTTAAAAGGAACTAAAAGAAAAGTTTTAGAAGCAAAGCCTGGAAGTGCTCTGAAAGCCACAAGCCACCAGAACTATTTGATGTTATGTGAGAATTTCAGCTTCCTCCCAAAAGTAAATTAACTGCTCAGTTTATTTAGACAAGTTCCACACCCCAGTCTCTGCATTTCCATTGTGTGTGTTGTCCCAAAGTCCCTGGCCAGCACAGCACATCCCCTTGGGGAAACTGAGGCAGGGAGACAGGAAAGTCACTTGCCCAGCGCCCCGTCATGAGGGATCTGCCACAATCCTGGGAGCTGTTCTGAAGCTTCGGGGGAAAAGAACTCAGAAGTCACCAATGAGGGGTGGAAAGGCAGCTTGGATTGTTAAACCAGTTGTTCCCCATCAGTTGTTTTTCTTTTGAAGTGTATTTTAAATTACTGGTTTCCTGAGCATTAAAATCTTTGCAGATTTATTTTCTCCAGGTGGCATGAGGGTTGAGGTTTGTGCGCAGTGGGAAAAGCACAGCTATTAATGACCTCTCTGAAGCAGCATCTCCCAGCAGAAGCCTGCTCATCAAAACAAGCCTCTGAGCATCCCTGCGCTCTTTTCCTCTCAGAGCATGTGTTCGAAATCACAATTAATTCACCGGGACTTGCTGGCTGGGGTTGTAAATTAAGCATTTGTGCAAATGTACATTGGATCGAGGCCTAAACAAGAAAAACTCCCCAATATGAACCTTTTGTTCACCAGCCAAATCTCATACCTTGTCCTCCCAAAACAAACAGGAACAGACGGTGGCACGGGGTGACAATGACAGCAGGACAAACAGAAGAAATCCAAACAGGGGTGATGGGAACAGCCCCGGGGAGAGGCAGGCAGGGGAAGGAGTGGCTTTTGTCCCCTCCTGGTACGCTGGGACATGGGAAGGTTTCCTGGTGCATGAGTTCTGCTGCTGGAGCTGTGTGGCAGGGTGGGTTTGCAGGAGCACAGCACCCGTGGGGACACCTGGACACGGGCTAAGAGAGCTGGGGTTGTTCATCCTGGACAGGAGAAGGCTCCAGGAACACACAGAGCCCCAGCCAGTGCCTAAAGGGGCTCCAAGAGAGCTCCAGAGGGACTTTGGACAAGGGCAAGGAGAGATAGGACAAGGAGGGATGGCTTTAAGCTGAAGAAGAGCAGACTTAGATCAGATATTGGGAAGGAATCCTTTCCTGTGAGGGTGGGGAGGCCCTGGCACAGGGTGTGGCTGTCCCATCCCTGGAAGTGTTCCAGGCCAGGTTGGACGAGGCTTGGAGCAACCTGGGCTAGTGGAAGTATCCCTTCCCATGTCAGGGGGTGAAATGGGATGAGTTTCAGGTCCTTTCTAACCCAAAGCAGTCTGCGATTCTCTGCCACAGCTCCACACGGCGCGTGTGGCCACACACCCTGGCATTCCAACACAACCCAGTGGCACAGCCACACACCTGTGCCACACATACCACGTGCACCCAGGGCACAGGTGGATGCACAGCTGGGCTCATGGATGGGGATGTACGCTGGGGATGTACGCTGGGGGACAGTCACACCTATGGCACGGACACACAGGGACATCGTGACACCAGGGGCACGGGCACACCAGGGACACGGGCACACAGGGACATAGTGACACCTGGGGCACGGGCACACCAGGGACACGGGCACACCGGGACATAGTGACACCTGGGCCACGGGCACACCAGGGACACGGGCACACAGGGACATAGTGACACCTGGGCCACGGGCACACCAGGGACACGGGCACACTGGGACATAGTGACACCTGGGGCACGGGCACACCAGGGACACGGGCACACTGGGACATAGTGACACCAGGGGCACGGGCACACCAGGGACACAGGCACACTGGGACATAGTGACACCTGGGACACGGGCACAGCCATGGCACGGGCACAGCCATGGCACGGGCACACCAGGGATATGCACACACCTGGCGGGACATGGGCGCACCAGGGACAGTCACATCTAGAGCGTGGGCACACCTATGGCGTGGACTCTGGGGACAGCACAGCCGTGCCACGGCCACACGGGGACAAGGGGACACGCGGGGGACGCGCACCCAGGACACGCTCCCGCCCCTCCCGTCCCCGCCGGTGCCGGTGCCGGTGCCGGTGCCGGTGCCGGTGCCGCTCCTACCTCTGCCTGCCGCCGCTGCCCCGCGGCCGGTGCGGGCCGTGCAGCCGCCAGCAGCCCCAGCGCCAGGGCGGCCCGCAGCGGTCCTGCCATCCCCGCTCCGCTCCGCTGCGCTCGGCGCCGGGCGCCGCCGCCCCAGCCGCCTCTCCCCGCCCCGGCCCCGGCCTCGGGGGCGGCCCCAGCCCCAGCTCCAGCCCCAGCCCCGGCCGAGGGCCGGGCTCCGCCGGCAGTACCGAGCGGAGGGGCTGTCCGTGCTCAGGGCCCCCCCGTGCCACCACCGGGGGAATGGCCCCGTGCGTGCCCTGTGCCCTGTCCCCGTCCCCCGGGAGCATCGCGCTGCCCGTGCCTCTCTCCTTCCGCCAGCTGGCACAGCGGCTCTGCCCGGTTTGAAGCCGTGGAAAAGAGGAGAAAGCAATTCCAGCTTTTCCTAAAGCCGTGTTCATCCAGGGCCCGGCACAGGCGGGTGCAGGGGTTGGAGGCTGCGTGTCCCCGTGGGTCAGCAGCGCAGCCCCTCCTCGGGGGTCTGGCAAAATCCACACAGCAGAGCAGCGCTCTCGCAAGATTTACATAACAACACACGCTCAGGGTCGTGTTTTACACTCTTTCTGCTTAAATTTCCCTCCCTGGCAGGGGTCGTGGCGGCCCCTGGGCAAGGAGGGGCTGTTTGCAGCACTCGTGCCAGTGTCACAGCTCACACACAGCCGATGATGTTGAGGGTTGCAGTGACAAGTCAACAGCTCTGTTTACTCACAGCAGTATTTTTTTGTTCGACTATTTTGTTTTAATTTGACTAAAGCAAAAGGATGTTTTGATTCTGCTTTGGTTCAAGGGGAAAGAAAATAGGATGTGACTTGTATCTGCTTTTGTTTTCATGCCAGCTTCAACCCCACACCTATTTCAAAGCACCCAGGCTCCTTCCTCCACTTTTTAATCATGCCAAAACCTGAAGTTACAGAAGCATCTGTTGAGTGCAGCTTGAAGAGAGTTGCAGAGAGCCTGTGACACTTTGCTTTACAGCTGGACAGGGATGCAGGGAAGGGAAGCAGGATTTGAAGGGGAGAAAAAGTGATCCGCATGGGAAAATAGGGAAGTAGCTGAGCTACAAGATGAAAAATATGGGAGAAATGAAGGTTTTGTGGCCGGGCCAGTAAGAACTGACTGGGGAGCTGGTGGAGAGCACAGTGGGCAGTTGGCACAGGCTGAGGGATGGTGTGAGGGGAATACTCGGCCCTGGCAGGAGGGAGAGCCAAGGGATGGCCGCTCCTCACACAGGTCAGCCCCACGCTTCCTTTCAAAACAAGAGCAGCTCTGTCTGCAAATGCATCCGTGTTTGCGTCGTATCTAGGAAGCAACTGATCCATCTGCTCTTCCACTTAAGAATATGGATGATGAGAAAGTGACTGGCTGGGCTCCAGCAGGAGCAGGAAACTCCTTCCTCTGCTCATTGTAATGTGGGGAAGCGTCTGGGAGGGCACCTGCAGCCCCCGGAGCCGCCAGCTTTCCGACCGGGCATTTCCCGGGGCTGCTGCCTTGGTCCTCAGGGGTTTTGGCATTCAGATGGAGAAGAATTCAGCCCAGCTTTGGGGATGTCAAATCATAGCTCTGTGCAGAGTTTTGGCTGGGGGTATAAAGATGTTTATCCAGCTGCTGTAACCAGTGCAGTATCAGGAACAGAAATACTATCTCATGGAAAGGTGAACACATTTCCGGCTTTTTTAGTGTTAGGTGAAAGCTCAGAAATGAGGGAAAAAAAAGAAAAAAAAAAGTTTCAGTCCTTGTAACTTCTACCTCTAAACTGAAACCTGACAAGTCAAGCCTGTGGCAGAGAACCAACAAATCTTCATTGTAGATCACTACAAGCTCTAATCATTTGTGATTTCTTGGGCTTCTAGAGAAAACCCCTCCTCCCTTGAGTTTATCTCAGTGCACTCACTGAGCTCAATTCCCAATCCCTTTCCTAAAGACACCTCCCAGCTCGGAGATCCAGAGCGTTCCTAATTTAATCCCATTTGCATATTGACCTGTAAGCATCAGGGAGAACTAAATGCCATTGCCACAGGCGTGGAGTCTGGAACAGGGGACGTGGTTTGTCCATGGGGGCACATCAAGAGCAGCATTGCAGAGAAGAGCTGGAGCACCAGTGGATCCCTGTCTGAGGTGAGACCCAGGAGTTCATAAACCAACGTGATGAAACAGCTCTTGTGACGTGAACTTCCTCAGAGCAGCTCAGTGTTTATCATAACTGATAAGCAAATAGCAATCCCATTACTCCTCTGTGGCAGTTCCTACACAAGATGGATGTGATGCCCAAGAACCTACCCTCAAAAACCTTTAAAGCTCTGCAGTGAGAACAAGTTCAAGCTGTTCCCTTTCATCCTCTCGAGAACAGCCGTTCCTCAGATGTTCGCTGCTGTAGAGCAGCGGGATGGCTCAGTGGGTGCTGTGCCAGGCAATGCCCAAAATCCTCACCCTGCTGCTGCAAAGTGGCCACAGCTGGGACTTTGGATCAGGTCAGACTGGCACAGTCACAGCTTTCCCAACCCCAGCCTGCAAGAGTCCAATTCTTTACCAGCAGCTTAACGTTCCTTAGGCTGTCACAAGAGTGAAGCTTTTCTGCTCATACACTTTTCTGGGAACTTCATTCGTGCACAATAAGTTCTGACAGGTCAAAGGACTTTCCTGTGTCCTTAAAATGTGTTAGAAAATCTGTCTTGCCCAGTATCCTGTCTCAAACAGAGCCAGGAACAGACACTTACCACAAGGGTGTTAAAGAGAAAATGCAAAGTCTGCACAGACTTCCCTTGGCTTTACCTTTTGTGTGTGGAGTTCCTGGAAGTCAGTGAGGTCAAGCTGCATCCAGCTGATGAGTCCTCCCACAAACACACCGAATTGCTGGAGCAGTTTGAATCTCACTGGTATTTGCTCAGCTAACTGCCTTGCATCCCTTTCTAGGATCAGGGCAGCACCTGAGTTCCAGCAAACATCATCAGCTCGGTATGAAAAGTGGAGTTTTAAGCAGTTTTGAGTGCATTCTGACAGCTGTGTTTTATTAAAACAGCTTTACAAGCAACTACTACAGCAGCATTAGCAACGTTATCTACAGGGACACCATCACACGGGCTCTGTTACCCTGGAAATGGGAATTATCAGCTCTGTTTGGCAAAGCAGCACTGGCTGGATGCTGGCCTCAAACCCCTGGAGACTCGAGAGATCGGCTTCAGCCACGGCCCCCATCTCTCTCTTTAGGACTGTGGTATTTGAGCAACTTAAAGTTGCATTTCTTCTCAGGGTGAGGTGGGTTTGGCTGCAGAGGCCTGGCATGGAAACTATTTGTCTGTCTCTGAAAATGTTTAGCTATTATTTTATATAGGAGTGGCATTTCAGCTCTTCAAAGATCACATGCCACTCCTGCATTGGCATCCCTCTTTTCTGCACCAAGTCCTTGTGGAGCTTGGCAAGTGGCTAGACCTCTTTTTATAAATAAACCACCAGCATTCCACACAGGACTGATTTCCAAAATGAAACCCTCACCACTAAGAAAATGCATTATTGGAAGGTGGAGCATAAATAGAGATGAAGGCAGCAGAGCAGAGCTGCTCCCAGCTATGCTGAGAACAGCCCAAACTGCTCCCTTCTGCTGAGATAGATTTTCCTGGTTTTCCAACCCCTGACAGGACAGACCCACTGTCCTATCCCTCCTTAGCTGGGAATTTTATTATAGGAAGTCCTACCAAATCCTCACACAGCACTGGGAAGAACTACAATTAATTCAATCCTTAATATACTATATTTTTAAAGTTTTTTTACTTTATTTGTAACCTCAATTAAAGGTTGTCCTGGCAAACTTCAGGCAGCTGGGGGGAAAACCTGCAGGACCAAAGGACTTGGCAGAAGTGGTCAGAGGGCAATGACGTATTTAAACCATCACCTGGGTTTATATTCTTTACAGAACATCTTCCCAGGCCTCTCTGAGCTGATTTAACTCTCACTGCACCAAAGGCAAGTAAAACAACCCATCCGGCCAGTACAGTTTCTCTGTCCTGCTGATTTTCTGAAAGACCAAGCAGGTGTTTTAAAAACCATGCAAGAACTCAGGTTGTTTTGCCCCAGTGCAGAACAGAACATAAACAAGACAAGAGCCCAGCATCACTGCCAGGTTGGAAAAGCTCCAGTTTTGTGCCTCACTTGAAGACTCATCTACTTGGGAATTCTGGGCAGTGACTGAAGAGGAAAGTGCTCTTAGCCTAGGGGGAGAAAGCAGGGTTGGAAGCTGAGCTGGCATTAAAGGCAGCTACAACTGTAGCTCCCAATACTGGAAGCACCAGCTGTTTGAACCACCAAGCCCTTCCCCAGGAGGGAAAAAGCCAGAACCCCACCAGGGAACTGCAGGGAGCAGTGGGGTAATGCTGCACCAGCCCTGGGTTTTGCTCAGCTCAGCCATTCCCAATCCTGTGCTCACTGGGAGGGCTCCAGCTGCACCTCAGGAGCTGTTTGTGCAGTGCAAGGTGTCAGTTCTGCTGGGGAACAAACCTCAGCGGGGATACCGAGGCTGTTCTCAGCAGCTGATTCCTGCTTTCCTTCCATCCCATCCAGCTGGCACCACTCCTGCCTCTGCCAGCAAAACCATGGACAAGAGCACCCTCTAGCCTCTTCCCTCCACAGCAACTCCAGCTTCAAAACCATCAGCATCCAACTTCTCCAGGCCAGCAAAGCAACAGATAACGAGTTCATCAACTTCTGAACCCTCACATGTCATACATTGGATTTTATACTGTCACTAGTACATATATACCTTGAATTCCACTGTTTTAAGAGGAACAAGCTGTCCAGAATCTGTGACAAATGCCTTTTCTAACAGAGCAGATGCTTTCCAGGAGAAACCTGAAAAAGGCCCAGCATTCACCAATTACCAACCCTGGGTAATGCTGATTTGAACTCTGCTACCATGACCATCAATACACACCAAGCTGGGGAGGAGGCTCATAAACCTTAACAAAAGCCATTTCTGTCCATTTCTCAGTGAGACAGAGCCCAGCTCTATGCCCAGTTGTAATCACAGACTCCAAGAAGTTGTATTTATAGTGCTGCCCACTGCAATATTGGACAGCCAGAGGTTCTCCCTCAAAGGCCTGTGATGCAGAGATTGGGGCAGTGCCACCTTCTCAGACTGCTCCTCTCTGCAGTGACCTATCTGAGCAGGAGGGATAATTCACTTCCCTTCCTTCCTCACCCTTAGCTGCAGTGCTGAATCCCAAATGTTCACAATGCACCTACTGAACCTCACCTGATCTGACCTCTGTTGTGTGCAGCAGCTGCACACAACGCTTGTTTCCATCACCCACACTCCCAAAGCAGCAAGTAGAGCAAGATGCAGCCAATCACTTTTTTTTTTAAGCCATCCCACCTTGCATTCTGAGCTGATCTGCCCCCTGGCAACAGCAGAACACACTCACTGCTGTCTGCCTGCTCCCCTCGGGGTGCAGGGCAACCAAAGCAGGTTTGCAGGCACCACTGGAGGGAAAAAGGAGCAGGGGACGAGTCTGCAAATCCAGGAGAGAGGATATGGATTGCAAGGAGGCTCCTCACCGACCTGACTGCAGATTCTGTGAACACACAGAGCTCGGCTCAGAGCTGCAGTGCCATTCCAAACAACTGCCTTATCCTATTTACTGCTTAAGTCATACCACAGGAACACTGGGAATATGTAAGGAAATGCTTGCAACTCAAGTAATTGTGAAATAGTAGGATTTCACAAATAAAACAATCAGCATTTATTGTTGTATTACAAAACACTTCATATTTTGGCAATATTTTACAGTTTATCTTTTTCCTTCTTAGGGCCTGTTGAAAAGGTATGGGGAGGGGAAGAAGAGAGAATGTGGAAATTAGGATTAAATTTCAATGTCTTGCTTAAAAAAAAATCCTCCCAAACCACCCCAATCCCTCCCACCAAAATAAAAATCTAGTTTCACTCAATTCCACTATCGAAAGAGGCCATGGGTGAAGCTGCAGGCAATTTCACTATCAAACGCATCAAGAAGACAAACAAAACATTCACAGTGGTCTTCAGTATGGTCTGTTGCGTTGATCATTTCTGAAATCATTTCTGGAAAGGAAAGAAAAGGTTCTAAGCAAGTAACAAATGATGCAAATAACAAACAGTCCCTTCAGTCAAACACTTCTACGATGACGTCTGTGTGCTGCTCTGTGTTTATAGAGAGCCCATCCAGAAACATTCACAAAACTCAACAGCCGGATGGAGCGATCCCCTCTGGAAGCTCCTGTTTGTAGTTAATATTTTCATGGCCGTTGTGCTCGTACATAAACAACCTTTTTCCCACAGCCCCTATCAACCCCACAGCCAAGCAAGGGCAAAGGCTGCTCTTACCTTCCTCCCATTTTGCCCCCGTAGCCACCTCCCCGGTCCCCGCCTCGGCCGCCGCGCCCTCGATAGCCCCGCTCTCCTCCGTAGCCACCTCTCCCACGGAAATCTGGGGAAAAACACGGAAGTACATCAGCTTTCTCAGAAAGATGCAGGTGATATGAATGCTTTAAGCATTTAAGAGGTGTAGCTGTTTTTGCACACCTCCTGATGGACGTGAATCTTCTGGTCTGGGCTCACCACACTGGTTGCAGGAATTCCTGCGAGCGAAGTTCATGTTGCCACAGGACCTGGAACAGACAAGGATTCCCCAGACTGAGCTGTGAAGATGGGGCACAAGTGAAACACCCCATCCCGATTAAAATGACACTTACGGGTTAGGACAAACCCAATCACCGTTTTTGGGTTCCCCACTTCTACCCTGGAAGCCCCCACCTCTTCCATAGCCACCTCGTGAACCTGCAGACAAAGTCAGAATCAGAAGAAAGTTCTATGAACTGCACATGATAAACAGGCATCAAAGATTGTCACTGCCTTCAGACCCCAAGTGACAGACAGACCTTTCAGGTGGAAGGAGTGTTTAATGCAAATATATTCCCTCTATTTATTATAAATTCTTTTTCAGCAGTAAAGGGAAACCTGATCTGCTTGAATTGCCACTGGGTAAATATAAACCCACTACATGCATTAATAAAATTTCAGAAAGACTTAACAAGGTATAAGATCAGTTACTTACAGCCAGACTTAGCCACAGAACAAAAATTCAACAATAAAAGAAGCCTGTCTGGATTAGTACCAGGATGCCTCTGACACAGGCACAGAGACAACATTCTTGCTTTCTGCATCACAAAATTTAGAAGTTTTATACCAAATGAAGTTGCTGAAGTATCCTTTTCATCAGCCTACAGAACTGCCTGATTTCCGAACTAGAATGTGTTGACAGTCACTGCCCAAAGCATGATTCCTGGAAAATGGTAATGAATACCCAGTGGATTACTGGCAAAACTGCACATGCAGAGAATCAGGGAGATTGATACGGCTTTGATTAAAGGAATCAGAAATCTAACTGCTGCTCCGAGTCAGCAGCAGCTGAATTATGCACCCTGCTTAATCCCAGCTGGAAACAGAGTATCTCAAGGCTTTACTGTAACAAGCAAACATTCACTGGGAATTGCCCCCTATATACATGGGGCTGGTACGGTTCAACATCCTTGTTACACTTTCTCTTTAAAAGCAACGCTGAGACAAGATCTGGAGGCTTTCCAGTTCTAAAGGAAAGCATAAATTCTGTGCTGTCCAGAAGAGATTACAGATTTCAGTTTACTTAACTGGGTTCAATCCTTATTACTCCCTCTCCTGGCAGAATCCCAAAGGCTCATGTATTTGATGAATCACTGTTTCAAAGTCAACTTCTCTTTAATAAATCAATCAGAGTGAAAATGCATTTAACTGTGCGAAAACAAGGACTCTACAGACTTTAGTCCCACCTCGACGGCCGCCACCTCCACCTCCTCTCATGAATTCAGGTCTTCTGGTTGCAAAAGAAACTTTGATAACGTTGCCATTGAATTCTTTTCCTGTGGGAGGAGAGAAGGGATCAATACAGCTCCCAACAACACAGCAGCAAGCCCAGCAGAGCAGAAGTCACTTGCACACCCAGGCTGAACACAAAACTCTTGAGACACAGGGAAGCTGCAGTAAATCTCTTGGTTTTGAAAGCACTGGTCCAAAGGTGAGAAGGAAACACTGATGTACTTGCTAAACTCTTCAAAACCTAGATATTTTAGGTTAAAGATTTGTAAGTTGCAATTTAAAGACATCAGAATGTCTAAAAGATTTTTGGCCATGCTCATGGAGAAGTAGTCTGGATGTTTCAACTGTCTGTAATTCCACCAAGGCAACAAGGCTTTTGTACCACTCAACAGCCAGCCCAAAACTTAACTCCCAAGTCTATTTAAATAAAGTTCATGGTTTTCAGAGACGGGGTTTTTCATGGATTCAATGTTTATCACAGACAAACAGCACTGCACATGTGCCTAATATAGTCGTATTTGCCTTACCCTCTTAAACAAATGTCAATTTGCATTTTATTAGCAAATACAAACATCACACAAGCATGCCACGCCATTTTTTTTTAAGCAGCATCATTTCCCACCAGATGCAGAGTATGACCTTTTGTTTCTACCCAGTATCACTAAAATTCTGTGAACACACAAGGTGACAGCAGAAGGCATTTTTCCCTCACCCCCTCGAGTTTATTACTACAGGAGTGTCACTGTGTTCCCTGCAGTCTGAGAAGTTTTACAGCAATATATTTCTGGGATAAATCTGTAATTTTAAAACCTTGTTCTTCACTGTGTATATACAGAACACTCAGCACAAGATTGCCGTAATCATTCCCAAACTCTAAAAATGCTCCCACAACACTAAAAATATCAATGCAACGCTGCAGGGAGTCCCTCCAGCTGCTAACACAGATTACAGCTCTGTTGGTCTAAACAAGAAGTGACACAAACCACAAACAAGAAGTGACACCTCTCGTACCTTGTGCATGGGTGACTGAAGTACAGCACCAAACCCTCAGTTTCACTGCTCATTTTTGGTCTAAATCACTATCTGCTGTTTAATGAAATGAGAGAAATCCAATATACACGAGAAACCATGAAACAGAGTCTTTGTTTAAGGAAAAAACCCAACTATAACCCTAACCAAAACCCTCGATAACAAAACCAAAAAACCCAAGGCAAAAGTTACATAAATAGCAGCATTTGGGCTCCAGAAAGGTAATTGACTTGCTTCTTCCACTGCCTGTTAGATTCATGAACAGCCAAAGGAACAGGTAAATCTCACCCACCATCAAACCAGTCGATTGCTGCTTTAGCAGAAGGAGGGTCATCAAAAGATACTGTGGCTTCTCCCTTTGGCTTGCCAGTATCCTTGTCTGTGTACAGATTTATCATGGGTTTGCCAGTCTTTTTGTTGGTCTGAAAAGAAAGGTTGTACACTTGGCATAGCAGAAACACTGGCGAAATCAGTTCAGAGCATAAACTGTAACACTAAGTATCTTTAGTGAGAATATTCTCCTGGAGCTGGCCTGCAGAAACAGAAGGATTTCACTGAAGGATAATGACTGGCTGTTCTCCATGAAGTAATGATGGGCCCAGTTTTAAACAAAAAAATAAGGTCAAGTGCACAAAATCCTAATTTAGAATTGCAGAACCAGAAGCAGCAGCCACAGAACAGAGGCACTCGTGCTGCAATACGAGGGTGGCACAATGGGTAGAGTGTCAGGGCTATAAAGACTAAAGAAGAGACACAAAGCAATCTAAATGTCACCAGGAGAAAGGTGTGAGTGCTGCCAGCTTACAAATGAGCTGTCAGCTGGGAACCCAGATAAAATATTATCTACAACTGCTGGGGAGTCAAGAGAGAATTCTGCCTTGAATGACACCAGTACATTTCCAGTACAGCACCTCCACCAGCTCCCTTCCTTCTGACCCAAGATTTCTCATTTCACATACCTTTATGATACCAATCTGTTTGAAATAGTCTGCCACTTGATCTGTTGAGACATCCTCTCCGAGTCCTTGCACGAAGATGGTGTTGTTATCAGAGTTGTCAGACTCTGAATCTGTGAAAAATTAAGCTACATTTACCATGTGTTTTTGCGGGAGAAACTGCAGCAATATTTCGAGCTCGGCTCTGTGCTGCCCAGTAGCAGACCCTGAAATCCCAGAGACATCTTGTGTGAAATAAAAGAGGAGCAGGAGCTTAATTTTGAGGTTAACACCATCAACTGAGTACACTGGGCAGCTGACCTCCCTCACACCCAACATTCACACAGAGTAGTGTGTGTTTTAAATAACACAAGCTTAGCAGAAGTATGATGGCAGTGAAGGCAGCTGCTTGGCTCAAACACATTCAGAATTAATCAGGAAATTCTTACTTGCTGCATAAACACCTAAAAATTCACATGCACATTAATTAAATACATTTCTTTCAAGGAAGGCATGCTTTAGCTAGGTTTCTTTTGAGCCATGGGAATTGCAGCCACATCCATCTTTCTGGACAAACATTTTAAAAGCAGTGACCTAAGAGCTACAATCCACTCCCACTCATGGCTTGTCTCCTTACCAGCATCTGATCTTGGTCCATAATCCCTTTGACCTATGATACGGGTTTGACAAAAAAAAAAAAAAAAAAAAAAAAAAAAAAAAAAAAAAAGAGAAAAAAAAAAGAAAAAAAAAAAAGAAAGAAAGAAAGAAAGAAGACTATTTTTAGCACAACACATTCAAGTGACTTTTTTAGCAACAAGAAAATATACAAAGAATGTATGCAATGCATCTAAGATCTAAGACATTAACCAGAGATTTAGAGAATATTTAGATTTAAACGTTCAACAGAAGGTGTCTGTAGGACGTTAACGTGTTCTTTAACTTGCAGCATGTGGCAGTTGCCACACTGATGCTGTGCTGGTGTTGGCTTGCAAATGCTGCTTGTCACATCACCAAGCAGTTTCCCACTATTTTTTTTTTTTCTACCTCTAGTACCTTTCTAAGAAGCATTTGTAACAAAAAATAAAAAAAGAAAAAAAAAGAAAAAAATAATCCGGTGAACGTCACTGTCTCCACAAATTCTTTCATGCAATTTGACAAAGCAGAAATCCAGTTTTTATTGCTACAAGTTTGGCTATTAAAACTCGTGAACACACCAGCCTCACCAAAACTCTATAATGCTTCTACTAGATAGTAACAAGATATTGGTGGCTTTTAGATTTATAAAGAATTTCCACTGAAACATTTTTGGATACTCGGCACTTACCACCGTAATTTTTGAAGCCACCACGGTCACCACCACTGCAGAGGAAAAATTGAAGAAATGATTTCTTCCTTAAGTCTCTACGTGCTGAGCCCAAGGCTCAATCTACAGTTAACTGATGACAAGTTGAGAATTACTGTCTGGCAGCTAAAGCACCATGTCTACGTTCTCCTCACTACCCATTCATGTTCAAAGATTAAATTACAAAGAAAAAAAAAATCTCTCAGGGTGCTGCACTGGAGAAGAGAAACCCTAAGGAGGATTTTAAACTAACCCATACACATGTGGTTGGTTCAATACTTTCTCCCATCCCATCAGCCAAAATAACAGCTATTCAAAACTGGGGTTTAAAACAAAAATGTTGTTTTCATGAAGATTAATGTGGGCTTTAATTGCAGATGTAATTGCTACTTTGGAAAAATTAGTACTTTAGTACTTTCCTAGAAGTTGAAAGAGCTAAAATTAATCTCTATTGTTATGCATTCATAATAGAGGGGATATAAATTAGCAGAATGAGCCATTCTCTGAGCAAGGGTCTGTGGGGACCTACTGTAGCAGAGCACTTGGCATTACAGAGAACGTGTGTGTGTATGTGAGCTTCAAAAGCAGAGGCCGGGAAGTTTTATTTCATTCATTCTGAAACCTGTGGCACAAAATGTAGACCAAGTTAAGAGAATACACACATCAATTTTCAAAGGTCAGAAGGGGATTTAAAACAGGTTGTTACACCTCCAATTATGTGCACGAAAACAAATCCTCACTCTTTTTTTTTTTCCCACTGGAAAGGTTCATACTGGAAGGATTTTTCACAACAGCATTTTTCATTGCATCCATGTTATGAACACAAGATAATCAATACTCAGAGCCTTTAGGAAAAATACAACCACTGGAATTTTTTTCAGAAAGTCAATAACCAAATGTCAGAAGGACTATCTCACACCTCCTTGTCCTCCTCGTCCCGAGGGACAAAGCTGCCACCTCAAAATCAGGCTGGATCACCTAATCCCAAGAGCTTTCTCAGCATGATGAAGGCAGTGTGAGCTCAAACCCTGCTGCAGAGAAATATCTCCAGCCTCTGGAGCTGTTGTGCCTCTTCACCAAAGCACTTTGTGATTAGAAATCACTGCAGGTGTTAATTCCATCTGTCTGCTCACACATCAGAGTCCAAACAGGGCACACAAGCACCCACCAGAAGGCAATGATGTAAAAATTAGGGAGTCATTTCTTTGGCACTTTGTCCATCTGTTACAGCAAATGCAAAGTCAGAAATGGAAGCTGCTGATACTTAACAGAAAATCTGCCCAAAGTGAGGACCAAATAAGGTTTCTACAGGTTATTATCAAATCTGGATTAAGAGACACTCTGTGGAGGGTGATTGACATTCTGGGATAGTTTGGCACAACAGGTAATAACACTTTTACTGGGACTTTCCTTAAAATATATTTTTGCTGCAAATTTTATTGCTGTTCCACAGAAGAAATCTGAATGCTAAAATGCAGTGTCATTTATTCATTAATTCACTCTGCTCATTAAAGATTTCACATGCAGCATCAGTGCTGGTCTTTACTCAAGGCTGTTTTCCAGGACTGATGATTAAAACCACAATGGTGATGATAAAATTTACTGTAAATACCTTTCTGCCATCTCCAGTACACTTTAGCTAAAAAACCCCCTTTATTATGACATAACAATTTTTAGTGGGATGCCTGTTTTCCTGTGATTTTAACTCAGAAACAACCACAGTGAATAATATCAACCATCTAAATGTTATGAAGGATTTCCAACCCCAGATTATGGTCCCAGCTCATCAGGACAGCAATATCCAGAACAAATATATTCTCTGATGTGGAAGTGTATGGCAGTTAGAAAACCCCAACAATCTAAAAACTTACACAAAGTAAGTTTGTATCAACACATCCAGGGTTTTGTGGGATGCTGGGGTGAAAAATGTGTGCACCACAATCCTGAGAAGTTGGAGTTGAATATAGAAAATGTAAAGGAAGTCACAGTCCAATGCCTTAATTCTGTGATACAGCAGTTCTGCAACCTGCACTAATGAGTGCAATCAGTAATTTTAATTAGTTTTTTAATTAATGTCTACAGAAATACGTTTTTGCCCAAGTATGCCTCAGCATGTTGTCTTCTGCTTAGTCTCACATGACCAACCCAACAAAAATCTGGAGCAATCTGCTGATAGATACACTTTTGATGATGGATGAATGCTTTCCCACATTTTTATGTGGCATTTGGTATGTGATTTATGAAGCTGCAGTTTGTTACCTTCCTGCAATTGCTGGGCAAAGCTAGCCAAGATTCCCTGGGATCAGGCAGATATCCTGCAGCAAGTCAAACACAGAAACTGCAAGCAGCTGATGCCACAGTCTCACATTTACCTCTCTTTGAGACCCAAAATTCAACCTCAGCAACTGAATTAGTTCCCACATTATTGCCACAAAACACGTGGAAAATACAACTGCAGCATTTCACTGCTTTACCAAGCCTGCACACACACTTCAGGTGTGTGACCAGATGGATCCTGGAGTCTTTAATATCCTATGTTAGAAACAGGCAGTTAAAATTCAGCAGTGCCACCAACTAAGATAATAAATAAGAGGCTGAACTGCAGGCAGCCAGAACGTGACAAGGCACCACTCAGTGTGTGAACTTGCTGCTATGAAAGAGAAGTCCTCAGCTGCTTTTTTTTCCCCCATATTCAATCACAGATTTATCATCCCCTACTAGTCTGTAACTGGAGTTTATCTGGATATTGCTTAATCTAGCTGGGAGCAGCTCTTTAAACTGAAGTACAGGTGATATGGGGAGCTCAACACACAAGAAATGCAGTTTTATAAATATCAGATACTGGCAGAAGCAGCACTAAGAATTCAGGGACCAAATTTCAGCCTCCAACGTGTATCTGTCTCACCAAGTGTGTCCCTAACACCTCAGAGCATATTTTACAAACAAGGAAGGAATATTTAGTGCACCAACAGTCACTGACAGATGGGGTTTTTTTTTCCCCTTGCTTATATTTATTGCCTCTGTTCACATTTTTCCAAAGTCTCCATAAGGCTAAGCTCGAGCATATCTGTTACAAGTCAAAATATTAATTCTGAACACAAACCACACTTGTAAAACACATCTGCACTACGCTGTAGTTTCTTTATATCACACTAATTCCCACTCCTAATAGCTGACACAACAATTAAGCTGCCTAGGTAGCTTTTGTTTGTAGCAGATCACCGTAAATCCGCACAAGAGATAAAAAATAATCTATGCTGAGCAAAACCAGGATTTCTATCACAAATCCTAACACAATGGCAAATCCTTTCTAAACTGCATGTCTGTGGTTCTCCCAGCACAGTCTGTGTGAGCAGAGCCAAAAGCAAAGCTTCTCTCACCTGCTTTGTCTGCCCCTGAGTTTCCCACTTCTAGTCTTAACCAAAACAATTCAGTCCCCAGGCACAGTAACCAGGAATTCCTTGTTTTTCAGGTGAGGACTCTTAAAAAGTTTGGGTAAATATCTTAAAGTAGAACTCTGCATTCTCAAGGCCTGCTGTTCCTGTTTTCTAACCAAAAGATGACACTCTTCTACTATGAAGAAAAGGGAAATATTTTACTTCGTAGCCAGAATAAAAATTAGCGAGATAATCAATTTTTCAAGCTTCAAAACAATAGGATGTGGAAATTCTATAAAAAATCCCCAAAGATACAATTCAAGATAATTAAAAAAAAAAATCTCAAGGATAATTCTGAAACCCTAAGTTACTAAAAGTAAAATGTGAACTTCTGACATATGACAAAATGTGTATTCTCTACTGGACTAATATCAGCTAAGAAATCAGAACAGGAATTTCTCAAAACATATTTTCTTCTCAGTGCTGGGTGACTTTGCACAGGCACAAAAGAGAAATGAAAGCACTGAGTACAGGACACGTCCAAGTCCTTCTGGTTGTCAGAAGAAAACTACACCTCTAAAGCTGCATCAAGTTCTCCCTGTGTCTAAATGTCAGTCAAGGAAGAACTATTATTAGCTAAGAACAAGAGATTCATTCATTGTGGTCTCACATTTGATATTATTTTGTAAAAATCAAGCAGCAATTTTTATATGTTATTTTCTAAGCACTATGAAAGTCAAAGCCTCCATTGTTATTATTCCATTCCCAGAAGTGTTCGAGACCAGGTTGGATGGAGCTCTGAGCAGCCTGGGATAGTGCAAGGTGTCCCTGGCCATGGCAGAGGGTGGAACAAGATGATTTTTGAGGTTCCTTCCAACCCCAAATCATTTAGGAATTCTGTGATTACAGCATCATTAAAGTATCTGTGCAGACAAGATTTTTAATTATCTCCTGATGGCTATGGAGTTTTCATGGGGACCGGAACAACTGAAAATGGTGGCTACTGAAGATCAACCTGATATTCCTACAGGTATTTTCCCCCGAAAAATAAATAAATAAGAGAAACCCAAGAATATAACCCCCCCAAAGAATCCCTACCCTTAAACCCCACATTTTCACAGGACTGAACATGATTTCTTACCTTATTACAAGTTATTTCTCCTTCATTATAGAGTTTGTTATTTAATTTAATCTCTTAGACTTTTCTAATAAGCATGTCTGGTAAAATACGTATGTCAGAAGGAGAATCCTCTGTCACAATTATGCAAAAAGACTGAATAAAGATATATGACACTGTAGTTCCAGAAAACTTCCACAAAAAATACCATTAAAGCCAACACTACTTAACAGAAGCAGACAGAATTCCTAATAAATGCCTTCCCAATTCCCTGAATTTTCCTCCACTTCTTCATACTCCCTTCCCCTCTTTCCCTTCTTTTGGCTTCCCAGTTCAGTGAAGCTCCACGATCTACACGGATGTGCGAGCAAAAGTTTCCTTACATTTTGGAAAAATATGGCAAGAGGCTTTACTTTCAGACATTAACACATTTGACTTCATCTTGCAAAGACCCAAGTTTGTTTTAAAGTGACAGGATCTATCAGCAGTGTGTTTTTTGAAGCTCACATTCATTGCGATTATTGGAAAGGGCTCGGCTATAAAGTTATTTAAAAAACCCAGTTTTTATCACAGGAATATGGAAAATCCTCATCCACAAAGAAAATCTAATTTTTTCTTTAAAAAAGTTCAGTTTTAACTGAAAATTAAAATTAACTTAGAAATTATTTTGCTTGTTATTTTTGTTCTATGCAAGGTACTATATATTATAGAAAATTCTTTGTTAAGTATGTTTATTTATAGTATATAAATTTGTGTTTATTAGAAAAATATTACAGAAAAATATGCTTTAAGTTTATATTACATAAACCCCCAGCAAACATAAAATGACACTAATATGATTTTCTAATTGTGCTACCACACCTAATCAGAAGAGCTAAGACCCTCCCACATCATTATAAACAAGCCACTAAGTACAATTTAGGAGCATCTCAGAAGCAGACAGATTTTAAATATGATTTAAAAATAAATACCTTTAAAAGTAACCAAGTGGTGGACTATTTTATTTAAATCAGATCAGTTCCGACAGAAAACACTGTGTAATTATAGAGTTTTTCCTCAGGAGTTTAGGAATAACCCAGAGCTGTGCAGCCTTTTGAAGGGTAAGTGGTGCTGACAAGCAACACCTCAAAGCTCTCTGGAAGCTTCAACATTCCTGCCCTGCATCAGTGAGCCCTCTGCACCTCCAGCCATTCAGAGGGACAGGAAGGGGAGCCAGTTGTGTGAGTTATTAATAAATAATATGTCATATGTTTAATTCAGCAGGCTTTAAAGCCAAGGTCCCAATTGCAGACCTCTGCATGAAATCATCTGCAAGCACAGAATTAAATATGTGCATAAATTTTCTTGACAGTACAGGGCCTAAGGCAATGGGGAAAGGGGCGACAGCATTGTTAGTATTTCAGATCTACCCAAAATAAACGTGTTTAGACTGACAAATAAATCAATAATAAAAGATGTGTATTTTAATAGAAGTTTAAAACTGAAAAAAGAAGCAGCAAAGAGCAAGTAATGTTACAACTAAATTATTCAAGGTCAAAACACTTCCCTGGTAAAATGTGAGCTACCTGAGGTATGAATTTTATACATTTTTCTCAATCACTGGCTGTTGGTTTTCTCATCATTGAAAACAGGAGATGGGCTGGGGCAGTTTTTGTATTGCAACTCATGCAAATAAAATGCAGCTCTGTGTCAAAACAATCAAATGCTTGGTCTCAATCTATGTGAATCTAAAAGCTGTTCCCCGAGGCAAAACTTATTTCTGTGCACTGCAGAAAGGTTGAATTTTAGAAACCTTTCAGTTTTGGAAATCTAAACCTGAACCACCTTAGGAATAGACATATAATAAACAAAAATGGAAACCCGCTAAATAATAGGAAACAAGGGTAAGGAGCTGCAGGCACTGGGATGAGATCACTTACCTATATCCAGACATATGACCTCTTCCATCCATGTCATATCCCCCTCTACCTCCTCCCTGTGACCCGCCATATCCTCTATTATCTTCTCCATACCTGCTCTTTTCACGGCGATCATCTGGGAGAATGAGTCAAACCAAACACGAGTCAATTGTAGAGCAAACTGCAGCACAGTGAAAATTCACACCCTGGAATTCCCACCTCCTCCTCATTAACTCTGCCATTTACATCTGAGATGTAGCAACTCCTAAATCTCTCTGACATGCTCTGTGCCAAAAAGGGAAAAACAAACCAAACCAAACTTTGCTCCACTATCTCCCTTGGCTTCCAGGGTCACTGAGTACATCAGAATGTAGAAAACACTCTGTGATTACACTCCATTTACCAAACATTAAACTCATCTTGTCTAAAATATATTTTCCATTGGACTTCCATACAGCCCTCCCAGCTTGCAAAAGACATCACTGAAGACAGAACAAGGATAAATAGAGGGGGTTGTGGTGCTGGTGCGAAGTTTATGCCAAAAAAAAAGGCTTCATCTTAAACCTCTCCTTCTATCTCGCAATTCACCTACACAGCGTAACGCTGGAATGTGAAGTGCAAAAGCTCTTCATGACTGATCAAGACATGTCACCCTCATGCAGGAAGAGGGTTCAAAATAGCTTGGGGAAAAAAAAAAATCCATCTAGAATTTGCAGAACTGACGGACTGAGGCTCTGCAAGGCTGTTCTAACATACCTAAATGCAACCATTTTGGTACCCCGAGAGATTTTAATCTCCATATAATGCTTTGAAAGTCTTAACAAATAAAACACCCCCAAAGAATATCAACATGGAAAAGAATTCAACCACTCATCAAATCAGCTGCTTGCAGAAGGAAACCCAACCATTTCACAGAGCTTCTGCTCAATTTTATTAGCCAATACTGAACTCAAGCTGCGAATTTTACCTTGGCTGTTGTGGCTATAGCTTCCCTTCTGAGACTGGTAGGATTGCTGGGAGTGGCCATAGGAGCTTTGGTGCTGGTTATAGCCTGACTTTTGGTCATAAGAGCTCTGGTGGCCATAGCCTGACTGCTGGTCATAGGAGCCCTGGTGGCCATAGCCCGACTGCTGGTCATAGGAGCTTGACTGCTGGTCATAAGAGTCTTGGTTTTGTCCATAGCTTGACTGCTGGTCGTAAGAGCTTTGGTGCTGACCATAGTTTGACTTTTGTTCATAAGAGCCTCTTCCACTTAAAACAAACAGAATTTGAATTAATAGCTAAATGTTCACGGAATAGAGAGCAAATTAACAGCTGTAAATTCACGACATTGCTAAAATGTCCTAATTGCAGTTCTCTCGTTACATAACGTAGGAGCATCACTCCTCTCACATGTCCCAGTCCAACACTTGCTTTTTCCCCCTCTCCCAGTACCTTCAATGGCTGATGGAGAGCCTGTGACCTGCTAAACACCAAATCCTTCCCTCTGGACCCACAGGGCAGAGCCCCAGTGCTCATGCTGTACAGTGCAGCTGAGACTTGCTGTGTAGAAAAATCCCAACATTTTGCTTTCACTGAATTGCAGCCTCTCTTTTCTGGGCATTCTACAATTTATCAGGAATTTTTCTAACTGTTCTGGTGGCCTGTAACATACCTGTGGTACTTCTCACTTCAGTGCCATCTACACTATCCCAAAAACCCTCATCAGAAACACTGACCCCTATCACATCCAGGATACTCCCACACAATGCAGCTCTACATTGCATCAGGGAGTCATAAATCTTCTCTAAGATTAAGATTAATAACTTTAGAGCAACCACAAGGGAATCTCACCTACACCACACTTGCCTAAGCTACTTCAGCATCTGAACTAGAAACTGAAGTATTTTGAAAATCTAGATATATGAGAGAATAGTTCTCTTAGCTTTTCATGGCAAGGCATAATATAGATTTATGAGAAATAAATTGCATCCAGGGAACATTGGCTGTTACTCATTCCTTTGTTTCCCCCCAGGTACTTAGTTGTGCCTTAGCTGTCTTATTTTTTCAGTAACTGAAAAGAATCTCTGACTTCTGCCACCTTTTCTTCTCTTCCCCCTCCCTGTTTCTACCCTTTTTCAAAAGATGAGGCACTGGATCTGCCATTCTCCAGTCTCTGGCAATCTTACTTGCTAGTGAAAGTATCTCAAAGGGAAAAAAATACAAGTACCTCCAGAAAGTTTCCACCAGCTTTTAAAAGCACTTTCAGATCCAGTGCATTGGGTTTAACCAATCCCAAAATATCCCATCTGTGTAAATACCATTTAATCTGCTCTCCCCCACTTCTAGCCTAGATCTCAGCTTTAACCTTGCTAATCCCAGTAGTAAGCAGCTTGTGAAGATTTTTGTTATTATCTTCACCTCAAGAAAGTCAGCTCTGCTTTAGCCTTTGCACCTTTACCAGCAAAGGAAGCATTTTTGAAAGCATCCACTCTTTGCTGTCTTCCCTCCTCTAGGATGTGACAGCTACAGTTTTGTGGCCACCCTCTTCAAAGCTGCCACCTTCTCCTTATTTGTTACAACCCTACATTGAGTGAGAAGCTTCCCTTCAAGGTCTTTTCTTCATTTTCTAGATGACAACTTGCTGGAGAACCTACGTGATGTATTTTTATTCTACTGGACAACTACAGAGTTAAAAACTACATTATTACCTCTGTACAGCTCTAACGAAATACTCAGGAAACAAAGCAAAACAAAACTTAAAATTGTGTACCTGCCTTCGTTATGGAAGCAGAAATGAAATCTGAGTGAAAGCACCTATTGCTGAGAGATTAAGATTTTTTTTTTTTTTAATATTAAATGTTTTATAATAAGAACTACAAAACCAGAAACCAAGTAGAGTTTGCTCAAGTCCAGACTGTTTCATCACCTTGCAAAAAAACACAAAATCATTTGGACCTTGGACACAAGAATGAGGTTTAGCACTCAAGAAAGTATCTAAAAGAGGTCACATGATCCTCAGCAAAGCTCTAACACAAGCAGTAACCTCGGGGTGGAGGCACCAAGCCTGGAAAGTAGACAGTGAAGGTATTCTAGCATTAAGTGGCCTTTTAAGTCATTCTGGGAAGTTAGGTTGCATTTTCCAACATATTTTCAAAGCTGTATCATTAATCCTCCTGAAACTGAATCCAATCCAACATCACAAGTAAAATACATTTGTAATAGCAGAGTGCAGCATGCATGTGCACATTTAATTTCCCGATGAGGATATAAACCCACGATGTTCTGAGAACTCTGCTGAGTTGGAAAACCAAAATGTAATTCTTAAATTACATTTTTGAATCCTTTCTCTTTCAAGAAAAGGCATTCTGAGCCAGATAAGCAGCCTGCAATCTGAGAGCAGCTGAGTTCCCTTGCTAAGAGCTTATTTGAAGTTAATAAAAGAGCACTGTAAGTTTATACAAAAGAATGTGATTGGAGAGGGATTTAATAGGTCTTTCTCCTAATCAAAACACTCTGCCAAGTCCATTCTTCATTGTAGCCACGATTCAAAGGCTTTCTAAAGTGTATGTCCCCATACAGCTTGACTTCAAAACAACTTCACCCATCCTCCTTACATAAAGAAATATTCTTCCTGTACCTCCTGTCCTTTCAGACAGTAAAAATGTTTCAAGGATGTGGATCTTCAAATATTTGTCTTTTTCTCAGCAACGTTAGCAAGAAATACGTTACAGCTCTAGTTAAGAATGCACAACTACTAGACAATACTTTAACTAGACACTGGTAAACTCGGCTTCCTTACCCTCTGGATGACCCTTTCTGCTGCCCCTGGCTGCCATAGGACTGCTGGTTGTATGAGCTCTGATTCTGATTTTCAAAACTGGATTCGTCATCGTACCCCTGGGAATCTTGTCCATAACCTGGAAATCGAGGAAGAAAATTTTTAGTCAATATTCACCTTTTAAATCCTGCCAATGAATGTAACAAGCTAGCCAAACCTGATTGATTCTGTCCATAGTTCCCATGATAGCTTCCATAGTTCTGTCCATAGGAGGAATTGTCTCCACTCTGCCCATAACCAGAATATCCCTGTAATTTCAAGAATGTACTCAAATAAGTGTAACTTCCACAGCAGTAAATTACAGTTTTCCTTGGCTAGACACAACTGCAAACATCAAGCACAGCTGAGACTGGAATTCTTCCTGGCCCAGGAACAATTACTTTCACTCAAGGAACATCTGCTTTGAAAGCCACAGTGTTTTTTTTCCAACATACCTGTCCTTGTCCATAATTCTGACTGCTCTGATTGCCATAGGATGAGTAGCTGGAAGAGAAAAATGCATTTAGGAAATGCTTAGAGTGTCCTCCACACAGGTTGGAAAGCAAAGGTATTTTTGGTATCTCTAAGTTTCTCTCCGTTCCAAAATAGGTGTTTAATCAAAGTCCTGCATTTCCAAGCACATTAAAACTGCATCAATGGATTAATGGTTGACTGTCAGAAGCCAGAAGAGCTTATTTTAATTTCTGCTGTGTTTCAAATATAAATTTTAAGTACATGAAACCTGGGTTTGCTGTAATTTTATATTATACTTACTCATTATTCTGCTTTCATGAACTGACAGAAGAAGCACTTGCTGAAACTCCTCATACTTAGATACAAACCCAAACTCAGACAGGGCTACATGCCCAAAACCTCACGATCTCCATTAGCACAGGCAGCATTTGCCATGGTTTTTATATTCCATAAAAACACTTGTCTCACAGATTAAAACATGCCCTGCAGCCTTGGGCCATATAACGAATATCATAACCTTTGGCTAAAATCTTAGTGAACAGCTTAATGCAGTCACATGAAAAGTATTTCTCTATATTCACGTATTTCAAAAATTCTCACTATTACAAGATGTCATTCCAATTTACATCCATTTATATGACATGATCATTGTCTTCTTTTCAGGAATACAGACTGTTTTCTCTTGTTTCAGAAGACATCTTGAGAAAGGCCTAGGTGAAGCTTTCTGCATCCTTAATTCAAAAAACCCATCAATACTCTACCCTGAACAATCAGTCATCATGCTGGGAATACTAATTGGTCCTTTCGTTTGCAGATGTAATTGCTAACAGTGAAACAAAAATCCTCACATACCTCTGCTGGCCCCCAGACTGACTGTAACTTCCGGAATCTAGAAAAAGAAATAAGTCATATTGAGAATTTCCAATGAACATTTTAGTCTCTACTTACTAGAGGAGAAAATTTGGGGAGAGAGAGAAAGGTTGAAGTACACTGGATATTACAACTACTAACCCTGCAGAATGAAGCTTCCTCTTTATTAACAAAGGAGAAAATATTAAGACCGGAATGACAGCCGCACAGGGTGTGGGGGACACAACAAACTTGGAAACGTCCCTTTTGAAGGAACTGAATTCTATTTTCAAGGAGTCTTCTCAAATACCCAGAACTGTACAGCCCCTCTAATGGCTATCGAGTGCCATCATCAATGAGCAGAATGCAGCAGCTTAATTAATCAAGCAAAACTAAGTAGGTCAGTGCAGCTGAACCCCTTTTTGGGATGCTCTAAGAAAGCTCCGCTGAGCTAAAGGGCACAAATGCAGGCAGAATGGGAGATGAAAAATCAGGCCTGGAGGAGCCACGACACTTCCCTCTGCTCACACTGCAAGAGGAAAAACCCAGCTGAGAGCTCACCAGCACGTGACAGATGCAGCACACAGAACACACACACACTGCTCCATCAGCCTCACGTCCATCCCAACCCCAGCTCTGCAGAGGTTCCTCACAGCCCTCTCTGCTCCGTGCCCCTCCAGCCTCTGCACTGCTCAGCTTCCATCCATCTCGCTTCCTAGGCAGGAGCCTCAGTATGCTTGAAATCCCCACCTTCTTGTCAAAACTCAAACATTCTGGATAAGTCCTGCAATTTTTCTATTCAATCACTCCAAGGATTTGTATAAATACCCTTGTGCCATGGTCTAATAAAATCTATCAGGAACTTCTCATCCCCAATTTCACCCTTTCCCCCACAACCTCTCTCCAGCCTCTATCCCCAGAAGCGCCTAAAACGCTGACAATGAGAATTAATTACAAGGCAGGGTAAATGTCATAAATGACTGCAACCATTTTCCAATCAAAACACTCATCAGATTGCTGAATCTGCTCATTATACCTCCCTCAGCAGGTTATAAATCCAATCCTGCCAGTGGCTGCACAGACGCTTAACCAGAGCTTTGATGAGGGCATCACCTGAGGTGATGGATGTGAGATGGGGGTTACCACCCGAGATACCCAGACACAAAGCAGCGTTTTTAATGGAAAAGTATCATCTCGAAGCAACACAAAGTATCAAATGTCGTATTCTGTAACAGAAACATTAACCAAACGCTAAGATGAGACGAAAGGAGGCTACATTTCACATCCTACAAAGCACTTTCACTTAAGATGTGAATTTCTCCTGTTTTGCTCTGCTACACAAATATTTTATTGCTTTTTCATATTGAAAAGCAAATAAAAACCCAATGTAGAGGTACAATTCAAGTTCGTTTTTAAGGGGTAAGGTAAATTTTTTACACAGTTTCCATCTAAATTACCACAAAGATTACTATTAAATAGGGAACCACATTGTGAAACATGGTTGTGGCTAAACATTTATATGCCATTAATGCTGCTAATTAAAGAATATCAATGGTTGTATCAGAAAATTCTTGAGTAAGGATGTAACTATGAATTTAAGAACTGCATTTAATCTCCTTAGCTTCTCCTTAACAAACTTCCACCAAACCACAACATTTTGGAAAAAAAAAATTGAAAGCAACCAGATAAGGAGCCTGTAAAATATGCAAACATGCAATCAGAGGAATTTCCTTTATTTATACATTTTTCTACATCCTCTCCTGGACCTCTTAGGGATCGATTTATTTTTGTGGGCTCAACGGGAACAAGAGTGTGTAAGGATTTTTGGAAATAACAGTTTATCCTGGAAATTCCTACGATTTTTTTTTTAATGTTTGAAAGTCCATGGAAAGATTTCCTGTTGATGAAGTAGGACACAGCAGCCTAATCACCTTGCACTACTGAGGGGGTTTATTCCCCTCAAGACAGAACAATCTGCTGTGTACATTTGAAAACTGAGGTTCTCTTATGAAGTAATTCATATTAAGAAGCAGCATTGCCTCTCAGTATGTTCCAAAGAAAAAGAACCTCATGTTTGGGCATCACTAAAAACAGAGGAGACATTCGGGTGGTTTGACTGGTCAGTAGCTGACAAATGGGGGGAAAGTGGATGTAGTTTACTGCCAAGGTTTACTCATTTAGCAGAAAGAAATCGTGATTTGGACTCATTTTAGTACCTTTGGACACATTTCCTTTTCCTGGTTCATAAGTGCTGCTTGAATGAAAGGATTCCCTTACCAGCCCTCGCTTTGTTTGTATTGTCTATCACACACACGCAGCACGAGACAACGCCAAAATGGCTCGACCACAATAAAACACGGCTCACTCCACAAAGCACGGCCAGCCTTGGAATTCCTCCTCCCTCTCCGGGGTACACGAATGTCCACACCTATCCAAGGCTTCACAGGGCGAGCCAACCATCCCCTCAAAGGGGATGAAGAAACTGCACATTGTGCTCGGACAGGCCCCAGGAGAAGCTGGGCTGTGTCAGGTCACCCGGGAGAGCGGATCCTGCTTCTGTGCTAAACTAAACCCTCGCTGGAAAACAATCCCAGCCCAGGGCGGTTTTTTAAGCCCACAGCAGGGGGTGTGAAGTCCCCCCATCTGTGTGAAGAGAACACAGAGTGCACAGCACAGGCAGCACACACTGGGACACAAAGGTGGCTCCCCTGCTGCGGGGTGGGGAGGGCATTTCCCATGCCAGAGGGGCAAGAGCCAAAGGAGGGGGTGCCTGCATTCCATGGGGGTGCAGATCCAAAGGGGGAGCACGCAAACCACGCTATGGAGAGGGGCACGACCCGAAGGTGATCCACATCCCACACCGGGATGCGGTGTGGGGGGAAAACCACAACCCAAAGTCGGGGTTCACACAGGGGAAGGGCTGTGACACAAAAGGAGGCAGCTTCCATCTCACACTAGCGGGAAGGGTACACAACCCAGAAGTGGGGGAGCCTACAGTGGGGGACATGAACCAAAATGGGGCCCAGATCCCACACACGGGATGTACATGACCCAAGGCAGGAGAGCCCACACAGGAAAGTATGAACCAAGATGGGGTCCAGACCTCAAACTGGGGAGCTGTAGCACAGCCCAATGGGGGACACACATGCGGTGGGGGGCCTGGACCCCAAAAGGAGGGGCTGCACCCCACGCACTATCCGAGCACAAGACCCCATAGGGCCCCTGCCCCCACGCCCGCCCCACTGCGACACGGGTGGGGGGCGCGCCCGCCAGGCCACGCCCCCGCGCCTAAAGGGGCGTGACCCGAGCGGCTCGCGCAGCGGGGCTCCCAGGGGAGGAGGCGTGGCCTCGGCCGAAGGGGGCGTGTCCACGGGGGCCACCGGCGGGGGCGTGGCTCCCCTCCCCCTCACCGAGCGCAGGGGGTGGTGGTGGGGGGGGGGCGTGAAGGGAAAAAGCGGGCGCGTCCCCCGCAACATGGCCGCGGCCTTTCCCACATGCGCCACATGGCGCTCGCGCCGCCCGCCCTCCCGCGCCCCACCGCGCCCGCGCTCGGCGGCGGGAAGCGGAGCCGCCGCTGCCCGCTGAGCCCGGCGGGGCTGGCGGCACCTACCCGAAGCCATGGCGGCGGCGCGGAGGGAGCGGAAGGAGCGGAAGGAGCGCAGGGACCGACCCGCCCGCCGCGCCGGCCGCGCGCACACTGAGGCACCCGCAGCTCGCGCGGACTGCGGGGCCGGGCGGCCAATCAGCGCGCGCGGCGCCTACCACTGGCTGGGGAAGCGGGGAGGGACGGGAGGTGAGCGGGGCCGTGCCAAGGTACGGCGGGCACGGGGGGTGGGGTTGTACCAAGGGGAGGGGGTGCCAGGCTGTGCGGGCACAGCGGGGATCGCGTTAAAGGATTAAATTAATTTAATTAATAAACGTGCCGGGCATCGTCAGGGTGCGCAGAGGGAAATGAAGGGGTTGCACGCCCGGCTTTCCTCACCAGCGGCCCCCCTGTTCCTCTCAGTACCCCGTTTGTGCATCACCATTTGTAGCAGATGCTGAATGGAGTTAGAGAAAACATCCAAAATCTGGGTCCTAAAGAAAAGTAAAAAAGGTTTGTTAGCGTTTCTGAGTATCCTAAAAAGCTAAATATCAACTTGGAGAATGGTATTCCAAAGAAAGGGAGGGGGTCATGATCTTGGGAGCCACTTCTGTGAAACATGAGGGTTTGCTTCAAAGAGAAGAGCGATGAATTGAGAAGACAGCAAAAGCAACGTTGAGTATTTATTCTGATTATTTTTAGAAGTTGTATTTCTTGCTTCACATCAGACTACCTTCTTGTGAGAGTTGGGAAGTTAACAGTTGCACCTCTCTGTCTAGGGACAGTCTGCACATGCATCCAGAGAACAGTGAAGTTTTAACCTCGTTTTTTTTAATTTTAAAGACAGTGAGGAGCTTTCTCTGGTTTCAGCGGAATGGTTTGAGCAGATTTGCAGAGAAGTTGGGTCGTTTCTTTCCCTCCTGGGCGTAGCAGCAGGAGGCAAATCCCACTGCCACAGCCGAAAATAAGTTTCTGCAAAACAAGCAGTGACTGGAATGATTAATTAAAGAAGGAAAAAAAAAAAAAGAGAGAGAGAGAGGTTGATCTCCCTGCCTGTGTTTAGGTTTCTCCTTGAGAAACTTCATCTTCTCCAGCCACAATGTCTTCTACTGCTCCGTGAGCCTTTCTGTGGGACTCACAAAGGCTGCCCATGCAATGTTGGGATTAGGGCAGATCCCAAACAATGCTCCCTAGCAGGGGACGTGCCGGGTCTTTTGCCCTGAGTAGATCATCTCGGTGTTTGTGCATTCCTCAAGGACTGAAGGCTTCTCATAAGTGGAAAATGGAATTAATTCAGAGAGAGTTTCAGGCTTATGTGTCTGTTCTGCCTGCTGATAGATCTGTGCTATGGTCCCAAGCAAAAACTTCGAAGCTGAGATGTGGAAAAAATATCAACCCTTCAACCCACTGCTCTTTCCCTTCCGCAAGAAATGATCTCAGCTGCTTCAAATCCTTCTCCACGTTGCAAAATCAGAGGTGATGTGGGAGGGTGGGTTTCTTCTGATCCTTCCTGTGTGTAAATGAGACCTCACAGAGTGGTGGCCTCTAAGGTCCCTTCCAATCCAAACCCTTCTGGGATTCTATGAACCAGCAGCCAGACTGTGTGGGCACCCAGCAGAGTTCACAGGAACACCTAGGGCTAGAAGTGACCTCTGCAGATCAGCCAGTCCAACCCCTCTGCCAGGGCAGGGTCATCTAGGGCAGGTGACACAGGAACACCTCCAGGTGGGATGTACAATTTTCTCTTTTTGTGCAAATATACTCTTTCCCTAGTACAATATCCACAGCTACACCCCCAACTACAAGCTCAAGAACTGGTGCAACTGTGGTAAGATTGCACAGAAGTTTACACAGTGCTATCTGTGTGTAAAGCTAACCAATGGTCATGATCACAGGGCAGTTTTACCCTGAAGGAATCAGATTAACTTCTCCCTACTTCATCATCTCCTTATATGCACGAGACCTGCAAGAAGTTTGTATGTTCATTTTTTGAGTGGCCAATTCCTCTCCTAGACCTGGCTAGGACTGGCCAAATTATGAAGCCGGTATCCTGGGGAATTGAAGGCAGACAATGCACATAGTACAAACCTCACACAGGTTTTTGGTATGAACACGGCAGGAGCAGCTGCTGGAAGCTCCTCTGCACCTCCACCCATCACACCTGCAGGGAGACACTCAACCTCCGAGTCCCACGTCCAGTTCTGGGGCCCTCAATTCTGGAAGGACCTTACGGGACTGGAGGATGTCCAGAGAAGGGAACAGAGCTAGGGAAAAGTCTGGAACACCAGGAGTGGCTGAGGGAGCTCGGAGGGCTCAGCCTGGAGAAGAGGAGGCTCAGAGGGGACCTTGTGCTCTACAATTACCTTACAGGAGTTTGTAAGGTAATTGTAGAGAACAATTACCCACCCAGGCTGGGGCCTGGTCTGTGCTCCAAAGGACCGGGAGAGGATATAGCCTTAAACTGCATTACAGCAGGTTCAGGCTGAATGTGGGGAGGAATTCCTTCATATAAAGAGTGATTAGACATTGGAAGGGGCTGCCCAGGGTAGTGGTGGAGTCCCCATCCCTGGAGGTGTTTACAGAAACCCTGAATGTGGCACACACTGCTCTGGTCTAGTTGACATGGTGGCATTCATCGGTCATGGGTCAGACTCCATGATCCCAGAGATCTTTTCCAGCCTGATTGATTCTCTAATTCCCAGCTGCCAGGCCCCGAGGCTCGGGGCAGTAGCGGCTGCACGGGTCTAGATGGGCCTCCCACACCCCGGGGCGGCCCTGTGTGGGAACACCCGGCTATAACCCAGCCCTGGGCGGGCTCCCAGCGAGACCTCACACCTCTCGCTGGGATATTTTCCCCTTCTGAACAGGGAAAAGATAACAATAATTAAATCAAAATTCAAACGCGGGGAGGTGGAGAGACAGAGAGCGAGAGCCCCCCCGTCTCCATGGTAACGACCCCACAGCGCCTCCCGTTGCCCTGGTAACGGCCAGGCCTTCCGGTAGCGGCCGGAAGCGGCGTGCGCGCGGGGCAGCAATGGCGGCGCCCTCGGCCCCGCCGGCCGCCGCCGCCCTCACGGTGCTGCTGTCGCTCGCTGCCTCCGCGCCCGGGCTGCTGCGGGGTGTCCCCGCCGCCCGCTCCGCCGCCGCGCTGCGCCCCGCGGCCCTGCACGACGGGGAAGGTGAGCAGGGCCGCCGGCGGGCGCAGCCGCTGCTTCCTTGGTTCCTCTGCCCACCCCGTTCCGCGCCTTCCCCAAATCCCAGCGGAGCCTTTTTATCCCCTCTCTCCGGGAATTTCACAAATCCCAGCGGAGCTTTTGTGTCCCCTCTCTCCGGATTGCTCCTTGTCGTGCCCTGGGCCCCGTGGTACCCCCCCAGCCCCCATTTCTGTGCCTTTCCTCAAGCCCGTCTCCGAGTCCGTTGCTCCCCCCGTGTCCCGCTTTCTATCTGCTTCCCCTTACATGCACCGAGCCTGTTGGGCACTATTTCAGTCTCTCGACACCAGGCTGCTTCCCCGCACCCTTATCTCTGTCCTTTGACACTAAGCCCGGTGGATAACACTGCCAGGAGCTTGAGGGATTTGTGTTTCTCAGTTCTTGTGGTATTCCCAGAATGATTTTTTTTCACATTTTTAATTCCCGTGTTCCAGCTTACCCCCGTGCAGTGATTCCCTTTATCAGTCCAGGGCTCTGAGCTGATGGGGGGATTCCACCATCTCCTCACACGTCTCCAGGCGTTGCACTGCGCTGTTTTGTTTCTCACTGGTGTTTTTCTGGCTGTGGAACTGAGGTCCATGGGAGGGAGGTGCAGAAGTCTGTCTCAATCCTTGCTGTGTGCCTCGGAGAACACCTAAACAGAGAGCCTAGAAGCACTTCTGAGGTGTGTGATAACCTCCAGACGTTTTTGGTGATGAAAATCGGCCTTCCAGCAATTTAAGAAGTGTTTCTCTTTTTGCCGAAACCGTCAGTACTGTAACAGTTATTTTTATGTCTCTTGCCTTCTGTTTTAATGAGGCTGAAATTTACTACAGATGCTGTTGCTTTTTTCCAGGCAGCTTCCCAGGAAGCAGCAAGATCCGGCCCATATGCTTGTGACACCCAAGACAGCACTTGTTTTCACTCTATCTGGTTATTTATGCCTGGCTTTAAAGGCCTCAGGTGCCTTCCCTTTCTACACCAGCGTAGAAATGAAGGCTCTTAATTAATCCCATGGGCTCGCTCTCCCTCTGCTCAAGCATGTTTTAGTGCAACCCCAGTGCTGTCTGCGCCTGCCTGAGGCGCTGCTGTGCTCAGTTCACAGGTTGATCACCTACATCTTCATCTACGAGGACCTGACCTCCCTGGCCTGTGGTGCTGTCATCATCTGGTACTTTGCTGGCAGCTTTGAGAAGAACGTGGGCACGGTGAAGCACTGCGTCCTCACTGCCGCCTTCTCCGTGCTCTCCGCCCTGCTGTACCTCTTTCTCGAGCCCCTTGTCTCCAGGCTGCTGGAAGTGGGAGATGCCAGAGGGTTCATGCCTGTGGCTTTTGCCATGCTGGGGGTTTCTACCACCCGCTCACGCATGAAGAGGACTCTGCTTTTCGGCTGCGGAGTTCCCGTGGTGCTGGTGCCGTGGCTTGGGCTCTGCATGGCGTGGTTTGTGCCCCAGTCCTCCCTCTTGGGGAACCTGTGTGGGCTCCTGGTGGGGGAAGCCTGTATCCTTTCTGAGTGGGAAGCCCTGAGCCAGAGCGGGATCGTGGTGGGAGGGAAGGGCTGTGGTTGTCATTGCTGAGGTGCACTGGCTTTTCCTGGGCTCCTGCTCTGCACTAAACCCTCACTGGTTTTGCTCATCCCATCCCGTTCTGCATTTGTGTTTCCCCTCACGCTGCCCCTTCTCAGTGCATGCAGAGAATGTGGAGCTGAGGAAGGCGGTGGTCTCTGAAGGTGGTGCTGGGTAGAACAGGGAGAATTCTCCAGAGAAAGTGGTTTGTGGACGGAGTGGGGCTCTGTGTGCCTGTGTCAGAAATGAGTGTGCTTTGTCCTCAGCTCTCCTTAACGAGCTCCTGACTTCAGATGGTCTTGGCTACTGTTTCTGCTTGGATTTTCCAGAGTCGGTGGGCTCTAAGCTGGACAGGGTGTTCCCTTTCACTCTGCTGAAGAGGATACCGGGGCTGAAATACATCCCAGGGTCCTTGGCAGAGAGAAGAGCCTCTGCAAACAGCACGTAAGTACAGGAGTTCCTGTGAAACATCTTGTAGGGGAATGTTGAGGTGTGAATGGAGGTCGTCAATCATCTCTAAATGCTGCATTGTGCCTCTCCTGTTCACATCGTGGGTGTCGTGGGGGGCAGAGTCACCCATTGATGTTACACTGGTGACATTGGTGTGACTGATGAATTACCACACGTTTACTCAACCAGGTCTGTAGTGAAAGCTAAATGGAGGTTGAAGACCTCTCCTTTGCTGCAAGGGCAGCGTTTGCACATGGGAATATTGCAGCTCTGGGTGTCAGGAAAGCTAAGTTGTGTAACTCTGGCCCAGCATTAGGCAGTTGTTCCTGACTGTATGGCTCCCTGGGGCATGATCCTTATCTTTATTTGCCCCACCTCTTCTGCCAGGAATGCTGTGAAGTGAGTTTTGTCCAAACCTACTTAGGACCAGAGCATTATAAATTAAGGATGGCACTTACAAAGTTCAGTGCAGACCTTTTGGTCTCTTTTAACCTTTCAGCAGCTTTTCAGTGTCAAGGCAATGTTGCTTTACAAAAAAGAATCCTTGGGGCCCACAGCTGACGTGCAGGAAGGGTTTTAAGTTTAAGACAAACCATGAGAATTCACTTGTAAACTCTAAAAAGCTTGAAAATGTAGGTCAAATATTTACTTATTCTAAGGTGTCCTCTCAGTTTCCCAGAGGAAAAATAGTTTTCTATTCAGGGTTAAATTCTATGTATTGTTTAAGCCTTCAGCTCGCTGTAAAGTTTTATTTGAAGTGGAAGCAATCCCAGGTGTTTGCACTGCCCTCGCCCATGGGAAGCCATAAAAGCAACCCTTGCCTGCAGCAGGAGTGTCCCCCAGGTGCATCAGGAAACTCAAAACGTGTGAGTGCTTGCAGGGGAGGCCAGACAGACCCAGAATTTGTGTTTTCCCTCTCTCCCTCCTGTGCAAATGCAGCTTTTGGGAGGAGAGGGAGCCTGGCTCCGTGCTGAACCTGTGTCAGCACCAGTCCCATCCTTCTGTGCACAGCACCTCAGTGTCCGAACCTGCCTCCTTTGGTGAGGTGACACAGGCTGTGGTGACACAAAGGTATTTACATGAACATTTGACTATCAAGCAGGGCGTGGGAAGGTGTTTTCTAGGATGTTTCCAATGCTCCAGCTGAATTTGCATGTCTGTGTCTTAGATACAACTTCTCTAAGTGCTTCTGGAGTTTAATTTTTATTACTATGACTCTTATTTACAAGCAAGAGCTCTCAATAGTTTGGGATTTGTTTCCATTTTAATTTTTCATAAGACTCAGGCATTGAATTGCTGCAAGACAGGAGATAGCTCTTTGAAGTCCAGGCCTTGGCATCGTGTTTGTGTCCACAAATATAAAAAAAATCCAAGCTCAAACCCACGCCTCAAATAATTAAAAAGAATTCTCCAAGCCTGAAAACCCCAGCATGAGCCAGCCTCTTCTTCTTGCTGGGAACTTGGCACTCATGGCTTCATGAATATTGCCTGGATTCTCAGCTCTCATCCTCATCTTGTGCGTGGGCTGAGCAGCACTCCTGAAGTCCCCGAGGCTCAGGCTTCCAGGCTTCTTGCCTCTCTCCTGATAGGTTTTGGCAGGATGAGTCATGCCTTCAGCTGGCAAACACTTCCTAGCCCTTGCTTCTGAATGATTAATTTTATTTCTTACTCTCTCTTTTATTTCTAACTCTTTCCTCCTTCCTTTTTTTTTTTTTTTTCCCTCTATACTATGGGCTCTTACTCGCACCAAAGGCCTTTGTGTTTTCTTAGTGAATAACACTTGGCAGCTCTAACTTCTCCTGATTAATGGCTTGGCAGATGTGTCACTCACAGGGCAGGGAGGATGTGCACAGGGATCTCAAAGCACTTTGCAGTTTGTCCTTGTGTGTTCCTTTCACAAAGATTCTGGGGCCAAGAGCCACGCTGGTTCAGTGGGTGTGGAGTCAGAGTGGGTTGGGAGTGGGAACAGCTGTCCTGGGAGGCCGCTAAAGCCGCTTTTTACTCAAGTGCTGCTTCTAAGAAGAGCTTCTGTTGTAGTGAATCCCTCTGATGGATTGCAGTGACCTCTGTGAGCGCTGGTCAGGAGGAAATCTGCCCCCAGGGCGCTTCCATTCCAGCACTAATTAGGCAATGTCAGTTCTGAGCACAGTGTAACCTTTTGTTTTCTTCCTGCCCAGGATTAACCCTGTGCCTGGCACTTACCCCACCCAGAACTACCACTGCCCTTCGCCTCTGGCTCTTCCTGCTCACGCCAGTGCTCAGAGCCAAGGCTTTCATCACAGCCACGCTCTGGGACACCAGGGACCTCAGCAGAGCCATGCAGCAGGACACAGCCTCAGTTCTTCCCACTGCCAGGCCAGAGGTGCCTTTGGAGAGTGTCCAGGGCAGGCCCACGCCGCGGCTTTGCCGGGACAGTGCTGCCAGCCAGGCACATTCTCTGTCCCACAGCACGTGTGCCCGGCCCAGCCACAGCCACCTGCAGCCACGGGCCTTGTGGCTGGTGTTCAGCAAGCACCAGGGTATCCAGCAGCCCCAGTGGCCCCTGTTTCAGCTGAATTTACCAGAGTCCAGGTGTACTGATCCTCCAGAGAGCAGCAGGACTCGGGGACAGGACCACTGTGTGAGGCCTGCACCACAGTGCGTTGCTGGCATCTTTGCTGTGGCTGGGGTGAGTGTTGGAATGGGTTGGTAGCTCCAGTGAAGGCCATTCTTCCCCTGCTCCCTGGCATGGTCTACTTGAATTATATTTCCTTTATATAGTTTTTTTTAACTTTTTGATACGGCTGGAGGATGGGAACTGTATCACCTCTGTGAACTTCTCATCCTTTTTAAGTCTTTCTCCTGCCTTTTTCCACGAGTCCACTGGAGTTCCAGTGCACCAGCCCCCAGGCCAAGGCAGGTAGGAACCTCACTGCCAAAACAAAGCAAATCTGGGGTTTAACAAAGCTGCAGCAATAAGCACTTCCCATTTACATTCCTGTCTTTTTTTACAGGTGAGATGTAGCTAGAACCCAAAAGGAGTGGGAATCATAGGAGCCTTAGTTTGTAACTCAAAATTAAATGGTGGAGAACAGATGTCTGTTCTACCCGTGACTTGTCCACTAAGAGTGCCTCGAAGGGGGCTTGTTACACCAGCCTGTGGCAAGAGAATAGAATACAGAATACAGAATACCTTCTCCTGCCCAGAACACAGCTCTAAAATGCTGAGGGTGCTGTGCCTTCATTTTCTGAGAGCATTGCACCAGCTCAGCCTGTGTCAGCAGCACTTGATAAGGCAACCTCAAATGCCTGTGAAGTAATGAGAGACTTTTCAGTGAGGGATTTTGCCCCTTTGTGGAGCAAATATTTATAAATCCAAGGAGCTGGGAGGGACCTTAACAATGGGTTAGAAGAATTAGGTGGAATGTAGCAGTGCTGTTGGGGCTGTTCATACTGCTCAGCTTTAGAAATCTCACCCACCAATATTAGCACAATCTCTCTCTGTTTTTTTCAGAGCTGGTGGGCAGGTGTGTGGGAGAGGGGAGTTTTCAGGCAGGGATTTGCAATAGGATGCACTGTTTGGTGCCTGAGGCTGCAATGAAGGAGTTTGGTCCAGTTGCTGGGATTTGAGCATTATTCCCAGCTGTGTAGCCCACTGCACAGTGCCCAGGAGGAACCTGCTGTCTCTGTGTCTGTAAATCAGCCAGGATCTCAACAATTGCCCTTGACTCTACTTGGAGTTTTGCCGTGCTCCATAAAAAAGCGCTCCATGAAGCACAAAGTGCCATTCTTGCTCTTGAAGATGTTCTTGCAGTGCCTCACCCATCCCCAGAAACTCAACAGCCTCGGGCTTCTCCCTGCTCTCTGGCAGCTGCACGTTCCAAAGCACCTCCCTGCCTCTTTCATTTTTCCATCATCAGGGTCTGAAGAAGCCCTGTCTTGTCATCCAGCTGCTTTATTTCTCCAGCATTCCCTCTGGAATGACTGCCACAGTCCCATGAGGGATGCAGGAGCTTCCTTTTGAGGAGACCAAAGTCAGTGCTGAGAACTTGCACCTCAGATAAGTAAGGCAGGAGTAAGAAGCTCTTCCTGCGAAGGTGAGCACCCCAGGCAGGGCTTTCAGCAGGAGGATGCAGCAACATAAGAACTGACTCGGAGCTGGGGGACAACTCTGTCTCATACCTGATTATTTCACTCCTCTGTGGGATCACAAATGGGCTTGATCTCGTGTTTTCCCTGCTGACAGCAATTGCATTGTTATATTTTTAGTGTGAAGCAAGAGCAGGATAAGGAGCTTGTTTGGAATTTAAGAGCATGTTTGTAATACCAGGAAAGAAATGCTAGAGATAACATTGAAATGTTGATACTCCACTCCCCTTAGTGCCTTGATTTTCCTCCTTGTGAAATCCCTGCCTGTAAACTTTAGGAATTTTATCACCATTTTTTTTTCCGGAAGGATGATGTGGATTGATAGCAATCACAAAGGCTGTGTATCTCCAAACTGAGAACTTGAAATAGAATCTGAAAGACAGACTGGTTCATCTCTGGGTTTGTTTATAAGTGGGGAGCTGGAGCGTGCCCCTCCGAGGGATGGGATCCCTGGGATGGCATCAGTGGGATGGGATCCCTGGGGAGGGATCAGTGGGATGGGATCCCTGGGGCAGGAGCAGTGGAATGGGATCCCTGGGGCAGGAGCAGTGGAATGGGATCCCTGGGGCGGGATCCCTGGGATGGGATCCCTGGGGCAGGATCAGTGGAATGGGATCCCTGGGGCAGGATCAGTGGAATGGGATTTGTGGGATGGGATCCCTGGGATGAGATCCCTGGGGCAGGATCCCTGGGCCGGGACCAGTGGGATGGGCTCCCTGGGGCAGGATCAGTGGGATGGGATCCGTGGGATGGGATCCCTGGGGCGGGATCCCTGGGATGGGCGCAGCTGCGTGTCGGGCTGGTGTCCTCGGCTGCGCACTGAGGACGAGCGCTGGGGACAAGCGGTACTACACACTGGAAAACGCTGGAAGCCGGTTGTTTTCCCGTCCAGCTCTTTATCAGCAGATCTGGTGAGAGATTGGCTCTCCCCGCAGAGCTGTCAGAGGGATGGCGCGTTTCCAGGAGCAGTTTCCTGGCGTTACAGCGGCAGAGGAAGCCCTGTAAGAGTCACCGCAGTGTCACTGCCGGCAGGGACAGCCCAGCCCCGGCAGGAGGGAAGGAGCAGGTACCAGCCACGAACCTTTCTGTGCTGGGACAAGACAACTGCCACGGCCTTCCAGGTGGGTCCTGAGGAGAGGGCATGCTGGATGAGCACAAAACCACAGTTGGAAGGTTTTTTTCTTTCTGCTCCCAGATCTTTTGGGAGCTTCTCGGTGACTGTGGCAGATCACTTGGTCTCTCTGATTTCTACAGCTTCCACCATGTCCCCAGGAGTGTTCTGAGTCCAGCTGCACCTACTGGTCATGTGCAATGTGTTGGACCTGTCTTCAGTGCCTTTCAAATGGATTTTGTGGAGGTTTCTTTTCTGTTCCCTGCATTTTTGAGGGCATCCATTCCACAGTGAAATGCTCTGGGACAGTGGAGTCCAACAAGTCCCAGTTCCTCGGGGCTGGGAGAAAATTCAGAACTCCTCACCTAGTGAAGTGAAGCTGCTGAGGGAGAGGAAACAGGTTGGGATGAGACATTTGCAAATGTTTCTAAGGCTGAAAAAAAGATTTAGATTTGGAAGAGAGGGAGGTAAAAGTCATCAGCTCACTGGGCTTTGGCATCTGCCTAACTAAGCTCACAGTAATGTTACTCATCACACATTGCAATACCCACTCATTTCCTTGGTGGGGAGACAGAGAATCAAAGTTCCTAAATCAGGAGAAAAAAAAAAAATAATAAAAAACCGCCAATAACCTCTCAGTTCAGCCTGGGGTGGCCACCCCTGGGAACATGCTGTCCCTGGAGCTTTGTTATTCTGTGCCTCTGGCTCATTCCCAGTAAAACTGCCACTTGATTCCATGCCAGGATTGTGTCTGTCCACAGGTTGTGCAGAGAGTCCAGAAAGCCCCTTGGGCTGTCCCCATGTCCTCAGAGGGTCAGTCTGGGGACAAGTGCTGGCAGCAGAGCCAGCTGTCCCCTGTCCTTGGAGTAGTGGTGCTGCCATGGGAAGGATGCTCTGGAAGTCCAAGGCAGCTCCCACCATTGTGCAAGGGAAAAAGAGTCAGGGATGCACGAGGAAAGCAGAAGTGATTTGGACCTACACTGCTGCCCCATCCAGGAGTGAGAGGGGACCCACAAAGTGGGGAGGCCTGGCAGGAGACTGATGCTGTATTGAAAATGGGTCTGTGTTTCTCTGCTTTCCTGCTGTTAATTTTTGGCCAAGCACACCCGTGCAGACATCCTGACTGTGCCAGGGCCAGGACACTGCCCAACGCCACCTCCATGGCTGTCCCATGGGGTTATGTGCTGTTTGCTGGCACTATGAGGGTTCTGTGGCCAAAAGTTCAGCCTCAAACTGTGCTGGGAACAGAGGAGAGGTGGGAGAAAGAGGTAGAGAGACAGGTCTCTGTGGGCTCCAGGACTCTGCTACTTCCCCCTGGGGGGTTCAGGCTGGGTGTGATGAGACCCCAGCCCCTTCCCTGTGGGGACAGAATGGGACAGGCTGTGCCATAATGCCTGTCCCCAGTCCAGGTATCTGATGGGATGACCCCAGCCACAGACCTGCTCTGTCCTCAGGACCACTGGGATCATTAACCCATGTCCATTCACCCCACGGGGCACGGTCACAGACCCGTCACCCCAGGGAGCTTCCATGGGGTCAATCTCAAAACTGATGCGAGTGGCACCAGTACTGAGGTAACTCACACCCCTCAACCCTCTGCTCAAATGCTGTCAGGAAACAGGGTGTTCTCCGGGTCTGTGCCCCTTCCTCACACCTCCTCTGGCCCCTCTGCTCCCTGCCGGGCCCAGCTCGAACTCTGGACCTTCCCCGAGTCTTTTATTGACTCTAGAGCAAGCGTCAACACAGCGATAGCGTCAGGATGGTGACTTTGAATGTGCCACGGCCCCGCAGGCAAAGGGAGAGGACCCAGCCCGGGGTGACCCCACACATCCGTGGGGCTGCTCGGTGGGGTCAGGGCAAGCTGTGCCTCTGGCTTTGGCCAAGCTGCAAACAGCGGAGTTGTAACCCAGCTCCCACCCCCAAAAAAACCAACAGAGAGGAGAGCAGCGGTCCCTGCGGGACCCGGGGTCTGGAGGTCTGTGTTGCAAAATCTTCCACTAGGACTGCTGGGGATGCTTCCAGAGCTGCTTGTGCAACTCCCTGGTGTGGCAGCGCGAGAAAGACCACCCCAAAATATCCGAATCATCTGGGCTGGGGTTAAATCAGGAGCGTGTGCCTGCCCCGGGTGGAGCAGCCCCACGGAGGGTGGCAGTGACTGGGTGCCTGCCTCCACCGTGGGGTCCCCCTGACGCCCCATGGGGCCCTGGTCTGGGCAATGATCTTGTGGGGAAGTGGGAGTCCCACAGCAGCACCATGTGCACCCAGACAGGGGTCCTGGGTCTGCGAGTCCTGGCTCAGCCCAGAAATTAGCACCCAAAACTGACCTCAGCACCCTGACCCCAGCCCACGATCCCAGTTCATGACCCCAAACGTGACTCTACATTGACCCCAGCCCTGCTCCCACTGTCACCCCAGCTATGACCCCACTATGACCCCAACGCTCGCCCCCATACTCGGACCCAAACTACAATGGTGACCCCAACCCTTGCCTCCCCTCTTGTCCCAAGCCTGTCCCCCCACACACTGACCCCCTGCTTGCACCTACTGTGACCTCTGGACCCTGTCCTTCTGCTCCCTGACCCCGATCTTGACGACCCCGACCCTGACCGACCCCTGACCCCCGCCCTTACCCCAGCCTCTCCTGTCCCTTTAAGACCCCCCTCTTGGGGCTGTACCATGCTCCTCCGCAGAGGGGGAACATTTCACGGGCGGTCGCGCTCGCCGCCTATTGGCGGGCGGCGAGGGCGGAGCGTGTTCCCCCGCGCGTGTGCCCGGGTGGTGCGGTCCGCCGTACGTGCCGGCCGCGCCGGGGCCGCGGGAGCCGCCAGCGCCAGACGGGCCGGGCCGGCGGTGGGTGCGGGGGCCCGTGGGACCGGGGGGTCTTGGGCTGAGGGGGAGCTGAGCTCCGCTGCCGGGATCCTCTGTGCTGGGGAGGAGCGGTCCGTCACCCCCTGGTGTGGTTGGCATGGGATGGGGGCTCGTGTTGTACTGGGGGGACTGGTTTGACTGGCTGTTACTGGGGTGACCGCGGTCCCCTGTATGGGGGTGGTGCTGTGAGTGGCCCCGCTGTTACTGGCGGGGAGGTGGATGTGAATGGACCTCTTTTTTGGGGGGACTGGGATGACCAGAGCCCCCTGTTCACTGGGCGGTCTGGTGCGAGTGGGCATCCTGTTAGTGCGAGTTGTTGAGATGTTTAGAGATCCTTCTTATTGGAGGGCCCGGAGAGGACTGGGATGACCCCTGTTACCTGGGGAGTGTGCTGTGCCTGTCCCCCTGTAATTTGGGGGGGACAGGGCTCCCTGTTACCTGGGCAGTCTGATGTGTGTGGTCCCCTGTTATCTGGTAGGAATTCGATGACCAGAGCCTGTCTTTTTTTGGGAATGTCCGGTGATGCTGGGCACCCTGGTACTGGGGAGCCTGGTGTGACCAGTGTATGGGGGGCTGGCATGAGTGCCCCCCTGTTATTTGGGGTTACCCCTATCATGCTGGTCACCCCAGGGTGGGCAGCCTGGGAGCGGGGTGATGCCTGCCCTGCCTTGCTTCCGCAGCACTCAAGGGTTGCTCAGACTTACCCCATCCCAGCCTGTTGCTGGTCAAAAGCCTTTAACGAGCTTAATTTTCTGGCACTTCCCTGCAGAACGTTATTCCCAGCATTTAATTGACACCTTTGCTGCAGGCTGGGCTGTTTCGCTGTTGCTCCATCTATTTGACTTTATAAACTGCCGGGGTGTGGGAAGGCTGTTTACTCCTGGCTTTTCCTGATGGAGTTTCTTGTAAGAGTGAAATTACTGGGAGTTTGCTTGTCAAAGGAAATAGTGGGAACCCCCTCGTTTTGGGAATATTGAGGCTGGAGGGGGTGAAGGTACCTGGATGATGGTGTTGGGAGCTAGTCATCAGCGTGGAATTGGTTCTTGGGGAGTTGTCTTTGTTGCAGGAGTAAGCACTGCTGGTACGGCTTGGGGCGTGCTTTGTTGTGCCAGTGCTTAGACTTTGGCTTAGCTTTTGGAGTGTGAGAGGAAATGGGAATGCTTAGTGGAATGCGTACAGAGCAGAGGGATCACTGAGGCTCTCTGATGTGAGTCTGGAAAAGTGAAATGGGTTTGTGCTTTTATAGCCCTTTTTAAGAAGTAGAAATGGCTGAGAAGCTGGAAAAGTGCAAGGAAGAAGGAGTCAAGTGTCTGTTTCTGAGTTGTGGAAGTGAATCAGTGATAGCGTTGGTGGGGACATCCCCTCCACAACAGAGCTCTCCACTTTGTGTGGGCTGTCGTGAGGAGCTGTGAGGTTTCATAATTTTTATTTTTGCTTAGTGGGGTGCAGTGATGCACACATCCCTTTTGCTAGATAGAAGGGAATGGGCTTTCTTCCAATATTTGTGTAATTCTCTGAGAAATCCCGAGGAGCCGTTGCACACACGCAAAGCAGCTCACTGATTAATCTGCTGCAAAGGAGGAAATCGGTGTTTTGTCATTTTTTTTTGTCTGGGAGGGCTGCTGAGCCAGACCCTTCCTGGAAAACCCAGCATTGTCTCAGTGCAGGTTTTTCTTGGGCTGGCTGACAGCATTGAAGTAGGGTGTGCATGGCTTGGAGTTTGTCTTTGTTTTGGATATGGATGTGATGGTGCACGAGAGCTGTATTTGCAAAACAAGGAGCAGGGTGGGTACAGAGCCACAGGAAGAAACTCCAGTTGAGTGCTTTATTTTAATCTTTGAGTGTGAGAGCCTTGGAGAGTGAGTGAGGGGAAGAGTGGGCAGGAAGGAGGGCGTAGTGTCACAAATCTGGCTTAACCCCCCGTTAATTAGCCCTGCTCTAATTGTGACAGGGACGAGCCTCTTGCTTGTCATCACTCACAGTTGCCTCCTGTTCAGTCAGCAATTTCTGTTTGTGCCTTCTGCAACTTCTGTTTTGCTTTTTGCAGAGCAGCTGGAGAAGCTCGACAGAGCCATACAACCAAAACTCTTTGACCTGTCTCAAGGGAGACTTTCCCTGCTGCCCGCCACTCTCCGTGCTGGAGCTCACAGGCCCCACCAGCTCTTATTTGCAGACCCTTAGGTGCAAGGTAACTCCTTTGTTTTGAGTGTCACAGGTTGTGGAGCATCTTTGGGTGCGGTTGTGTTTGGGGAGGGTGGTTGGCAGTGGGTGCTGGGAGTGGTGGTTTCTTTACCTGCAGCAAAAGCGAAGTCTGGATCTGTCTGTCTGAAATCCCGTTTGGTCTTTGCTCTCTCCTTTGCCTGTTGTGATACAGCAAAGTTTGTGTTTGCTCAGTTCTGAAGGACTGGGGAAAAGACTTCCCTGCTCAGGTCTGTGCTTCTGCCATCTCCTCCCCTGGTATAAAAGAAAACCATCTGCAGTTACCTCTGTGGCCACTGAACTTTGTTCTGTTTCATGATGTCGACTCTCCTGCCTCTAAAAACACAATTCGTAGAACTTGCATCATTTGCTTTCCCAACGTGATCGTTTGATCCCGGTGATGAGATTACTTTGTACATGCTCCTGTGCAGAGTGAGTCACCAGCCCTGCAGTGACAGGTGCTCCTCTGCCAAGATTGCTTTTATACAGGCTTTGAAATTTCATAGGTCAGAACAGTTAATTACAGCTGCTTGTTATCTCTTGCTGTTTATCCCTGAATGAACATTTGAAATTAATTGCATGCTGCTATTACCCGTGGAATCCAGAGAGACCAGGAGCCATCTCTGGTGGCTTCTGGAGGGCCACGAGTCCAAAGGGTGGCTGAGTTTGACCCACGGTGGCAGATTATTTTTGCTTAGTAATCAGCCAGAGCCATGCCTCCTGTCACTCCTTTGCAAGGAACGGAGGTACTGACTTATTTATTTACCTTCCTTTCTTGCTGTGTGGAGTAGGAGATGGCGAGGTTTGGAGTTAGAGATGGGGTTGGATTTTTCTCCTGGGTGAAATCTGGCTCTGGCAGTGCATGGGAAGTCTACTGGGAAGGTTTAGCAACCAGCCTGGGGAGTTCTGGCTTTGTGGTGCTGGCAAATACACTGCATCTTACTGCGTGCTTGTTTGTGAAACACATCAACTGACTCTCTTTCACGGGTCATTGCTGCATCTCCTCTCTAACTCCAAGCTTTGGAGGAGCAAGTTGATAAAATACCTGCAAGGATTGTGCAAGTCCTGGTTGTGTAACAGGACTCAGTGCATAACTGCTGGAGGTGAGAGGAGGAGCTCCTTTTACAAAGGAACAAAAAACCCCTGTGTCAAGTGTCTTCTCTTTGTGTTGATTGTACTGGGGAGTTGGAGAGCTGTGGTTTTTGCAGCTTGGGACCAGCCTGTGAGCCCTGAGCCGGCTGATGTCTTATGACCTGTGTCATGTTTTGGGTGTGGAATTGTTCTGAGGTCTGCTGTGGCCGTGGCTGTGTGTGACTGCAAGGGGCTGGGCTGGGAAGTGGTCTGTATTTCCCAAATCGTTTCAAAAAGGTGAAGTCCAGGTCAGATTGCTGACCCATGGCAGGCAGGGAGGTTTTATAGGGTGGTTGCACACTGTCCTGATAGGGCAGCCAGAGCAGGACAGCTCTGCTGTTGACTTTCCAAGAGATGCAGGGATCATGCAGTAACACCTCCTACAGCAGTGTTGGAGATGGGCTTGTGATGTCTGAAATGCTCTTTCATTCTCCGAAGAAACTGGGCTTATAAATACAAAACGTCCTGGCTTCTTACAGCCAGTGCTTGGTTCTCTTGAAATAAATAAATAAATAAGTCCCCAAAACATACTGTTCCCATCAAAAGTCTTGACAATTCTGAAAACTTTGCATGATCTGTTTAACCCTGCACTTCTGGTGCTCTTTCAGCTGTTGGTTGCAAAGGAAACCTCCCAAAAGAGACCAGCCTGGGAGGGTTTTGCTGTTCAAACTTTTCCTGGTGGAAGAGGTCAAAGTCTCTAGCTACTGACCCCAGCCATAGGGCTCCTTTCCCAGTGTTGGCTGAAGGCAAAGCCACAGCCCTCCACAAACCCTCCACAAACTCAGGCTCAGGGTGAATAAACAGCCTGTGGGGAGGAGAGGAACTTCCAGCTGTGGCTGTGGCAGCGCAGGGTACAGCACTCGCAGAAGGGGCTGCTGAAAAAACGTCATTTTCCCTGTTGATCTGAGAAAAACATCTTCAGCAGCGCCTGAACCATGCACAGTCCACGCCTGGCCGGGTTACTCCTGAGGTTTTGCAGCCCTCTGAGCAATTGTTTGCCTGAGAGGTGCCCCTGGAGTTGGCAATAGAGTGGGTTAAAACTCCTGCAGGTTTGTCCCTGCTCCTGAATTTTGGTCCTGGCAAGACCCCTGTTCCTCTTCCCAGAGGATTTGTCCCTTGTTTGCTCTGGATTTGTCCCTTGCTGGGAGGGGAGGCTGGAGAGCAGTGTTGGTTCACAGGGGGTCAGTTACCTGCCATTCTCAGGTTTTGTTTATCCTGTAACCCTGAACTCCTGTTTTTCTGTGCTGCCTCACATTAATCTCTCAAGAAAGCTGTCCAAGTGCCTAAGCTGGGGAGATCCCCCATGTTTAAAGGTGCAGAGTCAGGCTTTTTATCTGGTGAAAGGAAGTGTGCAAGTTCAGTAATTCTAGCTTGCTTTAAGGCAGCTTGGCAAGTTTGAATTCATTTTTGTGTTGGATAATGCCTTAAATCCTTTGGTTCAGTGCACTGGGCTGACTGCACAGTCCCACCTGAGCATAGCACAGATTTCCTTTCTGCCTCAGTAAAACAGTTCTTGTTCTCTTCCTTGCTTTTGCAGCTGCTCTGCTGTCCTTGAATAAGACCCAGGGGCCAGGAAACATGCAAGTGTGACACAATGGAGGCTCAAATATGTAGTATTTCAAGATCCAGACTGACTGATGCACTCTCCATGCCTGTCCTGTGCCTAAAATAGAAGTTTTGCTGATGTCTGAACCAGTGTGTCAGGGTCTGGGTAGCAAAGACTTTCACAGTGAGAGTAACTTTTGTTCCACAGAAAGAACCCAACAGCTTTTGTGTTCCTCTCCCTGCTTGAATTGTTGCTGCAGCCAAATCCTCTGTTTGGATTGGGATTTCTGAGCCAGTGGAAGCGTGCAGAAGCACTTCCCTGGTTTTGTGTGAGCTTTGGCTACTTTCTACCCTTCTTTATTGAGCTGGTCACTGGGAATCTGAGGGAAAAATGTGGGAAGAAAGTGATAGGGAAGCTCTAGGTGTAGCAATCCTTCACACCAGGATGTGTAGTCCAACGGAGGCTGAAGGGGCAAGGAAAGCGGTGAGGATTTTCACTGTGCCTTCCTTAATCACCTGTGTGATGACTCCCACCCAAAGCAGGGAGCCTGTGCAGACAGGGCCGCTTGTCTGGCCAGATCAGCATCCTCTTGTTGATGGGAAATGCAATCTCCATGTGGCAGAGCTGTAGAGAAAAGGCTGATCCAAGGCAATTGTTAAACAACCTGGATCTGAGCGCCTGCTTCCGTGAACTGCTTTTGTTTTGGAAAGGATGACTTCTCCTGCCAGGTCTTCTTTTACTAAAAAGGAAAATAAAAAGAGCTTATTGGAGGCTGGCACAGGCTGATGTAAACAGAGTTTCTTAGTCTAAGTTGGTTGCATTTCTAAGAGGAATAAGGCATCTGGGTTTGCCCCGAGGGTCTCCTGGCCCAGTATCACACACTAACATGCAGGACGTCTTGGCTGCAGTGGGGCTCAGAGGAGCCCAGGCACAGGAGCCTGGGCAGGAATACACCCCTGCTGCCTCTCCTCCTTCCTCCTGGCCTTGTGTCTGTGGGGCTCCTCTTCCTACAGCCATCAGTGACCTTCCTGGTGTCATTAGTGGGTGAGAGGAGAAAGCCCTTGGCTGCTCACAAGACTGCATTCCTGTTTGTGGGCACATCTCCTCCTTCTTCTGCACTGCTGCTGCTCTGAGGAGTGAGGGGCCTCAGTGCAGCTTCCTTTTGGTGCTGCCATCTCCACGAACTTTGCAGACCTGTGAGAGGCCTGTCCACTGTTTGGTTTTTTTTCCTCCCAGATGTTTCAGTTGTTTAATTTCTATTTACAGCCTTCCTGTTTCGCCATTGTATCTAAAGCTCAGGCTGCAGGTCAGTGCTGTACAAAGAACTGGAGTTTTCATTTGGCTTGGTTGCACATTGTTTATGTGTCTGTTCTGAGGTTGAATTTTGGGGCTGTGCCATGATGCTGCTGGAAAAAAATTGGCTCTGATTTAAAACTGGGCTTTTTAAAGGCTTCTTAAGGCTGATCATGCCCCTAATCTGTGTTGTGCCACGGTCAGCACGAGAGAAAGGGCAATCCCCAGGGCACACAAGGTGGGAAGTCTGGTCATACACACCTGTCCCTGCCTTGGGAATTCAGGGTGGTCCTTCAGAAAGAGATGTCTGGCAGATATGGTGGCAATGGTGATATCCCCAGCCACACAGAGCTCCCAACTCTGGAAATCATGACAGCTGCACTTCCTCTCCGCTCCCAGCACCATGCCTGTGCTGAGTCAGGGCCAGGAGGGTCATTGTCACGTGGCTGCAGGGAGCACGAGTGCTCTGTCCCCTGCCCCGTGTGGCTGTGCAGGGCTTTCTCTGGGAGTCTGGACTGGAGAAGGTCGGTCTGAAGGAGCTTTTGGAGTGTGTGCTGCTGTTGTATTTGCTGTTAGACTCGCACGGATTCCTGTTTATGAGAACCTGGAGGGCAGTCCTTTGGTGAGTGTTGCTGGATGGGTTGGGTGGGATGGTGGAGAGGGAGTGGGTGCTCCAGAGCTCGAGTTGGCACCGTGGTGAGAGAAATGAGGGGATCTCCTTGCTGCAGGGCTGGTTTGGCTCCAGACCACCACCTGCTGTCCCTGCTGGTGTTCAGCTGAGCCAGCCTGGACCTTGCTGCGGGCTGGGATGGTTTCTGTGCCTGCACCCTGCTGAGCTCCCTTTGAATGGAGCCTGGCACCGGTGCCAGCGTCGGGCAGAGGGTGACTGGTGGCATTGCATGTTTGTCACGCAATTCCTCTTTGATTCTGTCACCGCCGATCCTTTTCCTGCACGTATTGCAGAACAGAGGTTCCACCTGCAGCTCCTGTGCTTATCTGCAGGTGTCCAAAGGGTGCTGATGCTTGGGAGCACCCTGGGTGTTTTGGGAGCTCTGGGGGTGCAGCCCCTGTGCCAGCCGTGCCTGCAGGGTGTGTGGGGATTGTGGAGATCCCTCTCTGGTGTGTTGGGCTGGAATCAGGGGCTCCTTGGTGCTGCAGATGGTGCTGGGGTTCCATTATCAGAGGTGGGAGCAGTGAGCAGCCCCGGGCTGTGCTTGCTCAGCAGTTTTCCTTCTCCTTCCCCTCTCGGAGAGGCTGACTCTGCAGGTCAGGGTGTGCTGATGCTGGCACAGGGCACAGAACTTGGTCACTCATTTTTGGGATAAGAGTCACAGGCTGCAGTCCTGGTCTGGGACTGGGAAGCCCAACTGAGGTACTTGAAACTCATCACAGGTATTACATAAAAAAAAAAAAAAAATCTTGAGAGACAACTTCCTGCCCATACTGCCAATTTAGCTTCAGAGCCAAGGCTTTTGGTCACTAGGAGATATCAAAATGTGACTTCCAGAAGGGGAAACCTCCCAGCCACGTTTTGTGATTGTGGTGCTGTGTCCCAGGGTGCTTTTGGGGGCATCTAATGCACCATCTCCTGATGCAAGGAAGGAGAATAAATCTCTTCAGGTTGCTGACCACTTGGCCTTCATCACTCCTGTCTTGTTTGCTGTAATACTGTTTATATATATATTTAAGTATTTTTAACCCTGTGTCCTTATAGCACCTTAAATCTGTATGGATATCATGGGGAATTTGAGGATGCCTGACACTGAGAGTACTTTCAAACCTTTTTTTTCCCAAGGTGTGCATGAGAATGAGGAATACATTTCATTTAATGTGAGGATGAGGTACATCTGTTTGCTAGCACGGAGATGTGCAGAGAAGGTCCCTGATGATTTGAGTTATTGTGAGCTGCCATGCATCAAGCAAGTTCTCACGCTCAGGGGCTGAAAAGCTGTGCTAAAGCACAGCATTGCTTGATTGCAGTCTTTCAAAATGTTGTGACTTTTCTGTGCGATGTAAATGCTCACATCTTGCTGAGACTGATGGCTTTGCTGTGTGCACAAGCAGGGATCCAGGAACTGGAGCCACCATTAAAAAAAAGCCCCAGGGATGTGGACATCTTGATTGAAGATGCAATAAACACTGTGGATAAAATGACCACCTTTGAAACTGTTGTCAGGGAAAGTTTTACTTCTGCATCATAAATTTCATTTTCCTTTTATAAAACCCAGTTTGATTCTACCAAGGCCCTTCCAGGGACTGCAGGATTCCCAGGATAGCTAAATTTCAAGTAAGAGTCAGGTTTCTTTTCACTGGAAGTTAATAAAGGACATGTATTTGAAAATGAGTTGCTGTGAACTTCTGGAAAATATTTCTTACAGCCAGCTAGGTGAGACTGAGATAAATTGAGGAATGATCTTCCTGTGCTGAGTGAAGTGAGTTCAATAGTTCATGAGTTACAACAACCCTTTAAAAAAGAGAAATGAGGCCTAATTTCACATCCTTTGCCTTTCTCTTGCTATATCTAAGTAAACCTTTTTCTGAGGGTAGGGGTGGTGAAGGGAAAGCAAAAAGAAGAATCTGTAGCTGGTGTATAAGGCTTGAATAACCGAATGTCCAGGACCAGAGAGCCCAGCATCAAAATGAAAGCAGCTCTTGTGCCTTGTTCCATCACTAGGCCATGACAGCCAGGTTTCCTCCCAGGGTTAGAGGTCAGTGAGGAAACTTTGTGCTGTGGAGGTTGTGAATGAAGAGGGGAGAGCAAACCAGGCTCTGTTCCATGCACCCGAGCCATGAACCCATGGAATGCTCCCTTCCCTGGCTGTGGGCAGTGAGTGGGTGGCCTGGCTGCAGCTGCAGGGTTCCCCTTGGAAGCCCTGGAGAGCTGCAGCGTGGTCAAGGCGAGATAGCACAGCTTCCACCCCCACATCCACCCCGGCAGCATTCCTGGGAGCTGCCTCCCTGAGGATGCCTCTCTCCAGGGCAGCACTGTCTGGGAGAGCAGACCACCTCTGGAGGCTTGAGAAAGCCAAACCCCTCTGCTCTGGGAGCTGAAGCTCTGCTGCTTTGAGCACAGTGATGAATTTTGGCTGGCGACAAAGGCCTCACCTGGCTGAGGAGAGCACAGGCTCATTCTTGCCCTCATTCTTTGCTCACCCAGGGCAGCTCATGAATATCCTGCGCTCTCTGGAGCTGGGAATTGCTGTGGTGCTGCTCACCACAGGAGTGTCTGGTTTGGAACTCTTCTCCACGTGCAGTTGGTGACAAGGGAGGCTGCTGTCCCCTGTGCAAGGAGCCTTTCCCAGGCTGGGTTTGGTGCTCAGAAGAGAAAGAGCTGCAGCTCCTTCCCCAAACCAGCTCAACGTGGTCTCCATCAGCCTTGTTTTTATTCATGGCTTCTTCTGAGCAAACGTTTGTCATTGCCTTGTGTGCCTTGGGGTTTTCAGGGAAAGTGAGTAAAAGACAGGCTGTTCTGAGGATAGTTACACTGACATGGCCATCACTGCCCTGTATGAGTGGAATTGCCCACCCTGGGGCTGTGAAACTGCTACTGAAAAAACCAACCCACCTTGCAGAGTTGGAGATATTTACTCCTGCCTGTGTCTGGGCACTGATTCCTCCATCTCTTTGCAGAGTTGGGCTGTGCTGTGTGCATGCCGCAGTTGAGGCTCCCTAGGAGTCATGGAGCATTGGCCCTCAGGGCTCTTTTGCCCTGAGATGTAATAAGCATTTCAAGTGATGAGTGAGATGGCAAGAACCAAAACTCTGTGAAATGAAAGGTTGCCTGGCAGGTTTTGGCTGAGATTGGCTGAAATTCCTATAGGGTGGGTAGAAGAGAAGAGAGAACTTGAAGTTAAAATTTCTGAGCTTTCGTTAGGAATAAAAGCAATAAACCAACAACATTTTTCCCCCACCAGCACATTCCCCTGGTGCTGGTTGCCAGACCAGCTCCTCGGTGGTTTACTGGAACCAGATAAGGAGGAGGAGAGGGATCCTCCTGGGAGCTTTGCCTTTTTGGCAACTGAGCCCCACTTGTGGAGGCTTTAACTAACAGTTTAGTCTACAGTTGTACAGGAGTAAGTAACATCCAGCTCTTTCTTGGCTCCAAGATCCAGGGATGGAAAGCCTGTTTGCAAGGAGAGAGGACAGGGTGACCTGTCTGATGGAGAGGAATGTGCAATTTGCCTGTCTGCAGTCACATCACTCTTGTTTTCTTTCCAGCACCCTGCCTTGGTGTCTTCTGTGGGAACCTAACGGGGAGCTTTGCAGTGGTGTTTTAGTGCCCTTTGTAACGCAGTTACTTGCCAAGTTCTCCAGCAAATGAAACTTGTTGTGTGGTTGAGCCCTGAGTGGATTGCCAGAGTACCCACCCAGGGTCGCTGCCATGTGGCTGTGGACTTCTCCTTGTGCTCCAGAGGGTGTTTTTTATAGCTGCTGCCCTGTGGCACAGGGCTGTGTGTTGTCTGGAGCTCCACTTCCCTTGTGGGGGTAACAACAAGGGGTTGATCTTTGCTGAGGGTTGTACCTGGTCTCTCTTATTAGTGTTCCCTAAGCATCACCTTCCGTTTCCTTCCCAGCTCCTGAATGTATTAGCATAACCTTCAATTTCAGTCACTTTTCTTTCTCAGCTGTGGCACGTATCCTTTCTCTCCACCACCATGGCTCTGAGTCACTTTTCTGGGTGCAAGTTCAAATGTCCACGGTCTCCACGGTTGGCAGAATGCCCAAGTACAAGGGGAGAGTCACTTTGCCCTTACAAATCAAGTTTTGAGTTAATTATCTGTCTACTTGGACAGAGTGTGTCCTTGCACGTAGTGAAGATAATCTTGCCATCTGGATTAGGGTGGGAGGAGTTCAGAGCTTTGGCGCAGCAGTGGGAGGGAGGGATGGGTGGCTCCCCAGGCGAGGGACAGGGGCCATGGGACAGCTTGGGTGTTTGAGGGCTGGGTCTTCACCCTCGTGCTGCCACAGACTCTGGGTGTGGTTTTGGGCAAGGCCCAAACTGCTTAAACTCTGCCTTGGTGGAAAGGAGTAATTCAAGGAGATGGGAGTTAAACTGGGGAGATTATGGAGGGGACTGGGAAGCCAAAGGCCCAGGAGGAGATGGGTAGTAAATCCAATCTGCAGTGGAGTAAATGGGAAGTATTCCCAGTTTGTGTTGTAACAGCCTGTTGTGGGAGCTGGTGCCACAGTCCTGCTCTGGTTTATCAGCGCAGCAGTGGGGCCAGGGCATCCTGTCACCTTGTGGGAAGGAGGGAGAAAGCCCCAGATCAGTGGGGTGACTGGAAGAGTGGGGTCATCCCCCAGTAACATCCCAGGGGCTCTGTGGTTAGGGCTTTAGTAAAGGCTGGCCATGGGTCCCTGTTGGGTATTGCTGGGGTGTCAGCAGGAGCCGGGTTTGGCTCCTTGGCTGGGGCGTGGGGCTGCTCTGATGCTGCTGGCACAGGGAAAGCAGAAATACTTCAGGTGGATCAGCATGGATCCAGCAGGGAGGGAAAAGCTTGTTGGGATTCCTTGGGGTGCAGAAGATCCTTGCAAAGCTGTGATGCGGATGCTTCTATCCAAAGAGTTGTTGGGCAGCCTTGTGCTCCTAAGACCAAGTGTAAAGCAAAAAGCGTTTTCTGGGTGTCCTTTAATGCTGTCCCGTGTGGCTGCTGGTGCTCACTGTTTTTCCTTGCCCACAGTGCCTCTGCCTGCCATGGGGGAGCCCGGCATGGACCCGACCGTGTCTGCTGCCGACAGCACTGCACAGCAGGACTCTCTCTTCAGCATGATGGACGTGTTCCTCATCTCCCTCATCACTGGACTTTTCACCTACTGGTTCTTCTTCCGCAAGAAAAAAGAGGAAGTGCCCGACATCCCCAAAATGCAGTCAGTGTAAGTAACAGCTCTCAGGCTGCGTGGCACCGCTGGAGCTTTTCCCTCGTGCTGGTGGTGGGGTCTGGGAGGCTCAGCTGGATCGTGGGAGGTGGGTGAGGGGGCGTTTCTCTGTCCTCAGCTGCTGGGTGTTGTGCTCACAGCGCGGAAATCCCGGTGGAGGAGCCGGGCTGCAGTTCTGCCTTACCCCCACCGTGTGGCCCAAACTGGGAATTGGCCTTTCCCGAGCAAGGCGGGAGGGCGTCTGGCTGTACTTCAGAGATCTCAAGCGTTTAATTCTTGTTTTTTTCTGATAAAAGTCACATTTAGGTAAATCTGGAGAAAGGTGGACTTTCTCCTAAACATGTTTCCTGTTGGATATTTTATCTACCCTTAGGTATGAAGGAAAGGAATAATCTTGGGGAGCTGGGAGATAGTTCCTGGGATGAGCTGCTTGGCAGCTCCTGTAAAACTTGATTGGCTTTTGATGCCAGGCTACCACAGCAGCGGGAGACTGGATTTGGAGAGGGAGAGCTTTGTTCCACCCTGTCTTCTGCAAAGGGCTTGGGACCAGGAACAAGCCATGCCGGTGGAGATCTGGGTGCACTTCGTTCCTTGTATCAGTCACATTAATATCAGTTTTCTGCTGGGCTTTTTAGCTCATTCTTTGTTTCTGGCATTGCAGGAGGTTGGAAAGTGCATTTTCTGGCTGGGAGGGTTTTAAAGGGCAGCAGTGTCCCTGGCTGTGGTGCCTTGTGCAGACGGATGCACACATGGCTGGCAGCAGCCCAGCTGCCTGTGCCTTACCTTGGGAATGTGTTCTGTTGGATTGCTGGGATGCTTTCCCTCCCGTGCCTGCCAGCCAGGGCTGCGTGCGTCGGTGCACATGGTGGCCTCTGGAGATTGTAAGAGTGGCTGAGCTGGCTGGAGAAAGGGTACTATCCATCTGAAATTGGATCCTGGCATGGCACAGCCTGGGCTCCCGTGCTCCTCGTCCTTGTGACTGATTCCACCCGCAGCCCATCGTGTGCAGCTCTCCCAGAGGCTGTGGTGGCCTTGCAGAGAAGCTTTGATTTCTGGTTGTGTGTTACCATGTTGTGCTGCAGGGCCTCAGCACGTGGGCTTCCATCCCAGCCTGGCTGCAGGCCCTGCCTCTGAGCTGCCTCACAGGCACTTTGTTTCCTCTCTGGGGTCTGTGCTGCCTTCTCTGTCCCCGTGAGCAGCGTCTGGGAGGGAGCAAGTGCTCCTGGTGGGAGATGTGGGGCAGCAGCACCTCCTCTTGCCGATAACCAGAGAGGTGAGGGTGTTCTGCAGGTGGCCTGACACAACTGCACTTTGGAAAAGTGTCAGCCAGGCAGGTGCAGAGTGAGAGGAGGCTGTGGAGTGGTTTTTCCCTGTACCCTGCTGTGGTCATTGTATCAAGCTGGTCTGAGGGCAGTGTGCCCCTAAAAGCCAGGGCTGTGGCTGGTGGTACATCCCTCCTTCAGGACAGAGACAGCCGCTTCCCGCAGCTCTGGCAGTGGGATTTTATGGGATGCCTGGAACTGGGAGGAAAACGAGTGGGAAAACAAGCTTGGTCAGCCTTGGGTTTCCTTCCCTCCTGTAATCCTTGAATCTGGGGTGGAGTTTCCTCTCTGGTGAACAGGCAAATCAGGATCACACTGTCAGCCTCTGCCTGGCAGAGTGGGCCCCTGGGCAGGCAGGGAAGCTGTCCCAGACCCTTGAAGGCAGAGAGGCACCTGTGGGGCTGTTTCTGGCTGGATTGGAGAGCCTTGGCCTTTAGGGGGGTTGCATTTCTTCAGTAAAAGAAAGTTCTCTGCAGCTCTGCCAAAGTACCCTGAACTGCTTTATCTGATGGCATTGGGTGATGGTTTCTGTTGTGTCACTTTGGCCCCCCAACTCCAGCCTCAGAATACTGGAGGATGAAGGTGCTGAATAACAATCCAGACACATCACAACGGTGCTGCTTTAGCGATTTGGTTGCAGTGCTGAAGAGTGCAAGCTGAGTCTCTGACCTAAACACAGCATCCAGCACCTCAGTGCCCTTCTGGGGCTTTTGAGAGCAGCACACCTTCATAAAACAGTGTCAGCTCAGCAGGGTCTGCAGAGGAAATGCCACTGTTGTTACTGCCCTTGATTGTGGAAGAGCCGATGCATGGCTGAGATCCCTGTTCTGGATGGCAGCAGGGCTGTGTTCTCTCTGCATGGCCTGGGAATCACCATGATCTTGCCCCAGCACTGCCTCTCCAGGGAGGGATTGGGCTGCTGATCTTCACCCTTAAGCCAAAGGGAGCAGTTTTCTTGCCCGAAGTGCCCACAGCAGGGACAGAACCCAGCACACGCAGTGGTTTCCCGCACGTGCGGTGTCCCGTACCTGTGACGTGTAACACGTGTGTGTGGGCCAGGCTGGGATCCCACTGACTGAGCATTGCTTGTGTTTTGACCATTTTCAGACTTAATTAAAACCACCAGAGCAGCCCTCCCCGCAGCCTGCTCTGCAGATGTCATTAGGGAGAGCAGCTCTGCGTCGCCACGCAGCCACGGCCACCGCGCTTCCTCGCAGGGCCATTGCTGGGGAATGCAGGAATTTATTTTTGTTCTTTGGCTGCTCCTCCTTTGCAAGTTTCTCAATAACTGATTTCTTTCCCTTCTCCTGTCCCCACTCTGCAGACAGTCATCCTGGGGAGATGCAGGTGGGACAGACATTGGTATGCTGGGTGTCACCCTCACCCTTCTCCCCCTTCTTTAACATTGTTTGGGACAGAAACTGGCTTATCTCTGTTCTGCAGCTATGCAGAAATCCATTCCCTGGTACTTGTAGGGCTTCCTGTGGCAGGAATTGCTCCAAGTCCTTAGCCTGATTAGCTCTCTGCTGCCTGTGTGTGTGAGAGAGGCCATCTCTAATTTAATTTAATAGGATCCTGAGGAAAACAAACTCCTTTGAGCTGCCTCCGTAATGGCACTGCCATAGTTACCCGAAGCATTGCTCACGCAGTGTCTGGAATCATTTCATTCAGATACAGACAGCATCAAAATTTTTTTTCCTTTTTTTTTTTTTTTCCTTTTTCTTTTTTTAAATAAAAGAATATATAGAAAAGCAGCTGTGATATAAACAGTTTCCAAGGGAACGAGGCTGGGGGAGGGTTTTGTGTCCCGTCCCCTGCTCCGTGCGGATGGGAGAGGGACGTGTGCTGCGGAGGATCCTGGGAGGTTTCATTCTCCACTCCTAATTCCTTTCTGCCACTGCTGCCAGATGTTGCAGTTTCTCAGGACTGCGCAGATCCACTCAGTAACTTCCAAAGCCCCACCAGGAGGATCGGAGTGGACGGGACCACTCCTGCTATGACCCGTGCCGGGACCTTTTGTGCCGGCTCTCTTCTCCTCAACAAAAGGCTGACGCTTGGTTTTAACGCCCAGGAGGAGCAGAATGGAAAGGCCTGTGTGCCTGTGGCTCCAGAGCTAAGTTAGATCCGTCCCCCCACAGCTCCTTTTGCAGACACACGGCCGCCCTGGACTCTTTGTCTGCCTCCTCCCTGCCCTGCCATGGGCTGCGTGTACTCGGCCCCGCAGGAAGAGCCGGCCGTGGCCAGGTGAGTTACTCTGCCCGACGGGCTGGCGGGATCCTTCCAGCTCCAGAGCTGGGTGGAGTGGGTGCCTCCTCCCTCTGCAACAGGAGGAGAAGGAAGGGGAGAGGCTCTGCTTGGAAGCAGGCTGCTCCAGAGGAGACCCTGCTGTCGGTGCTCGGTTTCTGCGCAGCATCCAGGCTGTGTCGTCACTTCTGGATGTGTCTGTGCTTTCAGCAGGAGAGCCACGGGAGCAGAAGCTTTCTGAAGGAGGGGTGTTCTGCTGAGAGAGACTTTGCTGCTGTTGCTGAGCTGTTGGGAGCTTCCTCCCCTGTCCTTTTTTCTCATGAAACCTAAGTGACAGAGAGCCCTGGGAGTCGTTTGCGCTCTCCCCAAGGGTGGGAGGGCTGTACAAGCTACAGACTCACTCTGACTGGGATTAATCCCCTTCCCTCCACCCAGTACTTCTTCTAGTGCTTGTAGCTGCTGCCCTGAGCTGTCTAAGCTGTAAGAGCAGTCCTTGCTGAGGACAGACTTTCTCTTCCAAGTTTCCCTGGCAGAGCAGTGAAAACGAGTGTAGTTTCTGCCTTTGGTGCCTGTGTGTTTTCGCTGCTCAGATTTTCAGGCCACCCTGATGAAGCAATTTCTGGGAGTTGTGTAGCCTTTTTTTCCAAAGCCAGGCTCATTATTTCTTCTGTGTCTGAGCCACAGCCTGTTCTCCAGCACTCACTTCAGTGCAGGATTGCCTCCTTTGAAAACGGACGAGCTCCATGTGCTGCTCCCTTTTCTCTTCCAAAGGGAGCTTGTTGAAAGGATCTAAAAACTTTTCTTTTTTCTCCTCCTTTAAAAGCATTTTGTTTAGTAGTTAACCCAACGGTTGTTTTAATTGGATCTCGTTTTCAGAGGGCAGGAATTAAAGAAGTTCACCAAGGAGCCAAAAACTAAGTGAGAGCTGTGCCTTGAGAGCTCTCCCGAGCCCCTGCCCTGGCTGCAGCGTGGGCAGGGCTGGGGCTGCTCCCTTGAGATATTTGTGATATCCCCGTTCCCAACAGGGGACAAATGACAACATGGGGAGACTGTTAACCGCTGAGAGGGCTGAGGGGGGTGTGAAGCAGCTCTCCTGGGAGCACAGCTGCCTTGGGGAGCTTTCTAGGGTCGGCTTTGCTTCTCCTTTGTGTGTGCTTTGTCTTCTGTACGAGACTGGTGGTGCTTAGAGCTGTCAGGCCCAGTTAGGGAGCTCCTTGATTCCTTTGGGTAACAAGGGGTGCTCAAAGGGATGTTTCATGAACGTCCCCACCCCGCTGCTCTGCGTGCGTGTGCTCTCCACAAACGCCTGGGCACATCCGCAGGATCCCTCCCTCTGGGCTACAGAGTTGGGGAAACTGTTAGCAAGCTCTTCACATTCTCACATGGGCTGGAGCCAAAACCATTTGTTTTTTTGCCTGGAGGCTTCTCTCTTCCCACAGGAGACCCGGCCTCGCATTCTTCCATTGTGGAGCCGGAACGGGTCCCGCGTTTGTCTTCCCTGCTACCAGGGTTTGGTGGGGAGGACAGCAAGGGAGCTCCTGTCCTTGCCTGCTCTGGAAAGCTCCCAGCGCCTAATCTGACTGTGTGGCTATGACCACCTCTGCTTGGGAGGCTCCCAGGGTCCCCAGGGCTGGGCTGTGTTCGCTCCATGACACTGAAAATCCAAAGATGTGCTAAGGATAGCAAAGCTCTTCTGGGTGCCTCCCTAACAGGCAGCCAGGGCAGTGTGAATCCCCACCTCCTCGTTTCTGGCTCTGCTGGGGTTTGTCCGCCTTCCAAGCTAGGGAAAGCCGTGTCCATCCAACAATGCGAATGTTCTATGCAGGAGATCCCTCCTGGGAATGGGAGCCCAGCAGGGAACGAGCTCCACAGGACCTCAGCTGGCAGTGGTTGCCTTGCTGGGAGCTCTGTGGGTGTGATCAGCTGCGTGTGCCTGCTCCACAGGGCTCTCCAGCTCCGGGACTCATGTCTGGTGTGCTGTTCTGAGGTTGAAACAGCTGACTTTTAGCCCTGTTTGACTTCAGGTCTGGGGGATGTGCCCTGGGGAGCATGGCTCAGGACTGATCCTGCCTTCCCTGGAGGTCTGGGAAGCAGGGAGTTCTCCATTCCCTTCTTTCAAACCATGGCTCGGCCCCTGAGACTTAGCCGAAGACCTGCTTCTCTGAGATCCTTTAACCTGCTCAGCTGTGAAACCTCGCAGAGCAGTTGATAAAGGTTTCCTGGTGGGCAGGGCTGAGTGCCTGGGCTTTTCCTCTGGGAGGATTCCCTGATGGGGGTCAGGCAGGGGCTCAGCTTTTCCCCTCTGCTCCGTGGTTGTGTGCAGAAGCCCTGTGGTTGTGCAGTGGCTGTCCCTGGGACAGGGTAAATGACACTGGTCCCTGGAGATTCACACCCTTCTGGGCAGCTTTCCTGACATCTGGAGGCCACTTTTCTCCCACTTGCTCATTCCTGACCTCAGAAATGAGTGTGCTCATCTGAAAAGAGGCTCCTCCTGTCTTTCAGAGCAGCTCCAGTGAGAGACACCAGCTTCATCGAGAAGATGAAGAAGACGGTAAGCTGCTTGTTCTGCCCCCGAGGGGTGCTGGGAAGGTGGGGGAGCTCCTGCCCTTCCATCCCAGTTTCCTCTGGAAACTGTCAGCAGGAGGAGCTGGTTTGGGTACAGACACATGCCTGCTGCGGAGAGCATCCAGAGGGAGGCTGTGTGAGCAGCCAGGAATAGCTCTTTTAGTCTGTGCCTGAGAGTTGTTCTTGGAGAAGAAATTAAAGTGAAAATTCGGTGGAAAAAAAATAATGCAATACGAGATCAAAGTCAGGAGGGAAATGGCAGAGGCTTTAAAGTCATTGGCTGGCAGTTGTTTGTCTGTGTGGTTGGTTCCCGAGCTGGCTGGCTGTGGAATGGGAATTGTACACAGAACTGTCAGCTTTTGACTCTACTGCTCTGGACACAGGAGGAAGCAGAGGAAGAAAAAAGGGCTGGATGCACTTTCCATTTTGCTTCAAAGTAGCTGGCTTGCAGCAGAGCAGGAACAGGAGCTCTGGTGCTTAGGCACCTGCCCAGAGCCTTTGGCAAGTTCTGCATTCTCATCCAGGGTGTTCCCTGTTTCCAGGAGTCACACTGCAGCCTCGGAGTTGAGAATAAATCTGGAAGGTTTATTCTTTGCTTTGGGTTTTGGTCTGACCTGATTCTCCCCTCTGAGAGTGGCAAGAGTCATGTTCTCATTAACAGCTCAGCCTTGAGTTCTCTGCCAAACCCTCAGAGTCCTGCACGAGCGCGGACTGCCGATTGCCTTTAGGTTGCAGCCCAGGATTCCTGATCTCAGGCATTTCCTTTGTCTGTGCTTCATCCATGCATTTGCCAAATTACTAATCACCGTTTAAAAGGGATTTTTCTTTTTCCCCAGGGCCGAAATATAGTGGTTTTCTATGGTTCCCAGACGGGCACAGCAGAGGAGTTTGCCAACCGCCTCTCCAAAGATGCCCATCGCTATGGCCTCCGGGGCATGGCAGCAGATCCAGAGGAGTATGACCTGGTAATTTAGCCCTGAACAGCCTTGGGATAGTAACAACCTTTTAGTTCCCCCGAAAACAATCCAGTGACCCTGCCCAAGGGACAGTCGTGTCATTTAGGAGAGAAAAGATCAGCCTGAGAGATGCAGACGCGGGCTCGGTCCTTGCCATTCCGCATTCTCCTGCTCCCTTAAAGCCTTGTACGGAAAATCCCATTGCTTTTCTGCTGGGGTGGAAATACTGACTTGCAGTCCAGTGAGGATGGTTTCCTTTATTTTCTCTGTCATTTTGGGTGGGTTTGGCCTTTCCCAGTCCCTTCTGTAAACGCGTGGCGCTGTTGGCACAGCTGCGCTGTGGGAATAGGAATCGCCCAACAGCCACAGTGTGGGATCCTTGAAGATTCCTTCTTTCCTGTGGTTGCAGTCGGACCTGAGCCGCCTCTCTGAGATCGACAAGTCCTTGGCTGTGTTCTGCATGGCCACCTATGGCGAGGGGGATCCCACGGATAACGCCCAGGATTTCTACGACTGGCTGCAGGAGGCCGATGCCGACCTCTCGGGTCTCCGCTTTGCAGTAAGTTTGGCCCCGTTCCAGTTTTTGCGTTGCATTTGGGCAGGAAGGCAAAGAGCCCTCCAGAGTGGCTTGGGGAAAGGCCCAACACGATGTCTGTGCCTTGTGCACCTTGTCTGGTGTGAGATCCCTGCTGTCTTCCTGCCCAGGCTTGGTGGACGCTTGCAAATGTACATCTGGAGGCTTTAAATGCAAATGTCAGAGTTCTCTCTCCACACCCTAAATCATAAGGGTTTCCTGGTATGAACAGCCCCAAACAGCCCTGCAGGCGCTGAATACAAGTCTGTAAACGAGCTACAGGCTGCTGCTGCTCTTCAGAAGCTAATTGAGCAGCCTGGGGCCGGATTTTCTCCCACCAATTAAATCACTTGGAGGAAGGAGTGCGTAGCTCCCTTCCCGTGCTGAGCTGAATAACTGGCTGAGAAACAACCGCCTCACCTAAACCCTGGCCAAGTTCCTTAGGCAGCATAATATTGCAAATGAGAGTAAAATCCACTGGTGGAGATGTGAGGCCGCTCTGTGTGAAGCAGTGAGCAGACATTTGCTGTGTGGTTTGTGGGAGGCAAAGGCCAGCAATGGGTCTCCAGCCTGTTCAGGTTCTTACTGGTCCCACAGGGAGATGTGCAGGAGCTCTTGGAAGTGCATCCTGGCTCAGGAGAGGTGCTGGTGCCTCCTGCCCACACGCTCTCCAGTGGCAGATTCCTACTGGAGGGCTGTTGGGGAGCTGGGAGAGGTCTCAGTGTCTTTCTTCTGCCTCCTTTGTGGGGTGATACCTGCCCAGAGGATGTCAGATGGATGGGGGAAGTCCACCTCCTGCTTTTCTGTGCTCATGAGTGTTCCCTTCCAGGTCTTTGGGCTGGGGAACAAGACTTACGAGCACTTCAATGCCATGGGGAAGTACGTGGACAAGAGACTGGAGGAACTTGGAGCCCAGCGGATCTTTGAGCTGGGGCTGGGGGATGACGATGGCAAGTGAGTGCCTTGGGCTGAGGGGCTGCTCAGAGCTGGCTGAAAGCATCTTGGAAGGGGCCTTGGCAGGGAATTGGCTCTGCGCCCAGGGCAGAAATGAACTCCTCAGGGCTCGTTGTTGGGGCTGGTGTGTTTTTGAGTGTGTGTGTCTGCTGTGTCTCCCACAATCAGCTCCCTGAGCACAGGGGGTATCCTCAGGGATCCTGTGTCTGGGAAATCCCACATCAGCTTTAAATGCACGTGGGTGTTCCTCTGCCTTTGCCCTGCTGCAGCCTGTGTGGATAAACTCACCCATCCCAGTGAAGGGGGCAGGTTAATCTCCGTGGGAGGTGTTTTGCAATGCAATTTTCCAACTCCGACAATGAGATTTTCTTTTTTAAATTTTTTTTACCTCTCTGTATTCACCTGAGCACCTTGAGGACATTACATCAATCTGTGGCTCTGCCTCTGAGGTTTGCAGGGCCTTGTGGGAGCGATATGCCATGAGTGGAAGGCTCTGAGCCTGGAAAAATAAGTGGAATCGTGACCTTTTAGGAAGGTCGCCTCATGCCAGGGGTGGACAACGGGGAGCTGAGCTTTTTAAAGTCAGAGCTTAAATAACAAAGCCTTCCTTGGCAGAGCTGGGGAAGGGAGGGGTGTCTGGTGTAGCAACAGTTCCCACTCAGTGCTCTGCAGGCGCTTTCCTGGTGATCTGTGGGCATTGTGCAGGTACCCACAGTGGTGGGAGGAGGGCCATAGGGATCTCAGGTGGCTCCTCTGGGAATGGGGCTGGGTTATTGACTCTCTCTTCTGCCCTGGCTAGCCTGGAAGAAGACTTCATCACCTGGAGAGAGCAGTTCTGGCCGGCAGTGTGTGAGCACTTCGGGGTGGAGGCTACAGGAGAAGAGTCCAGGTGTGTTTGGGAGCAGCTCCTCTCGGGTGTCAGAGACTGCCCACCTCTGACTGGTGGCTGTGCCATCAGCCCTGGGCTGCTGTTCCCTTTCCTCTGCACTGCCTCAAGGAGGGCGTGAGTGAAGTACAGCAGGGAGCGTGGGGCTGTTTGTCCTGAGCCTGTCCTGGTGTGAGTCTGAGCCCAGCTCTGGATTCCTGTTCTGGGCGGGGAGAGGATGGGTTTTGTTCCTCTGGGGCTGGCTGTGCTGGCTGTGAGGCTCCAAGGAGGCTGAGGGTTCCCCTTGCTTTGGGCTTTCTGCAGAGTCTGCCTGTCTCGAGAGGGGCAAAGGGGTGGAATTTGCATTTGTTTTGGGGCTGCAGCAAATGCAGCAAAGGAGATGATGGTTCCTTGTGGGCTCCAGTTTGACTTTTTTCTCTTTTCTCTCCCTTTTCCTCCGCCAGCATCCGGCAGTACGAGCTGGTGGTGCACACGGATGTGAACATGACCAAAGTCTACACGGGGGAGATGGGCCGACTCAAGAGCTACGAGAACCAGAAGCCGTGAGTGCCAGACCCCCTGGGCAGGGTGCACGTGGGACAGGTCTTGGCTGGTGGCTCCCTGGTGTTGGTAACAGCGCCTGCTGTGCAGGCAGTGCCATTCCTGCAGCACAGCAGGCCTCTGCCCAAGAGAAATGGGCTCAGATCTCCAGTGGGACTCTGAGATTCCCTAATTAATGGATCATTCGTGGTGAGGAGATGGCTGTGGTCACGTGCGCTGTTTGGCTGGCACATCCACAGCATCTGTCCTGAGCCTTGCCTGGCCTGCAGTGGCCAATGCATGATGGCTGCTGGCAGTGCTGCTGCACGGAGATGAGCTTTAAACATTCATTCTAGCCTGAAACATTTCTTTGAGACGTGATAATCCCTCCAATCCACTTCTGTGTCATGTGTCCTTAATGGGACAGAAGCTGTTGATTGCTGCGCTGTGCTGAGAAGGAAAAGGATCTGTTTTCTGTGCCATTGTGGGGAGCAGCAGGAGCCTGATCTGTTTTCTGTGCCATTGTGGGGAGCAGCAGGATCCTGATCTCTTTTCTGTGCCAATGTGGGGAGCAGCAGGATCCTGATCTGTTTTCTGTGCCAGTGTAGGGAGCAGCAGGATCCTGAACTGTTTTCTGTGCCAGTGTAGGGAGCAGCAGGATCCTGATCTGTTTTCTGTACCAGTGTGGGGAGCAGCAGGATCCTGATCTGTTTTCTGTGCCAATGTGGGGAGCAGCAGGATCCTGATCTGTTTTCTGTGCCCTTGTGGGGAGCAGCAGGATCCTGATCTGTTTTCTGTGCCAATGTGGGGAGCAGCAGGATCATAATTTGGTTTGTGCTGTGGTGCAGTGTGCTTTGGAGCAGGAACCAAATCAATGGGAGCCTGCTCTGGAGTCAGAGGGAATGTGCCTGGACACAAGGAGGTCCATGAGGCTGCAGGAGAGTGTCCCAGAACACCTTTGTCTTTCCTTCCAGCCCATTTGATGCCAAGAACCCCTTCCTGGCCCGGGTTACAGAGAACCGCAAGCTGAACGAGGCTGGAGAGCGGCACTTGATGCACCTGGAGCTGGATATCTCCAATTCCAAAATCAGGTAGTTCCCTGGGACAGCTGGAGGCTGCTCCTCTGTTTTGTCAGGAGCAAAGAACAAGAGTATGGCACCAGCCTCATCCAGCACTTCAGGAGGGGACCTTGCTCCTTAACGCTGCTCCTTTGGGCTTCTGTGCCAGGTTCCCCCTGCCAGGACTTGCTCCCAGCTCTTGCACTGCTCTGGGTCCATCCCATCCCACATCCCTGTCCTACCTGAGCAGTCCCAGTTGCAGGAATTGTCCAGGAGTCAGTCAATACATGAGAGGGCAGCTGAGCTGTGGGAGAAGGGAGGGTTGGGGATTGCTCTTGCCTGTGTTTGCCTGGTTCAGGTGTACAAGCATAGGGGGAGTAAAAGACCTGTTCTTAAAACCCTCACCCTTAAATTCCTTAAATTGGTGGGAAGTCGTGAATCCAGGTGGCTTAACATAACAGCTGCAGAGGTTTTGAGGAGCTTTCCTCTGTTCTGTTGGGAAATTGACCTGTCCTTGCTGGAACTCTGGCAAAACTGCTGTTACCTGGGAGATGCCTTGTAAAAACCCTGGGAAAACATTATCCCACAGTGTCACTGCCACTGCTGGCTCTGTGGATCCTGATGGTGCAGGTCCTGTGCCTCACACCTCAGTGTTGTCCTGCTGCCTCTTGCAGCAGCCCTCTTTTCTTCTGGCTGAGCTGCTGGGGGTGTTGAAGCGGTGGTGCAGGTTTTCCATGTGCTCTCCTCCTGCTCTGTGCCAGGTACGAGTCCGGGGACCACGTGGCCGTGTACCCAGCCAACGACTCCTCCCTGGTGAACCAGATTGGTGAGATCCTGGGCACGGACCTGGACACTGTCATGTCCCTAAACAACTTGGATGGTGAGTGTGGATGACCCCTGAGGGTCTCCAGTTCTCCAGCTGTGGCCTCTTCACCCTCAGATCCCATGGGGCACCTCCGGGTGTCCCAGGAGGTGCCCCACGGCCCCTCTCAGAGTTGTGCTGTTCTAGCAGGGGCTCAGAGCCTGCTTGCTGAGATCAGCTGAAGTGGGTCAGTTGTGAAACGTGCTTAGTGAGCCCATTCAACAACAAATTATGTAACAGCATGCTCCTAATTATGGAACATCAGCCCACCAGAGCATCCTTCAGCAGCCCCAGAGCCCCGAGCGTGTGAGATGTTCTTATTCATTCCTGGGAGGAGGCACAGGCTCGAGGACTGAACTGGCAGCAGGGAGCACTTGTGCTGATCCACAGAGAGTAACATTCCCAGCAGAGCCAGCCTCTGGCAGGAGGGAGATGGCAGCTGCTGCCCCTCACACTCCTGGAGCAGCACAGCCAGACCTGAAGCAGCAGATGTGCTGGCCCAGAAGCCTGAGAGAGCTCCTGCTTTCTAGAGAGGGAGTGGATTTAATGCGTTGCTGGAGCCTGTGTCCACCTGGGCTGTCCAGCCTCACGCTGTCACATTCCTGTCCCTTGTGGACCTCTCAAGGCTGCACAGAATGGCTCCAGCCTTGACTGCTGCCACAGCTCTACGTGGCTGACAGAGCCTAAGGACGCTTTTGAGGCCATCCATGGAGGGCAGCCCCCTGCTCCGCCTGGGGGTTTGCTGGGCTGTGCCTGCACATCTCAGGGCAGGGAGCCCTTGGGGAATGCTGGGTGTATTTTTTGCTGCTAAACTGTCAGGCAACATCTGTGAAACACAAAATGGGTTACTGAGAGATGGAGCTGCCTGGGGAAGGAGGGGATTCAGTGTGGAGCTGGGCCTCTGACCCACAGGCTGCTCTCTCCTCCCTGAAGCCCACTCTGCTCTGTCTCCAGCCCTCACCGTGCGTAGCAGCCGGCACAAAACCTCCTAACGGCCTGACGTGGATGGTTTTTAATTTTCCTTTCTCTCCCGCTTCTGCAGAGGAATCCAACAAGAAGCATCCCTTCCCCTGCCCCACGTCGTACCGGACAGCCCTGACCTACTACCTGGACATCACCAACCCTCCCCGCACCAACGTGCTCTACGAGCTGGCCCAGTACGCCACCGACAGCGGCGAGCAGGAGCGCCTCCGCAAAATGGCCTCGTCTGCAGCGGAGGGCAAGGTGGGAGCCCTGCCCCTCCCAGCTGGGCTGGGGGATCCCCAAAAGGCACCCAGGGAGGCGAGGGGGTGTTCGGCAGGCGTGCTGGGGAGAGGTTGTGATGCCTGTGCCCTCTTTTTGCCTGCAGGAGCTGTACCTCAGCTGGGTGGTGGAGGCCCGCAGGAACATCCTGGCCATCCTGCAGGACATGCCCTCCCTGCGCCCCCCCATCGACCACCTGTGCGAGCTGCTGCCCCGCCTGCAGGCCCGCTACTACTCCATCGCCTCCTCCTCCAAGGTGGGTGTGCTTCCAGCGGGGAGCGCGGCGCTGGAGGCACCGCTCCGGCTGGGGGCTGGACGTGGGGAGCTTCTCCTGGGTGACATTTGCTACGAGAGGGGCAGGTTTAGTGATCTCTGTGCGTGGAGTTGTCCCAGCTTCCCACAGGGGCTGTGGAAGTCTCACGCTGCAGCCAGCTGTGCCCTGATAACCCCTGCGCTCTCTGGAGCCCTGCTCCTCTTGGTCCCTTTGCCTGGTGAGGTGGCGTTTTAGGGGCTGGTCAGAAGTCACCTTTGGCAACCTCCAGGGAAGCTCAGTGGTCCCGTGATGAGTTGAGGACAAGACAGAAGCCCCGTGAGGAGCACACAGGGAGGAGTAGCTGTCCCAATGTTAACATGAGGTTAAACTTCTCATTCCTGAGCAGATGGAAGCAGTGTGGGGTTGCTGAGGCTCCTTCTCTGCCTGGTTCCAGCATCTCTTCCCTGCAGGTTCATCCCAACTCCATCCACATCTGTGCCGTGACCGTGGAGTACGAGACCAAGACGGGCCGCCTGAACAAAGGGGTGGCCACCAACTGGCTCAAGAGCAAGGTGCCTGACCAGAACGGGAGCAGCTCCCTGGTGCCCATGTACGTCCGGAAGTCGCAATTCCGGCTGCCCTTCAAGCCCAGCACGCCCGTGATCATGATCGGGCCGGGCACTGGCATCGCCCCCTTCATCGGCTTCATCCAGGAGCGGGCTTGGCTGAAGCAGCAAGGTGAGTGCCCAGGGGCTGGAGCTGCTGCAGGACTCTGTGGGGCCAGCTGGTGCCTCCAGGGTGCAGCTTTGCTGCTCCTGTTGCTGCTGGGCTCAGCCAGAGCAGTGGTGGGGCGGGGTGAGCAGAGCTGGGTGGTTTTGTCCACGGGAGGGTGCTTGGTCCTTCTCTTGGCCACAGAGGATGTTTGGGGGTGCACAGACCTGGGGCAATTCTCTGACCTCTGCCACCACCACACCTCCAAATAACCACAGTCAGGTCACTCAGACTCGATTCTAAAGCTTGTGGCCACTTCTGAGAATCAGTCCTGAGCTTCCCCTTAGAAGCAGAAGCCATCGGGCAGCTCTGGAAGTACAGAGAGGGCGAGAGCCCAGGGCCGGGGGCTGCTGGGGCTGTCAGGACAAGGGAGGTTGGGAGGGGACGGGGCTGGGGGCTGGCAGGGCCCAGCTGATGGGGGCTGTGTGACCCTGCAGGCAAAGAGGTGGGCGAGACAGTGCTCTACTACGGCTGCCGCCGCGAGCGCGAGGACTACCTGTACCGGGAGGAGCTGGCCCGCTTCCAGAAGGAGGGAGTGCTCACCCAGCTCAACGTGGCCTTCTCCAGGGACCAGGCTGAGAAGGTACCACACTGTTCCCTCTGCCACTTGTTCCTGCTGCCCACCGTCACTGCCGTGGCAGGCAGGAGCACCCAGCACTTCCCCTGTCTCCCAGAGCCACGCACACTGCCTTGCCTTCCCTCCCTCTCCAAGGTCTGTGGTGTGGGGGGGGCTCTGCTCCTCTCTCCTCACTCCCACCTTGTTTCCTGCCAGGTTTATGTCCAGCACTTACTGAAAAAGAACAAGGAAAATGTCTGGAAGCTGGTTAACGAGGGGATGGCTCACATCTATGTGTGCGGGTAGGTCTGGGGACAGGACGGGGATTTCCCATTCTCAGGAAAAGCAGTGTGACTCAGTTTCCCCAGCTCTGGAGAGGGTTGTACTGGTTCAGAGGAGGGCAGGGTGCTGGGATGAGCAGACCCTCTGTGTCCAGAGTGGGAGGTGGCAGGGCTCCGTGGCTGTGTTGTGCTAACTCACTCGCTCCCCGTTTGCAGCGACGCCCGGAACATGGCCCGGGACGTGCAGAACACCTTCTACGAGATCGTGTCTGAGTTCGGGAACATGAGCCAGCCCCAGGCCGTGGACTATGTAAAGAAACTGATGACAAAGGGCCGCTACTCCCTGGATGTGTGGAGCTAAGAGCGGGGCTGGCGGGGCCGGGGAGAGAGCAGGGCCCCAGGCGTGGGCCAGGGCAGCTGGCAGGTGCCTGCTGGCCTCTGCTGCTGTGGGTGACGGCGCCGGCCCCAGCCCACGGCTACCCCGGTGTCGCTCCCAACCCCTCCGGGGGCCTCAGCAGCCCCTCGGGGCAGGCTGTGGGCCCAAGGGGTGGAGAGGGTTGAGAGGGGCAGGGGGGTAGCTCAGGCTGCTGTCCAGGAGCTGCAGTGCCACCGTCACCTCAGCGTGCACCAGCGTTTGCCTTGAGGCCAGGGACAGCAGGGACGCGGTGGGGCAGGAGGGACAGACGCTGCCAGGGAGTCCTTCCCTGAACACGAGGTGTTGCCTTATCCCCGGGGCTGGAGCCCGGCCTGGCCTGCAGGGACAGCAGAGGGGTGCAGGGGCCGTGCTCGGGCTGGGATCGAGGCTTTGCCCAGCCCTGGGATGTGGGGCTGGCTCCGGGCACAGAGCTGTCCTGTGGCCCCACCAGCATTTCCTGCTCCATTCCCACTGCCCGCCCTGGCTCCAGCTCCTCTCCCTCTGGAATACGCCCGGGTTGGGAGGCGGGGTCTCAGCCCAAAGGGGTCCTGCTTGCTCCCCGGGGCCCGGCAGCTCCCCTGAGCCCAGCCCCTCCCTCACGCCGTGTACGGTCATTTTTTAAATACGGTTTTTATTTTGAACATCTTTGTGATTTAAGCATGAAAAAAAAAACAAAAAACCACCAACACAACCCCGAGACTTCCAGGCTGTCCAGTGATTGTAAATTATTTAAATACATTTGCCCTTGGAATAAAAATACCGTGTCTGGTACCTGCATTCTCTCTGCTCAGCCAGAGGGAAGAAGGAGGCAGGAGGAGCAATGGATGGTAACTGGCAGGAAATTTGGGGATGTGGTGGCAGCTCTGGGTTTAGGCTGAGCTGGGGACAGCCCCTACCCTGAGTGCTGGGCTGTGGGAGGGGAGGAGGCTGGCAGGAGCAGGCTCTGGACTGGGGTGCAGCTGTGCCCAACCTGCTCTTTGGTTCTTCCAGAGCTCCTGGTGCTGGTACCAGCTCCAGGGACACTGAGGTTCTGCTGGGCTCCTTGGGTGGCCACAGTTCTGCCACAGCCTGTGCAGACCGGGGAGCCATGGGAAGGAGCCCCCACTGCTGCCCAGGCTTGTGGAAGGGCACAAGGAGATGACTTTTCATAATATCAGGGGCTCATTTATGCTGGGAAACACCTCCAAATCCTTGAGTCCAACCCTTAACCCAGCACTGCCAGATCCACCACCCAACCCTGTCCCCAGCTGCCCCATCTACATCTACATGGCTTTTAAATCCCTGCAGGGATGGCGACTGCACGACGGCCCTGGGCAGCCTCTGCCGGGGCTGTGGCTGCTCACGTATTCGATCTAAACCTCCCTTGGTGAAACCTGAGGCTGTTTCCTCTTGTCCTATTGTGACAATTTTCCTATTGACCCCCTCCTCCACCCTCCTTCCAGGGAGGTTGTGTCAGGACCCACTTCCTGATGAACCAAAGCTGCAGAGCAGAGTGTGGAAGCTGTTCCCAGACTGGCCCAGTGGCCCAGGGTGGCTCCTTCCCTTTATTTTCACACGTGCAGCCTCAGGAGCTGCCAGCACAGCTCCAGCGTGAGGCCTGGACCAGGCTCCTGCTGCTCCCACCCCTGCCCTGCGCATTGAAGGCGAGGGAGGAGCTGGGGCACCCCTGGAATCCGGGGCTGTGCGCAGCCCTTGGAGTGACGAGGCTGCCCTGGGGCCGCTGGCCTGGGTGCAGGGCTGGGGGAAAAGTGGGGGAGCCTCAAGCACCCCAGGAGCCGTGTGAGGCTGTCCCTGGACACTGCCCTGTCCCAGTGGGGCGGGGAGCACCAGCAGCCAGGGCACATCCCAGTAAAAGGGAGGGGAGTGGCTGTCCCAAGCATCCTGCTGTTGGATGTGCAAGGCAGCCAGGACAGGAGGTGCAGGGTGCTCCTGCCTCCAGGTGAGTGACTCCAGCACGGATCCAGCCCCGTGCTGAGCACATGCACTGGCCAGGAGCAGGCTCTGAGCTCTGTCCCACACCCAAGCCTCCAAGGAACGGGATGAGACACCAGAGTCCGGACGGAATTGAGGAGATGGGGATAGGGGACGGAGCCAGTGGGGAGAAAGAGTCCAGGCCCCCACACTGCCCCACTTCAATTCTCCTTCGCGTCCTGGTTCTTGTTCTGAATCTTCTGGTGGACGACGCGGAGGGTGGTGAAGAAGTTGCCCAGGAAGAGGATGAAGAAGGGGAGGCCGCACATGAGGACCTGTGGGGGGAGAGGCCGGAGTCAGCAGGAGGGACGTGCCTGGGGCTTCCCCCTGCCGGGGCATTCCCGGGAGCCTCCTCACCTGCCACTCCTTGCACTCGGGGTGCTGGATCATGCGGAACAGGGTGATGGCGTTGTAGAGCTGCCAGAACTGCAGGAGAGAGGAGATTCAGGGAGCTGCTGCTTCCAGAGGCTCAGTCCCAGGCTGGAGCCCTTCCAGCTGTACCTCTGGGTAAAACCCCACCCCAGCCTCGTGTGGGGGCACTGAAACCTCATCCAGGCCAGAGGACCCCAGCTAGGACATCGCCCCTGTTTCAGAGCAGCTGGAGCCCATGAGGAAGCCTTTGGCCATCAGCCTCAACGAGGGAGGACTCGATGCTTCGCAGCAGCAGCTCAAAGCTGGAGCTCAGAAGGGCTTTGCCAAGGCTTTGGAAGGGTTCTCACCGCAGTCCCTCTGCACTGAGCACACAGCAGAACCACCCCAGCTCCTCCCCGTCTCACCTCCCCAGCTGAGGAGGTGGTGGTACTTCAGAGGGAAAGGCTCAGCATTTGTTGGAAGCATTTCCCTGCCCCAGGCATCCCATCTCACACGGCTGTGGCAGCCTGTGGGGTCTGTGCCATGTCCAGGCCACCGAGCACAGCTGGGAATGTGCCACATCCCGCTCCCACCCGGGGCTCTGGCCTCTTGCAAGGACTGGGGCAGCCTCACCTGCCCAAAGAAGAGGAAGGGAAGCAGGAACGTGAGGCCTCTCCACATCCAGGACTGGAAGCCCTCTGCAAAGGATGAAGTTTCTGTGAGGATCTGGAATGTGCTGGTGGAGAGCGGACAGAGCCCAGCTCCTCCAGATGTGCAGGGCAGGGGGGCTCAGTGCCCACAGCGTGCCTGGCTGAGGAGGGGCACTTGCAGAGGGGACAGCGACAGGGACTCCTCATCCAACACGGGGCTCTGCCCTCGGTGTCAGGGGAGCGACAGCCTGCAGCGCCTGGGGTGTTGGAGGGATGTTTCATGTCTGAAGGAGCTTCCTGGGGAAACCTGGGATGCCCAGAGCCACATCCTGAGGGAGCCAGATGTGGGGTGGTGGTGCCAGCAGAGCAGGAGCAGGGGGACAATCAGCCTTTGGGGTGGTGTTGCCCCATAGGAGATGCTGCTCTGGGAGCTTTGCTTTGACTTGTAACTTTTACTGTTCATGCCACTGATAAAAGTGACCTCAAATCAAAGTGTCACCATTTCCTCCAGTAGAAGCCGCAGCCCCCAGTGAGCTGAGCACCAGCCTGAGACCACCAGCAGGGGACATCCACTCACCCACAGTGAGATCCATGTTGTGCCTCTCCCCCAGCGCTCGCAGCCGGTACAAGCACCCGCTCTGGTAGTAATACTGCAGGAACTGCACAAAGCCTGCAAGGAGAGCAGGGCTGCTGTCAGGAGCTGCCCAGGGATCAGCTCCCAGCCTCAGCACCACCCACAAAGGCCACAGGAGGCCCAGGGAACTGCCAGCTGAGCTGGGAGCTGGGAGCAGCTACAGCCAGGCCTCCACGTGCTGCAGAGCTCTGCAGGCACTCTCAGCACCTGGGGTCAGTCCCTGTCGCAGCACACGTGGCAGCACTTACTCTGGTACATGGAGAAGGAGAGAAACTGGTTCCTGAACATCTGGTACATGAGCCCATCTGGCCTGTGGAGAGACGGTGCTGGCTGGGGGCCGGGGGCTGGGAGGGGACAGCCAGCCCTGCCTGTCCCACAGCCCCTGGCCAGAGCTGCCCAGGCAGCCCCGCCACGGGACAGGGGACACGCACTTACCACGTCAGCATGACACCCGAGAGGAAGGTGGAGATGTAGTGATGGAAAACCCACCAGCCTTTGATCCTGGAGGGCAGACACAGAGAAGCAGCGTCACGTCTGGAGCGTGAATCCAGAGCCAAAGGCACCCCAGAGAGTGGAGCAGCCCAGCCCCAGCCACCCCACAGCTCCCAGAGCTGGCTGGGAAATGCTCCTCAGAGCAGGACCCAGGACCTCGGGGCTGGGCAGCACCAGGGCCCTTCCAGCTCCACCTTCCCCGCCACCTCCGCACGGGAGGTTCCTCCTGCCGCGCTCCTGCAGCTCCGGGCAGGGTTTGCCGCACCCTGAGTAGGAGGGAGCGGCTCCCCTGCGACAGGGCCCTGCAGAGAAGCCCAGCCCCCTGCACGCCCCCTCCCCGGGCCCGGGGGACTCACTTGGAGCCGTTGTTGATCAGGATGCTCTCGCGGATGGTGAGGGTGCAGTAGTACCACACCAGCAGGAAGTTGAAGACGGCGTCCGTCACCCTGGGTCACGCAGAGCGGGGTGTGAAGGCTGGGGGCACCCTGACAGCCATGGGACACCCAGCCCCAGGGAAGGGACCTGCTCCCCGCCACCCACCGTGGCCACAAAGGCCACCCCACCTCCAGGGCAGTGTCCAGACACTTTTACCAGGATCTCCTGTTTCGGCTCTGGATATTCCAGGATGGGGGAGAAGGGCAAGGGGGCTCCGGGAGGAGATCTCTGCCCAGCAGCAAGCCAGACTCACCTGGAGTTGAGCAGGAACCGACAGGAGAAGGAGACAATGAGTAGGATGATGGTGAGGTAGAGCTTGAACTTCTCGTACTCATCTTTATATGCAAACCTGCAGGGAAGCACAAGGACGGGTTTGGAGCAAAAGGGGGCTGCTGGAAATTTGTGTCCTCGCGTCCCATCTGGCTGGGTAAAAGCTCTGTCCTGTTGGGAACCTCGGGGACAGAAGAACCCAAGGCCTGGGAAGAACCTTGCTTTGGGGGTATTTCTGAGAGCAGAGCACATCAGGCTGCTTCCACACAGCTGGGACACGTCTGAGCACCCCAAACCACCCCAACCTGGTGGGTGGTCCCGGTGGGGAAGACAGGCAGACTGGGACCTGTCTCCACAGGGAGGACTGGGCAACAGAGGGAGAGGGGAGAGGCTCCTGGCTGGGCATCTCTGGCAAGGGAAAGGCTCTCAGGAGCCAAAACTAACTTTTGGTGCTTCCCCAAGGGAAGAGGAGGGGACTATCCACTGTCTGGCTTCGGTGGAGGATCCCACTGACTTGTCAGAGCTAATGGTCCATCCCAGCCCAGTGGCAGGAATGTGGGGGGGAGCCAGGGATTTGGCTGATTCTTGGGAAATGATGCAGAAAACAGCTCAGGAAGGGAATCTACACCAGGTGAGCCAAGCCAGCCCCGTGTCTGCCTGAGAGGAGCTGTCATTCCTGCTGCCAAGGGGATCCCAAGTGAGGCAAATCAGGGGTGCAGCGAGGAGGGGCCGTACTTGGCCTGTTTGCTGAGCAGTGTCACGTTCACATTGCCGAGCACCAGACTCAGGTACAACCTGGGGAGAGAGCAGAGCGTTAGGACAAGGGCCTGGCATGGAGCTGTCCCCTCTTGTGCCACCAGTGGGGCCAGGGATGACCCCCAGGTGCTTCCACTTGGAGCTGCCAGGCACAAACCCTCTGGAATCCCCTCCCACGGGCAGGGGGACGGGTGGGGGAGCACACAGCCCACCTCCCACAGGCACCGGGGTGTTTCACCAGGGCTTCTCCTCGGGCACAGCCACTGTCCAAGGGTGGGTGATGAGGAGTGAGGGGCAGCTCCTGCTCAGCTGTCCTTGGGGAGCCCAAGTGGAGCAGCACAGCTGTGACACCGCTGGGGTGCAGGGTGACAGCTCTGGGTCTGTGCCTGCAGCGTTACAGCCGCAGGGATGTGGAGGGTGGCCCCGGTGCCCCACCCCGAGCTGAAGTGCTTTCTCACCCGTTCTTCTTTGGCAGATAGGCCTCCATCTCAAAGAAAACGTTCTGCCTCTCTTTAATCAGGCTCTGGGTCTCTTGGATGGACGCTTCCTGCTCGGGAGTCACCTGGGCTTTGCATCTGGGGAGCAAACACAGGCACGGGCATCAGGAGAGCCGCTGTAACGTGAGCAGCACATGCTGCCACTCCACGGGTGACTGACTCGGGCAAGGACACCCCAAGGACAGGCAAGGTGGACGGGAGGCAAGTCCTCAACTCCATCAGCAGGGTGAGCTCCTCTGTCAGGCCGTGATGTTGCTCAAGAGAAGGAGCAGGGTGAGGCCAGGATGGGGAGAGCTCTGTGCAGGAGGGGAGCAGCTGCAAAACCCTTGTGAGCTCTGAACTGCAAACGGGGCACAAATCAGGGCAGAGGAAAGGGGGGCTGAGGAGGATCAGCCTCCCCACAGCACCTGGCTGCAGAGATGTTTGCATTTGAGACATGAGGTGAGCTCAGCTGCTCTCCCCTCCCGTGCTGTCACAGAGCACTGACTCACTTTTTGAGGGAGAGCGACAGCTCCTTCAGCCGCTTCTTCTGCCGAGTGATGGAGCTGGAGATTCCATCCTGGAGCTTGGTCAGCTCCTCGAGTTTCTGCTTGTACAGCTTGTGGTTGTCCTGGGAAGGAGAGAGCAGCACGCGTTAGAGCTGCCTGCCCAGACACCCCTGTCCTTGGGCCCTCTATGACGCTTTTGTTAAAAAATGTCCTTAATTTCACCTGTGCAGCTGCTGGGTGAGAGGAGAGGCGGCTGCAGAAGGCCGGGTGTGTTTGGGGACAGCCTGCAGCCAGCCCTGATTCCATGGGGATGCCCATCCCCAGCCTCAAGCAGGCTACCCACAGGATGTTCCTGCGCTCAGGACACCAATGACTCCACACAGCAGACAGGAAAGACTTGGGAATAAACGCTGTGTGGGCCAGGGTACAACTGTGGGCCACTCAGAGCAATGGGACAGGACGAGCAGCTCTCGGTGCCTCCAGGTCTCCCAGCCCCAACTCAGGGCCTTGGGGCTCCACCTGAGCACCCCTGGGAAGCTGGAAGGAGCCTGGCAGTGAGCTGGACAAAGAGGATGGACTCCCAGCAGGGCTGCAGCTGAGTGCCCGGTAACCCAACCGCACCTGGATGAGGCTGGATGCATTTCTCCACTATATTTAGTAGGGAGAGGGGAGAGCTGCTGGATCAATGCTGCTGCTTGTCCAGATCAGCAGGAAAACAGCCTCACCTCGGCCACAGCAGCCTGAATGCCACCTGCAGCAGGGAATTACACGCTGCTCACAACAACCCTTGGACCAGACCTTGGCATGAACAAGTTTTAACCTCTGTAGCTCTTATCGACCACTCGATCACCAGATCTTAAAAGTCCTTCCCAAAGGAGAAAGGTGAAACCGAGAGCAAAGGAGGGAACCGATCCCACATAGTCCCAGTTCCACAGCAGTGATTTATGCCCCTGATCTATCTGAGGACATTCCCTGCTTGACCATCAAGCTTTCCTGCTGCCACCTAGAGTCACCTCCTTCTGGCTCTGGAGTTAACAAGTGGCTTTGGTGACAAGTCCTTTAGCCGTGCCAGCATCCGAGCTCGGCGCTCGGAGACAGCCCGGACGAGGGATCACCGCGGGAGGAGGCGCCCGAAGGGAAGGGCCGGCGCTGAGTGGCTGCACTCAGGGCTCGAAGTGGGCGACCCGGGACATCCACGCAACCCTTATGGAGCAAGAGGAGGTTTCTCAAAGCCTCCCTTGCCCCAGATCTGGGCACAGCAGCGACGCGTCCGCAACAACATCCGCTTCACCCCGCTCCCGGGCGGGAAGGAGGGGGAAAGGGAACGGGCGCAGCTGCAGCCGAGTGACCCGAGCGGCAGCAGGAGATGGTTGGCCAACCTTTCCCTTGGGTGACCCTGTGTGAGCTGAACCCTGCCCACTCCTTCCCCGGCAGGCAGCGCCCTGGGGATTACACAAAGCAGGTGGAAGCACCTCTGACACCAAGTCACCTTCCTGGCACGGAGCCCCCGGCCAGCCCCGGCGGTGACAGGGTATGGCAGTCGGGACAAGGCGCCTGGCTGAAGCGCGCCCGGGTTCCGGGACACCTCGGCTCCGCTTTCCCTGCGGGGCTGGCTGGCTCCGGGCTGACGGGGAGCCGTAAGGAGTGAAACGGCATCTGCGCACCTCGTCCGGCCGTGCCACGCCAGGCACTGCCGCTCCCCGCTCCCAGCAGGAAAGCCGGCACACCTCAGGTCTCCACGCCACGTCCACGGCGGGCCGGGGCACCAGACCGGGGTACCCCGCTCTTCCCGAGCCCCGTGCCCGGCACAGCCCGGCACCTCTGCCCCGCTCCGAAACGCTTGGCCCCACGGCACGAAGCTCGGACGCCAGGGCTGGGACACGGGGGGAAAGCACCCGCGCTCCAGAGGCCAGAGCTCGGCTACCCGCGGTACCCGCTGGGGATGCTGCGGGACACCCTCGGGGGATCTCCCACCCCCGGTGCCGGTAACCCCGGCGTGCCCCGCTCGGCCGGAGCGCTCCCTCGGGCCGTGCCCGGGGGCGTCCCGGGGCCGGTGGTACCTGGATGCGCTGGTAGCCGTCCTGCAGCTCCTCCCACTCGCGCAGGCACTCGGCGAGCGAGGCGCCCCAGGCCATGGCGGCGATGGCGGCGGCGGTGACCGGCCCGGCCCGGCCCGCGGCGACGGGCGGCGCTGGCCACGCCCCCTTCCGGACACGCCCCGGGGCGGGGCCAGGGGCGGGGCCTCGCGTGTTCCGTGTTCTCCTCCGAATCGGAGCCTGGAAAACGAGAGATTCCCTGGAATCGCCGGAGCGCCGGGCTGTGTGGGGTGCGCCGGGCTGGCTCTCAGCTCGGGCAGCTCTCGGGGGGCGTTCCCGGCCCTGGCCGCGCGTGTCAGAGTGAGAAACCCAAACCCACCGCTGAATCCCCAAACGCGGAGTGCTGCAAAGCCAGGGAGTGTTTTACTGTCATGTTTTATTTTGTGATGTCGAAGAACAGAATTCGGAGTGCTGTAAGAGAGGAGGGTACTGACTTTATGTTTCGTGTGACAGCACTGAGGCTTCAAAATTACCAGCTGTGCTCGGAGGTTTGGTTGTAGGATTAGAAGGCAGCAAATGGGAAGGGTGGAATTGTCAACAATCCTGCCAGCGAGTCTGTGACAGGCCGTGGTAGCTGAGAAGGCATTCACAGGGCACGGGGACTTCCGAAACAGGGAAATTCTGTTGTCACCTCTCCGCACTGCAAGTGGGCACTGTCAGGCTCTAAATTTACCATTGCGGAGCATGGATGAGAAACCTTTACAGAGATAACCCTACTGCCTGCCCCACAGCTGTGGTTATAATCCCCTTTGTTTACTAAAGAATCGAGCTGTGTCTAATGGGCCACATCCTGCAGGACTTGCATTCCCCAAACTGCCACCTCCTCCAGCACAGGTGAGTTCCCCACGAGCCTCCAAATCTTGGCCCAAAATGACATGGGGCTAGAGAGGAAAGCTTTTCCATTACGTTCGGGTCTTTTTTCACACAGCATCCAAGTAACTTTCTCCCCGGAAGGGGGAAGGGAAGTGGTTTTCCCCGTGGGATGTTCTCTGTCAGTAATTTGGTTCAGAGACGTCTGTGATTGGCCACCCATAGATTTGGGTCTCCCAAGCTGAGAGCTGTTCCACAAAGCCCCGGTGTGGTCTCATGTTCATTTTACATTTCAGAAGGTATTTCCAAGCTCTCTGTAGACAGAAGGAAAGTAAAGAATTGTTAGGAATTGAATAGAAAGTGACTCTTGTGCATTTTCGCAAAGCAGCTACGCTTCAGTCAACACAGCTTTGTATTTGCTCCCTGTGCTGGACTGCAAGAAGCTGTGGAGAAGAGTTTGGAACCAAAGCAGGGACAGGCTGGATCCAGATGTGAACCTGAGAGAAACCTGTCCCCTTCATGGTCTGCTCTCCTGGATGCAAGGGCAGCTCAGGCTGCTTTCACTACTTAGTGTTAGTCTACTCTGATGGAGCGGTGCAATCCTTATTTTACCCTAAAATGCTGCTCCTTCCACAGATGATGAGCAAAGCAGTGAAGTATCAGCTACAAAGGTCATAAAGCAATGAAAGTTATCACATTTTTGGATTGGTGTGACCTGATGTGGCAGAGCAGTTATGACCTCGCAGTTATCCCACTATATTAATCACAGCCATCTTAATTAATTGTTAACTCCAAGTAATCACCTAGAAACTCTGACACACACACAGGGCAGATCCACCAGCATTACTCCAGCTCCATCACTGGGTTTTCCTGTCAGTGCTCATCTCCCTGCTCGTAAAGGAGCTTGCCCTCAGCACTTGGAGGGTTGCTTAAGTGAAATGAGACCAAAGGTCAGCAGATAGTGCTCCATTGGTTTGTTTTTCTAATCTTTCTGATTCTGCAGGCTCTGAGGCTGATATTCCAATATTTACTCCTCTGGGTTTACACTGTGGTGTCTCTGGTTCCCCTGGACTCCATAGATCTGCTCACATATTGCTCACTAATAGAATCAGGGACTGCACATCCCAACTGCCTTGCTTTTGCCTTTTGGAAGCTTTCAAAGGTCTTTGCCTGGATTGGCTGGAGGATCACACAGAAATCTTGCACTGCTTTTGTCTGCAAGAAACAAACTTGTCTGCCAGGGTAATCCCTCGGGAAAGCTTTGCCCAGCCAACAGTGGGCAAGCACTGCTCTGTCAATATTTTCTTCTTTATTTTTTTTGGCATTTAGTAAAATGCTGAGACCAACCTGTTGTTGCCAACTGAGAGGAATGGCAAGGCTCAGCCTTTGACTTTTGCATTGCCATTGGAAGCACATTCTGTGATTCAGTGAGTGAGCGGCCGTTATCAGCCTGCAGGAGCAATCACATCCCTGTTAGTGCAGGGACTGAACCCTGAGTCCTGCTGGCACCCTCAGCCTCTAATTACCCTCTGGCACACAGCCATGGAAAGAGCTTGCCTCTTACGTTGGACATGTTTGCACAAAATCAATCACCTTATCAGACACAGACCCAGCTTTAGTGAAGTTTGGATCAATCCATTCGAGCTCCTGAGCTTTCCAAACAAGGGTGAGGTTTTTAAGGAGAGGCTGGTCAGTTGCCATGGGGAACTCTCCTGTTCCATGTTAGGAGGCACCAGGAGATGATGCAAAGGGAGAAAGGCCTGGCACCAGGGGAGAGGCCACCAGGCTCTTGCACAGCCAGGCCATTCCCAGCCATCTATCATTAATTTCTTTCATTATTCAGAGCTATGGAACAGCCTGTACTGGCCATCTGACCTGTACATCCCTCCTGGGCAAGTGTTATCCCATTCCAGACTTCTATATAGCAGTGTCTGTGTGAGGAGATTGGTTCTGGAGGAATAAAAAAGGATTTTGGAAGAAGTCAGTGCTGAAGTCAATGGTAAATGAGAGCCCTGCAAGCACTGGGTTCTGAACTTCTCTAATGCCATGGAATTAAGAGATAGGATTAACTGCAATAGCTTCCACTCTTTTCCTCAAATCCAGGAGAGAAATACCATGTTCTGTAACCACAGCTTTGCTTTCCTAGCCCTTTGATTAAGTAGGGAAAACAAAAATATCACAAGTTCTAGAGTAAGGACTCACAGATCCAAAATCACACCTAAGCCACCTCCTTAATGGCCTAAAGAAGATGCAATCTCAAATCATATAATCAGTTCCATTATCAGGTGGATATTGTGCATGAAATCACAGAGAATGTCTTATTACTACAGTGATGGGGCTTCAGAAAGAGAAACAAAGTGCTGAGGCAGTTTCTGTGGGGACTGTGACAGTGTGACAGTGACATACCTGCAGGGAAAAGCGGCAGGAGTGCATCAGATAGGCCATGGTGGCTGTGCTGCTGCGGCTTATCCCCAGGCTGGAGAACACCAGCACTGCTCCCACGTCCAGCTGAGCATCTGAGTCAAGAAATGCCAATCACGAATTAGTGAGCTGGGAAATGGAGCTTCCCGTGGCAGAGTCAAGCACTAATTCGGTGACAGCTGACAGGGAGGCTGCAGCCTGAGAGACAGGAGCCCTCAGGAACCCTGACAGCAGCAGATGGGCACTGCCAGCTCCCATTTCTGTAAGCATTCTCCTTTCTTAAAAATCCACAGTTAAAACATGGCCTTGAAGAGCAGCACCAATGACAATGACCAGTCGATGCTTCATTACACATTGGTGTCACCTTCACTTCAGGGGTGTGAGGAGTAGTCTTTCATGACCTGTCAGCTGTGGTCAGCATCACAAACTCTCCCCACACAGATCTAAAGGTATTGAAATTTTATTTTTCCCTGGGAGGTTGCATATTTAATGAATAACCTTTTAATTCTTTCTCTCCCTCTCTAGACAGAATGATGTTTTTAAAATATTAGCAACTGAATTCCAGAATTCATAGAGCAAAGCCTTTTCTTTTAGCGCTGTCAAGATGTTTTGTTTGTTCTTTTTTTCCCCCCCAAGCACTAAGCCAGCATTTTTAAACTCATTTCTATTGTGAGATACTAGTTGTGTCCTAAGATCTGGGTAGAACTGGCCTCACTCCAACATACACCTGGCATGAGGATACACACACTCCTCTTGGAGTATGTGGAGAGCTTTAGTCTCGTGTTCTCGGTTTGAGTAATCTGCTCTCCACTGCCAAATAAACAGTTCCACTATCAGATAAACAGTGGAACACTTCCACAAGTGCAGTTAATAGACTCTTGTAGCCTGGTTTGGAAACAGCCACAAACCGTGTGTGATATCAGAAGGAAACTTCTGAAATACTACTGAGAAAAAGCATGAGGCACAATGAAAGGCAAGTAAGTGAATGCCAACATTCAGGTGCACCAAATAAGGAAATTCAGTTCAGGATATAAAATTATATCTTCAAATGTTGTTTCTTTGTGTGCAGCTGTCATGTCTGATATTGTCCTTGGATTAAGGTCTGTGGGGTCAGGGTGGTCTTTTGCTTCTGGCTCTGTCCAGCACAGCTCAGTAGGGCCTTGCTCTGTGGCAGGTGTTATTTGATAAGCACAATAAAAGATAACAACATGGTTGGACAGCACCAGGATGGAGCTGCAGGAGCCGTGTCTCTGTGCAGCTGCAGGCACTGAGCGCAGAGTGTGTTTTTGCGTGCTCTATCTGATATAATCAGCTGAAGGCAGGTTCATGCTGTCCAACCTGAAAGTTTTCCTGGGCCCTACAGTGGGTCTGCACTGCAAATCACAGATTATCAATGCCTCGTGCTGAGTTCTCTAATGTCTGTCACACAGGTTCAAATAAAGCTCTGGTGGCTGAAGGTTTGGGCTGGTGAGAGTCAAAGGGTTGTTGCAAAGGCATAAGAGGGAATCCTATGAAGCCCTGGTAGATACCCTGTTGCAAAGCCTTTTCAGACTGGGTGGAAAGCTCCCTGTTATCAGTGAGGTATCAATTAAAGTGAGACATCAGAGTGAGATGCCCTGTAAAACCTCTTCTCTGTCCATCACGTTGGTTAGTGAGGCAGCTCTGGTATCCATCAGGGTGTGGGCTTGCTTACCCTCCTGTCTTCCTGTCACTCCCATCTAATATCCTACAGTGAGCAAGGGCTCAGGAATTCCAGATCAGGATCCACTCACCTATGAAATGAGAAATGGTGGGGAAGAAAGAAAAAAGATCTGCTTCGAGTGAATCTGGAACAGATACATGGAGGGATTTACCTTCTTCTGCAAACCTGGAAAAAGAGCACACAGACCACATGGAGCAGAGAAGCAGCCTTGACAAGATGTGTTTGTTGGAGGCAAGGTGATCATTTTGTTTGCTGTTACACGTGTGAGTTTTTCATCATTGTCATCATTAACATGATAAGGGATTTGTTATGGTGAGGCACAGAGATGTTTGTAACACAGAACCAGTTTAATCACCGATTTTCCATTTCAATGGTATCAGCAATGATACCTACAGATAGATACCTACAGAGAGATAAATGAAAACAGATGAACTGAAAGCAGGTGTGCTTTCAGAGTGTGTGTTGGCTATTTTGTGGAGCCCCCCAGTTCACTCCATGGGGTTTTCTATGGCAGCATCTCCTCCTTCCACAGACTCAGAACTCACGGGGCAAAAAATTGGTGAGGAATTTCCAAAATGTGGAAGAACATCCTGCAGAGGGCACGGGAATAATACCCACAGTGCAGAGACATTCCTCTGGAGCCAAAGGCATGAGAAATGTCTGCTGGTGCACATGTCCTGGGGTGGGTAACAGGATTTGTTACTTTCTTTGGGTCACCACCTTGAGAAATGCCACTGGGTTTTTCCCGTGTGAAACTGCATTTCCAGCAAGGCCTGCAGACTGAGCTGACTGGTCATGGACAGAGTAGGTAAGGTGGGAGGACCAAAAATGTGACATATTGGTGATTTAGCTTTTACACTGATGTGTTGGTAAGATTTTGCTCTGAAAGCTATTTAGAGATACGGGTTTTTCCTGAGGAGTGGTGGTATGTGATAGACTTGAAATACCAAGGGCTTCCCAGTCCTCCTCTTACCCAATTCACCCGTGGTCAAGGGCTGCAGGACTGTGTTGCTGTTGTGCTAACTCTGGAGCAGAAATTAGAAAACTGAGCATGAAATGGCATTGGAATATGCACAGAGGTTTCCTTGGAAGGCCACAGGCATGGGCTCCTCTGCCAATAAACTCTGTTCACCTCATTTTTTTCACATCACAGACACTGGTGAGGGTAAGCCTTGAACAGTTTAACTTACAGTGTTACAGGCTGTTCAGAGATGTTGACCAGTGCTTTGATCTTCAGATCTTTCTGAATTTGTTTGTCACTGGCCTGCTTGAAATTGCCCATATATAGCTTTGCAGGCAGTATTTCTACAGGGTATGGCTGGAAGGTGTCTAGTTCCTGCCAGAAAGAAACCACAGGCTCAGGTTAGAGAGTGTCTTTGCTCCCATTAGCTCACTAAGTTCTTAAACAAGAAGTCATGTGAAGAGTTGAACAGGCACTTAGTCAGCAGCCCATGACATATTTTAGTGTAATGATTCATTCAATCACCTGGATTTGCTGTATATTGAAGTTTTTGCTAGTTTTACTGAGAATAATTAACAGCCTCTCTGTTGTTGTGGCATTACTTGAAGCCAATCCCAACTAAACAGGAGGTGGAACACATTTCTTTCCATTGTCTGGAGTGCCTGCAGCATGACAGATTCGTTTGATGTTCTCCCTCGTTACTGTTTGCAAGGCTAAATGAAGTCATCTGCCACCTGCAGAGCTGCAGGTGCCCTGGAGTGGCACAGCACGAATCTGCAGCTGCATCTGCTGTCGGCAGTGTGGAGGCTGAGGAGGAAAACACACGAGCAGCCACCAGTGCCTCAGCATCCCTAAGGATCCACATGGATACTGCTCCAGGGGCACAAAGGAGCAGTCTAACAGTTTAAAACTTAAATTGAGAGGCAAGGAGGTGCCTGTGTCCAGCTGAGTCTGAGGGGGAAGCTCAGCAGTGAGTTGCCCTTCACAGGGCAGCACAAAGTGAATCGATTTTCTCTCCTGTGCTGTAGCAGCCACAGGTTAGCACCGTGTCATGGGCTGTTTCCTGGGAACCAGAAAGGAACAGTGGGAACAAAACACACCTTGGAATGAAATGCTCTGTTGTCCAGCACCTTCTTAACCTGCCCTGCCTGTCCTAAATGTGCAATAAAGGGTAATTGTTTCTCATAAGCTAAATGGATTGATGTTTATAGATGAAACCAAGCAATCAGGACACCAGTGTTTGAGTGGATGGCTGTTTTCTTCCTGGGCCTTTTGAAACGAGGCACTAGCGCTTGCTTTGTGACCCCTTCGTGATGAAAAGACATGGATCACAGTGCTTGGTGGGAACTGTACTTCTGTTTGAAAACATTTGCTGTGTACTATGCCAGATAACCACGTGTGAGACAGCAGCCTGCTTCTCATCATCATCTGCTACTGTTTGTTCAGTTATCTGTACTCTCCATAGGCCAGTTTCAGGGTTATCAGGGGAACATTCCCAGCTTGTTTCCATGAACGTCCTTTCACGCAATAGAAGAGGGAAAAGTGTGGCTGTAAAAGAATCAGTGGTGAGACTCAGAGCAAGCACAGTGACTCAAATTACATTTAATTCCTCTGTCTGAAATTGCTGTGATGCCAGGTTTGCAACACCATCTAACCTGAATTCACCAGCCATCATCAGTTGGATATGAATGTTTTCTGTTTGGAAATTAGTCTCATCTCACCTGAGGCATCCACAGTATCTTCTGGCTCTTCAGGAAATGGTAACAAGCTGAAAAACGCCTGTAGCCTCCCTTCAGGAGGAGCACAGGGTGGCGGGTGAACTGCTCCAAGTTTCTGGCATGGAGGAGGGCATCTCCTTCCCCAGCACCTAAAGAGACCAAAGAGCTGATTGCCCGGGCAGGTTCAGTGTCTCCATCTGCCTCCCTGACATCCACAGCAAATCCCTTTTCATTCCATCTGATGGATGGAGAAAACTTTGTTAAAAGCTCGACTTACTCTTTTCTTGTTGCTTCAAGTCAGTTATAGGAGGTGCTGCTTTTCCCCTCTCATCCTGATCTTTTGTTCCTCTCCTGGTTTCTTTTCTAGGACCAGATTTCTTTTCCTCTCCTCGTTTTTCTTTGGGAAATGCTTGTAATAAGTTCCCATAATAGGGAAGTTTTATTAATTTAAATTTAATAATCTCGGTTTTATGGAGGGCCTTTTCTTTAGGCAAACAGGGAAAAAAGGAAGTGCCCTAAATAAATTTTTCACATACGTTTTAAACGCTCCCCTCAATAGAGTAGATTATGTGAGATGGCTGCTCCTCCTCCCAAGAAATCCATCCTGCTTCCCTCTAGCTATGTCTGCTTTAGAAATAGATCAGCACAATAGAAACCCAGTTCTGATTCTTCACACCTTCCCTTTACTGCCTCACCGCTGAGCATTTAGGAACCTGCTTGCTTTATTCATTCCCCTTACACCCCCACTTGTTTTTTTCTTTAAAAAGTGATGCAAATCCTTGCTAAAACTCCTGTAGCCTTTGTAAAGCTCAGACAAACAGAAGTGGTTCTGTTCGCAGCAGAACTCCTTGCCAAAGGATGTGTGAAAGCCAAACACTTCCATGGTTCAAGGAAGACTCAACAATGCCATGGAAAATTTTCCAGCACTTCACATTTCTTGGTGAACTCCATCAAATTACCACCCCCATTAAAGGTAAATATTTTTAAATATCATGAAGTGAAAGCCTTTTGTTACCCTCAAAGAAGCAAGTACTCACTCTGGGAACACCTGGAACCTGAGCTGCTGATATCAGTCTCTGAAGAAGAGCTGCTCCCTGAAAGGCAATTGTTGGACAAACCAAATCTCAGGGAAATGGGGCAAAAAAACCAAACCCACTCGTTTCTCACATGCAACAAGGAGCTTCAGAGGATCATCCACAGATGGGAAACCAGGACTGCCAGGATGCTTTGAAATAAAAGCTGGATTTTTGAAGCCCAAGAACATACTCAACACAGTGAAAAAACAGAGGCAGAGCAGTTTTTCACATAAAACCGGGAACATTTACTTCTCTTCCAACAAGCTCACAAAATTAAACGAGGAGTGGGAAGAACCTCTATCCAGCAGTGAGGTCTGGACTGACATGGGTCACACGTACCTGTTTCTATCTCCTCCTCCTGACAGTCAGTGCGGCCAAAAAAGCTGGTGTCGAGGTCATACACCACACAGAATCTGACATAGCCCAGCTCCTTGGGATTCGGGATCAGATACTCCCCCGCAGGACTCTACCAAAATCACAGAGGAATTCCATCAGGAGCACGGCTCCACTCTTCTCTGGCGGCATCAACGCTCCTGACATCTCGTAAGCTACAACTCTCTAGCTACGTGTTGGGTTTGTACGTGTGGGTGGACACGACGCTGACAGCCCCCGGTTAGAAGTCAGGGATGATGCAAATCGCGCAGATTGCTCCACCAGCAGCAGCGGTGCAGATGCCAGCGCTGTCCTTGTGAGGCAAGGCTGCACTCTGTGAGTTCTTGCGCAATGTTTTTCGTGATATTCGGCTCCCATGTGCCAATCCTTCGGGCTGCTGGAGCCACCTTTGCTTTGTGACAGAATACATCCCCCCAGTGGCAGCCGCGGGGCACGGCCGAGGCAGGGCAAGGGCCTGGGACATTTCCCGTGGGTTCCAAACCGGTTTTTGGCTTCCTGCTAATTTTGCTAAATCCAGGGATGGTTCACACCAACAGCAACCCCCTCACCAGTACAATCCTCTGGGCTGTGATAATGTGGCTCTCATTGAATTCACGCTGTGAGCGGGCATCTGAAAAAAAACAACCCAAGACAGAGCAATTGGCTTTTAAAGGTGGAATCCTCTTTGTATTTTGTCAGTGGGAATTCGGGCACTGGCATCACTCAGAGTAGATTTGGAGATGTGGCACTTTGGGATATGGTTTGGGGGTGGTTATAGTGTTGCAGGGTCGGCTCTTGGACTGGATGAACTTGAAGGCCTTTACCAACCTTCATGATTCTGTGATTTTTTTAATGGTTTTTTTTTTAGAAACAGAGGCCTTCTGGTGTGGGTATAACAAACTCCAGGGTTGATGTGAGGAGTCGGTGTGTAACACCAAGTGATAACCTGAGCCAAGTGTGCTCCTGCAGCATTCCCACCATCCATCCTGTGCTCTGCCCTGCCCAGCAGCTCTGCCACTGATGCTCCAGAGCTGGGGAGAGGGGCACTGGAAAGACCCCAACCCGAATCCCAAACTGGCTAACTCCCTCACCGAAACATTTAATTGCAATATCAGGCACCCTTCTGGGGATGTTGACCCTGTGCAAAATGGAAGTGGTCATCAGGAATCTTTGTGTAATGGTTGAGAAATCCAGTCCAGGTCTAAAACCTCTGGAGCAGCAGGGGATAGTGTGCATCCATGGGACTGATGAGAGCAGGGACAGCTGAGCTTGAGGAAAGCCAAAGCAGCACCAGGTCATGGCACCTGAAATGGGATGGGAGCAAGGTCCCAGAAATGACAAGAATAGATGTGTGTGCTTTTCCTCACGAGCCCCGTTGGCTCAGGATATCTACCCGGGCTGAGCACAGTGCTTGGCTGCAGGCAGGGGCAGGGACAGTGGCAGGGACAGGCAGGGACAGCAGCAAGAGCAGGAACTGGGGCAAGCAGGGGCAGAAGCAGCAGGCAGGGGAAGTAGCAGGCAGAGGAGAGACAGGGCCAGGGGCAGGGGCAGGCAGGAGGGGCATGCACAGGCAAGAGGAGGGACGGGGACAGGCAGAGACAGGGGCGGCAGCAAGGACAGCAAGAACGGGCAGGGACAGGTAGGGGCAGAAGAAGCAGGCAGGGAGAAGCGGCAGGCAGGAGGAGGGACAGGGCTAGGGACAGGGCAGGGACAGGGGCAGGCAGGGACAGGCCTGTGCCGCGGCCTCACCCAGCAGGCACAGGTAGTTGGGCTCCGTCAGCCGCGATCTCCACCGGTACTGGTTGATGATGTTGTAGAGGTGTCGGGGCTCGCAGAACATCACCCCCGCCATCCCCCATCCGCCCGGCTGTCGCCGACTGTCGCGACACCACGCACCCCCCTTCCCGCCCGGCCGCAGGCAGCGACGCCCGCCGGTCTCCAAGGTTACCTCAGGCGGGATCTCGCGAGACTTCCCTACCCCTCCCCTTCCCTCCCCGCCGCTGGCTGCAGTCTCGCGAGAGCGGCGGGCGGGGCAGCGCAGGCGCCGCGCAGGCCGTGGAGGTCGTTGGAGTCACCGGTGCCGCCGCAGCCGCCGCTCGCGCCCCGCCGTGCCCGCCATGCTGTCCCGCCTCAGCACCGCCACCGCCAGCGCCCTGCGCCGCGGCATCGCCACCTCCGCACAGGTACACAGCCCCCCGCCCGGAGCCCCGCGCCTCCTCCTCGCTCCTGGGGCTGCTGCGGAGCTCAGGGCGAGGGGGAAGGCGGGGAGAAGCCCCGGTGCTGCTCGGTGAGGGGGCTGTGGAGCACAGGCTCTGCCCGGTGAAGGGGTGCAAGGCGGGGATGCAGGCATGGTGGTTCTCCATTCTGGGCCTGCGGGGCCGGGGTTGGACATAGTTCCTCCTCCGGGTGGAGCGCAGGCCCTCCAGGAAGCAGCTCCTCGGCTGTGGAGCCCTGAGTCTCCTCGCTGAGGGGCTGCGGGGTGGAGCCCCGGGCCTCAAAGAGGGGACTGTGGAGCCCGGGACCTCCCCAGTGAGGGGCTGCAGGGCTCGGGTGGAGCCCCGGGCCTCAAAGAGGGGACTGTGGAGCCCGGGACCTCCCCAGTGAGGGGCTGCAGGGCTCGGGTGTAGGCTAGAATCCTCGGGGGGGGGGGGTTGTGAGCGTGCGGCGGTGCCTCAGGCAGGGGAGGTTGCGGAGCGTGGCTGGGGGGCTCTCGGTGCTGGGTGTGCAGGGCTGTGCCCGGTGACAGCACCGTGCTGGGGCCGTGGCCCTGCGGGTCTCATCTCCAGCCAGGCTGCGAGTGTGATAATCCTGTGTGAACTCCCTGTCTCTGATGCTGTGCAGAGGGTGATGGGTTTGCTGCTTCCTCCCTCTAGTGCAAAAATGCCCCTGCGTTCCGAAGGTGTTAAGAACTAAAGCTGGTGGTTGGGGTTTAGCAGTAATCCTTTGTGTGCCGAAATCCACTGTGCTGGTTCTAAACCACTGCTGCTGTGGCTGCACGGATAGAGACCAACCTCTAGGCAAAGTTAATAGTCCTGATGGGATGTAAAAGAGTGATTGTTGCAGCTATAAAGATAAGTCTTTTCATGGGGAGTGTTTTATTAGCAGCGAGGTTTTGACCCCACAGTGTCAGCTCAGTCACAAATGGGGCTCAGCAGTGAGTCATGCCAGACTTTGCTTCCTCTCAAAGAGTTTTATGCAAAATTATGTTTGCTGCAGTAGCAAGAAAACTGGGCTGAGGTTAGTCTGGTACAGTTCTTGGGTAGGTTATTTCCCGTCATTGCACAGTAATTAAGCTGTTCCTGAAGAGAGGTGGAGCTGTTAATGGCTTTTATCTGGTAAGATTGTGATAAAGAAGGGCTTTCTCAGCAGTAATTGCTTGTTCCATCTCCACAGGAGTTTTCCATCACTTTGGCAGTGTTGCACTTTAAGGTTGTTCTGGCCCCTAGAAGGAGATTTCCTCCTGTGGAGCAACACTTTGCAAACAGGGGTTTGTGAGAGAAATTACACCCTGCCAGTCAGTTCCTGAGTTAGGATAGAATTGGTTCACAGGGCAACCAAGCAGAGTTGATTTTACTTGATTCTCAACCACATGCTCACAGGTGGAAATTGTAGTCACAATGTTCTCAGTCCTCAATCTTGAGGCATCTGCAGATACTGTTTTGGATTTATATCAGGTGTAAACATTTTCATCACATATATGCAGTGGTTATTACGTTTCTTGTAGTATTGATTTTCCAAATGCAAGGCATATTCTTTTGATACTGGTAACGTGAACTAGAAAAGCTACAAACCAGATTTGCCCTAAATCAGGCCTGGCCCCGCAGGGTGGCAGGTATTAGTGTCAGGCAGGCATTTCCATTGGGAGAAGGGTGATCCTTTGGGTACCTTTGCCTTAGCCTTGCTTCCCTTTTGATCTTCGGATCACAGGCAACCATTTCCTCCAACTTGTCCTACCAATAAACCTGCAGGATCTCTGGGAGGCTGCTGTGAGGGTCATTTTCTGTAGGCTTAGACTATCGAGTTTGCACAGTGCTTGGTAAAAAATTGAGAAACACGACTAAAAGTAAAGAAAGAGTGGTGAAATCCCCGACGTCACTGCTGGGGTGTGGGGGTAACTGCCAGAACGGCTCTACAACGTGTTTGTCGTCTCTTTTTGCACAGAACAATGCCAAGGTGGCAGTGCTGGGGGCCTCGGGGGGCATTGGGCAGCCCCTGTCCCTGCTGCTGAAGAACAGCCCTCTGGTGAGCAAGCTGAGCCTCTACGACATCGCTCACACTCCAGGCGTGGCAGCCGACCTCAGCCACATCGAGACCAAAGCCAACGTCAAAGGTACCCTGGGAATGCTCGGAGCTCCAGAGGGATCCTCTCAGAGGGGTGGCTCTGACCCGGAATGCCCGTTGCCTGTGAGGGGAAATCTTCACCCACTGATCCCGATGAAGCCCTGTATCAATTTAAGTAGCTTTTTCCTCAAGCAGCCAATGATTAATTAAGGTTTAGCTGATTCGATTGGTGTGCATGGAGGTGAAGATGGGCTGTGGTTGCGCTGTTGAAGGGGAATTTGTGACATCTGGCAGGAAACATTCAGTGAAATTATCTCAAGAGTGTTGAATTTAAAAAGTTTGACTAGAAATAGGTTTAACGCTCCCTGGGTGTCCACATGAATTCCATGTGCTTCTTTTCTCTTCAATTCTGATGAAATCAAAACTTAATCTGCTTGTCTTTCTTTTATCTGAAGATCACTAAAAGGTGCCATTTTACATTAATGTGCCAGTGGGCAGTTCTTTACAGGCACTGACTCCAGTGCCAAGGCTTTTGGAGAGTAAATACACATAGCAGGAGGAACTGGGAGTTTGGAAGACAGGTGAATGTGAGATTCTCACCACTCAGTCTGTAAACTTTGAAACAAGGATAAGACATCAAATGGGATCCATCCATAATTGTGTTTCTTTGCTTTCAGCATTAAGTCCAAATTGAAAGTTAGATTTTAAGAGGACTCAGATGCCCCGGGCATGATTTTGTACTTCAAAGTGTCAGCTATTTAGTAACTGTCAAAAACATAATGCTTGAACATCTTCCATTTCAGGCTTCATGGGACCTGAGCAGTTGCCAGAATGTCTGAAGGGCTGTGATGTTGTTGTTATTCCAGCGGGAGTCCCGAGAAAACCAGGTGGGTTCTCTTTGTTGGAAAGCCCCAGGGCTGCTTTGAAGTGGATCTCTGCAGTTCTGCTGCCCAAACAGAGCTGTGTTTGTTGGGGTGTAAGTGGCCTGTTCATGCCCCTGCCCCAGAGCTCCTTGTGGTACCAGGCAGCTCCTTCAGCCTCTCCGAGCCTGTCCCTTGTGGAATGGGCTAAATTGATTTCTGGAGTTTCTGCTTGGGGCTGAGCTGCGAAGACTTCATTCAAGTGATCCTAAATCCCTGTTCATGTTTCTTGTCCCAGAGCAATGCTCAAGGAATTGGTTCTTTGTTTCATTTCTCAGCAGATGAGAAATAATCTATTTTGTTTTGCATCTGTTGTACAGCAACTTCTTGGGGCATCTCCGAATAAATGCTGTTAAGCCTTCCTAGAATGTTTCTGACCTGCTCCATTTTCACTCTATTTTCCAGTATCCTATTAGGAACCTAACAAAATTCTAGTATTTAATGCCTAGCTCTTCCTAAACTTTCATTTTTCATGGTTAAAGTAGTTGCTGCAAGAGGAATGGGGGGTGGCACTTAGGCAACCAGCAATATTTTGCAGCAGTTTGCATTTAAACTGTAGTTGTGGAAGTGACTTAAAAGAGGGAGGAGGATTTATCTTGGGAGCAGTTGTGCTGCTCTGAGCAGGGCTGGTGTGGGTTGTGTGGTCACAGTGTGCTTGAGGCAGCCTAGGTGAAGTGGGTTCTGACAATGGGCAGTTGGGCTGGCTGCTCCTGGGAAGGGCTGATCTCTTTATTAGTGAGAGGAGCCAGTTCATTACTGCAGCTGGAGAATTTGTTCTTGATCTGTGAAACCAGAAGCTGATGTGTCTGCCCAGAGCAGAGTATTGGATTTTGATTGGATTTCCTGCCTGTGATGGTAGCTGTGGGTAACTTAAAATCCTTTCCTGGCTGTGTTTTAGGAATGACCCGTGATGACCTGTTCAACACCAATGCCAGCATTGTTGCCACACTGACATCTGCCTGTGCAAAGAACTGTCCAGAAGCCATGATCTGTATTATTTCTAACCCAGTAAGTGTTTTCTGGAGACCTTGGAATGTAGAGGAAAAACCTCACCAAATTCCAAATACTAGAGTAATCCAAATTCCTACTGATTTTGACCAGTATCTTTAAACTTTGCGGTGTATTTGCAGAAAAGCCTGGTTCTACTAACCCATATTTAATTCAGACAAAACTTGGATGTAAAAGTGCTTAATATCTCCCAAGTCTGTGTGACTGGTTATAATGCAAGCTGGTGTATTAGCTGGGATAAAAGCCTTAGCTCACTGAGGGAGGAGCCTTTGTAATGGGAATGAACAAATTTATTGTCTTAATGGTTATTTAAAATTAATGATTTTTATTCCAACCTGACTGTAAATTGCTCTTCAATTTAGGCATCAAAGTAATTGGCTACAGTTGATTCCAAATTGGAAGTATAGTTCGGGTTGTTAATTGGCCTGTTAAGTTCATGCATTAGCTTTGTTATTAAACTGCTTTTAATCAGTGCTTGCCTCTTCTTGTTTGTAGGTAAATTCAACCATCCCAATAACTTCAGAAGTCTTCAAGAAGCACGGTGTGTATAATCCCAACAAAATCTTTGGTGTTACGACACTGGACATCGTCAGAGCGAATACTTTTGTGGCTGAACTAAAGGCAGGTCATGGTTAAAGTGCAGGGGGAGGGATACTGCCTGCTTTGATCATCAGATCTATAAAGTGCTTCCACAATCACTGCAGAGGGCCAAAGGAGCTCAGATTTCTATGCAGCTAGAGGCAGAGGCAATGATTCCCTGTCTCCTTTATTTAGAGGAGCCTGAAGATAAGGTTTCTTGCAAAATGTGGTCCAAGAGACTTTGACCTTTCCTTTTCATAGCTGTGCCCTGCAAGCGAGCTACGTGTTGGCCTTAATTCCCTTGGCATTCCCAACCCTGCCATGCAACCAGGAGAGAGGGTCGGACTGTGGTGTGTGTTTGCAAGTTAAACTCTGCTGTGTGTCACAGGATACTCTACAAAGTATCGGGAGCTGTAACACATTTCTGCTCTTAATAGCCCGGTGGTGTTTGTGTGGTGCTGCTCTTTATCCACCCCTGCAGTAATAATATCCTGTAACTGTATGCAGTGATCACAGTAACCCAGAGTTCTGCTCTGTACACGTGGCTTTGTCCCTGGAGCGCAGCTGCCTCTGCAACTCCTGCCCTGTGTGTCCTGATGTCCAGGGCAGAGAGTGCAGTATGTTTTCTCTTGTTCTTCTTGTGCTTGAGAAGCTGGAAAGTTCCATGTTTCCTCTAGGGCTTGGATCCAGCTCGAGTAACTGTTCCGGTTATTGGTGGCCATGCTGGGAAGACCATCATCCCTCTGATCTCTCAGGTGAGTCAGGGTGACAGCTGTGTGTGGCATGTTAGGGTTGATCTAAAATGCCTTTGTGATGGCAGGTAGTGTGCTAGGATGGAGCAGTGAGAGTCTTCCCTGCTCTCATGGCTGCTTTCCTTCTAGGATAGGGTGCAGGATGAGGTGAAAGGCAGCAATCTAAAGCTGAATCCCTTTGGGCAGTGTAAACAGGTCCAGCTTTTCTCCAAAGGAGTTTAGGATAAGAACTGAGGGGTAATGTGAGTGTTCAGGTGTCCTGACACTGTTTGTGACAGGTATCTCATGAAAGGAATACCTGGCTTCAGGAGAAAAATTGAATTGATTTTTTCCATGATAGACTGGAAACCCCACCTGAACCTCCAGCACTGAAGTGCACAGCTCAGGCTGTGCAGGGAGGCCTGTTCTAGCCATGACTGGTAGTCTGGCCTTTCAGCCAGGCTGAAATGCAGTTTTAAAGCAGGTGCAGTCTCCTGGGGAGGTGCTGGGATGTGGCCAAGGAGCAATCTCTAACAAAGGTGGGAAAGCTGTGCTCTAAGTGGGGAATAAGGTATCCTTTACAGAAGGATTTTCTTGGGAATGAGAGCAAGGGCTTTGGAGCAGCTGAATGCTGAGAGGTGCTTGGGTTAAACAGCCCATTGGGACAAACACAACTGTATTTGAGCTATGCTTAAGCTGGTGTAGTTTTATCTGAAGGTTCAGTGAATTCCTAAATACTGCTGGGAAACTGGATCTTTCATAGGGCTCAACTTCCATAATGCCAGGGTGACCCAGATATTTAGAAGATGACTTTCTGAAATTCCTAATGCTTGGGGGGTGTCTGTACTGCACAGGACTACGCAGTGGTGAGGAAGCATGGCAAGCCCTGGTTTGGCTGTGAGGCTGTGGTTTGTCCCTGAAGGAGCTGGGAGTGGCTGGGTTCCTGTTCCAGGCCATGCAGTAACCCCAGTCTGATGACTTTTGTAGTTGGTCAGTGTCACACAAGCGATGAGCTAGGGAAACACATTGTGTCCACTTGAGAACTGTTGGTAACAACTGCAGTGGTACAGAAAGTCTTGTGTGCTTAATGCTGAATCTGAAGGAGTTCTGGTGTTGGTACTAACTTCTTTTTCCCTGTCCAGTGCACGCCAAAAGTGGAGTTTCCTCAGGATCAGCTGGAGAAGCTTACAGCAAGAATTCAAGAAGCTGGGACTGAAGTTGTCCAAGCTAAAGCAGGAGCAGGTGGGTTCTTGAGTAAAGCTTCCAAGTAATTCTTGTTGACTGTGTAGGGCTGCAGTCCTCTGCAGTTTACAGGTTAGGAACTGCTGGTTGTCAGTCTCACTGCTCTGTCAGCTGCTGCCTGGGATAGGCTACTAGAAACAGCTCAGTATGTAAGACTAAATATTAACTGATCCCACACCACCTTTGGCCGTAAAAGAATCTTCTCTGTCAAATTAAGCTGTTTCTTTTATAAATCTCTTCAATTAGATACATGTAGCTGGACAAAAGCTGCTGCTTTATCTAACTGGCCGTGAGCTTGAAGTCAATGACACTGCATTATTCTTGTTTTGTAAACACACCGGTATGGAAACCTTTGATGCTAAACTGGGTATCAGATTTCAGCGTGATCTGTTCTGACAGTGGTTTAACTCTTCCAGGATCTGCCACCTTGTCTATGGCCTATGCTGGTGCTCGGTTTGTGTTCTCCTTGCTGGATGCCATGAGTGGAAAGCAGGGGGTTGTTGAATGTGCCTTTGTTCGGTCGGACGTGACAGAGGTCCCCTACTTCTCTACACCTCTGCAGCTCGGGGTATGTACTTTACATCACAAGCCTTATAAACAGCAGCTACTGCTTGTGTCTTGTGGGTTTTACTGGGTGGTTTCAGTTTAGCTGAATGCCTGCTATTGCTGGAGTAAACAGCTGAGTGTGCCTTTAAGAGTCTGCGATATTTGGATATGATGCCTCAGCAAATAGCTCAGCTTGACAAGGATGCTGCTGCTGCTATCTGCTCTTAGGCTGCAAGCCACTGAGTAACCAGAGGTTCAGACTTGGCTTAAGAGGTCATGCCTGCCTCAAGTCAGTCCTGTTTACTCTGGGCTTTCATGTGATTAATCAGAGTCAGCAATCCTGTCTCCTCAGCTTCATCTGCTGCAAGCAAATCCTCAGAAACTGAGGCACATGGGGAGCTACAGTGTGGATTAGGATTAATATCTTGCTTTCAGGACCTCTGCTGAACTCTGAAAGAAGTATTCCTTTTGTCACCCACACCCTGGGGGAGTGGTGGAAAACCATGTGCTGCAGCCCTGTCACGTCTGCTGGGATGCAGAGGGTGGTGTTTGCTGTCTTAGGGGCAGGCTGGTGAGGGGATGGAAGCAGAGGGATTTTAAGGGGGAGTGTAGACATCTTGAAAACCTGGAAGTGCCGCTGAGGCAGTTTGAGATGGCAAGCAAAGGATGTAGATCAGAGGAGATCCTCTTGCCAGAGGGTGGGTGTGGAGTCAGGAGGGATCAGATGTTGTCAGTCTGCTCTTGAAGGAGCTGCTGTGGGTTGGCTTCTGGTTTCACACATGTGAACAGTGAATGAGAAGTTTGAGGGCTGTAGAAGTTGCCACAGATAGTGAGAGGCTTCTGAGGCTTTCCAGGAAGCACAGGGTTGGCAGACTAGGTACAACACAGGTGCCAGGCTGGGTCTCTGTCTCAGCTGGATAACACTTAGTCAGAGCTCTTAAGCTATTCTTTAGGCCATTCGTTGAATGGTTAATCCTTAAATCCTCTTTCCCTCAGAAAAAAGGAATTGAGAAGAACCTAGGCCTTGGCAAGCTCTCCCCCTTTGAAGAGAAGATGGTTGCTGCGGCCTTGTCTGAGCTGAAGGCTTCTATTAAGAAAGGAGAGGAATTTGCAAAGAACTTCAAGTGAAGACTTGATGACGGCGAGGAATTAACTTCCTTAATTTATTAAGGCATCATGTCACTTTACGACTTCTGGTTCAAAGCTCATGCTTTGATTGAAGTCTGTCTGTATTAACTTGATGCTTGTTGCCAGTGCAAAGTCTAATCACCAATAAAACGGCCTCATTTTTTCAGTGTACCTTGTGGAGCTGTCCTGTTGTGCTTGTCCTTTGGAAGGTGGAGGTCTCTGAGAGGGGGTTTGTTTCAGCAGGGATGGAATAGCCTTGGAAAGGGAGTGAACTCATTCCCTGTTCAGCACAGCCACTGGGAACCAGGTGTGACCAGATCAAGATGGGTGTACACAAGGGATAACTGAGTGAAATGATCCCAGAGGTGACTTTTTCAGGAGGTGACACTACCTCTGTTACCTTGTGTTACCTTTATCTCTTGTGTAATTTGATTTTAAAGGAGTTAGTGAAAGAGCAGAGCGTTTGAAACGTCAGTCCTGCACTAAGACAATAATTAAACCGCTGAGAGCGACTTCTTTCTAGTTAGGAACAAAAGCCTTGATTTAGCATCTCCATAAATTTCTCTTAACATTCATCCTCTTGTGAATATAAAAATAAATGTCTGCAAGAAGATGGTGATGACGAGTTCTGTTGCTGACTTCTTTGAAGGTAAGCTTTAATGAGGGAAGCTATTAATTCACTCTTCCTTCGTGCTCTGCTTACGCTCTTGCTTTGAATTGCTCTCATCCGTGTAGGCTGAATTCTAAGTTGAGCAGACTTTATTTTGATGAGTGAAGGAAAAGCCAAAGCCCTGCACCTCTGGAGGAACTGAGGTGAACGTTGGTTTGAGCCAGAGAGCACCGGGTAGTTGCTCACAAGATAACCTAAAATTCGTAGATGGTCTTTGGTCACCGCCTTTTATCTTCCTCCCATGTGTATTTATTTTTCTGAGCTCTCTTAACTGTTTCTTTTTTTTTTTTTTTTTAACTTTAATTAGTTCATCATTCTGAACCAGATCACGCAGTTGTGACTGTAGATGTGACTGTAGATGCATGGAGAATAAAATCCCTGGTTCTTCTCCTGCCCTGTGGAAGATGTGGGCAAGGAGGACAAGCAAGCACAGTCCTTGTCACTCTGCAGAATTTCAGCACGTTAAAAACTTGGTTTCTTTACAGAATAGTAATGAAATAGAGGCGTTGGCAGTCGTTACTCAGCAGGCTTGGAACAAAGTAATTATTAGGTGGTATTAATAGAATTAAAGATCGTGTTGGAGGGGGGCAGGGGAGGATGTCGGAACTGGAGAACACTGAGGAGGAGTGACAGGCCAGACCTGGTAAGTGTGGCAGAGACTGTTCCTAACAAGGAATGGGGAAAGCATGTGGCAGACTGCTCTGACTGGGTGTAGGGGTCTTGCAGGCCTGTCACACACACCGTTTTACTATTTCCAACCCGAAATAGGGAGCACAGGGTGTTCAAAGTGGTGTGTGAGCACCTGCAGAGGTTTGTGTCCAGTCTGGGGGTCCAGGGGTGCAGCTCCACTTCAGGGAAAGCCTTGCCTTGCAACCAGCAGGATAGGAGAACACATTTGTTCCAGCCCTGCTGTTGTTAATGCAGCAGACAGAGCAGATTTCTGGGCATTGGAGACTTTTTAGAACTTGAGGTTCACCGTGTGGCTTAGGTTATTCAATCTTTTCTCGTGTCAGCAAAGTCTGGGGGAATTGCATGGACAAGCAGAAAGCTTTGCTTGTACCAGTAGGGACTCAGGGGCAGCATGGGCAAGTGGAGCTGAGGTGGAACAGGATTATGTCTCAGCACTTGCTGACTTTTAGCTTCTTCAGGGTCCCCTTCAAATCCCCTGAATGTTAACAAAGTCCCTGCACTGTTTGGATTTCGCGGTTGTTTCTTCTACCCAATCTCATTCTGCACTTTTGGAGTTGCTGCTATTCCCTGTGCCGGAAATCTGCTCCCTTTTGGGAAAGGAGACGAGACACCCTTCTTGTGGCTTTCTGCAGTGAAATCAGAGGCCAGCAGGACACTGGCTAAAGGTGAGAAATGGACTTGTGTGTGTTCCCTGCTCGGTCACTCTGCTGCCCCTGTGGCTTAGCAGTGCTGTGGTGGGTAACAATCCCTGGTTTGTAAAGGTGTGGGACATCCCACCCCTTCTCTCTGAGCAGATTCCCTGGAGGAGGAAGGGATCTGGGGCATATCCCTCCTTGGGAGGAGCAGGACTCAGCAGGGTGTACCCAGATAAGCCAACACTCTGTCCTGGAAGTTGTTTCCTGGTGCTGTGGCTCCGAAACACGAGACCTTCATCCTCCCTCCTGTAAATTCTGCAGCCCTGCTGAGTCACAGCACACACTCCAGTGCTGGCAGCCTTTGTGTTAACCTCCCGTGGAGGGGAGTGACCCGGTCTGGAGGAGGTGAAAAACCTGCCCTGTGCACATCTCTTGGGTTCCATCCTTTGCGCTGAGCAGACTTCTGTCTCGATGCTCTCTAAGCTCTTCCCTTGCAGCATCATTTCTGCACATGGAGCTGCCGCCTCCTCGGGCAGCCCAGCCCCGCACCGGAGCACAGATGTCAAGATAACAGAGGAGAAGTGTGTGGAGAGTAATAAATAAAGATTCTCCAGATGGCCATATGTCAGGTCACTCGAGCCCACCTGCTGCTCCCGTGCTGCTGCAGCAGCGTGTTAAATGCAGGAAAGGATAGAACAAGGAGAAAAGCGAATGCTGGATGGTGTAACTCAGGCCTCATCCTGATCATCTCTGTCCTGGGGGGCCTCAGGTGGGATGACCACAGGAGCAGGCTGGCAGACTTGTGTCCTTTATTCCTGGGAACTCTGTTTTCCCTTCCTGGCTCTGTGCAAGGGCTGCTGCTTTGGTTTGGGGGTACAGACCTCCCACCCCAAGCCCCAGCTCATCCTGGGGGGCTCTGGGTGCTGAGAGCTGGCAGCAGCCACTTCCCTTGGGGTAGGGCTGGTTACAGCTGCAGCAGGCGTGGCTGAGCCTGAGGACAGCCCATGGCATTTTGGTGATATTTAGGAGAAGCAGGAGAAACATCAGTTTAGTGCAGCTTCTGCCCTGCCAAAGCTGGCTGCCTTCCCAGCTCCAGCAAAAGATCAAAACTGGGAGGAGGGGAGGGGCTGGAGGTACTTCAGAAAGGTGCCAGGTAACTTGCCTTTTCTCAGGAGCCCACCTCCAAAATTCACGCTCTCCAGTGATTTCTCCTCACAAAAGCTGCCAGGAGAGAGAGACTTTGCTGCCTTTTCCCAACCCTGGGGACCCCTATGCTCAGCTTTGCGTTACTGGGGCTGGCAGCTCAGAGCAGGCAGCCCGTGCTCTGCCCAGGAACGGGGAAAGGAAAGGTGAAAATACAGCCCGAGGTTGGTGGGGTGTAGCTGGGGGGGCAGGCAGATCTTCCCCACAGCCAGCTCAGCTTCCCCCATTCCTCACAGGGCAAGGACAAAGGGTTTTAACGTGAGCAGGAGCATCACGAACCATCTGAGCTGTGGATTTGGCTTTGCACAGGCCCCTCCCCTGGCTCTCCGGCCTGGCCACGGGCACTGTGAAATCACCACCTTTGCATTCCCTGCTCCTGATTTACTGAAATGCCCGAGAGCTCCCACTTCCCTCCCGGGTGCCTCAAAGCAGAGCTGGAGAGCGGCGCCGAGGCGGGAGGGTTTGTTTGCATTTACAGGGAAACCTGTTAATAAAGGAGACCAAAGGGACTGCTCTTTTCCTGGCTGCGGGAACAGATGGCTGGATAACGCAGCGCAATTAATATGCAGGGAGTCCTGCCGGGGCAGGGATTTGATTGCCTGTTAGGAGAGGTTAGCGCACTCAAGCTGAGCTCTGCCACCACACTGCCCGTCCCTGGCACCTGCTGCCTGCAGGGGCTCTGTGGGGACACTGGGACAGATTGGATGGGGTCACAGATGAGACTGGGGGCTCTGGATGTGGAGGAGGATGCAGCTGGGGGCTCTGGGACAGTGGCAGGTCTGTGCTTCTCCCGTGCTGGGTGATGCTCTGAGAGGTTTTGCCCTTTGGGTTTGTAAAAGCAAAGGGTGGCTCTGGTGATGAATAACCGCTCCGAGGCTGGAAGGGCAGCGCTGGATTGTTCTTTCCTCCTGGACCTGTTACCTCTGGGTAAGGAGGTGCCAAGAAAAGCAGCAGGCAGGAGTTCCTGGTGGACACAGGAGGTGGGCATCTCCTTGCTGCAGCACAACGCAGGTACAGAACATTTCCCAGGGCTTCAAAGAGTGACCCAATAAATCCACAGGAAAGAAAAACCCTGCTAAGGGCTTAAGGAGGGTTAAGGAAGCCTGAGGAAGCAGGAAACCCAGCAAACCCACCCCAACATGGAGCTGGGCCACGTGGCCAAGCCCAAATTGGTGGGAGCCTCCAGCCACTGGGCCACAATCGAATGGCCCAAGGTCACCCTGGGCACGTGTGGGGCTGTTCCAATGCTCCATCCCCATCATATCCTGGGCTCTCACGGGATCACAGCGCCTCCAGCCCCTTCCCTTTCATGCCTCTGCTTTGCCCCCTCATTTTCTGGTGTTTTCTCACCCCCCTGCCTCGTCGAGGTTGTTGAGCACCATGAAAGCCAGCGGCAGGCTTTGATCAGGAGCTCCTGCCTGAGCCGTTCCCGCACGGCACCGCCACTCCCGGCCACCCTTTCTTCTGCGCCAGGAGGAGGCTGCTGGAGATGTCGAACCTCAGCGCAAATCCTCGCAATTAGGCCTGTTCTGCTGCCTGCCTCGTTTGATCTCCTTTAATTATTTATCGCCTTTTCTTTCTCCTCTTTCCTAAGTCCTCCGTTTCTTTCAAGTGATGATTTTCCTCCTCTCCCCCCAGCCGTGGCTGGCTCTGCCTGTTTGCCGGCAATTACCGACCCTTCTTCTCCTTCCATCTCCCCTCTTTTGTTCTCCACCAGATCACCGCTTCTCCCTGCTCTCATGGCTTCACCCTGCCCGCCCGCCTGGCAGCTTTTTCCTCCTGCTTTTCCTGAATTGTTCCCACCCGGATGGCTGTTGCCTTTCTCCATCCCGTTCCAGGTGTGTTTGCTGCCCGTGCCAGCTCTCTGGCTGTGATCCTGCACCCTGGGCTGGGCTATGCTCCATCTCCCACTGCTGTTCTCCCAGGCTACTGGTCAAACCCTGCTGTGGTCCTGCTACAAAGCCCTGGCTCCTGGCCAAAACCTGGAAACCGCATGAGGTTCCTGTCCTTGCCTTGCCAGGGTCTCCCTGCGCTGCTTTTTCATCCCTCATCTTCTTTGTTTCGCAGGACCTGATGCATTATTCAGCGCCGCGGATGCTGCGGGGTGTCGGGAAGATAACGGTGCTGCAAAGGGCATGGGCTCACCCTGGCGATGCTGGATTGTTCCTGTCCTGGGCCGATTTCCCTCTCCAGCATTAAACCAGGAATAGTCCTGACCATGCAGGAGGTTCCTCCCAGGAGGTGACATCTGCTGTCAGCCCTTGGGGGGACATGGTGGGGACAAAGGTAGGAGCAGGGGGAGGCAGCAGTGGCCCTGGCAGTGCTCCAGGGGCTGCACCTCCCAAATCCAGCCCCACAGCTTGGCTGGAGTTAAATAGAGACACAGGTCCAACACACGGCCACTTGTTTATGTCATCCTTACCTGGATAACGGATGCAGGATGCAGGTTTTGCTCAGCAGATGTAACAAACAACCCCAAACTGTTGTTTAATCCTTGTGGAAAGAGGCTGCTTGTGCCCTCCAACCCCGTTTGCATCTGGGCACTGTGAACCCCCAGCTGGATCTGTCCCCAGGGCTTGCTGCCACCTCAGCCCTGTGCACAGGGACGGGGAGGAAGGTGAGGGGTGGAGTGGTTTGGGGCTGTTTTTGCCGGCAGCATCTTGGTTTTCGGGTCTGTCCTCCCTCCAGAAACAGCATCACCCAGCTGCCACCAGTCGTGGAGACATCCCCACCAGGACAGGCCTTGGCTGCCCACAGGAAAGCTCTGCTCAGACCCCACCTCTGGCTTCCCATCCCCGACTCTGCAGCAACACCCTCCCCAAATCCTGCTCTGAGGCCAAATCCCCCATGGAGTGACAGCCAGTCACATTTGTTGGGCTCTGCTTGGGAACCTGCAGCCGAATTCAGGAAGAAGCTGTGGTCACAGGGGATGCAGAGCCCAGGCACTGCAGGGGAAACTGAGCCGGGGGTGGCACCAAGTGTCCCCAGCCGGGTGTGCTTCGTGTCCCTGGCAGAGCAGCCAGGGTGAATTCAGAGTGATTTGGGAAGATAAACCCCAGCCATGACCACACTGAGCAGATTTGAGGTGGTTTAGGGGAGGTTTGGGAGCTTTCCCCCTCCTCTGGTTTCACCATTTCCGTCCACCGAGGAGGGCGAGTGCTCGGCATCACTGAAGGAAATGAAAATTAATTACGGGCTCATTAACACCGACTCATTAACACCTGAGCTGCGGCACTGGGGAATGTCCCCATCGGGGACCCGACACCTCCTGCATCACCACAACCCCCCCCGGCCATCCCAAAGCCCCCACACCTGCATGGGTAGGGGTGGTCCAGGTGCTCCCAGGCAGTGCTGGGGAATCAGCTGGGAACTGGGCTGATGAAGGGCGGTCTGTGTGATCACGGGGGTCTCTGTAAGGATGAAGGGCGGTCTGTGGGAGCACGGGGGTCTCTGTAAGGATGAAGGGCGGTCTGTGTGAGCACGGGGGTCTCTGTAAGGATGAAGGGCGGTCTGTGTGAGCACGGGGGGTCTCTGTAAGGATGAAGGGCGGTCTGTGGGAGCACGGGGGTCTCTGTAAGGATGAAGGGCGGTCTGTGTGAGCACGGGGGTCTCTGTAAGGATGAAGGGCGGTCTGTGTGAGCACGGGGGTCTCTGTAAGGATGAAGGGCGGTCTGTGTGAGCACGGGGGTCTCTGTAAGGATGAAGGGCGGTCTGTGGGAGCACGGGGGTCTCTGTAAGGATGAAGGGCGGTCTGTGTGAGCACGGGGGTCTCTGTAAGGATGAAGGGCGGTCTGTGGGAGCACGGGGGTCTCTGTAAGGATGAAGGGCGGTCTGTGGGAGCACGGGGGTCTCTGTAAGGATGAAGGGCGGTCTGTGGGAGCACGGGGGTCTCTGTAAGGATGAAGGGCGGTCTGTGGGAGCACGGGGGTCTCTGTAAGGATGAAGGGCGGTCTGTGTGAGCACGGGGGTCCCTGCGCGGCGCGGCGCGGTGCAGGTGCGCCCTCCGGCCGGCAGGCGGCGCTGCGGGCGGTGGCGGCGCGCTCCCCCCGCGGCGGCGGCGCTCTGTGTCGGGCGGCTCCGTGTGCCGGAGCTGTCCAGCACTTCAGCAGGGGCCGCGCCGGGGCCGCGCGGGAGGGGCCGCGCCCGGCGGGACCCCCGGCACCCCCCGGCACCCCCCGGCACCCACCGGCACCCACCGGCACCCACCGGCACCCACGGGCACCCACCGGGGCCGACAGCGACCCAGCGGGGCCGGGCCCAGCGGGACGGCGGGGCGAGGTGAGGCGCGGCCGGGCCCGGGGCTGTGGGGCCGGCACCGGGCGGGCGGGGCCGGGAAGGGAGAGGAGGGGATGCGGGGGGCGGTGGGACCGCACTGAGCCGTGGGGGGCACGCCGGGAGGTGCAGGGGGTGGGGGAGGACGGAGCACCCCCCCACCCTTCCGGTGATGCTGGGAGCAGGGGGGTGACGAGCCCCGGTGATGGGGATTTGGGGGAGCGGTGCTGCTCCTCAGGGGGTTGGGGATCGGGGTCTCCAAAGGGACGTGGGTGGAAGGGATGGGTGAGGCGTGCATCGGATTGTTGGTGCTGGGACAGCCGGGGACCCCACCGGGAGGGGTGTGCCAGGGGTGTCCCCCCGTGGGGTTTGGTGCTCCTTGGGGTGTGTGGGGTGGGTGAGGAGTCTGGAGATTGAGCTGTTTTTTGGGGCACAGGGACGCGGGTGTGCCGGCGGCTCCCTGGTGCTGGGGGAGTGGCTGGGGGGGCACCCACATCCCTCTTTTCCATGCTGGGGGGAGACAGGCTGAGACTGGGACGGTGGGTGACCTCCAGCAGTAGGTTTTTGACTGGGAAGGACGGGACAGGGATGATCCCTCAGCAGATGCTGGTGCCTTGTGTGGTGCAGGGGAGACGAGGCTCGGACAAGGTCCCCAAAGCCCTTCTCTCTGCTGTGTGGACCCCCAGGCTACACTGGGGAGGGTTTGGCTGATGAGATTTCAAACCCTGCGGGTGTTGCACGAGGGAAGGAGAGGGGGCAAGGCTTGGCAGCGGGGAGCCACAGCAGCAACTCAACCGCTTGTCTTTCGGGAGCGTTTTGTGCTTCTCCTTCCCAGATCAGGAGGTTTGTCCCCAGGGATGTCCGGGCTGTGCTGTGCAGGGGGCTGGTGGCGAGGGGTCGGGCCGTGGCTCTGGGGGAGCAGGTGGCTTTCCGAGGACACAGGTTCATTCATTCCCTCCAGAGCAAGATTCCAGACTGGATGTGTCTCACTTTGCCTGTGCTCCCACTGTTGTAAGGGGGTCACCTGGAGGCTGGCAGCATTTTTGGGTGTCTCAGGTCGATAACAAACGTCAAGGACCTTCTCTGAGGGTGCAGATGCTCTCTGGTCTCCTTGCCCTGTGGCATGTGGGTTCTTCTGTGGCAGGAGCACAGGGACACTCCCGCTGGGGGGGATTTTGGGGACAGTGTTTGTGTCCAGACACACATCACCCTGTCCCACTCTGCCAGCATGGCCTCGCACGGTGCCACCCTCTGTGCCTCACCTGCTTTCCCCTCAATCCCCCCAGCATCCCACCTGCCTCCCCCTGCCCCAGGACTCATCCTGACAACACTTGCAGGGAATGTCTGCGGCTTTCAGAGCCAGAAAATGGGGCAGATTTTAGGGGAACCTTTGATCCTTGGTCACTGTTCGGAACGGCAAGCAAGACTTTTGGCAGGCAGAGGGCTGCAGGAGTCTTGGTTGGCTTTGTCCCTGGTGCTGAGAAATTGATGCTTTTTCCCTGGACAAAGGGCCTCGTGCCCTAGGGGCAGATCCAGTGGTGGGTGGGTGGGTGGCAGCAGGTCCTGGAGAATGCTGGAAGAGGGAGCAGAGGGACCTCACCCCGTATCTCTGGGCAGGGGATGCCTGCGGGGTGCAGGTCATGCTGTGAGGTTAGTGCTCTTGCTGAGGGCCTGCCGGATGTGGGGGTCCCCAATCCCCAGAGCCCTTTCTCCTCCTCCTCCTCCTTCCTGTCTCCCAGCTCCCGTTTTCCCCAGCCAGGTGGCCCGTGGCTTATATAATGTGCTCAAGCCCCGGAATAGCTCCTCCCGTTACACAACCACCCAACCAGCCACGGGGGGGGGATGGTGGGGGGGATTCCCAGCTGGATGCTCCCCCTGCACTGGCTGTGACCCCCCTCTACCTGCAGTGCTCAGCCCCAGGGGCTGTTTGCCAGGATTATGTCCCCACTGGGGAAGGTGACCTCATTGTGACAGTCATCTCCCTGCTCCTCCATGTGCTCAATAACTGCTTTTATTTGTAGTAGTGTTATTACTCCCCTTCCTCAGAGGAGGGGCGATGGGCCTCAAGCTGGCTGTGCCTCCTCCTGACTCCTTGCCCAGCAAAGCAAATGGCCCCAAAAGTGCAAAACCTGGCATGGCTGCTCCCCCTCTCCATCCCCATTCCTTATTTAAGCACCTCCGTTCAGGGAAGGTCTGGCAGGGCATTCCCAGGGGGATGAGAAAAGTGCGGCCAAAAGGGTCTGGGGCTGGGGATCCCATAGGAAAACCCATCACCTGGATCCACTGCCTCTCACCTCAGCGTGGGGGGATTGCTGTTGCCACGCGGATGTGCTGCTCCTTTCCCTCACCCCTGATTCAGGAATGGGGTCACTGTGTGGCTGCTGGGGCTGCTCCCTACCATGGTGTGACCCCTTTCCCACCAGCTCTTCTCCAGCCAGAGCTGAGGATGGAGCTTCTCAACAGCCAACAGCCCAAGGGGTTCAGGCTGGAGGGGTTCAGCCACGGCATTTTGGGGACAGGAGTAAATCCTGGCTCCTCACCCTCCCTTGTGCCCTTTTCCCTGGATCGTCTCCAGGGGATCTCTGTGCCCACACCCCTGTGAGATGCTTGTCCAGCGGGGGATCAGTCCCCAACTCTGGCTCTCCCATCCCTATATCCCCAAACCAGGAAGAAGCCCAGTTGCTTAGCAACTGTTTAGCTTCTCCACCAGCCTCCTCATCTATTTTAAAATATATATATATTTTTATATATATGTATTTATATATATCTGCACAGACGTAGGTATGCACATGGAGCTGCAGCTCCTGACCCCCCAGCCAGCTTCCATATATTCTTTACTAATTGCTTTAAAGTCTGTGAAGTGTCAAATTGTGGTCGGGCAGCTACAGGAAAAGATGCCCTGGGCTTGGGGAAATAGGGATGGAAGCCCTGGGACAGCTGTCACCACCCCATTCCCACTGCCCCTTCCCACGGGCATCATCCCTGTGGCTTGGGGCTGGAGGGCAGTGCTAACGAGCCCCAGAATGGCTGCACTTTTAAAGCTAGATTTGCCTTTTTTCCTCGTTCTTGAAGGTCTGACTCATGGTTTTTGGCACTGGAAGGCAGCTCCGTAGAAGGTCAGTCCAATTAATGGCAGCAACCGTGGACTTTTCCTCCTTGTAACTCCAGCTGGGTGTTCAGAGGAGGCCTGGCCTGTTCAGACTGCCTGCCCATGGTGTTCTGGCATATTTTGTGTCCTGAAAAAAGAGATCTTCTCCCAGCTGTCGCCACAGCACAGACAGGCAGCAGCCTGGGACGGGGCCGTGCGTGCTTGGGGACGGGGTTATTATTTCAGTCGGTGGCGTGCCCTGATGAGATCCAAACAGGCAGGAGAACCATGGGGACCACCCCTCTCAGCCTCTCTGGAGTGACTGGAGCATCCTCACCTCCTCTGGGCCGTCCACGGTGTGTTGGGACCGAGCTCCGGCACGCTCAGCGCACGAGTGGACCAGGGAGCCGCCGTCCTGGGCTCGCTGCCCGCATCCCGTGCCCGCATCCCAGTGCTCACGGCCGCCCCGGCTGGTGCAGCTGGATGCGGCGAGAATTAATGGAGCACCGGCCGGAGGCGGCTTTAATTAGCACCGAGGCACGCGGAGGGGGCAGGATGCCCGGGGACCGCTGCCGCCTTTCCCCAGCGAGGGAGAGATGCCGGGAGAGCATCCAGGCACCCGGGAGAACATCCAGGCACCGCCGCCCCCCCGCTGCCATCCCCTCTTCCCCCGGGAAGCGGCTCCATCCGCAGTACGGCGGCAGGGCCCTGCGGCGCTCCTGCTCAGCGCCCGGGGCTGCGGGCATGGCCCGGGGGATGAGCGGGGCCCAAGGGGGAACTTCAGCAGAGCCGGCCCGGAAGGGGCTTCTTCTGGGCTGGGAAATAAAAGGGCCAAAGCAGTTTGGTGAAATAAGGCTCTTTTCGCCATCGTTTTGCTTCTTTCCTTTCGGGCTGGAGCTCTGATCCCGTGAGCTGGACGAAGGCCAGGTGGGACAGCGCCAGGGCTGGGACATGGGGACGGTCACATCCTGGGGCCGCCCCAGCCCACAGGGAGTGAGCTCCACTCACAGCTTGGCTGGAAACCAGCAGCCCCAAACCCTGGCAGGATGGCGAGGCTGGGCCCTGCACCCCGAGCTGGCAGGGCCTGTGCTGGCTGTGTGACAGGGGCACAGTGCAGTGTGTCTGTCCTTCTGTCTGTCCTGGCAGTCACTGAGCTGGTGCCCAGGTCCTCCACACACCCTGGGTGTGATTCAGCGTGGCTGGGGAGGGAGAGAGGGACCCAGGCATGGGATGGAGGGTGAGGAGGAGGAGAATGGAAAAGAGGGATGAAGATGGAAGATGGGGTTGAGGATGGAGAATGGGGATAAGGATGGTGATTGGACATGATGATGATGAGGAGGAGGAGGCTGGAATTTGGGGATGAGAGTGAAGATAAGGATGAGGATGGAGGATGGGGCATCTCTGAACACTTCCAAAAGTTTTAATACAGGTATCAGAAAACACCTGCAAGCTGAAAAGCTGGATTGACCTCCCCAGGGCCCAAAGTGGCAAGTAGGAGGAGGATCAGGATCCCAAAAGATGTGGGCGAATGCCTGGTTAATATGGGAAAAGAGGGATTTGCTCAGGAGTCTCCCCTGCAGCTCCAGCCCATGGTGCCAGGGGGTTTGGGCCCTCCTGGGTGGCAGTAAGGGAATTTGAGGTGGCAGTAAGGGAATTTGGGGTGACGGTAAGGGAATTTGAGATGGCAGTAAGGGAATTTGGGGTGGCAGTAAGGGAATTTGGGAGGTGGGAATGGATGCCAGCAACTGTCCCCAGCTACATCCTGCAGCCTTTGGGAGTGTGTGGAGACACAGGGCTTACCCCAGGATGCCTCCTCTCCCTCTGGGCGAGGCAGCCGGGCAGCGGCTGCCAGTGATTGATGTTTCGTGGGTAATTACTGCAGATAATGAAATATTTAACCATCCTCTTCATTATCAGGGTAGCGCCGAGCCAGGCGGGAAACCACTGCTGTTTGGACAGGGCTGTGCTGATGGGTTTGGTGCGGATTTTGGTGCTGGCAGAGCCGGGTGGTCTCTGTGTGGTGGCCAATGGATTGAGGTTGTGGTGCTGGCAGCCACTCTGTGTCCCTGAGCTGTCCCTTGCGAGTGCAGGACATCGCTGGGGTTCTCCTTGTGGGGCAGGGAGAGCACAGACCCAGCTGGGGGACATGGGCTCCTTCTGCCCTGGTGCCTTGTCCCCATTGTCACCAGCAATGTAGGGCTGGCTCTGTTTGGCACCCAGGGATTTGCCTGTGGCCCCTTTGGAGAGCTGGGGGAAGGGTTGTGGGTGGGTTTTTCCCATTCCTTTGTTTCCCTGCCCGTGCTGTGGCTGACGCAGGGGGCTGCTGGCAGCTCCCACTGTGGATATTGCTCCAGGCTGAGGGGACACTGGGATGCAGTACCGTGTCAATCCCCAGTCCAGCTCCACCTTCCTGGCCCCGGGTGCAAGGGGATTTCTCCAGCTTCATCCTTTTCATGGGAGCATTTCCTGGCGGATCTGCATGCCTCCCCCACCATGCAGCCTTCTCCCACAGGCACCCATCCAGCTGCCAGTTTGCCTCCATCCACCTGCCCAGCTCTATATCCCGCACACTCCCAAGGTTTCTCAGCAATGAATTTATCCACTGCTGGGCTCAGGATAAAATGAATTCCCATGGGGGACAAGCAAGCAGAGGCTGCGGCAGAAAGCATCCTCTCCTTTCCCCTCTCCTTCCCTGAGCCCATCTGTGGGGGAATGTTTCTAAGTGGGGAGCTTCTCCCTTTCCCTTACCTCCTTCCAGGTTTTTGGTTTCATGTCCTGATGGGAGGAAGAGGGAGAGGAGCCCCCAAGGCAGGGTTTTCTGCAGCATCTCTCTGTTCTCCAGCCTGGGATACGGAGTGGGCTGGGGAGGGCTGAGCGGGGCTGTGGGGTGTCATGGGGTTTGAAATGCGGGTGCTGTAGCCAAGGGAGGACCGGGGAACCCTCCAGGTGCAGGGATGAGCATCCAGGAGTGCAGAGCCCTGGCTGGCTCCCGCTGCACCAGCAGGATCTCCCCCGTGCCTCTGCGGGAATAAAGGCTGCTGGCTCCTCTCTGCATGGTAGTAATGGGGCGAAGAAAAAAAAAGAAAAAAAACAGCCTTGTAATTAAGCACTCAGCTGCTGTCATCCCCGGGCAGGCTCGTCAGGAGATAAATGACTGTGTGGGGCAGCCAGTGGCAGCAGGAAAGTCAAGGATGTCCTGTGGGGATGTTGTGGGGTGGCAGATGCCTTCTGGTCAGGTTGGGATCCCCACAACTCCAGGGAGGGCTCCGAGGTATTTTCTCTCCTCAAACAGCAAAGAAACCTCATCAAAGCCCCTCGTGGGTGATCTGCATTCCCACCCTGGCTCTGTCCACAGCCGTGGAAAGCTCTGAACTGCCTGCTATCCTGGTGGAACGGCACACTGGGAACGGCGAGACTTTCCTGAGCTTGAAACAGTGTGGATCAGTCCAAGGTCCATCTGTCCTTCCTGTTTCTCCTGGGCTTAGGGATGCCTCCTTCCTTGGGCCAGTGTTTGCCCCATCCTCCACGGGCAGCACGTGTCAGCCACCCAAGGATTGGCTGCTTCCTGCACAGGAGATGACGTGCAGGCAACACCCATCCTTGGAAAAGCCTCTCCAGCAGGATCCCTGCGATAGAAACACCTCAGACAAGTGACTTTCTGGCAAAAAACTGCTTCTCCAAGCCCAAATCCAGCTCAGAGAATGAGGCAGGATGCTCCGCTTTTGCTCCTGATCGTTTCTCTTTGTGCAGGGCCCTGTAAAGCCCACCTGCAGCCTGGTGGAGCTGGTGGATAAGGCAGCACATCTCCAGCGGGAGCATCCCGTGCTCGGGAGAGGGCTGGAGCGCTGAGCAGGGGAGCTGGGGCGGGACAACAGGAACAGCGAGGAATGGGTGCTCAGCCATGCGCCGATGGCCTGAGGGCACTGAGGGCTGTGTCTGGTTGATCCAGAAGATTTGGGAGCGTCTCCTCCCTCAGGCTCGAGGAGCATCAGCCTGAGCCACAGCACAGCAGCACTGCTCAGGAACAGTTGTCCTCTTCCAGGGGTTATTTTTGGAGCCAAGTGAGGACACGTTGGCTGCGTGGTGGAAAGAGGAGGCAGAGACACGTGAAGGTGAAGGAGCAGGGAGAAGGCAGCGGGGCAGAAGCTGGTGGGGATCCTCATCTCCCCTTACAGCCCACACTTGGCTGTGGCAGAGGGTGCCAGGCCACAGCCAAAGAGTGCCAGGCCATGGCCCAGGAGCATCAGCGAATGTTTGCTGCCTGAGCCAGACACCAGGATGTTCCACCACTGCAACCAAACCACACAGTGCAGCTGGGAACTGCAAGGGGATATCTGAGGTCTTTGGGTCCCTAGAGAACCGTGAGGATGGATGCCTGGCTCTGCTCCAAGCCCACACTGGCTGACAACGGGGTCCATGGGGCTGGGAGGGACCCCTGCTCACCCATCCTGCTGCTGCTGTATAGTCTTGGGCCCCACAGACCCAAGTTTTTCCAGTACAAGGCCGGAGCAGAACATCCTCCTCTCTGTCCCAGGAGCCAGCCCTCCTGTCATGGTGACAGGAGTAGCCCCAGCCTTGCTTTGAGGATGAGGAAACTGAAGCAAGGTACAGGGAGATCTCCTGGTCACTATCCCCATCAACCTGCTTTCAAGACTGATTTTACCCTCAGGTCCTAGCAGGACTGACATGGGGTGAGAGGGGAAGCAGGGCAGGGGCTGACCCTGACTCTTTCTCTCCCTCCCAGGCAATCATGGCTCTCTACAACAATGGAGCCGACGTGCCTTTGCCCCAGGAAGCCTCCAACGGCTTCCCCCAGCCCGGAGCCTCGGGAACATGGCACAAGAGCGAGGAGGAGGTGAGGCTGGTGGAGCCCAGCATGGTGAAGAAGGCTCACCGGGAAATCCTGGACCATGAGCGCAAGCGGCGGGTGGAGCTGAAGTGCATGGAGCTGCAGGAGATGATGGAGGAGCAGGGGTGAGTGCTGGGACATGGGGGGGTGGGATCCTTTTGACCTGTTTGGGCACCTTGTTCTCCCCCTCTAAAAAGTACCTTGATGCGGCAAATGTCCCCATTTGGAAGTCAATCCACATTTGGGCTCCCAGCTTGTCCTGCAGGAAAGCCAAAGCAGGAAGGAGAAGTTGCTCATGGTTGTGCAAGTCATCAGTGCCGCCTATCCTGTTCCCCACATGCCTGGGATGTGAGATCCCAGAGGGAAGCTGGGGTTTAGTCACAGGAGAAGCTGGTCTGAGGCTTGTTTGCCCTGTCTTCCTTGTCCTTCCCGGTTTTGGGGTGGTAGGACCCCCATCCTGCCAATGCCATGGCCAGGCACTGCAAGGTGCTCCCCAGCCTTTGCTCTCCCCTTGGGAAACAAAGGGATAGCGGAAAACCCGAGGGGCTGAGGAACATCCCTTCCTGGGTGGCCAGGAGAGTCTGGGGGGCCAGAAAGGAGACCCCCATCCCTGCCAGGCATGGCTGTGCTGTCTCTGGCAGCAGCCAAACATCCCGATCCCTCTGACAGCTCTCTAAAACCTGATGGATGGAGCAAATTCTTCGGCACACTTGGGTGGATGGGGACTGGTATCAGCTGGGGAGAAGGAAAATGGATTGAGGGAAGGCCTCGCCAAGGCTTTCATTAAGAGTGTAAGCGTGACCTAGAATTAAATTGTCTCACACAGACTGGAATAATGATTGTTCCTAATTCGTCATTATGGAAATAAATAAGGCTGACCTGGCGCTTTGGGGAGCCCAGAGCCTCCTGTCGGGTTCCCGAGCCCTAGCAGGGATCTTACTACTGGTAGTATCGTTACTGCAGTGGGTAATAGCAACACTGCAACCAGGATTGTTGTCATTGCTATAATTGCTTTGCTGTTATTAAGGCTATTAATAATGCTGATGATGGCGATACGCCAAAATGATAATATAATTACAGTAATAATCTTGGTCAACCTGCTTAATCCTCTGCCTGCTCTTCCCCTCCTCACAGGGGCTTTTCAGGGGGGTTCCATGAGAAGGGATTTGCACCCCCGAGGTTCCTGCCTGGACCAGGGGCAGCCTCCTGGCCATGGCCTTGGGGGAGTTATTGATGAGGGCAGAGCCCCAGGATGGATGTGAGTGTCAGCAGAGGGGGTTCTGCAGGGATTTAAGCACTCCCTTGTTTCCTTAAAGGCGGATGGCTCCTCCTGCCTGTGCTGTAGCTCGCTCCAGGCTGCCTGCGCTGTTATTCCCTGCCTGCAGGCTGGATTCCTTGTCCAGAAAAGAAGTGTCAGCATATTTTCTTTCTTTCCCAAATCCATTCTGTTAAATGCAAAAGCAACCCCCCTCCAACGGGGTTATAAGCAGCAGCAGGGGAATGCAGGAGGGAGAAGGTTGGTGGTGCTCCTGCCTCCATCCCTGGAGGTGCTGGGGAGTTCCTCGCCTTGGCCTCCCCCCACAGATTTGCTAATGGCCCAGCTGCAGTGGCCCATCTGTCACCTCCTGTTTGGCCTCATGTCCCCTCTCCAAGAGCACCGGCAGTGTTCTTGATGTGCTGCAGCAAATGCTCCTCTCGGGCAGACATCTTCCTGCTGCTGTGGGCTGGCTGGTGTCCATGGGATGGCCGAGGCCGGCAGCTCCATCCCTGTGGAGGGGTCACTCTGCCCAGCTGGGTGCACTGCCATGAGGGAATGGAGCAGAGCAGCATTTGGGGGCATTACCCTGGTTTTGGGGTTCCTCATGCCCAGCTGCAAGGTGAGAGGAAGCAGCCAGGCTGCCTCCATACCCTGTTATCAGCCTTCCTTCTGTGTGGACTCTGGCTGGGGAATTAATGAGAGCCTTTCAGTGCAAATGAGTTTGTTAATATTAATTCCCCTCTCCTTGCTGTTCCTCTTTACAGACACTGCAGGAGGGCTGGGTGATGCCATGTGCCCTTCTTCACCCAGGGCACCCAGAGCACTGTGAGGGCCATCACTGTCCCCAGCACGGGCTGTGTGCAGTGCCAGCCTTGGGGACAGCATCCAGTATTCTGGGTTCGTGGCAGTGATGCTGGTGGGATGTGATGGAAAGGATGGGCCATGAGCAGCCCCTCCAGAGGCTGGGGCTGAGCACAGGGACACACACACAGCCCAACTCCTTCCCTCCCAGGGTGGCAGCATGGGGGTGACACGAGGTCCTTCTGCCTTCACTCTCTCCCCTGGGATGATGCCAAGGGCATTGTGTGTCACTCCACTACATCCCTCTGTTGGGATGTTTATATTTGAGAAGGGAGCTCAGGTGCCCTTGTGCAGCCACGGGATGTGGCACAGGACCCATGGCTGTCACCTGTCCCTTCCCAGGGACACCTTGAGGACGGCGAGGGCGCCGTGGTTTGCAGTGGCAGTTCTCAGATGGCAGGACACAGTGATTAGTGCCTCTCGTTAATAACCCTGCAGCGGCCTGAGTCAGCGCTCGGCGGTAGCGCAGAGCTGGCATGGCTTTCAGGGCGCTGGAGCACCACAGGGACGAGCAGGGGGAGCTCGTGACTGGGACAGAGATGCTGGGAGTGAACCCCAAAATCACTGGCTGCAATGGGGACACTGCCAGGGGGGTTTGGTGGGCACTTGCCCCAAAGCCTGGGGAGGTCACAGGGAGCGGCAACTTCAGGTCATCCTTTTCTTTTCCCCCTTCCTGATGTTCTTTCCTCTGCCAAGCACTGCTGGAAGAAGCAGGCAAGGGGGAGGAGGACATACATAGTGGTGGCAGGGGACTGAGCAGAAGTCCTGTCGTCCTCCAGGCCCTGATGAATGTCACCATGTCACCCCCGCTTTGGATTGGCCCAAGAGGCCAAAGAGTTCCTCAGCAGGTCCATGGGGAGCCCGTGCACCAACCACAGCAGCCCTGACCACATCTTTGCCCATCCAGGTACTCCGAAGAGGAGATCCGGCAGAAAGTGGGGACCTTTCGGCAAATGCTGATGGAGAAGGAGGGTGTGCTCACCAGGGAGGACCAGCACGGGCGCCAAATGTAAGTCAGGCACCTTCCAGCTGGTCCATGTGTGCGCCTCATCCCAGAGAGGCACGTCCTTGGTGGCCTCTGAGTGTCAGTGGGCAGCTGGGTGGGTGGATGAGGGTATATCTAGGCATGACTGGATAGATGGATGGACCTGGAGAGGGTATATAGGGATGGATGGATGGGTGGATGGATGGATGGATGGATGGATGGATGGATGGATGGATGGATGGATGGATGGATGTTGGCTTTGAGTCAATGTTTGTTTGATTTGATGGTTGCTTGGTTGGTTGGTTGGTGTTCAGTCAGCTGGAATCAGGATTTGCCCCTCTGAGGCAGTATCCTACCTCTGGAGAGGTTAAAGTTATCCTGCAGTGGTTGTTTGGAAACCTCTGGGTGCTGTGCATAGGCTAACGTTGCATTGCTCATGTCCCCAGATGATGAAACCCAAGTGCAGAAGATCTCAATGCTTGGCTCACCCCACCAGCCAGGGGCAGGGACCCCATGGAATAATCTTCTCCAAGGAGATCTTGTACTGTTCCTCTGCTTCTAATCACTCCTCTCAGTGCCTGGTTCTGGGGGGCTGCATCTGCCCTGGGAGGGGGCTTAGGGCTCAAGTTTGGTGTCCAAAGCAGCCCAGCTCCTGCTGGGGAGATGCCAGTTGCTGCTCCTGCCCTGCACAGGACTGTCCCCAGCCTCACCAGGGTCCACCCCAGCTCGACGGTGATTTATCATTGCAATGCTTAATGGCCCAGGCAGCATGGCTGGCCCAGCGTGCACCATCCATCAGCCTGGAAACCAGGTCACTTGGGACAGGAATAGATGCTGCAGGTTCACTGAATATTAATGCTTCATTAGGGTCAGGAAATCAGGGCGAGGGGGGAGGCAGGGAAGCCGTGGCAGCAGGGAGAGCCTCCCTCACACCACTCTGCTGGCACGCCAGGCAGGGTGGGACACAGAGACACAGGGACATGGCAGGGTGGGACACAGGGACACGGCTGTGCCCCGCCTGGATGGGGCACATGGGCTTGGGGCAGCGTGAAACATTCAGGATCCTCCTCCAGGCAGGAAAAAGAAAACAAGGCATGGGGAAAACCAACCTGCCCAGGTCACTGAGCATCACGTCTGAGGTGTTAACAAATGGCCTTTGCTGGTGGGGGCAGGAGTCATCTCTAGGGCATCTTCCTGGCAGGCTCGTTAGGGCCAGCACTGTAACGAGCACATGGGGAAGCCTAAAGGTGCCTTAAGGTTATCCTGGCTGTCACCTTTACGGGCTTGGTTTTGCAAAACAGAGGGTAATCATTAAAGATTAGCCCCAGGGCTATAAATAATAGTGCTGAGCTGGAAGGAGCAGTCTCACAGCAAAGGATTGCTCGGAGGAGAGCAAAGCCAGAGGCGCTTGGGGAGGTTGGTAGGAGCTGCATCCAAAGGAGGTGGCTCTTCAAGCAGCAGGGATCTGAGCTGCTGGAGAATATCCTGTGTGCCAAAGGTCTGTGCTGCATGAAGAGGCTGGACAAGGGGGTTAAATAAGCTTTAAATAAAGAGCCTCAGCCCTGGTGGTGGCGGGGAGAGTGCTCGGCAGAACATCTCGTGGGCTGGTCCTGCTCCAGCACCGCTCTGGGCTTTTACCGCTCGCTCCTTGGCTGCCGGGACTATGAGTCTGAACCAGCTGGTCCTGTTTCAAAGCCAATGCGAGAGCTCAGCATCATCTGCACAACTCCCCAGGGAGAACTGAGGCATCGAGCAGAGCCGTGACCACCTGAGTCCCTGGCTTTGCTCTTTGTGCTCTCCCAGCTCCCGTCTCTGTGTGCACAGCTCGGTACAGCCGGTCCCCAGAGAGGAGGGCTTGATGGACAGGCTGGTGGGATTGCAGACAAAGGCGAGTGTGTGCTGGGCAGGGAGGGATAATTGGAACAGCACAAGACTGGTCTTGAGCTGCTGAGCAGAGCTAATGGGTGAGATGCTGGCAGCAGGCTCCGGCATGGAGCACTGCCTGCTCACGGAGCAGAGACACACACAGAGAATTAACCCCGCTCCCTTCTCTCTTTGCCTCTTTTCTCCCCCTTCCCATGGCTGGGTGGGTGGTTGAAAGGCTGCTCCTACCTTTGGGACACAGCCAAAGCAGGAGTCACTTGGAGAGGACCCAGCAAGCCGTGGCTGTGGCGCAGAGGGGGGCCCGAGTCCTGCTTGAGCGATCGTCCGTGGTTAGGGGGAGGGTGCCTGGTGCGTAGTTTCGGTCCAAGACATTTCTAATTAGGTTAAACAGCCCATGGCCTGCTGTGGCCAAGGATGCCAGTGTACCACTGTCAGATCTGCAGTCTGGGACTGGGAGCTTCCCTTTTCTCAGGCAATGGCCAGGCTGCCAAGGGACTGATCTGTGGGGCTGCACTGCTGCACCAGCATCGCTGACTGCTCGCCTCCAGGCTGGGAAGGGCAGAGGACCCCACATCAGATTTCTGAGGGCAAATCTCCCTTGGGAAGCTAGTGTGGTGCTGAGCACACTCCAAGCCTGTCCTCATGTCTTAAGTTTCCCTCCAGAGCACCTGGATGTCCTTGTCCCTCCATGAGTGAGATGTCCTCCATTACCCAGGAGCAAATGAGAGGCTCCCTCTGGGGTTTGCTCCTGGGGCTGATGGCAGAGCTGGACCGGGGAGGTGGGGGCATTAGGGAGAGGTTGGGCAGAGACTCCTGAGTCTGTCCTAGTCCAGCTGCCAGGCCTCTGCCAAGCCCTGCCCACAGCCCCGGTAGTCAATAGCAACCTCATGCTGGTTTCCATGGCAGTGGGGAAAATTAATGCTGACGAAGTCACTCAGGAGAGAGAGAGACCCTGATGGCTCTGGGCATGACATCCCCCCACCCCTTCTTCACCTGGCCCCAGGAGGGACACTGGCCATTACCCGCCTGAAGCTCCAGTGGTGAGCTGGTGGCACTGTGGGGCGCTGGCCTCAAAGCCCAGATCATCCTGGGCAGTTCCCACATAAATTTCCACTGCTGGTCTTCTGCCATCTCTTCTCACCCTTATCTAGCCCTGCAACCCGCCTGGGCTGACCCAGCCTCCTGCTCAGCCCCAGCACTTGAGCAAAGCCAAAAGGGGCTCGAATGAGGCCCAGGCTGGGCCCTGTGGGGAGGTGTTGGCCTGACTCTCACAGTGTCCCTGTGCCAGCCTGATGGGGATCTCTGCAGGGATTGGAGCCACAGGAAGACCCTGAGCAGACCTCCACCCTGGTACTTCACTGTGTGTGGACATCAAGGGACATGGCCGAGGTCCCCTGGGGACACTGTGGCAGAGGGAATGTCCCCCAGCCCCTGTAGCTGCATTGGGGCTGCCCCAGCTGCTCTGGTGGGAGACAGGGACTGGAGATTCCCAAATTAATCCTGCTCTTCCTCCTTTGGCAGTGTGATAGAGAACCACCACGGGGCGGATGGGGAGGAGTACGCAGTGGAGTATCCTGACTATGGAGAGGGCTGCTTGCTGCAGTGCGACTGCTCGGCCGAGTGCTACCGCGAGGACAGCGGCCACCGCGAGTACAGGTTTGCGTGGATTTCGGGGACCCGCTGGGCACAGGGTCCCCATCCAGGGACACAGAGTCCAAAGACCTGTCCTTTCTTCTTTCCCCAGCCCTGTCCTCTGTCTCCCACAGGCTGAAAAGACGCTCGAGCAGCTCCACCTCTCCCCCACCCAAGAAGAAAAAGAAGAAGAAATCAGGACACCGCCGGAGCCGGTGAGTCCCCGGCTGTCCCTGCGCTGGCCCCTCTCTCTGGAGGGCAGCTCACCTCCCAGCTCAGCCTTTTCCTGGGCTCTGGAGGGGCAAGTCCCCCCGCTTTGGGGGGCAGTGCATCCCTGAATGTGCACCCTTAAGAGGTGCAATGCATCTGCATGTGCTAATACCGCAACACACACGTGTGTGCACACACCCACTGCATGCACTGGTGGGATCTTGCCTGGCCCATGTGGGGAAGGAGCTCGCTGCCACAGGGCGCAGCACCAGGCAGGATATGGCTCTGTGAAGGGTCCATCTACCCAAAACCTCACCACGTAGCACTGGCTGTGTGGGCAGGATGCTTTCCCTAATGTCCCTTTCTTCTCTGCCTTTCCCATGGCAGCAAAAAGAGGAAACCCGGCTCAGAGCGCAGGTGAGTGACCACTGGGCTGGGTGGGCTGTGGGGTCCCCTCTGGGGACCACTGGGCACAGGCTGGCCTCTACTACCCACTGTCACCCTCTGAAATCCCACTGGGAATTGGCTACCTTGTCTCCTGCTCGAGGCTGTGGAGCCCACGAGGTGGCAATGAGAGACAGCAGGATTTGAGCATTCCAGAACTGAAGGCAGCCAGAGCCCTTCTGCCAAAACTCTCTCCCTTAGCACAAATCCTCCAGGAAATAACTGCCATGCAATGTTCATGCATCCCATGGGTGGTCCAGAGGAAGCACTGTGACTGGGGATGGTGGGACCAGACTCCCCTGGGCCAGGGGGAAGAGGCTGGGGAGTCCATGGCTCCCTGCTGAAGGGCACCCACTTCCCCTCTAGCTGTGACAGCTCTTCACCCATCCGCAAGGAAAAGAAAAAGAAGACTGGAAAGAAACACAGACGTGACAGGTAGGATGGACATGACAGCAGGCTGGGGACAGCAGGGGTGGCTGGGGACAGTGGGGCTGGTGGGGCTGCTCAGGGCCTTGGGCTGGGCTGGGATTTAGACATGGATAGGGATAGACACTGATGACTTTTCATGGGGCTGTCACCTCCTCACAGCCACTGTCACATCCATTGGCCCACCTCAGGGCCATCCCCCTGTCCTTCTCATCATCCCTGGAGAGTGCCCAGCCCTTGCTCCTCACTGGCCAGGTCAGTGTATCTCCTTCATCTCTGCCTCCTCTTCATCCCCTAGGTCTGAATCGGGGTCACGAAAAAAAAGAAGACACAGGTAAGAGTGCCGGCTACCAGGAGCCACCCCACTGCCACCAGATGCCACCTTCCCCTGCCAGGGACCCCCTGTGTCCTGCCCTCCTGCTGTCCCCTCCCCACAGCCCATCGTGATGGACCCCCTCACCCCATGACTGGACGCTGCTGTGTGTCCTCTGCCCTCGGATGTGGCCCAGGGCCACTCTGGCTGACTGTGGGGTCCCACATGGCCCCAAATGTCCCCCAGTGGAGAAGGGGGGTCCCAGGCAGCCATGGCCAGGGCAAACCTTGGCTGTTGTCTTGCTCTGCAGATGCCCTCTGCCAACACTGCTTTAGGGGGAAAAGAGTGAAGAACAGACAAAAGGTGCTAGAGAGGGCACAGGGCAAAACAAGCATAGTGGGTGACAATGGGGCTGAGCCCTGAGGATGCTAAGCAGAGCCAGTCCCCCCTTTCTCTCCTGCCTGCTCTCACCAACCTGCACCTGACCCCACAATCCCCCCCAAAGCCATCTGGGATCCCCACCACGCTTTGAACCCCAATCGAGCCCAACTCCAAACCAGGCAGGTCCTTCCCCTCGCTCCTCCCGCAGCCTCGGTGACTCCGAGGGGCTGGGAAGTGACCCCCAGGTGCTGCCCCCCGCTCCCACGTCTGCAGCTTTCGGTTCTTCCCGCAGGTCCCGAAGCCCCAAGAACAAACGGAAAGAGAAAAACAAAGAGCGCAAGAGGTGAGGGGCCGTGCTGGCGGGGTGAGCGGGGCTCTCTGTGTCGCCGCGTGTCCCCCGCGGTGGCTCAGCCTGTCCCTCGGCCCCCGGCCGCCCTCTCCGCAGGTCCCGCAGCGAGTCCCCGGCCTGGCGCTCGCACCGCCGCAGCTCCTGCAGCTCCCACAGCGCCTCGCTCTCCTCCGACGACAGCTGCTCTAAATCCCCCGGCAGGTAGGGACGTGTCCCCACCGGCACACCGACAGCCCGCAGCCTCCGCGGTGGGACCCCGTGGGGTAGAGGGCAGGGACGGAGATGTCCTTGTGATGGACACTCTTATGTGGCGGGAGGCAGAGGTGTCCCAGGGGTGGGGGCCCCGAGGGATGGAGGGCACAAGCAGGTGACAGAGGCATCCCTGAGACAAGTGTAGAAGGGAGTGGGATGGTTCTGCAGCATCTCTGGAAGGTTTGGAAACATGGTCCCCAGAGGGGGTTTCAATTCATAGCTAAAGAAAGCAGAAAGCACCAATTCTCACCCCATTTCTGGCTTCGGCAAAGCCTGGGCTGCAGCCGGCGGCTCTGCCGGAGCCGGATGCCGTCGGGCTCGGGGGTGCCGGCAGCTGACGGTGCTGTTCCCCTCAGGCTGAGCCCCAAGCGCCGGCAGGATGGCCCCAAGGGCAGCAGCGCCCGCTCCAGCCGCAGCCCGTCCTCCCCCTCGCCCCAGCGCTCGGCCTCGCCGCACCAGAACGGGCACAAGGGCAGCGCCCAGAACGGCCGCCACAGCCACGGCGCCCCGCTCCCGGAGCCCTCGGATGTACGTAGGCTTTTCTTGGATCACTCTTCGCTTCCCTCCCCTCCTCCCTCCACAGGATTGCCCCCCTGCTCTCCTCTCCCCTCCTTCCCCACTCGCTGGGCTCCCCGCCCTGCCCAGCCGGAGTGCACGGGGGAGATGAGGGGTGCGGGTTGCACCCTCCCGGCACTCACCAACCCCGCGCTGGGTGCACCATCTCCCTGGGGGAGCCAGCCCATCACCCTGAGGCAGGGATCAGGGCAGCAAGCAGGTTCATCCCTCCCCCAAAGGCACACGTCGCCCTGCGGATGTCACCTCCCCGGGATGATGGCTCGGCAGGACAGCATCACCTGCCAGGGTCACCACCGGGCTCAGCACCTCCCTGAGGCCGATCCCAGGCAGCCAAGAAATGGCCAAAGCAGGAACACTCTTGTTTGCCCGCTAACACCAACCCTCCCTAGCGCCAAGGGGTCAGCACCAGCGCTCAGGACCCCAATACCCAGTCTGGCCAAGTTAGGGTTTGGAGGAGATTTGATGATGGATGTTCAGATTTTAGGACCTTGAGGTCCCCGTGGAAGGTGACGTCGGAGCTGAGCATCCCCAACTCTGCCTCAGCATCCCGAGGGTTTTGGTGAAACCTTGGGGGCTGCTCCCTTGCTGAGCGGGGCAAAGCCCTAACCCAGTGGGCCCGGAGGGCCAGCCCCAGTTTAACCAGTGCTGGGATGGTGAGGAGCCTGCTTTGGCTGAGGGGAGCTGGAGGCAGGCCTGAGAGAACAGGGAGCAGCAGGGCTCCACTAATGGAGCCTCACTTGCCCCGGGGAACTTTACTCCCACAGGTGAAATCCTGCAGGGTCACCCCTGGGCTGGCAGCACCAAACGCTGACACCCCAACACCTGCAGGGCCAGGGGCACCCCAAAAAAGGGGGCCAGGAGCCCCCGACCCCACATCCACATCCCCCTCTCCCTCCCCAGCCCGGCACCCCCCAGCAGCACCCAGCACCCTGCCCACCTCTCGGGGCACCTCTCTGCTTTCTTCTTTCCTGTGGTTTCGGCTGGGGCGTGGGGGGGTTCGGGTGCCGCGGCGCCGCCCCCCAGGCGCCCGGCTCGCCCCGCTCTCCCCCCGTGCACCCCAGCATCGCCCAGGCCGTCGAGCTCCCTTGGCTCCCCGGCACCAGCGGGACTTTTCTCCAACGACTTTCTCTCTTTCTCTCTCTTTCTCTCTCTCTCTCTCTCTCTCTCTCTCTCTCTTCTTTCTCTCTCTGGTTTCTATTTTTTATTTTTTTTTCTTTTTAATCCCATCTGTGTTTTTCTTTAGCCTCCCATTTGAAAAAAACCCAAACGGTAATATACACTTCCATTTCTTGCTCAGCAGAAGCAGGGACGAGGGGGAGGGAAGGGCAATGAAACGTGCTTTTTCCCCCAACCCCTCTTGTTTTAGTTTCCTTTCTCATGGTTTCTTTTCTTTTCCCTTGTGATGTACAGAAATGCAAACGATATATATTTCTCTTATTTTTATTTCCCCCCACCCCGTCGTCGTCGTGTTGTTCTAGAATTTTTTGCTTTTGTGTGTGTTAATGTGGAGAAGGAAAAAAAAAAAAAAAAACCCAAAAACCAAAAAAACAAAAAACCACAACCCAACCAAAACAACCCCAAAAATCTGATGTGTTTTCTAAATATTGACGACCGCTGAACATTGTATTTCCATTTTCTATATTTTGAACAAGGAATTTAAAAGGGAAGAGAACCCAGCAGCTCTACATGCAAAGGAGGGAATTGCCCTTTTCCTCCTCAAATTGGCAACTGCCCGGTGTCCTCGGCTGGATCCTGCTGCCGTGGCGAGCTTTTCCTCCCCGGCTGCAGGATGAGGCCGCTCAGTGCGGGGTTATCCAAGCACCCTGCGGCCATCCCACATCCTGCATCCCGACAGGATGAGTGCTGAGCACCCTCGGTACCCAGCTCCCTCCCCACCTCCTGCAGACTCCCCAAAATCTCCGTGCTCAGCCCGTCCCCGGGTGAGCCGTGCCCACCCCCGCACCCCCAGAGCCGCCGGGAGCCAGGGGTGCCCCGGGGCGCTGCGCGGTTCCCTTCCCTTTTAAATACCCAGTCCTGTCTCCATCCATCCCTGCTGCCTTCCCAGCCTTCCTCCTGGGTCTCTCCTCCTCCTCCTCGCCCACACGCACCCTCCAGCCCCTCTCTCTCTCCGGTTTTCTTTGGGCCACCCTAACCCGACATCCCTCGCCGTGTCCCACCTCCATCCATCGCCTTCCCTGCATGTTGTCCGGGACTTTGCCATGTCTTAGAGTGACTTTTTAAGACTGAACCGCAGCCTGATCGGGTTACAGAACACCAGCCAGCCACCCCCCCCCCCCCGCAGCGGCCCCACCGCTTGGCGGCTGGCGGCAGCCTTTCCATTGAAAAACAAACAAACAAACAAACAAAAAGATAATAAAAACTAGAAGCTAAAGAGACCAATTTTAAAAAAGAAAAAACATTAAAAATTCTAAGCAAAGCTAACGGGATTAGCCGAGGGGTCTGGATCGCCGTACTAAAGAGTCCTTGTCTTTTTCCCATTCTGCCCTCCAAATGTGGAGATTATTGTTTTCTTTTTTTATTATTGCATTCCTGTCACTGCCAATTCTGAAGGTAGGTATTTTGTCCACCTCTGCACGTTCACTTCTGCAGATGAGCCTGTTGAAAAGCACCGTAGCTTGACTTAATGTTATTTTCTCTTTCTGACTTTCTTTCTCCTTCTTTCTCACTCTCCTTCTCTGTCTCTCATTTTGTCTCTTTTTGGTGGCTATATATAATTTTTTTTTTTAATTTGTATGGTTTTCCCCAGTTAGCTGCAAAGCCATGCTCTTCTCTTACGTTCTTTATTTTTATATATTTTTTTTTTGCCCTGTCCACGTAATATTTTTTTCTTTCTTCCCCCCTTTTCTCTTCCCCGTCTCCTCGTGCTGTCGGTAGAATGCATTTCTGTGTCTTTCAGCCCTCTGAATTTGTGTTCGTTTTCATTCAGGGGCCGAGCACTGCTGTTCCCTTTCAGTCCCCCATTAGCAGCCGGGTAATGAAGGCGAATGTAATTAGGGAGAAACAGGGGCAGTGGTCACCGGTAGAAGTGGGCACAGGAGGTTTTGGGGTGGATGGATGGGGTAAAAAATGAGAAATCTGGGGAGATGTGTGGGTTTAGCCCCTCTTCAGGGGGAAAAAAACACAGCTGAAGGAAAATACTGAGGGAGGCTGCATTAGGGAAAGGTTTAGATCTTCCTGCATGGAGAGAGGCAGGTCCAGGACATCCCAGACTCCCAGGGGCAGGGGACAGCATCCCACACCGGCTGTCCCATCCCCACAAATGCCCAGTGTGTGTTTTCCCTCTTAGGATGACTCTCTGGGTTTATTTGGGATGCTTTCACCTTTGTTGCCTTCCTGCATGCCAGGGCAGGAGCCTCCAGGGTTTGGGTGGGAGCCCTGCATCCCACAGCCGGAGCCCACGGCATGGCCAACCAGGGCCAAAATGCCGCCCTGGGAAAGAGGAACCTCCTCTCTTTCTCTCTTCATCGTCCTCTTCTTCTTCATCATCTTCTCTGCTTTAATGTTCCTCTCCAGGGATGTGGGGCTGGGCATGGGCTCCCCTGATCCCCCATCCCTGGGGGAATCCCCCTGGAGCAGATCCACGTCCCCCAGTGCTTGCAGGGCAGCTGGGCAGAGCTGATCATCGCTGCCAGCCTCCGCCTCGCTGCAGCCATTGCAACAGCAACTGGTTTTTAATAAAAACCCCAAATCCCCCCATTTTGGCTGCAGCTTGCTGCTCTGTGGCTGGACGGATTGGCTTTTCCATGAGCACACAGGGGTGAGGGTGTGTGGAACAGTCTGTGATCCCTTTTGCAGCATCTTCGTGGTGATTCCCAGAATCCCAGCCCTTCAACCTGCCCCCTTCTTTTTTGGGGAAGAAACGTGGCGTTGAGAACACAGTGGGACGGGTGGAGAGAACCTCAGCCTCAAGGATTCACTGACCATTCATTGGTGTGTTTGGGGCAGGGGGATGGCGTGGGGCAGGGCTCACCAACCCTGGGCGTGGTGGCGCAATCCTGGCACCACCCCGGTATCCCTGAACCCCCTCTGATCCCCTCAGCTGGACTCAGCCATGCCCTGTGCAGGATTCACCCTTCCAGGGATTCTCAGGGACCCGGCACTGGGCTGTGGCCGGGGGGAAGGAGAACCCAAAGCCCCCCGAGCTGGGGTTTGCCGGCTTGGTCAGGACTGGAGTTGCAGGAGCCTTTTCCACACATCTTTTTGGTCTCGTGGTGTTTGCAAAGACGGGGGGAACACCCAGGCAGCGTTTGTGGCTCAGAGGAGCAGCTCAGATATTTGGGAGCCTCAGGGCTGGGCAAAATCCCTTGAGGTCTCAGTGAGAGCCTGGCTCAGGGCTTGGCCACGGTGGTGGCCCAAGGTTTCCCCTCCCCGTAGGAGAAGCGAGTTGGTTTGTTTTATTTCTCCTCTCTCTGGCTCTGTCTCTGTCTCTCCTCCTTCTCTCGCTCTTTCTTTCTCTCTTGCATTTTTGTGAATCTAATGATGCACTTATATTGCCCCGCTTTTCCCTTCTCTTCATACCTTACCTACTAAAGGAGGAAATGCCACTTTTTTGGTAAGTGGATGTTAACCAAGAGGGACTTAAAAAAAAAAAAAAAAAAGCATATAATGGAAAAAAAAAATTTAAAAAAAGGAAGCAGAAAGCAAAGTCTGTGTTGAGTGCTGATGAGGACTTAGCAGTTCCCTGCAGAGTCACAGCTAACAGCTCAATGCGTGTCCCAGGAAGAGCTCAGAGACATTCGTTTATCTCAGTAACGAGGACATTTGTGAAGTTTTGCTTTGATTGTTATTTCTTTATTTTTTTTTAAATTTTGATTTTATTTGGATGGTTTTTCTTCTTTCTTTTTTTGTTGGTTTCTTTTATGCCTTCTCGCCCCCCCGGCCCCCTCCCCTGCCTTGCCCTCCATTGTCGCTCTGTGCCGTTTTTTCCTCGTTTCTGGATTTGTTTTAAGCCGAAAGCCGTACTATTGATAAAAACTACACGTATCGGAACATATATCTCTATATATGTGCATGCCTCTGTGTGAGCAGACCCCATCACCTCCAGCCCTCTTTGGTTCGACCCTTTCCCCTCGGCTCAGTCTGATTTACTCTCCCCCACTGTACCTCCTTCCCTCCTCCCATATTTTTTTTTCTTTTGTTTTTTTTTCCCTTTTTTTTTTTCTTTTTTTCCCCATTTTCCTTCCTTCGTTTGGGTTTTATCCCCCTTTTCCCTTCCCCTTTCTTGGTCGGGGCGGGCGGGCACCAGGGTTTGCTTTATCCCCTCTCCAGGTGTTTTGGGGGAGGGGGTTGTTTCTTTCCCTCCCTTCGAGCTCTCCCTCCCCGACGACTTGGGGCTTCCTTGGATTTATTTAGTCTCCTCCCACCCCACCCCTTTCCTCTGGGTTTTCTTATTACGATTTAAGTTGAGTTATATTTTTTTGGCGTTTTGCATGCGGAGGTTTGCATGACCCACGTTGTTGAGGGCGACAGGAAGGTGCAGAGTAGCGTCTGTGTAGCCTGCCTTATGCGATGTGCATTGACGTTGTGATCTGCGCCCCCGGCCCGGCGCCCCCCGTTAAAATCCCCTTTCTCCTTCTTTCTTCTTCCTCCCCTTCCTCCTCTCCCTCCTCTCTCTCTCTCTCTCTCTCCCCCCCTTTGCCAGAGGCCGGCCTCTGCGTCCCCCTCTCCGCGGGCTCACGGCAGGACGGAGCCGCCGTCCCCCCGCAGCCGGGGGAGCCGACACGGCGCCCGCAGCCCCCGCTCGGCCACGCCGGAGCGGGCCAAGCACGGCCACCGGCACCGCTCCCGCAGCGCCTCGCCGCCGTCCCGGCACCGCGGCCAGAGCAAGGGGCGGCCCCCGAACGCCCGGGAGCCGCCGCCGCCGCCGCTCAGCCCCGCCGGCTACAGCAGCGACTCGGAGGGCTCGGCCGGCTCCCACCCCTACCACCCGCCGGCCGGCCCCGACAGGAACCACGGCGCGCACGGCAAGAAGTAAGGGAGTCCCCGGGATGGGGTCCTGTCATCCCCGCCGGGATATGGGAGCCGGCACGGGATGTTCGGGGTGCGGCTCGCTGCGGGCAACTTAAATCCATCCAGGCAAAGCCCTGCGGGCTAAGATGGGAAAAGGGGTTGGGTTGGAGCGCTCAGGGGATGAGAATAGGGATGGGAAAGGGACAGGAATGGGGATGGCAATGAGGACAGGATGGGGATGGGAATGGGAATGGGGAATGGGGAATGGGGAATGGGGAATGGGGAATGGGGAATGGGGAATGGGGAATGGGGAATGGGGAATGGGGAATGGGGAATGGGGAATGGGGAATGGGAAGGGATGACCTTGGGGATAGGGATGGGGATAGGGAAGAGCCACAGTGGGTCAGTGCTAGCACGCTGTGGGAAGGGTCACCCCTGCAAGGGATTATCCCACTAAGAAGGGCAGTGCCTGGAAGGCAGCATGGGATTATAGCATCCCACAGGATGCAGGGTCCCAAGCAAAGGAAAGCCCTGTGCTTTACAGTCAGGGATGTAGCCCAGCCAAAAGCTGGTGTCATGTAGGTGTTCCTTATGGGAACTAGGGTCTCTGCCAACCAGGACGGGGTGCGAGGCGGTGCTGGGATCTGCCTTGACAGGGTGAAGGAGCGGCACCACCGCGGCCGGCCCAACAGCAGCTCGGAGTCATCAGCCAAGCACTCCCGGCACGCCTCGGAGCGGAGGAAGAGCCCGTCCCGCAGCCCGGGCCAGCGCAGCAGCTCCTGGAGCTCCAGCGGCTCCCTCTCCAAATCCCGCTCCCGCTCCCGGGACAAGAGAGCAGGACGCAGTCGCTCCCGCTCGCCCTCGCCGAAAAAGCCAGCCAGCAGGTCAGGGCCGGGGGAACGGGGCACGGGGGACACCGCGGGTGCCAGCAGTGGGCTCAGAGGACATGGCGGCTCAGGGTGGTCCCGGAGGGGACCAGGGAGGGGTCACAAGGCATTGTCGGTCACACTGGAAACGCCAGCCCCAGGTGGGAGTGTCATCCGTGCAGGGAACTGCTGTCGCTGGGTGTCCCTGTGTCCCGCACGGGACCCCAGCCCGTTCCCTGACCGTCCCCCTCCTCCTCCCCGGGGTGCAGAGAGAAGGACAACGAGCCCCGAACACGACACGGTGATCCCGATCCCGCCCGCCCTCGGCGCCGCTCCAGGAGCTACTCCCCCATCAGGAAGCGGAGACGTGACTCCCCCAGCTTCATGGAGCCCAGGAGGATCACCAGGTGTGTCCTGGCGTGTGGCAAAGGCTCTGCCACAGCCCCTGCCATGGCCCGGGGCTGAGCTCTGCTGCCAGATGGCCCCAGAGGGTGCGTGGGTGGGTGGAGAGACGGGTGGATGGACATACAGATGGGTGGATGGACGATGGATGGATGGATGGATGATGGATGGACAGATGGATGGATGGATGATGGATGATGGGTGGATGGACATACAGATGGGTGGATGGATGATGGATGGATGGATGGATGGATGGATGGATGGATGGATGATGTATGATGGGTGGATGGACATACAGATGGGTGGATGGATGATGGATGGATGGATGGATGGATGGATGATGGATGGACGGATGGATGGATGGATGGATGGATGGATGGATGGATGATGGATGGATGATGGATGATGGATGGATGGACATACGGATGGGTGGATGGACAATGGATGGATGATGGATGGATGGATGGATGGATGGATGGATGGACTGATGGAAGGATGGAAGGATGGATGGATGGACAGATGGATGGAAGGATGGATGGATGGACAGATGGATGGAAGGATGGATGGATGACATATGGACATACAGATGGATGGACTGACAGATGGATGGATGAATGGACGGGTGGGTGGATGGATGGATAGACGGACATACAGATGGATGGATGGATGGACGGATGGATGGATGGATGGACGGATGGATGGATGGATGGATGGATGGATGGACAGATGGACATGCAGATGGACAACTCTGTGGATGCACAGATAGCCCTGAGGATGACTGGGGTGAATCAGCTGGCCCAGACAGATGGGTAACCAGACTGCCTCCAATATCGTGACCTTCTGATCTCTTCCTATTTTGAGGCATGAAAACAGGAATTAATTTTAATCCGCCTGTGCATACTCCAGCAATACGCACGTCCGCAATCTCGTCTCTCCTGCCCTCCAAAAGCTGGTTTCTCCTCCTTGGGATCCCATTGCCTCAGGATCCTGAGCTGTAAGACAGGCAATATTTTGTGCCAGACGAAACACTGTGCGCATATGTAGCACCTCGTTAAGATGCAGCGCTGGCGGCGGGGCCGTGCCGAGCCGAGATTACCTCCTTCCTGACCTATTTGTCTTTCCCACTATCAGCTGGGAGATCGGGGGGGCTGGATTTTCAGAAATCAGCTCTGCCTCCCCGTGAGAGGGATTTTGTTTTGCCTGAGCAGGACTGAAGTTGTCAGGAGGGAGGACAGGAGAAAGGACAGAAGGAACACTGCAGAGCTCACGGGTTAGAGCTCCCCACAGCTGTCCTTGATGGATGCCCTGGAAAGAGAATGGGCTGGGGAAGCTGCTCCCAGCCCAGCCCAGGTTCCGCTGTCTGGTTTTCCATCCCTCCTGCTCCCTCCTGGTTTTACCAGGATGTCCCCAGGAAGGTGGCAGGGCTCAGCTGGAGAACACAGCCCATGGTTCCTGTGGGGGCTGTTCATCCCATCCCCATCCTTGGCGTGGATGGGCACGGCAGATCCTGTTTGGCTCAGGGTTCCGGAGGAGCAGAGCCATCTCTGTGAGGCGTAGAGGATGCTGTGGGGAGGGGGCAGCCAGGGAAACACCCCCAGCCCCCCTTGCCTGTCCCATAGCCCAGCCAGAAGCCCCAGGGCTTTTCTCTGCCCCCCTGCCCTGTCCCCAGTTCCCATCATGCCCCTCCGCCATGTGGTCCTACCTCAGTGATGCCAACTTCTCCTTTTCCATTTCATCCCAAGGTCCCTCCCGGAGAGCATCGCCGCCAGCCTGGCTCCCAGGGTAACCTTCCCCCTTCCTCCTCCTCCTCTTCCTCCTCCTCTTCCTCCTGGCCCTCTCTGTGTCTCCTCACACCTTAGGATGCCCTCGGCACCCAGCCACTCTCTGGTCCCACTAACACCAGGCTGGGAGAAGGGACGAGGGGCCGACTCCTGATGTCGCTGCCCCCTGTGCCCCCCCACCCCACTGTGCCCATGTCCCTCCTCATCCTCAGGCGCCAGCGGGCCGCGGCTCGCCTCCCGCTAATCCCGAACGTCTCTTTTTCAGCAGCTTTCAATCTTTGGTGTCTGGGAAACACAAAAGCCACATTAACCTGCTCACTTTCTGCCCTCGACGCTGCCTAATCCAGGACTAACACCCCGGGGGAGGGGGCTGGGGAGGACGAGAGGGATGGATGGATAGATGGATGGAAGGATGGATGGAAGGGGAGGTGATGCCGGGTGGCCGCATCCTGACCCGGCGCAGCCGGTCCGAGCCCGGCCGCTGGCACGCTTGGCCGCCCTTGGGTGGATGCTTGGCCGTGCCGGGGGTCCAGCGCCGGATCCCCTTCCCCGAGCGGCCTCCGGGGGCCTGACTCCGCTTCCCTTTTCCATTTGCAGCGCCCGCAAGCGTCCCATCCCCTACTACCGGCCCAGCCCCTCGTCCTCCAGCTCGCTGAGCACCTACTCGTACAGCCGGAGCCGCAGCCGCAGCTACGACAGCTACAGCTCCAGCCGCAGCCGCAGCCGGACTCGCAGCCCCCACAGCCGCTCCCGCAGCCCCAGCCGCAGCCCCAGCTACAACAGCCGCAGCAGCTCGGAGAGCGCCGGCTTCTGAGCGCCCCCGGCAGCCGGCCGCGGCCCCCCGACAGCCCAGCTCTGCCCCCTCCGCGCCACCTGCGCCCCCGGAAGGGACGGGACCACCGGGGAGGCGGAAAGGAGCCGGGGGATGCTGAGCACGGACCGGGCAGCGGGGGAAAAGCACGGACGGGGACTCACACGGGTCCTCGCAAGGCCCTGGGAGGGGGCGGTTCCCCCTGCTCCGGGGTGTTTTGGGGTCGGGATGGGGAAGGGGAGGATATCTTCTTACTTCTGCGAGTGCCGGGGTGGGGCGGGGTGGGGTGGGCGAGCACAGAGCGAGGGAACAAATGCTCTGCACAGACCTAGGGGCCGGTGGGTGGGGGTGGCCGGGGACACCTCTGGGCCCCCCCCCCGCGCTTTTTTTGGTTTGGTTTTGACTATTTTTTTAGCACAAGAGCATCCCGGGGAGGTGGGCGGGGGGAGGGCGGGCTCAGCTGGAGGGCGCGATGCCAACCAGAAGTGAGCAAGTCCCCGTTTCCCCCAGCGAAATTGTCCCCAGGCTGTCATGGGGGACACGGGAACCGCAAAACATTTTGGGGTCCCCCCAGACCTGAGCACACGCCGAGCCATGGATGAACAAAGGCGGCAGCACCTGCAAGCCTCTTCCCAAGCGAGGAGCTGCAGGGAAAAACGCTGCTCGTCCCAGCTCAGGAGCCGGCCCTGGCCCCCACCCACCCCACCCAGTGCGGAGGAGGAGGGAGCTGCAGGGCCCAGGGCTGGGCAGGGGCTTTTCCATCCCTGGGGGTGCATCCAGCCACCCTCGGGTGTTGGCATGGCCCGTCCCACCTCTGGGCTCGCAGCCCCCGGTCCCCTCCTGCCCTGGGGAGAAGTGGCTGCTTTTTAAACTGAATTATGGGATGAGAGAGGCAGGAGGGTCCCGGGCTTGGCCCGCAGCCCGGCTTTTGCAGGATTTTGCTGATTTCCAAAAAGAAAAAGCCCCCCGGGCGCTGAGGACAGGCGTGGCCCCCCGGGGCGGGGGCTGTTTAATCCCGGTGGCCCCGCGTTTTCCGAACGGCTGGAGCAGGACAATGGGGATGAGCCTCCCAGGGTGGGAGAGCAGCTGCCCGGATTAACCCGCTGCCCCTGGATGCAAAGCCAGGCTTTGGCCAACCCGCTTGGGGCTGATTTCCAGCCAAGGCATCGGGAGGATCCTTTGGAGTCCGGCTCAGCCTCGTTAGCCGTGGCCTGATGAAGCAGAGGACCAGGAGGGCAGAGGAGGGAGCAAAAGGGCCCTTCAGGGTCAGCCTCCCAAACCTGGCATGTCCGGGCTCAGCCAGGGGCTGAGGATTCACCAGCCCTTGGAGAAAAACCCCAGGAGCTGGGCAAGCTGCACAAGCAGAGGTGTTAGAAACGGGGTGAGCAGGTAAGGAGGGGACACACTCGTGGCACTCCACGGTGGAGCTCATCCCCACGTGCCAGCTCCGGGCAGGGAGGCAGCTCTGGATGCGACCGTGGCAGGAGGAGGAGACAAAGGGTCCTGCTCTCCTGGAGCCTGGGGAGATGGAGGACATGAGATCCCCCAGCATCCCTCCAAACCCTGAGCCACGAGCTCCAAAAACCCATCCCAGCAATTCCAGCTGCTGCCCCACAGCCCCAGTCCCCTCCATCGCCCCACAGGAAGCTCGGATTGGCCTCTGGACCCCCCAATCCTGCTGGGACACGGGGGAATCCCCTGAGAACACCCGAACCCAAGCCAGCAGCGGGGGATTTCCCCAGTGGCCGCAGCCCCAGCCCTGCAGCCCCCGTGGGGCCGCGGCTCCCGAACACCCGAGACCCGACTGCAGCGGCGCCGCGGACCAGCCAGCACATCAGGGAAAAATTCCAGTCTTCCTCTTTTACAGTCTCTGTCTCCTGCCGCGGAGGGAGCCAACTGGAACAAATACTCTGTAGAAATACTTCAGTATTTTCCTGTCGCGCGTGCGCTCTCTCTCTGGGTTGTGAGTACAGCTGTAGATGCCGTGAGCTGGTGCAATTATAATAAATATACAGTATATATTGTAAATGACTCTGCTGGCCACTGAGAGGTTTCCTTTCCTGATCCCTCCGAGGATCCTGCGGTGTGTGGGGGGAACCCTCTGCGTCCTCCTGGCTCCCTGCATCCTTCCCTGCGTCACTCCCATTTGCCTGCCAGCTCCCACCCATCCTGCCTGCATCCTTATCTGCGTCTCTGCCTGCATCCCTGTATCCCTGTATCCCTGCATCCCTGCATCCCTGCATCCCTCCCCTCTCTCCCACATCCCGGCATCCCTCCCTGCACCCCTCCCATCTGCCTGCAACACTCCCATCCATTCCATGCCTCCCGCATCCCTCTCTTGATCCCTCCCATCCTTCCCCGCTCCTCCCTGCGTTCCTGCCTGTATCCCTCCTATCCCTCCCATTTCCCTGCATCCCTTTCTGCGTTCCCACCTGCAACCCTTCCTCTCCTCCCTGCATCTTTTTTCTGATTCCACCCCTCCCTCCCTGCATCCCTCCCTGCATTTTTCTCTGCATCCTTCCCTGCATCCCCTCCATTTCCCTGCATCCCTCCTTGCATCCCCGCCAGCATCTCTCCCCGCCCTCCCACATCCCTCTCGTTTCCCCGCATCCCTCCCACCCCTTCCCCTCTGCAGTGCCTCGTCTCCCCCTGGTTCCCTTCCCCCCAGGACGCAGCCCCCAGCCCCACATGGCTCCCCACAGCCCCTTCCCCCTCACTGCCATTCCTGAGGCAGCGCCGGGCTCTGCCTCAGACAAAGGGAACCCCCAAATTTCCTGCTGCTGAACCCCCCCACGCTCCTGGAGGTCACTGATTAATGCACTGAGTGTGTCAGGGCTCAGCTGCCACCCACTCCCCGTCCTCTCTCTGGGGGCAGAGGGGAACTGGGCAGAGGTGATGGGGTCCCAGAGCTGCTTGGCTGGCTGGGCTGGAACACAGCCCTTCCCCAGGCTGGGGGCTCTGGAATCTTCTGGATGGTGGGTGACCGGGAGCTGGGGGGCTCTGGAACCTTCTGGATGGTGGGTGACTGGGAGCTGGGGGGCTCTGGAACCTTCTGGATGGTGGGTGACCGGGAGCTGGGGGGCTCTGGAACCTTCTGGATGGTGGGTGACCGGGAGCTGGGGGGCTCTGGAACCTTCTGGCTGGCACTGATGCAGTGCAGGAGTGCAGGGCCACTCACGCCCTCCTCCAGTGACTCACCCCCGCCATTCCCGAGGCGCTGGCCCTGTCCCAGCCCCCTTCTCACGCCGCATCCCGGGGATTGTTTTCCGGGCAGGGCAGGCGGGAGAGGCCGGGAGCCACTCCAAGGGCCATCCATCACTCCCAACCAGGCCGAGCCTCTCAGGATGAAAGCAGGACGGACATTTCCTTGGCAGGGGAAGCCCTGGAAGCTGCCAGCCCCCTCCCCGCACACCCACCCACTGCGGCTGCGTGCGGCCGCCCCAAGCCCGGGCGAGTTTCTCGTCCCTTCCCCGGGGCTGCCGCGATTTCCATTAATAGCCAGCTGAGCGTCCCGGCTAAAAATAACCCCGGGCCCTCTTCATAAGGCCCCGGCGGCCGCCCCCAAGGCAGCCCCACACACGCCATGGCCGAGCGCCGCGTCCCCTTCACCTTCCTGCGCAGCCCCAGCTGGGACCCCTTCCGCGACTGGTACCATGGCAGCCGCCTCTTCGACCAGTCCTTCGGGATGCCCCACATCCCCGAGGATTGGTACAAGTGGCCCAGCGGCAGCGCCTGGCCGGGATATTTCCGCCTGCTGCCCCGGGAGAGCGCCCTGATGCCGGCGCCAGGCTCGCCCTTCGGCCAGGCGCTGAGCCGCCAGCTCAGCAGCGGCATCTCCGAGATCCGCCAGACCGCCGACAGCTGGAAGGTCACCTTGGACGTCAACCACTTCGCACCTGAGGAGCTGGTGGTGAAGACCAAGGATAATATCGTGGAGATAACCGGTGGGTGCTGGGCTGGGGTGGTTGCCCCCCCGCCCCCCCGGAGGTTGTTGGGGGGGGAAAGGGTGGGATGAGGGATGGGAAGTGAGGGAAGGAAAAGCAGAAGGAGGAGAGGAAAGAGGGAAAGGGGAAACCAAGGCACAGAGCTACACCAGCGCTAGAGCTCAGTGTCAGGGTGCAGAGACCCCCCCAGCCCCACACACTGACCCCTTGCTGCTGTTCCGGGACATGGGGAGGGACGCCCTGGCTGGAGCCACAGAGGGACCCGGGGGTGACGGGGGGTGCCACGAGCCCCGCAGCCCCTGCGCTCCCCACAGCGCCTTGGATGCTGTGACAAAGCCCAGATCTGTGGCACGAGGCCAGGATGTGCTTCTTGCTGGCTGAGGGGGGGCCTGCAAGGAATGGGGGCAACTCCCCAGCAGGATGAATTCGGGGCACAGCCCCAGGGAGAGGCGAGCGCTCAGTCTCCAGCCCTGCCAAGCTGTGGGGCCAGATGGGGCCAGATGGGGCCAGATGGCCACTGTTGGGGTTCCTTTGGCCACCCCCAGCTCCTGGCACTGCATTTCCCTCAGCTTAAATTTGGGGGATGCACCCGGAGTGGCTCTGCAGACCCCAGTGCCCCCAAGTTGCTCCAGGCTGACATTACAGCAAAAACCCCAGGATGGGCGGAATCAACCCCTCACAAGTGTTGGGGTTGGGGCAGGAAGGTTCCCACCCAGCCAACCCCTTCCAACCATGGTTTTGTTTCCTTCCAGGCAAACACGAGGAGAAGCAGGATGAACACGGCTTCATCTCCAGGTGCTTCACCCGAAAATACACGTAAGTACCAGGGAGGAGGGGAGGCACCTGACGCAGCCCCCTGATGTCTCTGGGGATGTTTTCCCACCCACCCACGCCCTCCAAAGCCCGCTGGCCAAACCCGGGACGCTGCTCAGCCCAGCCGGGAGCGGGAGGGGCAGCAATTTGGGGCTCAGCGTTGCATCCTCTGGGTTGGTGCTGCAGCCTTGACCTCCTCTCCCCTCCCAGCCTTCCCCCCGGCGTCGAAGCCACGGCCGTGCGGTCCTCGCTGTCTCCCGATGGAATGCTGACGGTGGAGGCTCCCCTGCCCAAACCCGCCATCCAATCTGCCGAAATCACCATCCCCGTCACCGTGGAGAGCCAAGCCAAGGAGCCGGCCAAGAAGTAGGCGGCGCCGAGGAGGAGGAGACGGAGGAGGAGGAGGAGGAGAAGCCGCCACTGCCCCCCCCGCCGCCCCCAGCTGTCCCCTCACACCCCACCCCCTTTTTACTGTTGATTTTGTACTCGCCCTGCCACTGAGTGCCTCGAATAAATGTGAAGGAACCGACAGAATCAGCCGGAATAAAAGCTGGTGAAGGAAACCTGTCCTTGTGCCTTGTCCGCCCCCGGCACCACGGCTGTGCCGGGAGCTGCAGCGGGAGCAGAGCACCGGGACGGGGCTGCCTGGGGCCAGAGGGGCAGCGGGAGCGCCCCTGAACCCTGCCCGGCACCTGGGGTCCGTAACCCAGGGCTCCACATCCCAGGTGTTCTCATCCCAAACTCTTCACAACCTGGGCTCAGTGCTGGGGTCAATGTCCCAGCCCTTTGCACCCTGAGTCTCCCTGTCCTGGATATCCCACACCTGGCTCTCCTACATCTCAGCTCTCTGCATCCACCTCCAGCATTCTGGGGGCTTTACGTCCCACATCTCCAGCATCTCTGGTGTTCACATGGCAGCTCTCCAACATCCCTGGCTCAGCATCCCAGTCTTCCACAATCTGGGTCTCCTACATCTCCAGTGCCTCCAATCCCAGATCCCAGCACAGCGAGTCTCCCCATCCCTGCTCTCCCACACCCAGAGTCTCTGCATGCCCATGCAGAATATTTGGGGTCTGCACCCCCCAGTGTCACCATCCTGGGATGCTGCATCCCTGAAAAGCAAGTACACACACACACCCCCCGCTCCTTCGGGTCAGAGGGCAAACAGGGGCTCCATGGGCGAGAGCCCACCCCGGCAGTGCAGCCCCCAGTGCTCCCCCTTCCTTCCACCCCACTGTCTGAGGGGCTGGGTTGGGGGTCCAGCTCAGGGGCTGCAGCCTCCCCGGGGGGCTGTAGAGGGTCTGGGGCGAGGTCCCGGTGCCATTTGGCCCCGGCTGGCCTCGTGTCCCCCGTGCCCTCCGTGCCCCCGGCTCTCAGGGCAGGACTGGCCCTACATGGCCGAGGTCAGGCCCACGGCTTCGATGTTCCCCCGATGTTCCCTGCTCCGTCAAATCCCACTAATCCCCCCTGAGTCATCCCGCTGGCAGACGGTGACCCGGGAGGAATCCTGCAGCTGCGAGGCTCCTCTGGGAGCTCGGGGTGCTCCACGTGCCCCTGGGCTCCTGCCCCCCACCCCTGTGCCCACAGTGGGATGAGTTTGGCCGGTCTCCGGCAGATACCGGGGATCAATCCCTGCTGCCGGGGGTCCCGCCTGTGCTTGGGGGGTCCCCGTGTGTGCGTGAGGCTTTTCCAGCCCAAGCGTGACTCCAAGGGAAGGAGCCCCCGAGGAGCCCCCCGGCCCCCTCCCCTCTCCTGTGACTTTCCCTTCCCTAAAAGCCCCGGAGCCGGGGGCTGTGGGGCGGGATGGGCCCGGGGTGTCCCTCTGTGTGCGGGGGGGTGCTCGGCGAGCCCCCAGCCCCGTCCCGGGGGTGCCGCTCCTGCAGCCCCCCGATCCCTCGCAGGGCGCGTGAGTCAAGGCGCATTTTCTGTTTATGGTTTATAGTTTATCATTTCTCGTTTACAGCTTCCCGGGGAGGGAGGGGTGGGGGGCAGTATTTTTACAGCGTGAGTCACCGAGCGTGTGGCGGCGAGCGGAAAACCACCGCCGAACGAGGGAGGTGGGGAGGGACGGAGGTGGGGAAGCACCCACGGGAGCCTCTCCAGGGCCCCGCAGGACACTCGCCTCTGCCCGGGGAGGAGCCTGGTGAAGCCGCAGGGACGCGGATCCTCAGCGGCAGCGGAAGGGAGGCGGCCCCAGGAGCAGAACCCCGAGTTTCCCCTCCCCGGTCCCACGGAGCCCCCCAGAAAGTCGAGACAGGCGATAACAATTAAGCAGCGCTGACGTCAGATCTGTAAGTTTATTTGCTCAATGTACGACGGCTACATAATGACTCACATTCATGATATTCCATCACTGAGGAAAAACTGCTAAGAATGGTCCGTGTGTGAAATAATTCCTTACAGAAACACGGAGTTGGAAAAATAATCACTGATTAGACCTTAAAAATAGTTCACTGCATAACATGACAAAAAGCACAAACAAAGGCTCATTCAAAGAACACAGTCATTGTTCTCCTACACTGTAATAGTTATAATTTCACCATGACGAACACCAGACATTAAGATTAAGCTAACACTGGTGTTTTCTTTTGCTTTTTTTTTTTTTTCCTTTTTAAAAACAAAATCATATATAATTGCATGTCACTATAGCAACATCCATAACAGATCAGTTTGTTACGATCACTATTTGGTAGAGCAAACTTTACCCCCGAAAAAAAAAAAAAAAGAGGAAAGAAAAATAAATTAAAAAACTTTAAAAAAAAATTTGAAGACTATTTTGTCATAGGAATACATAACATCTACAGTATAAGTTAATAAATTTCAAGCTACTGTATAGAAATACGACACTAGCATGCACAATATTGTATCAATAGAGTAATGGAGCAGTAATCATTTCACTGGAGAGACAGTATCATAGGCAAGTGCATCTCTTAAAAAATGAAAGAAACCATTCAAGCTGCTTAAAAATCAAGTCCGTGACCCCCACTCCGTTTTTAGCCCTCTTGTGCCATCTCTCCTGCGTAAGTTTCCTAAAGCAGCCAGAGCAAAAAGCCAAAAAGAGTAGCAATTATCTGGAGAGAAAAAAAAAAAACAAACAAAAAAAAACCCAACCAAACAAAAAAAAAACAAAAAAGAAGGGAAAAAAAAAAAAAGATAGGTTTTGTAATTCCAGTAAATCACTTCCAAATGATACAGCTGGGACAACACTACTCACGGGACGCGGGAGTCAGTGAGAGGGAGGTGAGGAGCCTACAGCACCTCCTGGTCCCGGCCCGCAGCGGCACCGCACGCCCCTGGCCGCGGGATGCTGCGCCCCGAATTCCCTGGGGGACGCTCGGAGCAGGGGAACCCCGGGCAGAAGAAAACGCTCCCGGGCAGCGGGGCAGCCGGGGCCGCGTCCATCCCCAGGACGGGAGCCAGGGGCCGCGTTCGCCTCGCAAGGCGCCGGCTCTCGCTAGGGACAGGGAAAGCCTGGGCCCAAAATCGGCGTCAGGAGCGCAACAAGGAATTAAAGCACGAGCGCGGTTTCTCCTCACTGCGCGGCGCTGGGGGAAGCGCTGCAGGACGCAGCGCTCCGCGAGCCAGAGAACAGCAGTGAACCTCCAACAACCATGGGGAAAAAAAAAAAAAAATCAAAATTAAAGCTAAATTGACTCAAAATGGGGTAAGTATTACCTGCTAAGCAACTCAGATGCCCCGACTCCCGCCCCGGGCCGGATCAGACAGACTCGGAAAAGATTTTGCTAAGAAGAGAACTAAGTTCCTGGGCTCCCGATGGTGGATAGAAATGTCTATGATTGTAGCTCTTCCCTTGAGGAATTTCTCTACCAAATTAGCGTCTAAGCTCCTGAAGTTCACTCATTACACCACAAGCTTCCCCAGGAGAAAGGAAAACACACCCGGCTTCCCTGGTGACAAACAAGGGAGCCCTGGGTGCCGGAGATCTGCTGACAAACCTCATGGTACAGTGGGAGAAAGTCAGGCAGAGTGAAATGGCAGTGCAATCCCTGAGGAAGCAGCTGTGGCACCTTAAATCAGGATGGTCTTTTGAAATACCAAACACAGTACATGACATACAGACCTGAATGCTCTTTTTTTTTTAAATTTTTTTTTATTGTTTTTTTTTTTATTTAAGTGGCATTTTTAAGTTTAAACACTTCCCCCTTTGTCTAATTAAGTTCTTAAACCTTTTGCTGTGGACTTAAAATAGTTGAAACAGCCGCTAGCCAAGCACCTGTTAAGCTGTTGACCAAAAAACTAGAGCAGCTTTGATGTTCCTCAGGCGGGCGGTCTTCTTGCCTTGGGCGACACAGAATAGCTAAAGCCAGTCCACAGGCGAGGACTGCTCAGGAAGGCAAGCCAAAAGAACTAGCAAAAGAAAGAAAAACAGACAATCAAAGGCTTGATGTCATATGGCTGTAATGTAGAAATACTGTAAACTGCAATTTACTGTTAATACTGTAAGCTACCCTAATAAATATCTCAACCGAGGAAAAAAAAAAAAAAAGAAAAAGGAAAAAAAAAAAAAAGGAAAAAAAAAAAAGAAAAAAAAAAAGATTGGATGGCCTAAATCCCAGGGCTTCGCGAGCCCCAAATTCTTTAGTTTTGTTGGTTTTGTTTTTAATTCCTTCTCAATTTGGGGATTTGCAGCTGCACCCTGGCAGGCAGAGCGCTGCAGAGAGAGGCCCCGCGACGTGGTGCGGGCACACGGCACCTGGGCTGCGGAAACAAACGCTCGAAGCCTTACTGGAACCACAGAACTCCCTTCTCTTTTTTTTTTTTTAAATGTTTTTGCATTGCTTTCCTTAAAAACGAGGGCCATTCCATCCACGCAAAATCGTCTTAAAACCCTTTTTTTTTTTTTTTTTTTTTATTTCTAGCAATAAAGTTAAATTAAAGACAGCTCCACTTGTATTAATAATCTACAGAACAGTCCATATGCCAGTGAGGCTGCTATTCCATACCAGCACAGCCAGCCTGACTTCCACTAGTGGTGTTTTGGCAAAAATGTCAACGAGGCAATCAAAGACAGGTTGTGGGGGGCCTCCCTGGGAAGGTGTCCCCTCCCTTTCCCTCCCCCACCCCGGACCCCCCCCCACTCGTGGGAAAAAAATAAAGACTGCAGTAGTTAGCATCAGCGTGCGGCTGCCAGTCCATCGGGGGGGTCTAGTTGTTGCCTTCTCCGCCGTCGTCGTCTTGCTGATCGCTCGTCCAGAGCGTTAGGTTGTCGCGGAGGAGCTGCATGATGAGCGTTGAGTCCTTGTAGGAGTCCTCGTTGAGGGTGTCCAGCTCGGCAATGGCGTCGTCGAAGGCCGTCTTGGCCAGGTGGCAGGCCTGCTCCGGCGCGTTCTGGATCTCGTAGTAGAAAACCGAGTAGTTAAGCGCCAGCCCGAGCCGGATGGGGTGGGTGGGCTGCATGTGCTCCTTGCTGATCTCGTGGGCTTCGCTATAGGCCTTCTCCGAGGACTCCACCACGGTCGCCCTCTTCTCCCCGGTGGCCACCTCGGCCAGGTAGCGGTAATAGTCCCCTTTCATCTTCAGGTAGAAGACTTTGCTCTCGTACTGCGTCTCGCTGCAGTTCTTGATCAGGTAGTTGTCCAGCAGGCTCAGCACATCCTGGCACACCGCTTCCAACTCCTTCTCGATCTTCTCGCGGTAGGCACGGACCATCTCGATCTTCTTCTCGTTCCCATCGGCAGAGGTCTTCTGCTCGATGCTGCTGATGACTCGCCAGGACGAGCGCCGCGCCCCCACCACGTTCTTGTAGGCGACGGACAACAGGTTCCTCTCTTCGTTGGACAGGGGCTCGTTCAGCTCCGTCACCTGCATGGAGAGAGGGGGAGAGAAAAGAGACATTTGGGTTAAGCCCCAGCTGTTTGACACTCTCACCACACCTTTGGGTGCTCCTGTACATCTCTAGAGAGAGGCAGGAGGAGGCAGTCGGCTCGCAAAGTCCTGCTCTGCCATCCAGCTCTGTCTCTGCTCCCATCCCAGCAGGAGCCAGCTGGGAAATTGTGCTGTGGTCCAGACCCACAACAAGAGGAGTTGGGTTTGAGAGATCAACATCTTCCAGAACGAGAAAAATCTTCTAGGAAAGAGATGCCTTTCACCTGTAGGATGAGAGCTGGGCTTGATGATGCAGGGGAGGAGTCAGAGCAAGAGGGAGGAGATGGTCCAGGGTTATGAGCTACCTGCATGGATTAACACCACCACAGCTACAGGGTGCTCATCTTTTCTGCTTCCCACGAGCGTGGGGCACGCTTCAGACACACCCAAAGAATCTCTAAGATGGTACAAATACAACTGCCTCAGGTACCTGCACAGATGAGGACTTAAAAGCTCACATGGTGAGGGGGAAATCCCCCACACTGGATTTTCCTCACTGATGTTAACAGCGTCACCTGCCTCATGCACCGCAAAAACCACACAGGGATTACGGAGAGGACAAGCTCAGTCACTCGGGAAACATCACTTGGTATCACAGTAATCCCTTTCCAGCTCCCACAACACCATGGCTGGCTGGAGCCACCTGGGCAGCACCTTTGGCCAAGACTGCACCAACTTCCCAGCCCCAGGGGCAGGAGAAGCCCCTGGAGCAGTCAGGACACCACGAGGCAGCCGCACACACACAGCTGCTCCCCTGGGGCGGTTACAGCTGCCAAGGGGCACTTCAAGCCTGGCGTGGCCACTGTCTCCTTTCCCCCAGGACACGCCCCTACCCCACATCCACATCCTGGGCACAGCCACCCGGGAATCAGGCCAGCAGAGCAGGAACCTGTGAGCCACCTCACGGCAGTAAAGGATTAGGTAATGGTTTGGATGTGAAAGGCTTCTGCAAACACTGAGTCACTTTCACAAGGATCTGTAAGGACAAGGTTTGCTCTGGGCCCAGATAACCGTATTTATGATGGGGATCAGGAGGCCAAAGGCTCAGCCCAGGACCTCATTTGAATGGCCCAGAATGACTCACAGTTGCTCAGACCATATTGACCCGCACATTCCAGCACATCCACTCCTCCTGCAGCTCTTCAGCCACGCTCTGGCTAATGTCTCCTCCCAAAACCAGGCTACAGCTAAGGCTGTTTCCCCCACAGCAAGCAGTCTCTGATCAGAGCCCCTCCAGCCCTTTCCCTCAAGGCAGAGGCAGCAAGCAGACCCTCCACTCCCAGCCCCGCTGCTGTGTGGGTGTGCGGCTCCACAGGACGCTCTAGAGCCTGGCAGAGGCACAGCAGACACCCCTTTTCCATACGGAAGAGAGTCTTCCTGTGCAAACCAGCACAACTGCTCCTGCTGCAGGGTAAGAGACAGGGGAGCAGGGAAATGGGTGTCACATTAATGAGGGCAGGATCTCCTGGGACTATCAGCGGCTGCCAGCGGCACAGGGCAAAGAGCACAGAGCAGGATGCCAGGGCAGCTCCCAGTGCTCCCGCCCAAGGTAAGCAGGGCAGCACTGCCCGGGCCATCCGGCAGCTCCCAGTGCCAGGCCAACCCTCACAGCCCTCTCCTAGCCAGGACAACGGTGACTGTTTAACCACAGGGCCCTGGATCCCTGTGATATCCTGCTTCCTGCAGCGGGGCCAGGCAGGGCACAACCACAATGTGCCCAAATACCCGTGGCGAGACGTTGCCTGCCTGCTGTGCTGAGCTCTCTACTCTGCACTTTTACAGAATGTCTCCTTTCATTCTCCCCTCTCAGTGACACCTGCACAAACACACTGTAACGATTCTGTGAGATAAAGATGCCTTTGGGAGCACAGCCAAGGCGTCCCCCTGCCCCAGAGCTTATGGGTTCTCTGTCCTCAGAGATACCGAGGACTCCATTGGGTTGCCGGGGGGCTTGTCCCACCCAAGCTGCCCTGTTTTGAGTGAGGGATTTGAAACTAGAAACATCCAGAAATCCCAGCCTCAGTAATTCTCTTCCAGCTGTAAACGGAGTGTCCAACATCAACAGCCATACAAGAGACTCACTGATTCCAAGAGTTTTCTGTCCTGACGGGGGTTGTGGAGATTGATCACCACATGGAATTCTGCTTTTAGCAAGGTGCTCCCTGAGAAGAGACACCAGTTTTGAAGTGAGGACCAAGCAGGTGCCCCACAGTCACGTCTGCAGATA